>NW_024962266.1:5683675-6283675 GCF_019238085.1 Lagopus leucura
TAGCTTCTAGAGGCACGCACAGGGCAGGTTGCAGAGCTCTAACTTCAGAGAGCGTTAACACAATGAACTTGAACATCAGGGAAGGTGGTTTCAGAGACTCCAGCCAATGAGAAAGAAAAGTGACCTGCAGGCTGTTTTGTTATGGTAGCACGCCAAGTGTTGTCTATCTCAGATTGTGCGCCCAGTTCCACCATTTGGATCACGGTAGGCTGATGTGCATCCAAGCAGTAGTGAGATTTTTTTAATTAGCCAAGGTAAAGCTTTGGAAATGCTATAAAAGGAGGCCTAAGGTGCAGAGCGTTTGACTTTCTTAGTCAGGTGTATAAGAGAAAGTGAACTGACGCATGAGAGCTTTTAGAGGTAAGGCTGTTAATACAAACAAAATAGGAAACACTGTGGACAAGTCCAGAGGGCTCCTTGTCTACGTATCACAGCACTTGCAGGAGCCAGCCTTCTTATTGTATAACCATTTAGCACTTACCTTGCTGTCGAAGAATATGATTTGGGAAAGAGTGAGTAATGAGAGACTTCTGTAAATGGGACCCTAAGTATAGTGGGTCAGGTTTTCTGCAGTGAGGAACCATCAGAGATGAAGAGCAAGAAAAGGTTGCGCTGTCAGGAAAAGACCAGGGATCCTTTGTGTACCAGGAGGAGAGGTGGTCTGACACCTCAGTCCCTGCAGTGTGGGTTGCAGCGATTCTGAACAAAACAAGAGGCAGTGCATTAAAGACCCAAGAAGGCTTAGGATCTGAGGAATGTGACATTCTGAATTTTGCTGCTGACTGCCGCAGCATTAGTCTGTGAATTTTTCACGAGATAGTTAAATAGGAGCAGAATGGCTCATTGCACTGCAGCCTGGAAATTTTCTCCCTCTAAGCTTCTTTCCTGGCAAAAGCTGAGCTCTGGAGGAATGGAGTACATGAACAGGGGTTTGGGGCTTGTTCTGTGTGCCCAGAAGGATGCTAAAGCCTTTATCAGGGAGAGCTTCTAATACAGTGAAAAGCCATTCAGACCTCTTAGGTATGTTTCTTTTTTCCTTCATAGATTCTGCTTGGCTTGTTACACACATCTGTGTTAAGCATTTAGATCCAGCCCCTCCTTTTTCACTTGATCTCTATTTGGAAGGCTGTAGGCCCAAAAAGAAATAGACATTTCGATTCATTCTGATAACATGTGATACCTGAAATATTTAAAATCTTCTATTGAATGGCTTCCCAGCTATCCTGTTGGTTTTAAAAGTGCATTTGACAAAATGGATACACTTCTAAGGCTTTTGCTTAGCTGTAGTACTGAAGTGTCAGGTCACTTTCATGGCTGCAGTAACCTTGACTCAGAGAGTTTCTGTCAGTAATAACTTGTTACCAGAGCTCATCATAAGTGCCTTCCAAACGTGAGGATAGGTTTTCGTTTTTCATGGGTGTGTTATCATTCTGACATTTCTGACATGCCCATGAATTCAGCCCAGTGATCAAATTCTTTTCCACAAGCCTAAAATATTCTTTTATTATTTTTATTCTATTTTAACTTTGATGAAACTAAGGGTTTTGCAAAGTCCAGCTCCTTTCTTCTTCATTGACGCTTACAAGGAAGACCATCACGAAAAAGAAAATAGCAGCACTTCTGCTGGATTATTTACTTTTACTGGCAGGACTGCATTACAGTGCCAGGCTCCTCTTCATGCTGAACAGGACAGGCTTCTTTTAAATGATCTTGGTGCATAGATAGCACGGGACCTACATGCTTCTTGTTTGTAAAGCTTTCTGGGCTGTATTTACACTGGAGAAGTAGCTGAACTGCTGCTAACACAAGTTTTTACATTAAAAAATTATTGTAGCAAGTGTCTGGACAATTGTAAATTTTGTATCTTTAGTTTTCAGAAGCTCTAGATATGATCCAGGGAACTACAGAACAGTAAGCTGGATGTCTGCAGCTGATAAATTAGTTGAGTAATAGCAGACAATTGAACATAGTTATTTTTGAAATCATTCTGCAAAAGAAAGTCGTCTGTCATAATTTGTTCTGAAGTTCTTGCACATCCAGCAGGAAAGATTAACCCTTTTCAGCACTCAAGAAGCTAAATCATGCCTTAAGAGGCTGAGAAACAGGTAGGCATAGAACACAGGGAACAGAACAGGTAGGCTTTTTCATTAAAACAAAGCAAAAAACAACAACAACAAACCCCAAACCACCATACAGCCACATACTTTCAGGGGTCACCAGAGTTAATACCACGTATTTGTAAAATGGCAATTAGCAATAACGTGGGGAGAGGACAGCTGAGAGCTGAGGAAGCATCTTCGTGTCAGGAGAGTATGTCTGAGACTTGCTTTGTCAGCATTTGTCACCCATTGATGAACTGATATCGCTGACATCAGGGCAAAGTCTAATGTAGTCTTGCACTCCTGCTGTTTATTAATGCTTCACTGCAACTTGATGCACTCGTTTGTTTTTATTTTTATTAAATGCGCTCCCTAGCAATTTTGTTACTTCTGGCAAATGCACATAGGAATGATCTGTACTTGCAGGTAACTGTGTCCATGGCTATGAGAAAGAATGAAGAAGCGTGTTGCTCGTTTTGCACCTTAACCTTGTTGCCTGATCAGCCTGATCAGTTGATTGGAGCTTTGTGACACGACAAAAAAAAGTACAAGGTTGACAGCAGTTTGCAAGTACTAACTGAAAAATCCCTTTGATAGAGGCCCCTGTAGGAAGGCTGCATTACTGTTAGGAGCCACATCTCTCATCTCTAAGTGCTGCTCAGTTTTCTGAAGGGTCTGCCCTCAGTGTTACAGGTAGTGGTTTGTTCTTTTATAAATCACTTCAGTCCAGATCTGTGTATTCTGGATAAGCTTCCACCTCTGTTGGGGAGCTCTGTGAGTAAAGCCCCTAAACACCAAGTTCCTGGTCCTTTTCCCTTCTCTGACCTCTTTTTCACTTGTTCCCTCTGGCCTGCTTTCTCTCTTCACCAGACACATACCTAGGATACCACAGCATATTCGCTTTTCCACCTTCTCTGTTGTGCTGTTTTCCTTTCTCCTGTGTCACTTCTCTGCTCTGCTTGGGCTTTGCCTCCACCTTTGCAGGAGTTTGCAAGAAAGACATGAAAGGGGAGAAAATGAAGGTGGAGGGGGTCAGTCCCTCTACTTTGGGCACCTAACAGTTTTGGAGCTTGTGTTCCTTGTGTCTTCAGTGAGCAGGGGACAGCTCTGTGCCAATGAGTTGGGTACTTGTAGTTAGCTAGCATCAGCACCCACCCTTGTGTATTGAGGAAGTAAACAGTAATGAGAGGTTCAGTACTGATGCCACTTCATTTTTTTTCCTTTTTCGCTCGTTAGCAGTCCGGTTATTTTCACCCTGGTTATGATGTGTCATTTTGTAGTCTTGTATTGTTCAGTATTTTTATTGCCTTAGAGACAGTGGTCAGATTTTACCAATGTATAATCAGAAATGTTTGAAAATAATTGGAGTACCATAGATAAGGAATGCTTATGTTTGAGTGACTTTGTGTTCCCTGTGTATTTTCCAGCTTCATTTTTGTGTGTAGCCATGTAACTGAACATCTGGCCTGGGATTTGGGCAGCAAATTGTTTTTAGGGAGCTGTGTAAATTCAGCACAGCGGTAACAAGTGATTGTAATGTCTGAATGGCAGCATTTAGTTTGCGTAAAGGTTATTTCATTCTTGCTAAAATAAATATCTGCCTCGTTGAATTGTTGCGGCCTAATGGGGGAGGTGTCCTCTGTGCCTGTCATGTTTTTCTTCAGGAAAAGGACAGGATATGGAATAGCTTTGACATTTCCTGAGTCACTGCTTACTCATACACAACACACAATTAGTGGAGATGCAAAATTAGCTGAGCTAAGTTAATTTTCAGAGTAGTGGTGGAGAGCATGATATGCCCTGGATTAACACTGTCTTCTTTCTCGCCTGCTGTGATCTCCTCAGACTTTGTTTTAGCCCTGCAGCACGTTAGTTTTAAGCTGTTGGACCCTTTATAAAACCCAGATGTGCAGCTGAGAGAAGTGTTCTTTCTCCCCACTCAGACTCGAATGATTCACTCAGGTCACCACATCACTTAAAGATCATTGTGTCTCAGAGAAGATGTCACTTCAGTTGCGAAGTGATTGTAGTATTCAGTAAAGCAAAATCACTGGATGATAAAAGGGAACAAAGCATCTCTGTGAGTGTAGGTGGGTGTTACTTATTACCTAGCAAAAGCAAAGGTACATCATGGATAAACTTGCCATGGTTTTCGTGGTTGGCTCTTTTTTTTTTTTTATTTTATTCTTTTCCATAAAAAGAAGAGAAAGCTTTTTGCAGATAGAACTGCTGAGATGGCCCAAAAAAAAGTATATACTTTACAGAAATTTCTAGTTAAAAATCCGGCGTTAAATACTTTGCCCTGTTGTGTTTAGACTGTTGGTTTTGTCTCATTAGAATTTGGGGTTTGATTTACCCCTCAAACATATTTTCATGAACATTCTTTCTGCTGCCCAACTGAGAGGCAGTTTGTTGTTACTTTTGTGTTGTTGTTTTTTTCTGTCTTTCTTTCTTTCCTGGCAAAATTTTGTGTTGCAGCTATTTCTTGCTTCAGAAACATAATACACTCTGGGGGCAGATCTTGGAGATCTTTGACTCTAATGAATACCAGTCACGTGAGAGCAGATAGATGATTTATTACTTGAGCGTATTTTTGATAGCAATGCCTGGAGAAATTTTTAGCGGTGGAGAAGAGAGATCAAGAAAGAGAAGGATGCAGTTGAAAGAAATTAGTGGCAAAGTGATATTAGCTCTCACCTCACTTCAAGGCTGTGGTTTGTAATGCCAGCATTGTGAATGAGCCCAAAACAAAAACATGCATCTTTTTCACATTTCAGAACAGTCTCTAGGGAATTGTGTTGTAGAAGCAGATCTTAAAATGAACACCAGCAATATTGCTCAGGGCCTCTAAAACTGAGAGACATTTCTTCTAGTATTTATTGTCTTTGGCAGAACTGTTATCCTCTCTTTATATTAACTGCTGCATGAAGTGTCGTCTTTGTCTTGCCAAAACTTCTGTTCATAATATAATTTTTTTCTTAGGTTGTCTTGCTTTTGATAAAGTCTTAACAATAATGAATCACACTCTTGAATGTGAAATTGAGTTCCTTTCCCGAGGCTGAATATAGGAATCAATCACTGGTGTGGTGCCGAGATGTGCATTCTAAGAAGAGGTGACTGTCAAAGAGCCTCGGGGAGCTCTACTGCTCCTCTCCATGGAACATCTCAAGGGTACCAGCATAGCAGAAGCATCTGTGTGAAACAGAGGAGTTAATGTATCAACACAAAGTCCTTGTGTTTTATTTCAGTATCCCTGATATTTGGAGTTGCTCTTTGTCTCAGTGTCTCCTAAGATGATTGGTTTCCAAATAGCTCATTGTTACTCCCCTTGATTTTCCAATTTAAAAGAATGAGATTTTTTTACGAGTCATTTGAGCTTCCACTGCCAGCAATAAGTGGTGCCCTGCTTGTCTGCAACTGTTTGGTTTTGCTTGTCAGTGAACTAAGGTGTGATTTATCATTTATAATCCTGATAAAACTGGGGTGTTAACATTTTCTATCTTTCTATCTCTTCTATACCAGTAAATGGGTGTTTATTGTGGCTTCACTGATGTCCTCTTAGCAGTTGAGAGGAGCTGCATTCTAGAAGCCTGTGAGCCACCGCCTATTGTGTTGGTCAGGTGGGTGGATATTTCTAAATGTTTGACAAGCAAGGAAAAGGCCTTCTTTATCACAGGGGATAGTGTGAAAGTGTCCTTTTGTTGTGGTGTGCTCATGACAAACACCTAAACTGAAGCCCCTTGACATAACACTCTTCAGAGATCAAAAAGTTGAGGTTTTTTTTCCCTTATTACTCTCTGATTAACCAGTTACAATATTAAAACCTGAAAATGGAGTAGGAATTCTTTCTTTGAAGTCTCACTTTCTACTTCAATGTCTTTTTCCTGTGGGGTCTATTGTGACCCTTCTCTCTCCTTTCATGGTTTTCCTTTGCTGATCCATGTGCTGTTCTCTCTCACAGGTAGGAACCTTCATTGTATATTGATCTGTTCCTTTTGTGACAGTCTCCACAGCTTCGTTCCAGGCCTTCCTTTTGCTTGGGAAGTTGTACATGCAGAATTACCCTCTCTGCTGTGCAAACTGAATGCTTCATCCTAAGAGAGCAAACAGCTTCAATTGAACCTTTTATGTATAGTGCTTAATCTCTTGAGAATCTGATCATGATTTACAACAAACCAAAATGACAACACAAACCTCTCAGGTAGTGCTGTAATAGAATATTTTTTTTTACAAGATAAACTTGCATGCATCTTTGCTCACATTTCACATAGCTGAAGTGGTTTCTTTTGTTGTTGTACTGATGTTCATCCGGTAGGTGAATCTTAGCAAATTCTGAAGATTGCCTAATATTTAAGGATGAAGTAGATAACTCTGCTTTAGATTCCCTCCTGAACCTTCTCTCATGTGTGGAGAAAAAGGAAAGTAATCAGACACTGGTTAAAAACTCAGATTCTTCATGAGAACCAAAGGCCCCTACAGACTGTACCGTCTTTTACTCCTGCTACATGGTATGTTTAGTCAATGTATCTGTTCCTAAAGCCTGAGAAAAGCATTTCTGGTTAAACACTAAACCGAAACATTCCCTTACAGATAACGCAGAGTATGCAGAAAAGGCAGCAATGTTTTATGGGTACTGATACGTCTTTCATAATTACAGTGTATGTGGGGTGAGACCTGAGGAACAGTTTAGTGGATAAATTCAGGAGAGATCTGAGAACATGATGAGTATAGGGTCCCTGAGGTATTATGAATGCTGAAGTACACGTCTGAAAAGTTCTGCAAGCCAAGTAGGTTTTAGGAGACTGATTGAGCTCAGCATCTTTCTTGCTGAAAAATCTTACCTAACTGATCATGGTATAAAAAATAGTGGACTTCATAGTATAACATTACCATGCAGTAGGTTATTTCTCTGTGCTCTTCTTTGCATTAATTGAATAAGATTTTTAATTGTTATGAAATGTGTTACATGGCCTATAATGTGTCTTACCCATATATTTATGGTTACATCAAAGAACATTGTCCTGTCTGCTGCATTCATTCGTAAGCAAAGCATCTGGTGCAATTACAGCTTTCTTCATTCTGTTCCAGAAATCAATTTACAGTGACCTTAGCAAAGCCAAGAGTATCAAGGAGCTGTGTCACATACTTGTGCACAAGAAGATTCAGGTTGCATCCCTCATAGACCAGGACTGGCTGAGAAATACTGGGGAGAGGTCCTAGGTTAACCCCTAACTTTCTTCCACGGAGGAACGTATATCATTCTTGGAACTGGAGATTGCTGGATTTTTACTCAAAATTGGTAGACAGAAAGAAAATATTTGATGGTAGGTGTAACACTAATAGTGAGCAAATTGAAAAGAGTTGCCAGGTGTCTGAGAATCCTCTGAAAGCAAATTGATAATTTTTATTTGGGAAGTTAAGCAACTTAAGCTGATTAGGGGAGAAAGTGTGGGGAGAAGTAATCATAGTGGAAGGGAATTAGTGATGGAAAAGTTTGTTCATTCCAGTTAGACTTTTTTGGAAGCAAATTTCACGTGAAGATTCAGGGATTGGAAGTTGTTACCTCAGACCTCAGAAATGTGCTGCTTTTTCAGCAGCCTGACCTGGTCTGGTCTCTGGGTCAGTAGTTAAGAATGCCAGGATCAAGTGCTAGCTTGAGCACAGCTATAGACTCGTATGGGGATAACAGGTGTCTTACTAGATTTTTGAGCACGTGAGCAAGTTTTCTACTGACTGCTTCTTTCCCTAAGTATGTTTTTCATTTTCTAGTGTAGGAGACATAGAATCAGCAAAACTTCCTTAGCTTTCTTTTTTTACATATCAGAGAATTATCAGTCAGCAAGTATCCATTAAAAGCAGACCACCATAACAGGTCATGTTTGTGTTTTTCTGAACAGGCATAAATTGACAAGTTCTAATTTTAAACAAAGGTGATGTCTGCAACCAAGGATTGAACACATCTTCCTGGCTGACAAACATTTTCTCTAAGACACAGCATTAATACATGTTTTTTGAGGTCTTGCTAGAATTCTTCTTCTTATCTGCATGTGCACAGCATTGAAGTGTCTTGCATTTTCAGGGACCTGTGCTGTGTCATTCCGATCTGCTAACCAAATCATGCTTATTGAAAACATTGCTTTCTCCACATGCATGCTCTCCTACTTGGACTTTTACCTTGAAGGGGAAAAAAGAAAGGTGCTCCAAGGTTTTCTGTTTCATTTTTGCATCCCATCCAAGACCCCCTCAGAGCTGCTCTCTAAAGAGGAGGAAATCCAAACAATTGTTAGCTGATGGCAACAACAACAGCAGCTGACAATCAGCAGCTTATCCTTCCTACTCTTCCACTGACATGTAAGCCCCTGGGAGTGTCTAGGGAAGCCAGGAGTTTACTGCTTTTGTAAACCTCCTGTGGTGTCTGATAGAAACATGGCACGCTTACTTTGGTATTCATATGTCATCAGGAATTGCTGAAAACATGAGAGCAGAAGATTAGTACTGGCTATGAGAAATAGGAGGAAAAGATGCATTTTATGTAAACAAAGTCAGAAGGACCTTGTAAATAATTGTTGAAATCAGCTAGGGAAGCTGATGGAATGTAATAGTTCTGGAGTCTTCTTGGCAGAAGTAGTATTTATTGGCTGGATTTAGTATAGTACTGAGCATGTCAACTAGGTATAAAGTTGTTAGCGCTGGAAAACTCTGTGTGTTGTGAACAGGCATAAAATGCAATAAGCTGTGTGGTGTGGACACAAACGTAGTATGCCAGGAAACAGAGAACTCTACAGCAGGTCAGCATGGACACAGCCGGCTTCATCTCAGTGTGCTTATTTTATACATACTGGTTTATTAGGCACATCCAGTGATGCTTTTTAGGAAAGGTTTACCCTAACAAGATGAAGCAAAGATGTATCACAGCATTTTCATGCACTGAGAGTTGTCTCCTAACTCCTGTGCTGACAAAATTCTGAAAGTAGATTTCAAATCTGGATTTGTGGGAGGGATTTCTGAGTTGACTGTCTATGAAACTGCATGAAGGAAAATGGAAACCATATGCAATCCACTACACAGATCTGTTTTTCATTTAAATCTTTTCCTGTATTATATTTTTTTGCTGGTAGGAGAAAGAAACAAACTGCTAGATGAATAGTATAGAGCTTAAAATAAAAGGCAGTGCATTTTTTAAAACTGAAGAAAGAAATGTTTGACCGGTACTATAATTGTGCCTAGGATTCTGTAGGAATGAGACAATTTATATATAATATGCTGGAACGTCTGTTGTTCTAAGTGTTAGTGGATTGAATCAACTGCAAGAACTGCAATGTTGCTGCATTAATGGAGCCGTGCCATTCTGGTGGCACAGAACAGATGCTTTTATGAACTCTTCATTTTAGCTCCGAATGCAAATTTAGTAGTTTCTAGTATTGTTTAAAAAAAAAATCCTCAGTCCAGTGTGGAGTTATGGAAAATTTCACCATCTCTGAAAACAGTCCAGTGGATTTACTCAGTCTCAGAGTTTGGTTGTTTTTTCTTTTCCTAGCTTTGAAAGCTAGGAAAGTTCACTTTTAAAAAGTTTGCTGAGAGCCCTTAACGCCAAGGTAGTCCTGTGATTTTGCACACAGCCTGGGAAAAGAAGGACAAATAAACCAGCATACAGCTCTTTTAAAAAGCTGGATATTTTAACATATTGGATGTGCTGTACTTCAAGTCCTGTCTGTGAATGAAAGACTGAGATGGCTGAAAGATTCTCTGCATCTTTTGGAAGCTGTGCGGGATGGAGAAGTTGGGTCGGAATTGCCAGGTGCTCAGCAGTACGTGTGTGGGAGTGGTAAACACCTCCATTTGTGCAGTGATTTCAGGCTGCTGAAAGTGCTACCCAGAAATGTAAACAGCATGGTAAGGAATGAATCTCTTTCATTTGGTCAGGGTGACAGTGAAAATGAAGCAAGGGAGAACGATCCTTACATGCAGTTTCTTTAGATTTCCCAGGAAAACGTTGTCTAAATTTGCTTGAAAAATAACAAGACCATCAGAAAGGAACACTCACAAGTTTTCTGTACCTCCGGTCAACTGCATGGATGAGGGCTGAAAGACCACGTTCTGTTGCTCTTTAAGCAGACGTTCAGTATTTTTGTGGAACTACAATAAGAATGTGAAAATAGCTTCTGAGCACGAGAAATGCACTGAATAAAAGGTAGTGCATCTTTTACGCAGTCAAGGGCTGCACAAAGAGCCACTGAACTTGCAAAAGTAATGAGGGGGTCTTTGAGAAAGCCTCAGCAGATTGCGTGCTGATGACGCTGCTGTCATGCTGTTGGTAGAAATCTGGTTTGATTTAATTGACAACAAAGACCTGAAGGCACACAATGGCATAACCAAAGAGCAAGTCAGAGAAGCTATTAAATGCTTTTACAGTCCTGTCAGTGTCACACCACTCACGGGTTCTCTCAGAGTATTCAAATTCCAAACAGGAAAAGAAATGGAACTGTAATTCAGGGAAACGTAGTTCTGAATTCTTGCCTTTTTTTGTTGACATTAAATAGGAGAGAGTGTTGTTCTCCTTTATTCTTCTGGGGAAGGTGTTGATGAGGTATATTTAATTCTAGAAATCAATCAATTGTAGAAATGCACTGACATTCCTGTCCTGTGAGAGGAGGTTCAGTGTAATTTGGAATCGGTGTAGACAAAGCTTCCTAGCAAACTGTGTGTGTTTTCCTTTAAAAAAAGAAGGAGAAAAGGACAGATCTTTATGTAGTGCTAAGGTGATGAGTGGGCAGAAGACGTAATCATTGTATCCCTGCATCTTATTGACAAAATGTGTAAGTTCTTATTTGAATCACAATAGAATAATTTGTAAACATATTTCATCCCTCAAAAATCCAAATGAACTAACGAAGTGATGTGAATCCTTTTGAAATATATTTCCTGGCATATCTCAGTCCCCTCCATGCTCTCTGCTTGTGTCTGTAAGCTGTACACACATCAAAGTATCCATTGCCTCTGTGTGCATCCAAATTTGAGTCTAAAAGCTGCAAATCTAAGTTATGGCACTTGGATCCTGCTATGACAGAAACGGTTACTGCAAATAACACTAACATTTGGCTTGTGTTTTGTTTCACAAAATATCATTTGCTTTTAGAAGTTAAATTAATTTTGGAGGGAAAGGGAAATATTTTGTTTTTCAGGTTGGATAAATCATAATGCTGTCTTTGGTCTGAAGCTTTCCAGTTAGTTAGAGAGAAACATGTTTTTCTGTGGAAAATTTAGCTGTTTGAATGTATTTGAATTATCTGAAATTTTATTTATATACTTTCCACCTGTTGAGAAATATTTGTGGCGTTCTTTTAGCTTTCGTTCTTGATTCAAGCCCCTGTTTTGAAACTTCATATTTGGCGTACTTGGTGGTGTTGACATTGAACTGCCCTGACTGGGGAGAACAGTCATGGGCATTTAAAAAAAAACCCTTCTTTGTGCTGTCCCTCCCTTCTTCACTATGAAGATTCACCAGGGGTATCATTACATACAGTCAGTATGCTGCTGTTTTAGAAGCCTCAGTTAGGTTGAAAGATGGTGCGCATTCCATTCCATATCCAGTCGTGTTTTGATCTTTCAGAAAAGGGATGGTAGAAAATTTCCTGCAGAAGACAGTGAGCTTGAGTAAATCGCACTGTGATGTGAATATTTAATGACTGCAGGTTACAGTCTGTTTATTACATCATTAGCCCTCACTTTAAAAAAGAAAACACTGTGCATCTGTAATAGAATCCTAGTTTAGGAACTGAAAATAGATACGTGAGTTCATCAGTGTTAGGAGAGAGCTACTAATACATAAAGGCAGTATAGAATTACTTTAAATAGGATGACTGTATCAGGCTGTTGGATATGTTGCACAGCTCGCCCTGTGACCGCAGTGTTTCCATCCTCCCAGCAACATCATCAGCCCTTCAGATCAGCTTGTTCTGAATGAGCCATCTCAGAGCAAGTTGGAAAAGTCAGTGTATCAATCAGTTGTAATAGCAGATGGTACTCCAAAGACAAGCTCTTGTCCTATGGAATGTAAAGCTCTTGTTCTGAAGCTGAACTTATGCTTGTTTGTGTGTGTACATACAATGCTTCATATGATGAGGAAATCATGGGGATTGTTGTGTTTGTTTCACAAGCTTCTGTATTCACTGTAGTATAGACTTGGGGATTTAGAAGCACAATGATATTGAGACGTTCCGCAAAAGAAGACACTGGAAAAGCAGAATCTCAGGAAAGATGCTTCATAATTTGCTGGTGTTGAAAATGCTTAGAGGAAATAAATGTATTTATAGTGATAATGTTGGGAATAACTGTATGTTTGGAGCAGAAAGGAGATGAAGATTTTTGCCCTTGTCTGTTGCCTATTTGTTGTGTGGTCTTGAACAAATTCTTTTTGCTTTGGAGTCTCTCTCTTTTCTGTAAAACGTTCAGCTCAGACCGTGATGCGAAGTGCTTGTCTGGAGCTGCGGTGAAATAGTGACTGAAACAGGTAGTAGGGAATGTTTGAAGCTCTGCAAGAGATGCTGGTTAGGTATGCAATGGGGGATGGATTGTGTATACACGGTTGTGTTTTTTTGGCTCTAGGATGAAGTCTGTCTCATGAAGTCTCTTGCAGTGTCCCTTTTATGATACCTCATGGAAGGTGTGCGTTTGAAAAGCCAGAAAAAGAATTCTTCATACAATATACTGTCTTTGTCTTTGGATGAGAGCTTTGCAGAAAGATCATGTTTAGATGCAGCCTCTTTCTGGAATATAACCTGCCAGCTAGAGTTTCTGTATCCTTATGCCTGTGAAATTTGGCTGGAATTGCTTTGGACTACAATGAATTGGATTCAAATTGGGATTTCAGTGGGGTCTCCTTTGTCACATGGCCCTGAGGCCATATATTTGAACATGTGTTTTTGAAAATGTATCGTCTGTTGCATCTCACAAGGAGTCTCTTGAATTGATTCTCAGTCCTCTCAGGGCCCTTCAATTCATCCCCCCAGCAACTTCCTCTCTTTGTCTGTTGTATCTACAGATGCAGCCTCCTAATTCTAGGAGGTGTAATACTGCAGTTCTTTCTGCATCCAGTCCCCTTCTTGCTTAGAGCCATTCTAGTCCCACCTGTTTCTGTATTTCTCAGTGTCCAGTATATTTCAGTCATATCAGAAACTTCAGTGGCACATTGAAGCTCTTGCCTTAATTAACCTTTACTGCTATTTTACCTCTATCTCCTTTCTCGTGATATCACTCCACTTCCCAAAGTCTACCCCCCAAAAACCTTGTCATTTTTTACAGACTTTCTATTCTCTCCACAGATATCTCGTCCATATGTTTGATGGGGTTAATAGTCAGTATGTGGCACTCTGCATGGAGGTAAAAGCCCAAGCACAAATATGAATATGTCCCAAACTATGATGATTTACAAGGGGAAAAAAACTCCAAAAACTTCCAAATAGGTGTGGATTTTCTCAAATGAGTTGGAGTTACCGGAAGATTAATCTGAATAAGGGAATGACAACTCTAAACAAAAAATGCTTCTCTCAGGGCTTTGGTCTACTTGGTGCTGTGTCTACTTGCGATGCACTCGGGTATTCTGCCAGAGATCTCTTTTTTAGTTTTCTTGTGTTTTGTTGCTTTGCACTCAACTGATAATACAGATTGTTAGTTTGTAGCCAAGCTGTCATAACGTGAGACCTTGTAGTATCAGGTTGGATTTGGAAAGAACATCCTCTAGGAGAGGAGTCTGTGGAAGTCATGTCCGGTTCATTCACCTAATTGCATCTGCAGCCCAGAGATCTTTCTGCATAGATGTTATGTTTATCTTCACTCCCTATCATAATTTCAGCATTTTAAAATAATTAATAAAGACGTCTGGTGAAGGCCAGAAAACTAATGGTAAATTCCTTTTACATAGGGTATGTGAATATAATGAAAGAAAAACATTCTCCAGAGCCAGAAAGTCAGAAATGAGGCCTTACTTTATGGTATCTGAAGGTAACATCAGGGAGAGCTATTAAACACATGCCCAATTTATAGTCTTCTGTGCAGAATCTGATATTTCACACCATACTACACTCTTCATATGTTTATGAGGGTGTTGGTGATTCATTCTAGCGTAGCTCTGCTCCTATCTATGGATTTTTTTGACTAAGTCAATAGTGAAAACAGAAAGCTTCATCACTGATCTTTGGTGAGATTAACCACAACTCATTCATATAGTTGTCACAACTGTGTTGCATTTCTTTGCTCGGTTCAGCAGTATTACCTGAGATAATTTGTGACTTGATTTGCAATGACAGTGTTACATGTGATAAAGGGATAAATGAAAGTTAGAAGTAACACCAGTCTGTGTTCAGGGACATCCCTAGGAAACCCTCAAACATCCGGATACCTAAACAGAATTTTTTCACCTCTATCTACACAGATACACCTGCAAGTATGAAGACGTTCCTACGAAGGTTTGTTTCTTTCCCTAGAAAGGGAACTTAGTTCTTTTTTTTCCCTAGGAAAACTGGATTTGATAAGCTATTTATAAATCTAAATGTTTTCAGAAGCGCTTGTAAACACACTTAGAAAATTCTTCCAAGAATTTTTCCAGATCCCTCGAGGAGGCAATTAAAGTTTTTCAATGTGTCTCATGAAAGTAAATGTTACTGAATTAACTTCATCTTGTGGATAGTCTCCAGGTTCTTCTGTGGGCCTTGGGATGCATTTGTGAAGAAAGGAAAAACCAGCCTGTGCCAGTACAGCAGATGAAAAACCACTGAAAGATGCAGAGTGAATGATATCAGGTGGAAGGAGATTGGAGAAGGGAGCACACGGCATGGAGGAGGCTGTCCCATGTCAGGTGGCACTGCAAGATTTAATATATGCTGTTAGAAGATAGGTACTAAGATGAAATTTTGCACTGTCTCTTGTAATTCACTGTGTGATGAGACAGAGATCTTGCTTCCAGCAGACCAAGAGGTACCTGAATAATATAGACAGCCTCCCAGAAATCTCCACGTGATAGTCATATGGGTAATGGTAAAAATTAAATTTGCTCACAGCGTTTAGTCTCTCCAAGGCTTTGTGACACAAATGCCAGTGTTAGACTCTGGAAGAGCACCCAAGGGTTGCAGTAGCTATGCCTGGAGACCTTGTTAGCTAATTAAGAAATGAAGAAGTTGATATTCCATTAATAACTGCAGTCTTAGCAAGGTGGCTTCTTAGAAATGGATGCTAGTTCTCTCTTATGTTGAAGTACAGATCGGCAAATCATGTGTCTGTTGTATCTGAAGATGTTTACCTGAGTCTGGTTTGGGTGTGTGAAGGACATTGTCTGAATGCTCTTACAGGGGAAATACAAGCTAGCCTTAAGACACTCTTCCTTTCTGTTCATTACTTGCTATTCAACCTGGTTTGGTAATTTTTTTCTGAACAATATTTATTTATTGTGATTCAAAGATGTTGCTCTAGTGTTCACATGGGGAAAGAACCCTACTTTCTCATTCTACAATCATCTCATGTGATTGCTGAAAATGAATGGCCCTGTTTGTACTTTTCAGCATAGGTAATATGTATTGTGGCCATTGCTGAAGCATGGTTATGTGTATGAACAGGAATCTAGACCTGCTTCCATACTGCTTGTATTATACAGTGACATTTTACCTAAAAGTGCTGCATTCTGGTTTCCATCTCTATTAAGACTGCTTGTAAACTGTTATGGAAATTCCAGAATGCATTGCAGTACTGGAGACCTGACTATCTGTTTCCAATAGAAATGACAGCTGCAATTTACCTGAAATGTTTGGTCTGTTCTGTGGAATAACTCAAATTTGCTGAAGTCTTTCCCAGCCTCTTCCCAATGTCAAAGGGAAAGTTTAAGAATTCCTGCGAATGCTGAATGGTATGAAAAGCAACTAGATGTAGGCAGATATTCACTGTTTTCTTCTGCTCACTGCCCTACTCAGCCTAACCAACTTAAAGTAGAAGCAGTAGTTTGCTATATTGTTTGCTTCCACCTGGTACAAATGCCCTCACAGTTAAAGGAGCTGAATGTAGGTGAGTACCTGAGGCTGCAAGATGCTCACTGATTCTGGAGATGTGGCAGAGATCCCACGCTGAGCTGGGAGGGTTTTCCTTCAAGAGCTCTCAAAGTAGGATCAGTGTGACCCAGTAACATGGGAACCCTCCAAATCATGTTGTTTGTTTTTCAAAGCAGAACCACATTTTGCTAATAGCTTTTCTTAAGAATTCTGTTTGAGGACTATGAAATATTGAATCTGTATTAATCCAGTGCCACCTGCTGAGGCAGCAACTGCATTATGTGCTGCATCTCTACTGATAGTGGAGGCGAGCGGATGCTCAGATAATCTTACCTAGGGATAAAAGCTGCTGCCTTTGGAGAGATGTTTCTGGAAATGCATAAGGAACTTTCTGTTATCCTTTTAAGTTCTGTTTAATAAGATTTGTGCTCTCTTCTGTAGCACAGATCTTCTCATCGTTTACTAGAAAGCACCTTCCTTCATCATCAGTTGCACATCAGTCTCCATTAGGAGGTCCGGGTTTACTTTACTTATTACTTTTTCCCTATTTTATTTTTCTACAAGTGCAATTCAAACACTGTTTACTACAGGTTGCCCTCCACCCCCACCCTTCCTAATTGTTTACTCAGAGCTCAGAGAATACAGTTCATTGTTAGGAAGAAAGAGAATAATTCAGACAGCGGCCAATCAGGGTACAGCTTGTTTTAATTTTTATACTGCCTCTATTGTCTGGAAAATATGACTTTTATAAGCATGATAGTGCAGGCATGAAATGAGTTTTTGAAAATGTTACATCCGTAAAATGAGAGGGGCTCAGCAATCGATTACGGGCTCAAGAGAATGCAATAACGTTGCAGTGCTCTGTAGGTGTGAGCTGTACAAATACCGCAAACAAAAATCTACGTGAAGGGAACGTTCTTTGCAAAGTGAAGTACTCAGAAGCTAGGAAATGCTGGATTTATGGTTGTTTGTGCAAATATAATTGTCCGCTCTTGTATGTGCTTTCTGTGCACTGAATGAGGCAGGAATCCCAGAGAAAAGTAGTATGCAATCACGTAATTAGATACTTAATCACAATGCATCCGCATGGGGAGTGGAAACCAAGCTGTATGTGCAGCCATAAATCTGACATTCCCTGGCTCTCAGGTACCCGATGTTGAAAGGATTTCATTTAAATTGCAGCATTTGTTGGTTTTAGGTACGATTTCCTGACTTTAGGGAGGAAAAGGCTCAAATACAGTACGCAACTGTTAAGGTTGGATGCAGCTCTAATGATGGAAGTTCAGGGTGAGGGGCTGAACTTCCCAGCTGGCCCAATTCTCAAGTAACACAGCACGAGCCGCTGTAGGCACAAGCAGTGCGATGCTGGGGACATGAGACACGCTTGCCCTGCCGATTGACCCACTGCAACTGTAAGCACTCTGCCTTTCGGGCCTTCTTGCTTCAGCATTGCAATGCAAATCATTGCCAAAGGAGTTGTAGGGATTAACCTTGGTGGCTGGCAAGAGAAGAAAATTGTCTCTGTGCAGAGGGGGTCAATTGCTAGATTCAGGTATTTGGGGCATGAGGAATGCCAAACTCAATCTGTTTTCCTTCTGGGTCAAGAAAAGTGGAACAATTTCATGTGATGGAGAAAAAAAACAAGAAACTAAAAAAGCTCCTGGCTCAAGGAATGCTTTTATTCTGCCATGTTTTATCAAGAGCCTTCTACAAACAGCACGGATTTGAGAGGAAATCCACAAGATAGATTAATAATAGGAAATGTGAGGGAGTTAAAATATTCCAGAGTTCTGTTATCTCCTATATTCAGAATGGTGTGCCCATTTTGAGTCTTTTACAGTACAGCAGGATTTTTGGAAAAGAATAGGTAGTTGTAACAAGTTATCGGTTCAATTTATCTTCAGTAAATAGCCTGTCAAACCTGATGGATACTTGTTCATAAGAGTAGCAGCCATCTTGAACCGAAGAAAAGCCAACCCCAGAACAACCTATAGCTATCCAAATATTCCCACTAGCAACTAACTGCTTTGGGGAAAGCTTTGTGAACTGGGCACAGCTCAGCTCGCTCGTCACCCTGCTGCCTTGACAGCATAACACAGATGTGACTGTGCCACGGCAGTGCGAGAGGGATTTGTGCATAGATAGCCCTGTTTTGAGGGTGGAAAACTTGCAGTGAAGTGGGTAGATTCTTGGCCTTCGACCCTTTGCTTTTTAATACATCACCTACGTTCTGTAGCTCTCATGTGGAACTGCACTGATCAGAAGTGTAATGTGAAACTGATTTTGCAAAACAATAAATTGCAGAGAGCTTGAGGAAACAGGTGGTTTTAGTTAGTAAATTGCACATAAAATACAAAACATCAGTAAATTGAAGGCTTGGCCCCAGGAGAGGAGAAGCTGTGTTTAGCCCCCTTGCTCTCCCTGTTCTGGTGATTGGTTTAAGCTCACTTGCCTTTGGCCCCAAAGGGGGCTGTTCTAGCAGCCTAGAATAGCCAGCGAACAGCAGAGCTCCAGTCACAACCTTCCTGTCTGCGTTTGCTGAGGGCTGTAAATAGCAAGTTAAAGCAGCAAGGAATCCGAGCTTCGCATGGGAATACCTTTCATATGGGGATTTCCCACATTGCTGGATTTGCCAGCTCTGGGGACCCTGTTAGCAGCCAGAGTGGCACAGTCTGCTCCATCGCCTGGAACCCGTGGGGGCTGGAGGGTGCCTCTGTTCTTTGTGACCTCTTGTCGTTCTCAAAGACAAATGAAGTCATACACAGAAAAAACACCCTTCTTTTGCAAAACTGAATGGCTCCAGGAGGCTCAAACTAGCTGCTGTAATGTAGCTTAGTTTAGATTGAATTAATCTTACCAATTTGCCGCATGTGGTAAGGATGATGGTTGCTTCAATTCTTACAGTACCAAAGATGTATGGATGTAAACTGTACTTTCTGAGCTGAAGCTCTCTTTAATGTTGACTTCTAGCTGCGTTGCTGCTAAACTCGTGCCCAGATCCAAGACTGCAGACGCTCACACACAATTAATCTCACAAATTTATGAATGCCAGAGCATGGAGCAAAATGAAAACAACTGGAGGAATGTATAAGGGGAATAATTGGACTGTATCCAGATGTGCATGTGTAAAACATCACCGACTGACTCCTCCCCCATATCCTGTCTGAAGAAAGGAATTTTTTTTCAAAAATAAACTGGGGTTATTTGAAAGAAGTTGTGGTGTCTGAATGAAATCTAATAGGCAGGATTAGTGGTAATTAGGTACATTCTTTGCTCCTTGTTTTTTGTTTTGTTTTGTTTTTTAACTCTTTGTGTCGTTGCATTTAACAGATTCTTTGCCACTCTCAGCATTACCACTGGAGCTCTTGCTACACGTATTTGAGCTGCGGGATAGAAAAAGGGAATCACGAGGATCAAATGAGCGTGCACACTGCACACTGCAAATCTTTTGAGAAGCAGAGGGCATCTGTTGCATAGCAGGGTACTTTGTGGTGAAGGCACAGAAGGGGCAGTTGAAAGAGTTTTGTAGAGAGAGACTTTATTTCGCTGAGAAAGAAACGTTCCTATCAGTGTCGTGTTTGCAGATTGGAATAGGAGCCAGGATTGCACAGATGTAGTTAAATCCCTGACTGTCAGTGAAGGAGGACTATAGCCGTGCAGGCTCTGAAGTCCAACGTCTTTCCTGTCACCACCGCTGTGTGCTTTCTGACAGAGCAGTGGCTGCAGTGGGGCTGGGAAGAGAGGAAAAGTAGAAGGGAAGGAGAAAAGTCTACAGTGGAAAAAAGATCAGCTTCACTGTTTTGTTGATTAAAAATCTGTCGATCTCCTCATTATTTTAATTCACTCTGTTATTTCTCTGTAATAAATTGCATTGCCCACCTTTAAATGCTTATGTGCTTTCTCAGCACAAACTTTTCCTAGACATTTTATAACGCTTATTTTCCTCCCCAAATTAAAATAGCAGAGACGTTGGCAGCGTTTCACAAAACACCCTCTCAGACTTGCTCTACTGTCTTATGTTTTCTTTGGTTCTATACCCAAATAGGTTGAGAAAAAGAAAGAAATAGCACCAAATCTTCTTAAAAGCTGCAATTGATACTTACTGCGGGGAAGACTTGTAATGTTCAGATTCTTTTTCTAGTGCTTGCTCACACAGCAATATCTCTGAATCCAAGGGCATGAAAATAAAAACAAAACAAAACAAAAAACCTTTGGGGTTTGGACCACGAGGCTCTAGCCACCTCCCTCCAAAAAAGCCTTTATCACAGAAGCACTCTGTGCCGCTTTCTTTTCACAACATCTTGTTTTGGATTTCAACCTTCATTTTAGCTCTGCTTAAAATGGAGTTGAAGCAATATTACAGTTTGGCTCCTGTTGAAGGGATGGGATAGAACTTAGGCTTTTTCTGCTTCAAGGAGTTAGTTGGGTTTTTGTTGTTTGCTTTTTTGTTGATTTGTTTTTTTTTTTCCCTAATGGAAAAAGACATGCTAAGCAGTTCAGGAAGGCTCTTATTGTTGCCAGAGATATAAAATTCTTGCACTTAAACTGAATGAGCACAGAGGCATGATAATGTTTTTACTCCAGGTATAAAATTGCCAGACACAAATCTGATTTAACAGAATATGTTTTTGAACTTAGCATCAAAATGTTTCCACTAGAATAAAGCGAAAAGTATTTTCGAGAAATAGCAATAGCCCTCGGATAAAGAGCCCCAGAGGTTCATCTGCAAATGCTTTATAGTTGGAAAGACTCTTTAACAAAAAAGAAAATAAAATAAAATTCAAGGTTGCCACAGCTCATCATGTTGATTCACTGAAGTTGCAGCAGCTGTTGAGGTGAGATGGGGTTGCCTGGGCAACAGCACATATTGTATAACAGTACCGCACCACCTTCAAACCAGTGAGGTGAGAAGTAGTTTAAAAGCATTACTAAATTTTTATGATACGTCTGCTATATTTTCAACCTTGTGGTTGGCTGAGTTTACCCAGCTTAGCCTCCTTGGAGCCCGGAAAGCTCAGCTGCTGAATGCTGTTTGAAAAGAAGGGGGGAAATCCAATCTGTGTGTTTTAAAATGTTGGAGGTAAGCTGTCTCTATATAGCTGTTCTTGTTAATTGTGCCCATGCTCATATCCAGAATTACAGCTGCGTGTAAAAGCGTTTCTCTCGTTTTCATACCTTCTTTTACAGGAAGAGTGACTTTCTGACACTGCTTTGGATGATAAAAACAGAAGAGATTTGCAGAAACAAACAACAACAAAAAACATGTCAAAACTTTGAGAGGTAGAAGCCCTTCGATTTGGTTTCACTTTGTGGTCACATTTCAAATTTGGATAAAACCCTTAGAGCACTCAAATAGTGGGGTTTCCATTTTTTGTGGCAGCACCCAGGTATTGTGCTTTCTTTCCAGTTTGCTTTCTTTCACAGAATCACCAAATGGTTGAGGCTGGGAGGGACCTCTGGAAGTCTTCTGGTCCATCCGCCCTGCTCAGGCAGGGACACCAGTGCTTTGTGCTTTCCACAGCTGCTTTAACAGAACATATAATCACTTCCAACCACATTATTCACAAGAGGTATCTGTTCGACTGCTCCACCCTCTATATTGTACTTTCAGCTGGAGAAATTCACATCTTTTATTTTACCAGTATAAATGGCCTCCAAAAGATCTTTAAGCATCTTTTTAGCCTTTTGTTTTGTTTTGTTTTGTTTTTTTGTTAACAAGCACACGTTGGTGATTAATCACATAAACTTGTCACCTACTTCTACCATTAGTTCACTGCATTTTGGTCTACTTTGACAAAGATTTAGAATGCTTTGAGTCTTGCATTGGGCTGTGGTGTTTAGCTTCAATTAGAAACCAGGTTTAAAAAAAAAAAAAAAAAAGTGGCTAGTTTATTTCATACTATTACACATAAAACTGAGGAAAATGAACAAACAAAACACAACCAACCAAAAACTTGGTGTGAACCTGAAGCAGAGGAGGAAAAAAGCAGCAAAAGGAGCAAGTGTTGTGAAAGTCCTGCAAATCATAACCACCTGGTTATAGTAGCGAGTCCCATGTGACTTAAAGAACTAACTTCAGTTGCAATGTCCAAAAACAAACCTTCAAGATGCTGCCCAAAACGCTAGTTAATAATTATTGCACACAGCTTGGAGTCAGCCCAGACTCTACAGTGCTGTTGGATCCTCTCATGGGTTCATGCATACCATAGTGATTATTGAATCCTTTTCGAAGGTCTATTGTATGCTCCTTCTCATGGGATTCGGCGCCTCTAGTGTTGAGCTGCGGAACTGCTGAACAAAGCTGCATCGCCAGTAGGTACGGTAGTATTTCTGCTCTTTAGTGATCTGTTGGTCTCTGTGACTTCAGTTGATGGAAGCACTTCATACAGATCAGAGTGCAGTGATTTCTTATGCCTATAAGCTGATCTAGCTACAGAATATTTTGTCCAGTTTATTCACAATATTTAGTGTTGTTGGAGTCTCCTGCTGCTGTTTTGGAGAATCAGGTGACATTCAAAAGGCAACTGAACTGGATTTCTGGGAGCTGACTTGCATGTTTGGTGGCTTGTTCTTCGCAGAGTGGCTGAAGGTGTACTCTGAGGTACGCCTGAGATTTGTTTAGTGCTACACTGGGGGCACTGGCAGCTGGGCTTTATCCTGTAACACCTCTTGTTGAGTGAGCTTACAACCATTCTGGAACTGAAAGCACTGCTCTCACATCTGCACAGGTACCTGTGCTGGGAAACTTGTTGAAGCTCAGAGCTCTCAAGTCTTGGTGCAGCCCATTGGAAACAGATCCGTCCTACTTCCAGATTTAGACTCAGTATTTGCATTCAGTGCTGCCCTGCTCAGGATGGTAAACACTGGCTAAAGAGAACTTGGCTAGGCTTCCTGCATCGTGTTCTTTTGTGTCCTTAACCCAGGTGATGCTGGGTCCTCTGCTCCAGTACTGGTCAGTCTGACAAAGGATTTCTGATGTTAGTGTCTTTACCTGCAGTCCATAGAGGAGCCAGTTCTGTATGGTTTGCTGTTAAGAAGTGGATTGTGTTTTGCAGCATCTTTGCTGTGTGCAAGTTCTTGACGCAGCAACATTTCCTCAGAAAGAACCAGGCAAAATGCTGTGTGGAAACAATGGGAGTCTGTTTTGGATTTCCGAGGCTTCTGCATAGCAAACTGCTACCTTTCCAAGAGCAGGTCTGATGGCAGGCCATGGGACTGTGCCTCACATTGGTCTCCTAACCAGCAGGACACTGTGGTGCTTCTTGGACAGGATTCAACCTGCTGAAAATGTAACTGGGCAAATGTAATGGAGGTGTTGATAATGATCTTTTGTCCAGTCTTGAATTCAGCAGTATATGGAAATTACCTGAATTTCTCAGACCTTCTTCTACTTGCGTCTTCTGTCTGTCTCACACAACATGTTGCACGTTTTTACTTTTAATCAGAATATACTGACTTCTATTGAGACATCCCTTATTAACCACAAGTAATAGAACCAATAAGCATGGCATTTTTTTGGCTGAGGCATTGCTAATTGCTCCTTTAAGCTGTCTGGGTGAATGACCATCTCACTAGCCTGTTAAATCTTGATTTTTGGAAGCTATTTTCTATGAACTGTGACAAAGAAATTATTGCACTGGCACTTGAAGCAAAGCATATGAACCAGAGCAAAAAGTATTAGGAAGAGAATCAGAAAACAGATTAATATGTCAGGCTGTTTGCTGTCACGAAGGTTCCTGCGCTCTGCACAGGAGAAGCCTTTCACCCAATCCCTCCAGCTTTGGAGTTTTAACCCACTTGCTGTAGAGAGAAATCGGTAGGGCATCTGAAAAGAAGAGTTGTACAAATAGGAGTGTTCTTGTGTGATTTAGAAGTGTGGGGGTAAACGCTGTATGAGATGGTATTATGGACTGGACACAGCATCTCTACTTTACTGCTTTTTATCTAAATTCTGGGCTATCCTTAGCTATCGATAAAGGTCCTAAAAATGGAAAATCACTTTCATAGGATGTGAGCAGCTTTTATATCTTGAGATATACCCCATGTGCTAATCCTAAGCTTATCTAATGCGCTATTTGCTTATCTAAAATTTTTCCTTCAGGTTTCCTACTTCTGTACTGCCTCTTAATTATCAAGCTAACAAATGAGAAGGCAGGGTAATGGTTTTGAACATTTTGCAATAGTCTTGTAACTAAAACGTAGGATGAACTCCTAAAAACTTTCATTCAGTTCATACTCATTGTTCATCTCATTGTTGGTGAGGTTGCCATGAGGAGGTATTGCCGAGGACACCTTCAGATTTCAATCAGTTATTGAGTTATCTGTTATTTGTTATCTGCTGGATTCAAACAAATCTTTTGAAAAACCTAGGAGGAAAAAAAAAAAAAACACAACTCTGCTTTCGCCACTGTGTATTTGACAGTACTTTGAAATGTAGCAATTCCTATCCTGAATCAGATCAGTGTTTTGTCTGCACATTTGTATGAGAAAGCAGGAAATGCCATATGCTGTAGACTCTACCGCGTAGAGGATCTAAATCTAATGGAAGAAATTTACACCCATTCCCCAGAGCAGACATTTGGGTAGCATTTGGCTCTCTCCCTGGCACTAGGAAGCCCTCTTTTCTTTGCATTAATCGCTCTTTTCTGTGCTTGTCCATAGGAAAGGATTCCTGCAATCACTGCAAATTCTTAGCCTCAGGGATGCTTGGCATCCATGGAGTCCATAGCTTCAGTATGTGCTTTGTTTAAATAAACTGCTGTTTATCAGCTTTCACAGAGGAAATGCAAAAGTCACTCACTTGTTTGATTTCATCTTTTGTTTATGCTGGAGCATACAATATTCACAAACACAGAAAACTAATTATAAAGCTTCAAAATATAGCTGGGTGCTTGGAGCGATAACTAGAGCCTTACAGTACTGACTGCAGTTGTGTTTTGGTTTGGTTTAAATTAAAACAGCACATTCATCTCCCTTTGATTGCAAAAACTATCTCATCTATAAAATATTCTGCATCTTCCAAGAGTTCAATTTAATAGCTGATGTTTATAGAGGGCACTTAATCTACTATGCAGTGCAGAAGGGCAAAACCTAAATGTTGCTTGAGCATTTGAATGTCAGTTTTAATGCTGTTGGGCATAGTAATGCTCAACACTGGGTTAAAAATACTGCATATTTTTGCTAGCCTTAGAAGTCCCCTAATGGGTGGAGTATGGCAATGGGCGGTTTGCTGTAGATGGGCTTACTAACCCTTTCCTGTACAGCTAAAATACAGAAGACTGAAGTAATGGCCTGCAAGAGATTGGATTCTCATGAAGAAGAGATTAATTAAGCCTGTTTAAATATCTCTTCTTCTTAAAAGAGAGTCGATGTGTCCTGCTGCAGTAAGAGCAATGATTTTAATCATTTACTGATCACTAGCTTTTTTTTTCCCCCCCCTAAATACTATAGGAAAAGCGTTGCAGGAACAGCTTTAGAGAGTTAGGAAAGCTCATTAGCAACTGGTTGCCAAAATATCTATTTCTACATACTCTACTCATGTTAGAATAATCAAATTAAACAAAAGATGGTTTTTACACATGGTTTTGAATCCGGAAATTAGTTGATGCATGCAGCCATTCACTGGACAGTTTAATTGCTGTAATAAATTTGCAGTGAACCTCATGGAAATAATATTTTCTTTTTTTCGCTGCGAGGATGGGTAATCCTCATGTAAAGAGAAGGCTGCTTCCTCCTTTGTCTTGTTGTTAATAGCTATGCATTTTCAGTTGGATTTTTGTAATTAGTATCCACATATAGGAAATCCCAAGCCCCATCTGCATGAAAAAGTACAGAAAGCGTAAACATCCACAGAGATGAGATGGTCAATAAGCTGTATTTCTAAGAGCAGAGACTCAAGGAAGAAATGCCTTTTTATTATGCTTTTCAAAAATAGCCTCTGAAGATCACACATGGGTGCTTTGTGGGAGGGCGTTCCAGACTGTGGGAGCAGAACAAGTGCCGTTAGGCAGTTGAGGTCAAAATGTGAACAAGGACTTAAGACATTTATGGTCGCATTTCTCCTTGCTTATGAAAAGATTTATCTCAGCAGTTCAGGGATAGTTTATATAGCAAGCTTAATTTGAGGATAAGCAACATTTTATTGGCACAAGCTATGTGAAACCTTAAATTTTAAGTTCTCTGGTATTTTTGTAATGATCTTCTTTGCTGTATACAGTGCATATTTTCCTATAGCTTTCATTTAAGTTGCATGAAATAATGCTTTTCTGTAAATGATTTGCCACTGAGGTTACTGGACAACACCCTCCTCTACCAAGAGGGAAAGATGACTCCTGCATGGGGCTGGAACCCAGCCAGGAGGGGATAATGGGATGTGTGATGTGTTATTTCCCAGTCTTGATCCCTTCATTCTTGGAGCAGAACCAGATGTCTACCTCCTCTGTGAACAAAGAAGGTGTCCCTGTGGATTGAGTCTCTTGCTCATCAGGACTTGCCATGGTGTGGTGGAGAGCAGGTGCTCCGTAACTCCAGGTTTGGTTTGTTCTGGTATTTCAGATATGCACTGATGCACCACTTCTACTAAATGAAGCTGTCTAGTTCTGCAGTTGGAGCCCGTCCCTCTGTGTTAAGCACTGCTTGTTCCCAGCACCTTCCCGGTCAGCACAGCTTGGGAGCTGACACTTTCAAACAGCAGTTCTGGAGAGAAGGAGCTAGGGCATGCAGGCCTGGAGTGTGCAAAATCCTCTGCACTGAGGCAAAGCAGAGAACGTGCTTAAAAAGGAAACATTTGTGAATCCAGGTTTGGCTGTGTTTTCAATGAAGAGTTACATGTTGTCTTGTACAGCAAAGATGCTATACAAGCAGTATAAATAGCAGAGTAAGAGCAGGCTTGATTCCAAGGAATGGTTGTGCTTTTAACTCGGATTTGTTTTTCTGTTTATTTCAGGTAATTTAGATAAGAGGTTTACACGTGAGTTGCTGAGATTTTCTTCTTATGTCTTTAAACTGTTGATTCAAAATGGAGGCACTTGAGAGTGTGTGGGACATATGTGTGTTGAACGTAGCTGTATATATTAGTGCTTCACTTTCTTTACCTAATTTATTTCTCTAATTCTGGCCTTAATCATTTTTTTTTATTTCTTGGTCTTTTTAGTGAAGATGAACGGGAAGGAAGGACTGAATTTTGGAGGTGTCTCAGCAGTGTCTATTAACTGGCTTTCCACTCAACCAAGTGGAGTGTCAGATTTTTCCTTGATTTCTTTCCTTTAATTAAGATACCTCATAATCATTAAGTCCTGTACTGGAAGTCATTATAGTGATGTCTGAAAGTCCAGGTGATGGTGATGCACACTTTTTGTTCTTTAGTTGTCCCCAAAACACTCAGAATATCTCTGCCCATGTTTAGTGTTAGCCCCACATGGTACATTTGTTCTTGATAAGGAAGGTGATGCCTTCCCAGGTAGCTTCTGTCTGACTGCCTGAACAAAGAATATGAAGAGATGTCAAAGTGCCATATTATGTGAATTACTGCACCATGTCTCTGTTAGATCAATTGAGTCGTAATTTGGATTCTGTATTGAGATTTTTATCCTCCCCTATTTATTCCATGTGCCAGTCATTCCGCTGATGTTTTAGATACCTGCATACCAGTTTCTTCTATAACAACTTCCTGACTTTACTCTCTTCTCTACAGCCTCTTGTTCAGGTCCCCACATGCTGTACTTATCAGTAGATATTTCTACACTCTCAGTTTCATCTCTGTAATGGTCTGAACTGCTTTAAGATTGTCCTCCCTGTATTCTTCTCCCCAGCACCCCTTCATCCCTTTTTAGTAGTGAGTAAGTGAGAAACAGGAGTTGTAATATAACTTCTTTATAAGCAGTGCCATCTCTGTAAAGATGCCTGTGGGGGGGGGGGTGGTGAGGATTTTCCTTTGACTGCAGGGTAAGCTGAGAATGCATAGGTTAATTCAAATTAATTAGAAATATCTTCTTCATTAAGCTCCTGAGACCATGTTACAATTCTAGGAATGGAATCGTGCAGATCTTTTAAACTGCATTGTTTAAGCTCAGAGAAATTTGCCTACAGTGGTAACTAGACTACAGTTATTTTTGATCCAGGGGTGTGTGCCTGATGGCATAAAACTTCTTTCTCCTTTTCAGTGAGTGTAAGAAAAATTCTTACAGGAAAATTCTTGGAGGCCTCTTGTGGAGACCTCTACAACACGGTCATGTGTCCCAGCGCTCAGACGGAGTCTGGGATTTTGTTTCTGTCTTCTGAAAATACTGCAAGGCACTGCATTCCATCTTCACTTACCTTGAAGAAGGAGGTAGCCTTGAAAGAGTGCAGTCACAGTGCAGTGTCAGTCCCTGTGCAGGCAGTGCTTTCCCTGCAGAATGTCCCTATAGAAGTCGTGGCTTTGGCCATGTACAACCTGTGACCGAAGCATTCTCTGAGTATCAGTAATCTTCTAACTCCTGAGCAAAATACGCTCAGAAGTAGACGTGGGGGGTGAGTGTGGAAATGGAAGTGAACATAAGAAAAGCAAGACACATTCAGGTTCACCTGTAAAGGCTGCCAAATTAATTGGGTTTTAAAACCTATGTTTTGTATTATTAGACTGAAGTGCACTTTTCCCCTGCCTGAAATAGGTTGTCTCCCTCCTCATTCCAAACTGCAGTCTTAAGGTGTGCTGAAATGTGTTTGAAGTGTTCTCTTCCCATTAGGGAGTATGAACTACTTCTCACTGTAACATTTCCAGGTTGATAGTGCCCAGGTTGTGGTGGGTTCTTTTTTTTTTGAGTTTGTTTTTTTTTTCCTTTGAGTAATGGCAATGGTTCTGTAGTTCTTTTTTAATTACATCTATTGTTGTGTACTTTTTGCTGTGAATGACTGGTCATTATATAGTTTGGTAATTTGTTAGTATAAAAGCCTCATTATTTCAAACTATTTCTGTGTAATGTGTTATTAGACATTTAAAACAAATTTAGGCTGTTAGACAATGTAGTTTTAATAACCTAAGGGAAATTCTCATAGGGGAGTAGAATGTTATTTCAGCAAAATGAATGAATTGAGAAAATAATTAAAATATGCATTAAATTTGGGTAATGTAAACTTAAAGAAAATGGATTACAGAAAATCACATTGCTTAATTGGATGTTTAATTCAGGACGACTTGGAATGCTTTTAATGAACGGTTCACTTCAACATTTTGTTTCAGTACATTTGAAGCTTTTGGCTGATGGAAGAGAGAATTTTTCTTTGATTTGCATTTTTTTGTTGTATTGCTTTTTATTTTCATTTTCTAAATGAGTTTGTAGCATGAATGGCTTTGCAGTGAGCCGTTCTCCCTGCTTTGTATCTCTGAGTGTCTTGAGAACAAAATGAGTGAACAAACGTCTGTTTTCAATGTTGCTCTTTATTACATTAGAGCACATTACAAGGTCATCTCTGTAGATTTCACACACTGATTCCTCATTGATTGCTAATGAGATGGTTTATGCCACTGAGACTTGGGTAGTATGAAATTAGTTTGCAAAATGGGTGCTAAGATTATTTTATATCTGAAAGAGAATCAGCTGGGGGGAGGGGGGGGTGTTACTACTTGATAGTTTATTTCAATTATGGACTCCTTGCTGAAATTTCAGTTTGTACTGATATTTGTAAAGAAGGTATCTCCTTTTAACTTGGGTGTTTGTGTTTTTTTTTGGTTTTTTTTTTGCCTCTTTCATGTTGAAACAGTTTCAGTATGTCAGTGTTAAAAAAGAGCTGTAATGTATTTTTTTCCAGCAGCAGTTCCTTGTTGGTTGCAGTGTCTGTAAAAAGCTTACGACATTAAGGAGTAATGGAGTATATCTTTCGAAGCACAAGGAACAAGCAATCGGAGTGTTTTGACATGGTGTTTAAAGAAAGAAAATCATGGAATTTGGTTTCCTGCCCGGAACTTTGACTGACTGTCTGGGAATTCAGCGCTGCATGTCAGTGTGATGCAGAATTAGTGATGTGCTTCGGAGTGTTTGTTTACAAATACAATTGTGTCCTGCAAGTTTAAGGCCAGGGTATTGATGATTTACACCATTGTCTCCCAGCACTGATGAAGACCTACATTCTCGAGGAAGTGCTGTCTTTCCAAATAAATAATTCTCCTTCTTCTAGAAAAGCAGAGACATTATCTATCTCATCTGTAATGCAACCGTGTACTGTGGAAATTCATTGTTCTTGTCGACTTGTGTCAGCTTCCAGCACACCGTTTTAACTGTATTTCTGTGTTTGCAGTGAAGTCGCTACTCTTGCACTGACCTTAATTATTGTTGTTCTGAAGCTGCTGGGGACTCTTGAAGACACTGCATGTTTCGTAGGCTCTTTGAGACAGCTGGCGTTGAGCACCCATAGGCAGCTCTGCTGGTGCAAAAGCTGACCTATTCCTTATTGAGTTTTTAGAATCTGTTTTGTTAACATCAATACAACAGTATCTACCCAAGCTGCAAGTTGCACATTTTTAATGTGATGATGATAGTCCTTAAAATTATTTTGCTCATTAGTTGTGTTCTTGGGGAGTCGAACTGCCAGTATCCTAACAGAGATGATTAAGTGGATGCAGGTGTTTACATCTCAACGCAACTTCTAGTCTGCACCATGGAATATTCTTTTCTCCTCCCTAAGCAAATGGTGTTTGATATGATTCAGAGTAATGCTTGGCTATAGGAATTCAATCCTGAAAAAAAGTAGAAAAACAATTAAAACTAATTTTAATGATAGATAACAGTGTCATTTTGAGATGGTAAAAAGATGCAACTGCAAGAGTGTTAATCTGGCAGTTAGTGAAAACGTTGTGAGCCATCCAGAAGCAAGGGAAATTCCTCCTTCTCCCAGCTGCTGAGACACTGAGATGCACAGTGTTGCTTGCAGCAGTGATGATGAAGTCTCTGGTTGACCGAGCTTTTGTGGCTGCTCTGGTGGAAATGAATCTGGCAGCCAGAAGTGTCACAGGTTGCCTCCTCAGCAGCCCACCTTCCTGGGGAGCCTCTCGCCCTGTGCAGTGTCAGCCCTCCCACTCTCATCCCTTGGCTATAGCGGTGCTCCTTCAGCCTCTTACAACAGAAATCTCAAGCTGTCACCTCCAATGAAGTGAAATTAATACCACAGGGCTGACAATTTGCTTCAAGTTAAAGTTTCTATGTTTCTTAGCCTGCTTCTTAGCTATGCATGCTGTTCTGCCTGGCTGCAAAGTACAGCTTTGGACAGTCTGTTGCTGGACACAAGTATTGTCTGCTCAGGACTGCATAGCTGAGCCTCCAGGGAACTGCTTTCAGTGCCAAGTATTTGACAGCTCTCAAATCTGGTGTTCAGATATTATCTTGTCACTCTGTTTCAGCAAGGGCACAAAGGTGAGCACGTATGGAATTGACAAAGACGATCTGTCAATAAATGTGTTCTGCAGTCACACAGAAGGGCAGCGATGACAGCTGAGCAGTTATGGCTATTTCTGCTGGAGGAAGCCTCCTTCCTTCCAGAGGTGCTGCTGTAGGCATTTCCAGGCTTGGTACCTCCTGCTGAGTTCTGTCTCAATTCACCATCTGCCACGGTATTTAAAGGGAGCGTGCAGCCATTGCTGTAGGAGTTGTGCTTACTTGTCAGTTGTGTTACTCAGGTACGCTGAACGCTCCACATACTTTCCCTTATGGTGATAGTGGAACAGGTCCTGTTCTCTGTGTTCTGAGCACAATCAAAACAGCTAGCAGCGTGTTGTTGCCTTCACTGTACACACTTTCCCATGTATGAAAACAACGTGTGTTATCAGGAAGGAATTTGTTGTAGGTGAGCAGCTCTGGGACATCAGCTTTTAATGTATGGAATTTGCAGTTTCAAAACCATCACTGTGTGCCCAGCTCTTGTGTACTTGCATACATCCTGGTAGTGGGCTCTGACATAATGCCTTCCACAACCTTCCAGTTGTGTGTTTTTGCTGTTTGTTTTTTTTTTAATGACAGTAACTTTAAGGAATGCTTTGATGTTGTTTCCTCTGCTGCTCTCCTCTAGCTCTTAATTGGTCAAGTGTGATATTTTCACAACATCTTGGATGCTCTACCAACCTTTTTTTCATGTTCCCATGCCTGTGTGTGTCAGGTTCCTTTCTCAGAGTTCAGCTATTGTTCGATGTTTGCTATGGGAAAGTCTGCAATCCCCTCTCGCGTTCGAGTTCCTGCTGGGCCAGATGATGTTGAGAACTCTGTCTGTGGACAGTTACAGTCAAAGACAACTTAAGGTCAGCTTGAGGAACAATTTGGCTCTGCACTTCAAGAGAATTTCTGTCTGGGTTTGTTTCCTGACGACTTTTTTTGAAGAGGCTTCAGTCTAACAGACAGTAATTTAAAAGGACAGAGATTTTCTTGCACATCAACATAATTATTTTGGGATATCTTTTTTTTAAATTCTAAAATATGATGTATTCCTTTCCTTTGTGTATCTAATATAGAAATAGTCCCAGAGCCAGTTAAAAAATCAAATAAAATAAGCGTTGTAACAGAGGAATAAGAATGTGGTTTCCTCACTCTTTTGTTATCATTCAGTGACTTCTTTGATGAAATTAAGAAGCCAGTGTGCACTTCTGCATTTTGCATGGAGAAAACAGGAGATATCTTCAGACAATTGTGTCTCAGAAGTTAGTTTTCCATGATCTCGGTTTGCTTTATTTAAAAAAAAATAATAAAAAAGAATGAAAAAGGGAGAGAGAAGCTGAAATGTAGCTTCTGAAAATGCTGCTATAAAAGAGAGAATAAAAAAAACGGTGGAGGGGGAGGAGAAAGAAGAAGAAGGAGGAGCGGTGGGGGAGAAGGCTTGACACCAGAAGCTCTGTCATACCAGAGTTTCTCTCGGATGTCTGGAAAAAGTCTTATACTTCTGGGATACTTTCCAAAATATTTTCAGTGACCATTGCCACAGGCGTGAACTTCTTAATGCATTTTGCAGTAATCTCCACCGCAGTGAAATTGATTACTGTCTGAAAGCTTTTAGTGATAACAAGCAAGCAGGGCAGCACAAATGCCATGAGCTCATTTGCATGTGTGTGTATTTTGTTGCATCTTCAGGAGTCCAGCGGAGACAGATGCGTTGCCTCAGGAAAATCCTGCTTAATTATTTTTACTATTTTTTTACATAATTATGTTATTGAATATTTATTGTTTGATAGGAATTCTTTTCATGTATGTGTGCACAAATGCCTGTGTGCCTATGTGCATGCAAAGGATCTGGAAGCTGTCTTTGTCTTGGATATTTCAGCTGGTACCTGAGGAAAGTATATGTTGGCCTCCTGAGCCAGAGCTTCAATTGGATTCATTTTAAAGAAACTGAAATGCATTCAAAAGCCAGAAGCAGTTTTAACAAATGAAATCCCAGTGGAAAAAAAGGGTACTATAGCAAAGGTGTATCTTCTTCATATACCCAGAGAGAATTTCAGGAGGCTTGAAGGGCTCTCTTCATGTGCAACCTGAGGGGGCTAAAGAAGCTGAAAATGCAGATGAACTTTTGTTGTTGTTTGGGGTTTCTTAAGTGTTAACTTCATATTCCTAGTGCAAGAGATCACTGGACCTGGAGAGGTTACTCCACTTAGATGGTCGCTCTTCAAAACTGACATATGAACATCACATCTTTTTAATGAGAACAGCTTTCAAGAATTATGTTTATTCTGTAAAGAAGAAAAGACGTATATGTATTTACACACATGCTAGCAAAACTTTAAACTGTATGAATGGAAAGCCTTACTCAACAGAAAAGTCAGATCTCACAGTCAGTCACTGTTACGTCCTTGTCACTGTGCCCTCTGCCATGCTGCAGCGATGCCTCCAGCCTGTGCTATTGCTCCCCCAAAGCACTGTGATTGATGGATGGTCTGCAGTAGATGAAGAGAGAAAAATACGAACTTGAGCACCAGTAGAGAAAAACAAGCTGTCATAAGCAGGCTTCATTACAAGGGATAGAAAGGTCAGAATAGTCTTCCCCACCCCCCTTCTGAGCAGTCACTAGACACATCCAAGCAGAATTTTTCCAGACTGTTAACTGGTTCATCAGTCGGGGCTTCCTCTCAATTTTAAATGCCAGCACCACTTCAGAGCAGAGCTGGCTTCTTTCCCAGACAAGATTTCCCAAATTCAAAATGACCTTTCAAGATTCTAACTAATAGGAGCTAAACAGAGATTTCCTCTTCATCAGGAGCTTTCTTGGATTGATCCTTTTACTCAGAGCACATCACCCAGCACAGACCAGTAAAAGACCTTCCACCTGTGATAACAAACACTTCTTCTGAAGAGCAGCAATCTTGAATCATGTTGAAGTTGTTCCGTATTCCCAAAACTGTTATACTTGTGCTGGATGCAGTGATTGTGGAAAGGCACAGGGAGTACCAATGAAATAACTGGAATTTTCATTTTTGATCCAGCTGTTTAAGGTCTGCATCAATACAAAGGGATGCAGTTACCTGCCATAGGAGACAAGGGGAGGGATGAGAAGAATGGCAGAAGAGAAGAGCTCTAGAGCTGGGAATTAGGCTGCTGGGAGGATGGTTGCACTATGCTAGTAGTCTGGCTGGGCTGCAGGAGAAGGCTTTCAGTGTCTTGCTGCACTGCAGCCTGGGCTGGGGCTTATGATCCCTGAGGACAGCAAGGTACTCACCCTGCAGGCGAGCTCAGGTTGGTAGGAAAAGGGCTGGAGGAGACAGAGCATGCAGGATCACTCAGCAATCCTTATCACCCAGAAACTGGCTCACTATCTGTGCCTCATTTGGGTCAAGAGGTTGTGATCCTCTGCTGATAAGAGTTTCACAGAGGTTTCATATACTCTTGAACACCATTCATTCAAATGTCTCCTGGTGTTATTGGTTCAAATTAGTAACTTTTGAGAGGATTTGGCAGAGAGAAGTGGAGGTGCAGTCGCTTGATCTGGTGTTTGCTTTGTGTTGTATACTTACATCTTGCTGTGCTCTCTGCAGCTACTGGGAAAATAGGCAAGATAAGGTAAAGCACAAGAGTGAGAAATGTATTATTAAAGAATAGCTGACAGGCAATTCTGTGAGGCCTTGAGAAGTAGCAAACAGTGAACTCTTCCCAGAAAGGCAGCAGTGACCACTTCTCAAAAGGATGAAGTATTTCAAATACAGAGCTGTGAAGTCTTATGGTTCCATTCCTGAAGGAGTTTGAGCAGAAGGAAAGTGACAGAAAAAAATATAATACAGGTTCTTATTGAGAAAAGTACTCTGTGGGAAATAAATGTCATACTGTGATGTGAATGACAAGACCAGTCTAAAGGCTGCTTGCACATCAGCATCAGGAGTAATACCATAGCTGAATTCGGAAGGAACACCAGATATGAAACAAATCACTTGATTATTATTTTCTTTAATAGCACCTTGTGGGAGAAGGCACCAAAAGACTGAGAAAAATAAGGGGATGTATAAAGAAGAGTTTAGAATAGATTGCCTTAAAATCAGAAGTGCCAGGAATGCTCACGGTTGCCTAAAAATATTACAAATGCAAAATGTAAAAAGAACATCTCAAATCTGAAATCAAACAATTCTACCATCAGATCTCCCCTGTTGAGCTGTGCTTTCAGGTCTGACGTGGCAGAGGATAAAGTCTTGTAACACTCAAGAAGCACAAGATCTGGTATTTGTGCTTTTCTGTGCTCTGTGCTTCTTCCTTCTGTCAGTCTGGGTTATCATCCTAAGCCTTACTCATGTTTTTGTTTTGAGATTTTCAGTCTGGAGTTCTCAATTTATTCTCCAGCATTTTCCTCAAGTTGGTTCTTATAAACGTTATATGATGGTTCTTCTACATCACTGTTGATACTTAATTACGTATATATCTGTATGTGAAAGTTTTCTAATACTCAGTTATCCTTGTCAGTATAGATAGATGTGACAATACTGCTTTCTGCATAAGGTACATCCATGATGGTGTAGTAAAGTTAGAGAGTCCCCAGGCACACACTGCCAGCAGAGCGGGCAGGGGAACAGTCTGCCTGCCTGCCTGCCTGCAGAGGAGACTGGGGGGTTAGGGGGAGGGAGGGTGGGAAGGGAGGAGATACTCAAGCTGTTTTTTATTTTTTGCCTGAAAACTTTTGCTTGAGCACTTAGGGAATCATTTGTATATATATGATAGTGCTTCTTGATGCCTGGGCGACTGACATCATCGAAGAATTAGAATCTATGGTGGCAAACTCTCAGCAACTGCAACAGGAAATTAAAAAAAAAAACATCCTTTTATTCAACAGAAGTCAGCTGTCTGTGTCAAAAATGCTGTTAAGTATGTGGTTCTTTCTTGGAAAAGATGATCTGCATGGTGGTTAAAACTGATCTGGTTTCAGTGGTCAAAGGACAGAAAATCTTGGAGAAGTTCTTGATGTCAGTGCTTTATCATCAATAGCTAAGGCCATGTAGGGGCTGGTGGTGGAAGACTGCTGGGAGGAGTGCATAGGTAGAAGGAACACGGTTTTGTCATCTGCAATTCACTAAGTATTCTTTTGCTATGCTTTTTGTGACAGCGGTAGAATGCTTATGGATGCATTGCTCTTCTGTTAAAGCGGTTCCTTCTTTGTTTTGTAGACACTTCAGTTATGTTTCCTACAGCTGTACCCAGGCTTGAATTCCAATGAGTTGTCTGTAACAAAATTATTTGCCTCGTTTTTCTACAAGGGTTTGGAGTAATTTGCAAGTATCTTATGCTTCATTTTTTCAGAGCATGCTTTAAAGCCAAATGTGATCAAGCAAAGACTGTTGTGAAGATGCATTGTGACTTTCTAAACTGAGAAAAATAAGCTGAAATAAAAGGACAGTAAGATGCTTTGGGATATAGTTAGATTACGGGTAACTCCTGGAAATAGATTTAAATTCTATGAAAGTTGCTTTGAAACTTTTAGTCTGTGTTTTTATCAAATCCCTCAGAGTGCTCTATTCTGTATTGGCAATGCATGCATCTCCCATAGATGTAAATAAGTCTGTGCCTTTTCAAGAGATACGGGGGTGTATTTTCAGCACACTTCACCAGCATTTCCTCACACTTTTTTGTTCGTATTCTTTCTCTAATACAAATCACCCTGGTACAGCAGGTTCACAAGCCACCACTTCTTGTGCTTGTTCCTGTCTGCAAAGCTGGGGTAACGATCCAGCTAACCAAGAGTACAGTGCTCTAGAACATCGTTTAGCTGTTATTTTGTGCCTCTGCTGCTTAACTGCTTCGCCAAATGGTTGCTTGGCCTTGGTGTTCAGGTGAACTGCATTAGCACCCTGCTTGAAGGATGCCTTAATCTTGGCCTGCCATCACCAGCTTCTCCTAAAGACGATGATCACGAGGTCAGGTTAGCATTAGGCATGAGGTGCTGATGGTGAACTTAATGCAGAGAGTAGTGCCATGCTGGTGGGGAAACCTGCTTCAGAAATACAAGTGTTGGCCTTTTTGTCGGCTGCTCACAGACCTTCAGTCATATCTGTCCTTACTCAGTTTATGAGTTTAAGTCACTGTTTTGCCTCATAATGCATAACAGTTTTGACAGTGGTCTTTCATGGATACCTTGTACTTGCTATCAGTGTGCAATTGCAGTAATAATTCTCGAGAGCTGTCCTTTCAGGACAAAACGTACAGAATAAACCTTGCTGTAAAATAGCTCTCATCAGGCTTTGCCAGTGTTGTCTGCACTTCCACTTGAGAGTCTGATTTCATTGGACTTGCAGTCCTCCCAGGTAGTGTAGACAGGTCTTGGTGTCACTGGTATTCCAAAAAGCATTAAGGGGTCAGCAAACTGGCTTAATTCCCAGTGACATAACTGAAGGTGTTAGGCCAACGTTCAGACTAAAACGTATCTCACAACCTGAGCATCGTGTATGTAACTTGTCCTGTGAATTCTGCTTCTCTTCCTCAGGATGTAAAACAGGGAGTGCAGTTTGTCCTGCATGTTGTTGTACAGTAACCATCCTGAAGTGAGAAATGAGAATCCACTTTGATAACTGGAAGATGAGGAAGTAAACAATCTCTTTGAAAAAGCCACTTAGATGAAATTGCGTCCAAGGTTTCTTCTGCTGGTCTGACAGAACCTACAAAGCTGCAAAAGCAGAGACGAGGGGGAATGTAGTTTTACATCATTTCTGCCTCTGGCTGAAAGAAAATGAAGTTCATCAGATGGGAAGTACTGGCTGAAACATTGCTGGGGGAGGGGAGCTGCTTTTGTATTTTTTCAATCCCTTGTGCCATCTTGGACTTCAGCAGTATTTATTTTTAGTACATTTAAACACTGGAGAAGGAAGGGCCAGTTGTAATATGGCATATTTACATCATGCTGTCAGTTCCTGGCAGCCTATTTGCCTGTCGGAGTGCAGGAGAGAACCAGTCCATTAAGGACATGAGTGCTACTTATGCCCACGGGTGGTGAAACATGGTCTCAAGGGTCGGAAGGCCTTGCAGGCTTGCAGGTTGGTTTGTTTTTCTAAGGTGCATTATGGGCATTTCTTTTATGTCAGAGAGACAGGAATGCGCTGTGCTGCCTCCCACTTTTTCCCTCTGCTCCTCTACGCTGTATAGGAAAAAGAGAAGCAAAGTCTGTACATGAGATCAGCATGTGCTGGTTTTTCCCTTCATGTTACACTTCATTTTTCCCCTCATGTCATGCTTAAGTTCTCTGCCCCATTGTAAAAATAAAAATCTATAAATAAAGAAGAACAAATGCTGAGGGGACAAACTGGACCCACAGCTATGTGCATGTCGTCACTTGTAGAAGTGTGCCTAGCCCCATTCCTCCCAGGCTTCATACATTCCCTATTTTCTGTGCTGTCAGCTTCTCAAGACGAGAAACATGCACAGATACAGTCCTGGCTGGAGACTTTTTGCCCTGCTGTAATACAGTATTAACTGAGCTGAGGCTGAAATGTTGTTATATTCATCTTATGTTAAATTAGCTCACACACAGTCTTATACGGATATATTTCTTCTTGTTTAGGAAAAAAAAAAAAGCTTTGAGTTTTGCTGCCATGCCTGAATATTGCAGTAATACTTCTCTCCTGGAATTAGGCAACATTTAGGTCTGATCTCTCATGTGTGACATGCTGTCTCTGTTAGAATTCCAGGCGCAGGCACCCTATGATTTCCCTTTCTTGGAAACTGCTCTGTCTCAGCATGTGGGTAGAAGGCCATGTAAATAAATACCAACCACTTCTTAGCCTTCAATAGGCATTTCCTTTTTCCTGGTGGCTACAGAACAAACACTTTCTCACAGTTTGGCACCAAACATTTATAAAACTTTCCTACTTCTGAATAGACAATCAGAATCTTGGTGTAGTTTTTTCATCGGGTGCTATTTTTACTCATCTGTTGCTTGGTTTATCAGTAAATAGCGTCTGTCTAAACAAGCTCTTCATCTGAAGCATTCACATTTCTGGTAATGGAATCATAAATGATTCATAGAATCATAGAACAGTTTGGGTTGGAAGTGACCTCAAGGATCATCCAGTTCCAACCCAGTCAGATTACCTAGGGCCCCATCCAGCCTGGCCTTGAGCCCCTCCAGGGTCAGGGCATCCACAGCCTCTCTGGGCAGCCAGTTCCAGCACCTCACCCCTTATGTTACAATTTAGTCCAGGTTTCAATTGAAAGCTATAATTTATCTTTAATTCACAGGTTACCTCTGATAAGTAGCTTAGACTGACAGACCTGAAGGGTCTTTCATTAGAATACTCATTAGATGGGAGAGTGTAGAAAATGCTATGTGTGACCTTTACATATTTAGCTGGGTACACTTTCTAAGATGGCTGATCTAGACAGTTTGAAAATGCATCAGATAACTTTTATGTAATACTTCCACTCTGGATTTGACAAAACAGTAGTAGCCAAGCTTTACCAGAAGGGCCTTTGAAATATGCATTTTTCCTCTACTGAGGCCTGTTATAAAGCTGTCTAGGAAAGTGAGCCATTGCTGGACACATAACTATAATATTTTTACAGTTTCACTTGTAGATACATTCCCATCCAGTTTAGTTTTGCAATCTGCTGAAGCTTAGCCAAGTGTTATTTCTTCTGCCCTCCCAGCACACACATTGCAGAACAGCTAGAACTTCTTCCAGTTCTTTGCATGGAAGTTACTTTTGTGTATTTCTTATTGGAAATGACTAGGGAATTTGTACAAATTAAAAACAATTGCGAGCTGAATTTGGTCCTTTTACTCTGTTTCATGGCACAACAAACCACATGAATGTTTCTTACCAAGCAGTGTCCTGTTCAGTCCTCTTCAGCAAGTGCAATGGGTACAAGATTTCACAGTTAGTTCTAATGATGGTCATTTTCAGTCTGTCTTAGTTTGTGATGCCAGGCAGGGAACTGTAAAGGAATCCTCAGCTTTCTTCCTTTGGTTATTAACTGAACTTCTTGCATAGGGTTGTTGAATAGCCAAGTTCAGGAGAAGATCATCTGGTATTCACTGCACAAGTTTCAGGGCATAAATGCTCTGATGCAGGTGATGCCCCTCTTGTTTTGCAAGATGTCTTTAAATGACATCTACTTAGCATGAACTGTATTAGCAGAGAAGAACAGAGAGTTCTGCCCTGGTTTCTCTATCAGTAGCAGGACTTCAGTGAAGCTAAACACAACAGGAATGGTTCACAATCTTAGGACTTTTTTGTTCAGACATCATAAATTAGCTTGTCAGTGTTACTAGTCCTTAATTTAGAGTGACTAGAAGCCAGAAACTTACAACCTAGAAATTGTACCAACTGTGCTGTAAATGAGACTGTGCTGCTAATGAGAGTGCGATTCATGAGAGAATAAATAAGAGAATAGTTCACAACAGCAAGAGAGAGTAGATAATGTCTGTTGTATGGACACTGAGCTGGTTAGAGTGGAGTCCAATTTTGTTTATCTGCAATGTATATATTTGATTTTCTGTGATTTTATATGCTTGACTAGTGGAAAGAAATTTTATCCAGGAAGCATCAAATGCCAGCCAAAAAAATCTGATAATAGTACTTCCAAATAGATTAATTTTATATCACAGCTTACTCCAGTCGCTGCACAGACACGGTAGGAGTGTTCTGTATTGATTAGATTCCTTTTAGTCAAATCTGTGTCTTCTTAGAATTCAGAGGAAGGGAGAAGAATAAATGTAGATGCTTATTTATTTCTGGTGGATTACTTTGGTTTTGTTAGGAAACATTTCAATAGGATCAGAGAAAAACAACTGGAACTGACATTTCATTTCTCTTGCAGTTGTATCTGTGAAAGATAACAAGCCATTTTGATTTTAGATATACTCTTATAATAAAAGTACTGAAGATACCGCTGACTGATCAGAGCATGTTGGTGTCAGACTTCTTTGAGTCTTCTTACACAGTGTTGTTTTGATCTGTTTTTTCCTAGGAAAAAGAGAAGAAGTACATGCTTCCTCTGGACAACTTGAAAGTGCGTGATGTTGAAAAGAGCTTCATGTCTAGCAAACATATCTTTGCATTGTTTAACACAGAGCAGAGGTAAGAGAATGTGCTTTTCTGCAGATAATTGCATAAAGGTGTATCTGACTGAGCATTTTAATAACTGGGAGTGCAGTTCTGCTATTTCCACTGTGTTGAGTGAACAAAATGTTGATACTCTTGATTCATCTGCTTTTTTGCTGTTGCATAATGATGGGTTGAAAGGTTAGTGTCCGTTCTCCTGGCCACTCATGGGGTGAAATGCTCCGTGATTCGTCATTTAGTTTTTCTGCATGGCTGAATAATCATCTCCTGATCCTATTTTTGTTTTGTTTGGCAGTCTCCTAGGCTTACCAAAACATTCATGACTTCTGTACCTTGTGACCAGATTCAACTGGTGTAAATCACCAACGCGTCATTGCTTTCCACTTTCTCCAGTGGAAAAACTTGCTTGTCTGTATTCTTGAGCATCGTTTTATTGTTTGTTTGGGTTTAAATACAGCTGAATGGAGAACAAATCCTCTGCATTCTCAATTCACTGGAATCTTTGCTTTGTAGTGTTTTGCCTCAGACTTTTCTTTCAGACTCTGTCCTCTGATTTGAGGGATTGGTAACTCTGAGGAAGCCCACCGAGGGGGCAGAGCCAATTCAGATAACTGCACAACTAAGCCAGGAAAACATGAGAACACTTAAAGGCATATAAATGACCTGCATGTTTGTTAATTTATTTACTGATTTATTACTGCATTTGCAGTTAGATCACTGGAATTGCACTGCAGCCGATGAAATGCAAGTTCTGTAGTTTCTTCTTCAGGAAAATAAGTAGAATGTCTTTTAGCGGTAGTATTCATCAGTGCCATTGTTTTCTTCTTTTCTGCTGAGTCTCTTCACATCCACTCCCCCCAGCCACTAAAGCTAGGCAATTCAATCAGATGTTCAAGATGATGAGGGCTGGATGTGGCTCCCTGCAGAGCCAGCTGTTGTTGCTCCTGAACTGGCTAGAAATAGTTCTTTCAGAAGCTAGAAGTGTCCCTCCCTCCTGCAAAGCAAAGCAAAGCAAAGCACAGGATTTCTGGGCTGTCAAGTTTCTGCTGGCTCCAGAAACATGAGGACGCAATGTGAGTCTCACTCTGAACTGCCCCAAGGAGGCTTTGCCTACATTTGCTGACATCTCAGCTAGCCCACATGTGGACATTGTTTGCCAAGAGATGTCCTTTGAAAGTATGTCTCTGAAATCTTATTCTCAGCAAGCATTTCTGGAGCACAGAAAAAACTTTGCAAAACTTTTCATCTTTTCTCTTCAGATGCTGGAAGTTAATGTAATTATGATTCTCTACTGTAGCTGTGTGATTTGTCCATTGTCCCATCACTGCACATACTTTCATCAGGAAGGATGGCTGTCATGGTGGGTTGATGTCAGCCTTCCATGAGAAATCTGTTAAGTTTAGCCTCATTGTTTCTCCTTTGCTTGACTAACATTTGAATGCTTTCATCATCTTAAATATCAATCACTGAACTGCCATGAAAATCCAAGGTAAGCATGCATTTCCTTTGGCAATTTTGGGATTTATTTGGGCATTATTTGCACATTTGCATTTTCACTGGATCTTCACGCACACCAGACAGCAAAGATCTCAAAGTCAGATGTCTAAAATGCTTGCCATGTCTGTGACAACCGTGCCCATTTGGGCTGTGAGTAGAGCCTCCAGCATCTGCAGGCTGCTCTAAAAACACCCGTGTGTCTGTATGGGCATGTTGAGACGTGACAGCATGATGATAAGACCACAGAATAACTGTCTTGGGAGTGGCTGTTTACAAAGACACTCCTCCAACTTAAAAGGAGACAGAACTTGTTCTTGAAGAAACGTTTATTGAATTCTAATTACAACAGCAGCCCCTCTGTTATTGTGAAGCAACTGATTTTTTTCATATTTCCAAAAATTTGCCTTCTGGCACAAATCAGTCAAAACAAGTTGAGTATCAGTTTGCTTTGCAGTGTCTCCTAAATTCATAGATTGTTTCAGCAGAAGTAGGGATACTGCAAGTTGAGCAAAGCGATCCAGCACTCAGCTGGGGCCCGTGTTCCCTTCCCAGTTTCCTGGGGAAAGTGAAACAAAAAAATGGTAAAAATCTGTTGAAATGAGGAGTCTTTCTGTTGTTTTATTTTATGCTGCTACGTTGATCTGCTTCCTGAGTATAGAGGGCACCAAATATTGCTTGCTTTGTCAAAATTAATGTAATGATTAGCTTAGTTTCTACTTTCTTTCTAAAACCTTGTAATTGGGAAAGAAATCAGTTTTCTGAGTTTGCCCACTGAGGGCTCTTGTTATGGAAACATTTTACTGTTTAAGATGTGGATCATTAAAGAACAAAGGCAAAATCATCTGCTCCAGAGCGACTGACGATAGCATGGAGATTATTCCAAATCTCCTTTTTCCATAATCTGCGGGGTGTTGTTTTTTTTCCCTTGATTTTGTGAGTTTTTTGAATGTCCTACTAAAATATTTTAATTTTCAAGGAATATCTGTTTAGGAGAAGAATTTTAATCAGCTTGTTCTCATTTTCATTCCCAGCCCCTCATTGCATAGGTATTTTGCTACAGCCATATGTTTCTGATACTGTACATTTCAATAGTTTCCTGGATTATGCATTGCATTTTTTCCATTTATGAAAACCTTTCCAGTTCTGAAATACAGTTACCAGGAAAATGCTCATTTCACTGCGTAGCAGGAAAAACCATCTTGAGTTAGGAGTTGAGGGGATAGAGGCAGAAGGAAACTTAACAGTATTTGTCATTTTGATTTACTGCAGAAGTCAACAGTTCTCTGACAGGAATCAAATGTGACTTGGTAATGTATAGTAAATGGAGACTGTGACGATTGATTTCACAGTGAAGATAAATTCTCATGAAATGTACATAATTGTGCAGCTATGAAAAGCCAGCATTGTGAAATAATTAAATTCTTTTCTCGTTACTTTCTAATTAAAAGTTAAAAAAATATATAGTTTTTTTTTTTTTAAAAAAGGAAACTCTTGGTGTGAAATAGAGTGTTGCTTAAGTAACAGGGTTGTGGGAGGGTTACAGTTATGCTTTTCAGCAAACTTAATGATTTATTCAAAGTTTTTGAGTGCGCGCACTTAATTTATAGAGGTCACTGAAGACCTTTGTAGATGGGCTTCTCTAGTTTACTTACCTTAGCAGCACTAAGAGCCAAGTACATCAGAGAAAGCGTCCTTTGACTCCTGGATCGTTTGGGGCAGTGTCTGTCTATGCAAATCCACGTGCAGGCAACTGAAGCGGGGTTGCAGGATCGAGCAGTGCTTGTCTCAGGCTCTCAAGAAAGAGACTGCTATTTTATGTTGACCATCCTTTTCTCCTTTCCTTCTATCTCCACAGCAAGCTGTTAGCAAGTCTTTTAGACTGGAAAAGAGGTCAAGTGTATTCAAAGTATTTGAAAAGAGCCATTCTGTATATCAATACTAATGAATGCAGTTTTGCTGTCAAACATAATGTGAAATCGAGCGCTTCTGCTCGCTCTTATGAAAAGCAGAGTGATAGTAAGTGTAATTGTGCTCTGAAAACAGTGATTATTAAAAAATGTTATGAAGAACTTGAGTTCTGGCTAGTCCTCACTATGCAGTGAGGTACAACCATGGTGCTGCTTGTGAGTTCTGCCCAGTATTCCCAGAGGGATGGAGCTCAAAGATTGGAGCCAGCTTTTGATTCTCGTGAAAACACAAGGCAATATAAGGCTTTCCCTCTTGGTATGAAGAGATGAAGTGCTAGCAAAGTTGTTGTGTAGACGTAGTACTGATTGACTTTATGAAGCAGAGCTAAGAATGGAGAAGATTTTGTCACTGAATGTGCTCATGTAGATTCACCTTCGCCATCAAAACTGATGGATGCGTGAGACTCTTGGGCAGAGTTCAAGAACAAACAAATTCTTCCCATCCTGGGAAATTTACTTTCCTTCTAGGATTTCAGTTCAAATCCTTTGCCCATTCTCGTGCGTTTCTCATAAAAATTTACCAATTTGCATTTTTAAGTACGGAGGTTTGGGACAAGAACCATAGTTTTAACTGTGCCTCCCTTCAGGATCTGTAGTCACTTATCAGTCACCTTTCTATGGTTCTGTATAGCAGAGGGATGTGAGAAAATGAATTCAAAGCATTAAGCCATTGTTTTATTTATCTTCAGTAGAATAGTTTCCTGCGACTTAAATGCTCCTCAGTAATTGTGAAGCAGTGTGACAGAGCTAACAGCTCTGCATGAGAGCTGACCGTCTGGGGCGGTTTTATTGGAGAAGTAAATACTTAATCTGAGAAACAGATGAACGCAAAGGGGAGAGTCATCAAAAGAAAATGTGGAAGGGACACAACAGGGCTAGAAATAGAGCTGTTGTCTCCTGAGCACGCTCTTACAGTCAGGAGTTGTAGTGCCCAGGAAACGACGTTACCTTGTAGGACCCAAGGAAGAATGCAATGTTTGATAAGTGAAAGGTACAACACCTTTTATTTTGGGTGCCTGTTGTTGGCTAAGTTTTGCTCTAAAAAGGAATGGAGCATAATTCTTCTCTAAGACTCCAGAGGCATTAGAACCTTAAGTACTGAATTCTTTCTTACAAACAACAAGTGGTTAACTGCAATCCATATATAGGGGAAATTGGGAAACAGCCAAAATAAAAGCAACTAGTGAAAGGAGACCGGGTCAGAGGAGCTGTTGGATGGAAGCCAGGCTGAAGGAGAAAGCCTAAGATGAGATGTATGTTAGTTACTGTTTTTGAATTGCTAAGAAAACTAAGCCTCAGGAAGAACTGGACTGTAAACTATTCACAGCTCTCTCTGTTAGAAAAGGAAGAAATAAAATCTATTTAATTAAAAAAGACATATCTAAATGTAACCCAGAAAAAAAAAAAAGCTGCTGGGATTTGTAAACAAACTATAAGCTGCTGGGGAGTACAGTGTCTAAAAATGGGGAAAATATACAAACTCAAAGAATAGCTAGTCTTTGTGCCCCAACTACATTCCATTAATAATAATAATAATAATTCTGGAATATTTCATTGTTGCCTTTACTGACAAGAATTCTTTGCACAACATTTATATTGTAGAATGGGCGATAGGTGGTCTAAAACCGGCATTAAGGAGCAAAAAGGAACTCTCAGGGAAAGAAACTTGAATGGCAAACCCGTATCTTATATGTGAGTTACACTCCAAGAAAATTCCCTGAAGGATTGTGTAGGATCTTCTACCAGACAGACAGGTGCTGTAAGCATGGCCAAGTCATGGCTGGTAAACTGGACTCAGCTTGCAGGACAAGTTCTCCTTCCTTGCTCAGTGTGACCCAGAAAGTGCATCACTGCCACATCTGTGGAAGCAGAGGTACGTGGTGAGGCTCTGACAGCTGGGAGCTCCTTTTGTATCTGTGTGGCCCTCAAGGCAGGTTCCAAATCAGCCTTTCATCGCCTATCACAACAGTAACTGAGCCGCCTTATCTATGGAGTTACGGAGTATTTTTGTGCCATTTACTTTTACCACACAGATGTTGCCCTTCATGGCTACATTTCTCTTCTGGTTTTCATATAGAAATTGAGACACTCGGTTGTTCAGGATTGGCTATATGCTAATCAGCATCTCTCAATTCATTTTCACCTTAAGTTCATTTGTGTCTGTATTTGGGTGTGTAAACTTGAAGACATCCCTATACTTCTGGGAGATCACTTATATGAGTTAATGGCAAAATCCTTAAGTGCTGTTATTTCTCGACATTGTCTCAGAGATTGTCTCTTTGGCTTTTCTGGATATTAAGAAAAATGTCTTCAGAGACATGTGTAATTAATTTTAATTAACGTTCACATTGTACTGATCTGAAATGGCATGCCTTGATAGAAAATGTTAGTCATTGCAGTTAACTCATAGCAGATGGTCAGTTTCTTTAAAATATATGATTTACAGAGCCTTTAGTAGAGCTTTCTTATAAGAAAAATCGTGCATATAGTCAAACCAGACGTTGTGGAATTGCAAGTGTTTAAAATGGCAAACTAAGAGTAGGTCAAAGAAGCAGAATATAGCCAGTGGAGCTGCAGATTGAATAAGCAAAGGATATCTGTGGAGTTTTATTCGAGGTTATCTTTGTTGTGCATGCGTGTTTGGTGTATCTGGATTCTGTTATTTTCTCCTTATTTTAAGTCACTAAGTATGAAGCTCATTTTCAATCAAAGATACCTCAGAATTCATTCTTTTGCATTTATTGTGAAATAAAATTGGGCCAGTTTGCATTTGGTTCCAGATTTTGTGTTGATTTTAAAATTGCTTGCATCCTCCTAAAAAGATGAGAAATTCACCAACAGTCATTTCAGGTGTTTCAAATCCCTGTAAAGGAGGACAGTCCTTGACCTGTCAGCCTATGAGTAGTTCCACTTGCTTCAGTGTCACTGTTTAAGTAATGTGTGCTTTGTGTTCTTTGCAGGATTAGAGATAAACTGTCCTATAGGCACAATCCTAAAATTTCAGTAATATTCTCATTCTCTAATTCCTGTTCTGTCTCCTACTATAAATCAATAGGGAGGTTTAGGGGGAAGAACAAATGCTTTTGCATTTAATCTTGGTTTGTATTTTCTCTCTCTCAAAAAAAAAAAAAAAAAAGAAAGAAAAAGCAAAAAAACCCAACACCTGCACATACAGTACAGCTTTGTCTACTGAAATGTTCCAGATCCAACTCAGTCTGAAAGCTGTCTGTGCCTACAGTTAGTGTGTGGATATGCATTTATTTATATGCATGCATATCAACAGGATTTGTAATGTGTATAGACTGGTTACCTTCTTTCCAAGCTTGCTGGAGATAAATATTTAACCTTATCTTGGTGTTAAGGAGTTGCAAGAACTGCTACATGTCTTGAGATATAGCACTTGTTCGGATAGCAAGCAGTGTCGGTGCGCAGCTGCTGTGGAACTCTGTTGGTATTGCCTCCACTACAGCAGGTATCCAGAAAGTTCTTTGTGATTTTCAGCCCTCTATTATTCCACTGTTGGGCCTGGTTCCTATAGCTCTGCTATTGCATAGGCAATGGAACCCTCCCTGAGCAGTGCTGACAAGCCTAGGCTAGGACTGGTGGGACAGGAATCTCAGTAACTCACCACTGGACTCACTTTCCAGCCTTCCTGCCACTACTCTGTTTCCTATGGAATGCTTTCAGATCTCTTAATCCATTACTGCCTTTTCTTGCTAGGACTCTTCTGCAGTGGGAGGAGCTAAAGGGGTTAAGGCCTCCGTGCAGCCTTACTTGGAGCACTGCGTTTGGTTTGGGCACCTTTAGTCCAATTGGCTGCTCATCACCAGAAGCAGTGCTTTGATTTGTCTGCAGTGCACATCCTGAGGTGTATGTATTTGGAGTGTGACAAAACCTGCAGATAATAAATTGTAATCTTTTATATTTTTCCCTCTTGGGATCTATTTTCAAGTACTACACAGGATATTTAGTTATGAACTCTGCAGAAGGAAGCAATATAGTTAGATGTGGTACATGCATGCAGCTTTGCACACAGCTCCCTTGTTTGAGTGCTCAAACTTAAAAAATGTTAAATGTCCAAGGGAAATGTGGCATGCAAATTTTACTGCTAGGCATATTCGCATTTATTGTGTTGCATCTGTTTGTTTCTACAGTCCCTTAAAGTTGCCTGAATATCAACAAAACTTGTATTTTTGAGAGTTCCTTTTTTCTTCTTGGTATCCTGTATTATATCACTCTTTAAAGTATGTAGCTGCTATGGAGATGACAATGAGAGCATGATCTCATTGTATTCCATATGGAACAAGTAGGTAAGGATTGAGTAGTAACTGTTTCTGTGCCATTATCTTTAGCAATTTTTAAAAGTAGAAGAGAGAACAAAACAGAAAATTTGAATTGTTTTCAAGAATGTTTTTACAGCTTTCCATGAGATGCCAGTGGATTCCTAATGAGTAAAACATGTTAATGGTATGGGTTTTGTTGGTAAGATTCTGCTAGTAAAAGGACAAGCTCTCTTCAGGAGTTGCTTTGGCTTTTTTTTTTTTCCTTTGAAATGCTCCTGTGCCTGTCAGCCTTTCTGGAAGAGAAAGACAAAGAAGTCTTAGGGCAAGGAGGCTGTTTTGGGAGGCACTGTCCATTTACCCGCACTGAGGCAAGCTTTGTGTGCCCTTTAGCTCCTCATTTACTCTGTGAAGCAGAAACCTGTGTTCTTCTGTAGTGGTCATAGAGCACCCAGATATTGCAGTGAGAGGCCTCAGAGGGCCAGAGGCACCCAGAATCTTGCTCATCAGGTGTCCCTGTGCCTAGGAAGGCTCTTCATATGATGACAGGGAGTGCAGGACTGCCAGCTCCCATCTGTTCAAAGCACTCAGCTAAAATTCCCTCTCACACAGCCATGCTTGCTGTAGCAAGTCACAAAATGCCAAGAAGTTTAATATATGTCATGACAATCCTGAAAAAATGTTTTCATAAGCTGGTGTCATGTTGTTTTGCTCTTGCAGATAAGTATTTTTGGAACTTCCCTATCACTATATTTTACAGTCTTTATGTATTCTATTGTTATTTTTAGTCTTCTGAGGCTATCCTGTTACCATTTTAGCTTCCCTTTCTCTTCATTTTCCTTCCTTTTCCTTATAGCTGCTTAGTTATCTCAGCCAAAAAACTTATCTCAGTAGACGTTTCTCCTAACAATAAATTAAGACACTTTTTCTTTAGTGATTTCATATTGATCTTTTTTTTGTTTGTTTTCATTCAGTCTTTTATTCTGTAAATCTTGACTCAGAGTTCCACAGATCAATTAAGATTCAAGTGTTTTATCATCACTTCAAGGTAACAGAATCTGAAGAGGTTGTCCAGGCCATTCTTGGCATTAAGGCAGAATAAGTGCATTTGGAGCCAAAGAAGTAAATGGTTTGATTTCAAATTTCTAATCAATAAAAGATACGTAGAGCTTTCAATCATTCCTTCTGCCAGTGGCTGTGTCCAAGCTGTGGGATGTGACCTGTTAGTGCCTCTCTGCCTCTTTGTGCGCTGTCTGGTTGTCCTAGGAGGGAAATGCAGGCATGCTGCCCTGCCTGGCAGAGGTGCCTGAGGCTGTCCTTGGTTTGAGTCAGCAGTACATCTTCAGGTGTATTCCAGAAGCATGAAGGTGAAATCCCACCAGCTCCTGAATGCTACAGAAATCTGTCCAGGCAGTGATGATAATAATAATCTCCAAGTTCTATAAGGTGTTCACTCTTTTTTTCCTCAAAATATGTGGCAGGAATCACGTCTTTTGTTGCATAAAGGAGCTGTAAGAACCCCTTGTCTCTTTGAAGCTCTCTTTGAAGCTTGAATAATCTCTCTGAGTCCTCCTTGCTGCCCTTCGCTCCCCCCTCTGCATAGCTTGCTAAGGAAAGAAAACAGTCTGTTTGCAATGGAAGATCGATTCCTGTGCAGCTTTTAAGATCTGGCAAAATGTGGTTTCATAACCTTTGTCTGCAGAGCTTGTGGCCTTTCCTAAAAAGACTGTTGGCTGACAAATTTATAGCAAATCTGGTCAGTATATAGACTATGAATTCGGAAACTAATGGCTAAACCGTAAGGGGAAAATCTGCTCTATTTATTGGAGAATTTACAAGTACCACCTTCCTACATATAATGTATTTTTCCTTCTTTCTCTTTTCTTCCATTATGTGATTCCCTATTCCTAATGCTTATATTTATCTAGTTCCGTTAGTTACCTGCAGTAGGTATTATTTAAACACATCCTAGTTTTCGTATGATTGTGACAGACTTTAGAGGAATTCTTAAAAAATTCTAATTGTCACTGTATTTTTTTCCCATTTTACTGACAGTGTCTGAAAGTCAAAAGGACCTAGCATGGGAAAAAGTTGCATCCTTAGTTATTCTGATATTTATTAGTTACAGCAGCAATCAGCTTCAAAATACAGCTTTGTTGGAATGTCTTCTGTGTTTGTCCTCTGTATCACAACAGTTTGACTTTTCCTAAATGTGCCTCATTTTGGAAACAAAAGCTGGAAAATTGATTTGAAGCAGTTTCACAGTGCTTTCAGATAATTGTTATTTCCAGAGCTGTGTTGTAGCATTGTAAGATATTTTTAAGTACTCCATGTAATTATTAAACAAGCACCTGTCTCATAAACGCCATTGTCCGAAACAACTACCAAGTTATTTCTGATCCCAAAGGATTTTTTGTTTAAAATGCTGTGTGCGTGATACAAAGAAGTAAAATTCTGGTTTTACAGTGTGCTGCTCTCTGTCCTAGGAATGTTTACAAGGATTACCGTTTCCTTGAACTAGCCTGTGACTCCCAAGAAGAGGTGGATAGCTGGAAGGCATCTCTGCTACGAGCCGGTGTCTATCCTGATAAATCCTCAGTAAGTTCTACAGCTCACTCGGTTTCAGGAGCTGCTCTTTTTGAGTCAGAAAACCAATTGCATCATTTGGGAGAACAGAACATCTGCAGATATCTCAAGAAATTGTAGCCTTTTCATTGGCCTCTGAGGAAGTAATTGGTTAATATTCATAATGAAATACTTTACAGTTAATTTGTGTGTCATCAATTAAAAAAAAAAAAAAAAAAAAAAAAAAAAAAAAAAAGTTAAAAAATATCATTCATTGGAACAGTTTAGTAAAAGCATTCAGCAAAGTGAGGTTTTCTGTGCTTCATTGCTTCTATGAATATCTTCTAAAGAAAATAAGCTTATTCCTGCAAGCTCTGTATTACAGAACTGACAGAAGCATTTGAGGCAATCACGTGTATTTATTTTACTGAATCATTGCATGTTTTTGTGCATGGAACACATGCTAAACCTTTCCAAACACAGCTTTACTGTGCTAATCACGTGAAGCAAATTGAACAGGAAACAGCAAGAAAAACAGCCTCTAAATTAAACAGAAAAGACAAAAAAAGGAAAATGCTGGGAAATGGAATATGCCCAACTACCATTTTGTACTTTTTGGACATTGTCATTTTGTGTTTTGTCATTTACATAAGTCTGGGACGAGGGAGTTGGCTCAGCTCCTGAAGTCCAGCTCCCTCAAGTGCCTGTGTAGCTGAGGCCCTGGTGAGGCACTGGAGCATCAGAGGCCTGCAGCATCAGAACAAAACCTTGGCACTGAGCAGTGAGGCTGCTTTAAGACCATTCAGATTATGGCTACTCTGTTTTATAGTTAAGGTTTCAATTTTAAAAGGCCTTTATTACCCATGACAAACCTACAGTAACCACAACTTTTTCTCAGTAGTGTCAGAGCTTCCATGGGATTCAATCAGTATTGGGGTTTTCTTCTTTTTTTGTTTTGTCCTGTGCTCTGTGCTTGACTAGTTTGAATTGACAAATTCTTCAGTATTTCAATATTCACTAAATTCTTTCAGTATTCACTAAAGACTCTCTAATGCATAGCTCATCTTTCTAGAGTAATTTTCGCATGGATACCTTCAGAGGAGAATCTATTCCGAGAAATGATGCTTTGACTTTGGTGGAATTTGTTCCTATTCCTGCTTGTTTTCCATGACAAGGGCAGGTCCCTTGAGCCCAGGGTCTTGTGATGTCTTCCATTTTCATCGTCTTCCTCATACTTCCCTTATTTTTGTGATACCTGTACATCTTCCTCTATAATCCTCTCTGCATCTCTTCCTGCTGCTATTTACACGCACAGGAAACGCTCCCTGTACTCTGTGTAAACACTGTCGAGGCTACCAGCAAAAGCCAAATCAGAATACTTGAACTGTGGGATTCTCCAGTTATTGTAGAAATGACCAGTGATTATAATAACAGTGTTGTTTTTTTTTTTTAATAGGTCAGACAGAAATTCAGCAGGAGACCTACCAGATATCTGGCACTCGTTTTTAAATATTCTTAATGACTTTCCAGTAGGGTGCCTGTCCCCGTAAATTAGCTCTTATCTAGGACTACCAGAAGTCATGTTACAAGGATTAGTTATAAGAGGTTATCTAAGAAATTCCTACTTTCAAAATACTGCATCGTTTTGATTTTTTGCTCAGGTTATGGTGTCAAACCAGCCAATTGAATCTGCCATGTTTGCCATATTCTTCATATACCTGATCCTTTATTGATAAAAAAGGCACACTGGCTGGATTTCTAAACTTATGTTCTGTCTCTTTGTTTTTCCTATCTCCCTAAAAATATTTTATATTCAAAATAGGTTTTCTGAAGAACCCTTTTTTTTTTAAAGTTTGTCTGTTGAAGGACTCTCAGAAACAAGATTGAAAGTCATCTTTAAAAGACAAAGTTAGGAGGCAGTCAAAACTCAGTTGTTGTCTGGGCTGGAATCACCTTTACATCACAAAAAAAGAGTGAATATTGTTGTTCCAAACCCTCCAGTTTGAAATTCATGCTGTAGCTCATCAAACTGTGCAGGAAGGATCCTTCATGCTACTCTAATCTTGCAGAGTATTTTCTTCCTACTACGACTACGACTGTAGGTTCAAATGTGTAATGAAAGTCTGCAGTTAAAGTTCTATATTTTGTAAAGCAAAAGCTACAGCACTCAGGGCACATTGGGAACTTCGACCGAACTTTCATTATAATCATATGCACACTCCTCAGTTCTGCACCTTTGCCTGGCAACATAAAATAGTTTTTGAGATGCCCACCAGTCTTTTACTCTTCTTCAAAGATTGAGAGACCTCATTTTCATGCAAGAAATGCTGTTAGGAAATGGCAGCAAGTTGTGTTTGCTTCAGTCTTTCTTAACAGCTTCGCAGTCCCGCAGTTAAAAATGCAAAGAGGTACCCCAGCCCCTTCACAGGATGACCTCCTCATTCTTTTTATGTGCAAGTTGCAGCTGGTAACTTTGAATATCCAAGACTTTGGCACCAGAAGTAGAAAATTGCTGCTTAGAAATGAAAAATAGATTAATAGTGCTGTAAACCTGGAGTGCTGCAGTGGTGAGGCTGGCCTGCTTTCTGTAACTGCCAGAGGAGCGTGCACAGCCTGGAATCTGAAGTTAAGCTGTGTGCTTTCATTAACAGCTCTGCTGCTCGCATACGGGAATGCTGATATAAAGCCCAACGCATTGGCCCCTACTTGGTTTACTTCTGCAATGAAAGGAATAGTAGGAATTTGTCACTGAATTAAAGAGATTTGCTTCAAGTTCTCACCAGGAGCAAATCTCTCAACTAAGAATATTTGTTTTTCTGTTGTTTTTCTAGTAGTACTACTTAAAATTGAATGATGACAGTGGTAATGGGGCTTGGTACTTACCACTACTGCTATGAAGTAGTACTTTAATACCCTAAGCAAAGTCTAAGGTTGTTGACATTTTATTTTTGTGCCTAAACAAAACTCATTAAGCCATCTAACACCCCGTTCCTCCATTTTCTTGCTTCCTTTTGCCTGCGTTCTCCATCCCTCAGTGTGTGCTGATGTATGTTCACGTATTCATTCACTTGTTAGCTATCTTTAACCACCCTTCAGAGTTTTTCTTTGAGCCCCTGAATTCTTTTGGACTTTTCCAGGTCACCTCCCTCTCCAGAGATTTGCATTTCTCAGGACGTGAGCTTTGACAGCCACCCAGATAGCAATGAATCAGTGTTTTTAGTATTCCAACCCATATGCAAGGCAGCTTGCTTGATATAAATCACACTGTGGCCAATTCACTTTGAAACAGGATATCCATTTACCAGCTGACTTTACTGCTGGGTTTCTGTATTGAGGCATCCAAACCTCCTTTTCTAAAAAATGGCTACAACTTTGTGACTAACCTTTCCAGACTGTATTTCTCAACTCGGCTGGTGTTTATTTTGGCCAGCTTCCCACTGGATAATATACACTGTTCATGCCAGCTCATGGCAAAACTTGTAATTAAAAGAAAAGAAAAGAAAGCACAGATGTTCATCGTAAGCTGTTCAGCACACTTTACCTGGCTGGCACCAACCATCCATTCCCGTTCCCCTTTCCCTAATGCCATCTCCTCCTTACTTTCATTACTAGTCTAAACGTACAATATTTGCTTTTTAAAAGCATTGGATCGTGAAACTTTCCATTCATTGGCATGTTGCAGGGAGTGGCTGTCGTGAAAGGGTAAGCAGACATATTTAGTGGTTGCTTTGCGTACTGGAAGCTCAGTATTGCCGATGCACGAAAATCCCTCTGGCTTTGGTCCCATCCCTAGATCATTTTGAGCCTCGTTTCCCTCACCCTTGTTTTAGTGTCCACCGACTTCCCTGGAGCTGCTCCTAATTTACACTGGAGGAAGCAAAAGTAGAATCTGAAAGTTTGCTAGAGAGGAAATTTTGAAAAGCAGTGTGAATTTACAGCTTCGCTGACCATTTCAGATCCTTCGTGAATGGCCTGTGCTCCTCAGGAAGCTGTCTGACTAAAGGATTCTGTGAATGTACTTTGAGTCAGTTCATTTGGTTTGAGCTACTTCCAGAACTGCACAAGTTAGACTGAATGTATGTAAAATGTATGTATCTAATATTTCTTTTTTCCTCTTCCCTCCCTGCTGCATCCTGCAAAGGGGAACAACAGAGTAAGTTCTTTGTGCTTTTACAAAATCCTTTTGTATCCTGACTCAAGGGTTTTGTCATAAAAATCACTTTACCTTCTCTTTTACACAATTGTTGCCTGCATACTCCTACGAGGAAACTCCTAGCTTCCTTCTAAGAGGAAATGTAGGTACAAAAATGTCTTCTATGAAACTATGAACAGATCTTTGTATTTTAATTTTGCAGAAGGTGATATGTTAAATGATGCCGAGTGTTGTTTTTTAAGGCAGTTCAGTGAGAATGATACTATAAAACAGTATTGGGTCCGAAGATTATGAAGGTATAGTAATAAAGACCTTCTGAGGAAAGGTTGCTACAGTCTGATGAAACTCATTACAGCTGGATTTTTTGACCATACATCAAAGCTTGTATTAATGGGCAGTTATAAAAACCCGGCACTAAAGTCTTAAATAACAGATTTGCTGGCGTTGTTGGCTAAGCTGAACTAGATCAGTGTAGTGGCTTTGAAGGTGCCTTAAAATGGATGGAGGAGGGTGGGGTCAACATTTGACTTGGCTTCTAGACCCTTGATGTGTTCCAGCTGGACAGCAGCAGAAGGGTGTGGGGTGTAGAGAGGGAGAACTGAAATATGCATGGTAGGTTTTTAAAACTGAGCAGCACATAAAAAGATAGTTTTGCTGATGCTGATCTGATAAACTAATAATTAAGTAGTTCCCAGGGTTTGCACTTTTTCTGCCATTTTTACTTAACTTAAGAATGAAAATTTCACATCTCACACTTTGGAACATGATGCAAAGGGATTTTGTCATGCTACAGAAAGAATTTACACGGCTTTTGCATTTTTTTTCTTTCCTGTTTTGACACATTAACCCTTAGAAGGATGTATCTGGAGCATCAAAGGATGCTTCATAGCAAATGTTGAAACTATCCCCTGAAATATTGCTTGTAGTATCTCACTGTGAGCTTCTAACATTTCTTGGCTATTTGGGAAAGACCCAGGTGCACTTAAAATTGTCTGAAGATGTGGGAATTTGTCTGCTTTTAATTTTGATATTTTTATCACTTTTTGTCTGCTGCTGTCTCCATAGTAACTGGGCTCCGAAGCACCAAAAATGTTGTGTTTTATTGGCTTGCCTGTTTGGTGGTGAAGGGTTAAGAATTGATGGCATAGAGAGAGGGACTGTATGCAGGAGTTGGTGTGAAATGTAAATGTTAACTGTGTACACTGAAATATCAAGGTAATGTTTATAATGTTGCTTTACGATATGCTGACTTAAGGCTTTGCTGCTATGCTGGGTACTGAGCTGATCTCCTGATGAGAGGAGTTAGACTGTAGATGCTCTGTCAAGTGAGATGGGGCACCAGAGATCTGTTGGCGCTGCCAGAAACAGGGGTCAGGATGCATGTGGACAAGCACTGTTCTCCAGTGACCTGAGCTGTGGGGCACCTCCAGGGAGGGAGGACCAGTAGTAGTGTCTGACGCGGAGTTCAGTTTCTAGCAAAAGATAGGATAGATTTAAGCAGGTATAGGAGAAACCTGTGAGATTTGAGGCTTGTTGGATCTGTTAGCTTTCCTTATGCTGTGAGCAATGGGTGATTTTTGCTGTACGTTCACAGAAATTCCCCCATTGGCCCTGGGATGTCAGCCAGAAGGTAATTCCAAAACAAATCTCCATGACAGCCATCCTCATCTTTCTCTTGGAACCCAGATCCTGGTGAGGATCATTGAATCCTCATCTGTGTCCCCTCCCTTCTTTCACATGAGTTGCTCGTGCTCAGGGAGCTGGAGCTAGATGATCTTAAAGGTCCCTTGCAGCCCAAGCCATTCTATGATTCTGTGATTTTAGGAGGTTATGAATCCCAGTTAGGCAGGCAGAACTAACTGCAGCTGCCTGTAGTGGCTCAAAGCCCGCAGACATCTTGAGACTTCTGTACCTAGTTGTATGGAAAATGAAGTGGGTGCACCTGAGAGGCGGTAAGAGCGTCTGAGATGTGGCTGGGAGAAAGGAGGGGCTGCAGACTGTAGATCCCGGGGTTTTCAAACCTGCAGAATTCTTCCTTACTGTCCTGGTATGGATTTACTTGGGTACCTAGCAAGGCTTTAAAATTCCTATTATTATTACCTGCTAGGGCTTTCACACTGTCTCATGTCATGTGGAAAGATTCCGTAACCGCCCACACAACCTGAATGGGTACTGCCCTTAGCTTTGCCTCTTAAATTTGCAAAGTGAAAATAAACATTGGAGTAATGAGGTCCTAAGAAAAAGCAGGGGGAGGGAAAAGAAGAGGGTTTATGGTCATCAGTGGACTACTAATCATTGTTATTTTTACTTTTTATTGTTGCACAATCATTACTGTAAGTGAGATTTCTCACATGGTTAAAAATAAATATATCTTCAAAGCTTTGTTGGATAAGATCTGTAAAAGGGGTCGTTTAGAATGAGGTAATGGAGACCTACCTCATTCAGCAAGCACATGTTGGCAAGCCACGTCTTACTAAAGTTAAAACTGAACTCTGCTCTGCAGTCCTGTGCAGAAGCAGGATGAGAGGAGCGTTGTGCCAAGCTGCACAGAGCGCTGGGAAGCTGCTTGTAGCTTCGGTCCAGATGCTGAAGACACTGACTCAGTGTCTTAATCCATCTTTGTGAATTCGCTTCCTCCCCCGTGCATTTTCATCACTCTTGTTGTTTAAAAACAAAAGCAAAAAACACCAGCCCTCCAGATCCTGCTGTTTGAAAATAACAACAGCAACAAAGCCTACAATATTCTCACATAGGCAGTTTTCTGTACGTGCCCAACATTGTTAGGTTAGAAGATTTACTAGGTGCTGTGTCCTACAGAAATTCTCATCCCAAACCCCATAGGCTGAGCTAGCAAAAATAAAACACACACACACAAAATTTGCATCTTGGTTAGTGGCATTGGCTCAGTGTGGATAACACTGAGCATACGAGCATTCACCGAATACAAAGTCACTTAGTAGAATTTAGTTTGAATTTTCTCCTGAGAAAAACAGAATTTCCTTTGAAAAGAAAAGGAAAATAATCTCGCTGCCAGGTCAGTTTGCATGTTATTGCTTAAAATACTTCTTGGTGACATATTAATTGCTTAGTTTCAAGTCTCTTTTTTTGGGAGGGGGAGGGGAAAAGGGATGGGAGTAGTTATACCGAACCCAGATTCCAGATCAGCTACTTCATTAAGAAGACCAGATGTCCTACTCCCTCTCGAGACAGCCCTGGAAAGTGGGAACTTAGAGTGAGTGAAGTCAGGGCACTCATCCTACCTAAGTGTATGACAACAGCTCTCTCATTTCATCTATTTCATGCCTGGCTATTGACATTTCTACGCAGGTACTGCGCCAGAAGCCACGTGCATCTTTGCACAGGGCTGTGATGCTTGTTTTACCAAATCCAGCTGTGTTTCTGAAGTGTCTGCACTTACCTGCAAATCACGCTCTGACTCTGGCCATGGTAATGTTCCCAGCCAGGCTCAAACTGAGAGTCGGTGCCTCTGCTCCCAGACTGCTGAGGGTGGTGTTCGAGTTAAGGTCCTAAGCTAAAAAAAGTAAGGACTCGCTTGTGTTTGTTGTGTAGCAGCAGGCTGAACAGCAACTTGTGCTGATGTGTCAGAGGGAAAGCAGCGTAGATGGAAATGAAAACTGTGCATTTACTGTTTTGTTTTTGTTGGTTTGTTTTTTTTTAACTTAAGAAAACAACACCCAGACAACTATATTCTAGGAAAGGAAGGCACTGAATTCTAGGAAAAGAAGAATCCACTTCAGTTATGACTAAAATTGGCACCAGGCCAAGGAGGTTTAAAAATAACTTTCAAATGAAAGAAGTGTTATAATACTTTTTAAAGCGGGAAAAATGCCATAATTTTATAGACGGTGCTTCAGTCATTGCTTCAAACAGATGAATTGAGTTTTACAATGAAGTGACGGCGTGACGGAGCAGAGCAGTGCGTGCATGCGCGTCCCCACAGGGTCAGCAGCAGTCCAAAGCAGAGGGAGGAAAGGAAATGGCTGTTTGTCAGTGCCTTCCGTGCTGCCTTACGCTTTCATGAATGCGAAAACACCCCTCCATAAAAATCATCCTTCTAAGTATTTACTACTTCAAACCAAACCTAGAGGCACTCCTGTTCCCTGAAACACAGAGCAGCCCTCTTTTATATTCTCTAAGAGTAAAATAATTGTTGGCACAAGAGAGTTAAAAACGTACAAGGGAGAGAGAGATCCAGAGCATTGCATCAGTTGCACTGACTGTAACAAGATGCAGCCTTGCTAACTGAAGGATTTCAGAACCAGTCCCAGCAAACTGGTAACTGCCTGTGTCAGGGGTCAGCCGTTCAATAGCTGTCACAGTTTTACATTTCTGCTATTAAACAAACCTGCTGACATTAAGCAAGCTCCAGGAAATTTAGAATGGAGCAGATTTTTTTTATTATTATTATGTTTGCAATGTCTTCGTGGTGGGCTCTTTGCTTTCCATGAGACACCTGCACCTTGAAAATATTTTTAAATTCTCATTTTTTATGGTGCAGCTCATTTTTGCACCACTTCCACTCTAATGAAGGATTTTATTGAAGCTGTACCGAAAGGTGAAAACTTTCTGGCTGCCCAGAAGTTTTATGCTTCAGTTTCAGATGATGGAGCGTGGAGTGTCAGCCATGTTCTGGACATGAATTGCTATTGAAAAGAGAGGGAGATCTCCCCTGGGGAAGGCAGTAAAGAAAGCCAACTCCTGCAGATCCTTTCCTAGAACTGGTCAATGAGTGCTAAGAGTTGGTTGGCACAGGAGGGTGCTTCTGGGCTGTGCTGCACTACTCAGACCTACAGAGATCCTTGAGACTGCAGGCTGGGTGTCTGTGCCCCCAGGTCTCAGGACAGCCATAGCTGGAAGGTCGCGTTGCCTACAATCCCCTTTAGTGCAGCTCCACCATGTCACCCATGTGCAAAACTGAACAGAAAGGGAAACGCGCTCAGATATCACAAGACTTGAGCAATTTTTTTTTGTTGTTCTCCAAGTCAGTTCCTGCACAAAAAACTACTCCTGAGTAGCGGTTTTTAAAAAAAGTAATTGGGTCTAAATAAAAATGTGAGTTTTTTCTGCCAAAAATGTCATCGGAGTCACTTCCATAGCATTTACAGTGTAGCAGGAAATGTAGTCATTGGACAGGAGGGTGGAGGGCAGCTGGTAAACAGCCAGATCCTTCTTTTTCTCTCACTTGTAAGAGAAAACAAGACCATTAAGAGAAACTGAATGCTGTTTTTTCTCATTCTGTTTTGGACAAAAGCAAAGACATGCAATGTCTATTCTGATGCATGGTTTTATCCTGGATTTGTTTAGCTTACCCTACCTTTCTTTTGGTGGAGGTAGGGTTATAATTACTGTCCGCATGGAGTCAATTTCACACGATGCTTTGTGTGTGAAATTCCCTGTTCTGAAATTTCATTCTTTCCTCACAGCACTCATGATGTCATTTGTTCCTGTTCTGTGGTCACCCCTCCTGCACCTGTGTCCCAGTTCCATTGTGGCCTTTCATTGACCAGTGTGTTCTCTGTTCTTCCCAGTTTGATGGATTTGGAGAACATTTGCTATTCTAACTGTGCTGATTCTGGAGAACTGAGTTTTGACCCTAGGAAAAGCTGGCTGTGGACACTTGTGGTATTTGATTTGTGGTTCTCTTCCACTTTGGTGCCTTACCTACTGTTGTTCCTGGTCCCAAAGTGGAGAAACAAATGATCTTAGTTGGTTCACCTTTACCTTCTTTCATTCTTTTTAAACCTAACATTTCCTAATCAAATTACTTGTAATTCAAAGAGAGAATGATGCATCACTGAATATTGCACTCAGTTCAAATGACGTATGTGAAATTATCTGGCTGGATGAAAGCTCTGTGATGCGTAGACAGAAAGTTCCCACGAGCTGTTACACAAGGTGTTGGGCTGCATTGGACCTTTTCATTAGCAGAAAATGAAACTTTTCAGTCATCTTTATTTGTCACAGTATTCTCTTGAGCTGTTCAGTGAGCAGGGGCTCTGTACCCACTGCTCCTCAGCTGAGGGCTTCAACCCAGGGAATGATGTGACTCTATGAACAAGGACACCAGCAAGCAACCTCGAATGCATAGGTGTCTATAGCTTACCTTTATCTGTCGGGTTTCTTTTCTTCTGGATCAATGGCTTCCAATTCAGGGCTCACTGCTAGTTTCAGTGTTAAAGCTTAGGAAGTTAACCAAGAGCAAAATGCAGCATTGTGTGCAGTCCTCAACAGTGTCTTGCCCTTGGTATGATGGAAATCATGGGCCCTTGCTTTAGGACACTTGTCATCTCCAAGAGTTTGAAAACATAACTCTTTTTCTTTATGGTTTCTGTTATATACTGTTGTGTAGAATAAAAACCAATGAGTGGATGCATATGCTCAGAAACAATTAAACTGCAACCAGCATTGGTAGCAAAAAGACTGGAACATGAGTGAAAACTGGGCACGATGAAGTCAATTGTAAAGCTCCCATCAATGTCTGGAGGGTTAGCATTTCATCTGCTGTGACTGAACGTGTTCTGCTTCATCCTGTAAGTTTTTAGTGGAATGCTGTTTTTTTCCCTGCTTACTGTATTCTGGTGAGTGTTCTGCTAAAGTCCTCCTTTCCTAGAACCAGTCCTGGTGTTGTCCAACTGGGACTGTGATTTCTGCCCCATGTTGCATTTCTCTTATTTAGTTCCATCTTATTCGTACAGTTTCTTTTGTAAGTCACAGCATGATGCCTCTCCAGCAGCTGTTGTTAATATTGTGAATAGATACTATTTGTCTAGAAGCTGCAGTTGTGGACCCAGATCCCATTTTACAAATGTAAAATAAAAACGTGGTTCCTGGCTTGTAAAGCTTACAGTCAAAGAATGACAGGAGAGAATCAGTGGATAATTACTGAACATTGTCCTGTCTGCATTTTGGGTTAGAGGTTTGTCACTAGCCATTGAGATCTGTGGAAACAAATAATCTCAGAACAAACTACCTGTTTGTCACTGCTCTGACTAGCAGGCGATGTAGGCTTTAGGATTATTATATGATTGAGGAATTCTGTAGAGCAGCAGCATAATTTCTTTCTACAGGACTTGTCTCTTCAAGCCTAAGAAGGCACTATTTCTGGTGTTTGGAGCAGGTTTGGCAAAACATCTTCGTCTTTGCTCTTTAAAAATACCTCACTCCTATATCATCTGCATATACAGTGATGAATTTAAGAATCAACAATGATGGATTAATCCTAATTTGATTTCAGTTAATTTGAGTGTCCCCTTAGCTGGGGAACCAGAAGCATCTCAGCTTAAAGTAAGACTGGAAATTTGCTCAAGCAGTTTTGTTAGGTCACTTGTTGAAGTCTTTAAAGTCAGTAATTGTTATTAACTAACCTAGGTGTGTATGAGACTCTTCATCCTTTTGCTGGTTTAATGAAGAGTAGAAAGCAAAACTGCGGGGAACTGTTTGAAACGATTTTACCTGAGTCAAGAGGGTGTGTGTGTGTGTGTGTGTGCATCCTGAGAGGTTTGGTATGTTTGCTCAGATATGCTGAATGTATTTGCTTTACGTGTACAAGTACCAACATTTTCCTGTCGCAATTCAGATCTTTTTGGATGATACCCCACTGGGGAACTGCATGTATTTCCAGGCATCTGTGTCTAGAATAATCTGTGGTTATTCCTTCTGTGTCTGGATCTCTTGGCTGTTGATACTCGTGTGTAATTGTTAAGGTTCCTGATTAATTGTCTACCAGCACCGTGACAGTTAAGCAACAGAATTCAGATTATGATGAAGCACTTAAATACACATCTTTTCTCTGGTAAGGCTCAGGAGCGCTGCCGCTCCATGTAAGATGAAAGGATGCAGCACTTCTCAGTGTCACCTATCCCACTTCTGTGAGTTCTGAGAAAAAGTTCTTTCCACCTGTGCTGTTTCTGGCTTCATCTTCCCTTTTGGATGATGGACTGGTTTAATGGGACTAAAAGATGCTCCTATTTTCAAGAGTTCCTTTTATCGTGCGTCTGCATTTTCTCTGTGCAAAGCTTGTGCTTTGTCAGTACCGATAGCCTTTAGGCTGATCCTTCATAGCTTTTAAGCAATATTTTTCATCATGTATTTCTTCACGCAGAGGAGTATTAAGCTATCTCCCAGAGTTTACAGTTAGTCACAGATACCTGAAAGATGGTCACAAATGCCCTATTCATTCAAAGCATGGAAAATTACAATTCAAATATCAGTGAAGCTACCTCTTTTGTTTCTGTGCATTTTGGTAAAAACACTCCTTTACTATGGTAACTCCACGGCCCCTTGGGAATTACCCTGTAATGCTTCCAACCTTCCTTTTTTTTTTCTTGACAAGTTTCTGGCTATATCCTGGAAAACTTCTGGAGTCTGCTATGGATCTATAGCAGCTGAAAATATGGGAGCAGCATAACCTGAAATAAAATCCATAAAGGAATTTCACGTTGGGCAGGCGAAGCTTCCAGTGCAAACCAAAACGTTCACATTCACACTCAATAAGCTAAAAACTCCTTAAGGGGAGAGGTAAAATGAGTCTGTCCTGGGCATCTGCAACAATTAAGAAGCTTTGCTACAGAGTGTGAGCTCTGCTTGACACAGAATATATGTGCTTTAGTTAATATTCCTACCTGGAATCTCCAACAGTAGTTTTTAGTCAGTCCAAATTCAGGCGGCACAGTGTTCAGCTCTGATCATTTGTCTGGAAACCACTGCAATCTCTTATTTTTCTGAGCCTACGTTAAGTTACTTTAAAATCTCTTTGCTGGAAGATATGCTTAAAAACACGTAACACGCTTCTAAAGTGTTGTGATAATTAAAAAAGAAAAAAAAAAAGATGAAAAAAATGCTCATAGCCAAAGAAGTTTTACATTGGAATTGAAATCCAGCCATCCAGCCTTTCTTTTGCTAGAGTACTATTTCTTGCACAGCCTGCTGCGTGTCTGATAACATATTCCAGACAGGCTGTGCATGCAGAGAGCTTTTCATTCAGTTTCTTTGGGCGTAGTACAGCAAGATATTTCGGTCCAAAGCGCTTAGTTATAAAAGATGCAGAATGTACTGAAATCCAGGCATCTATGTATCTTGAGAGTACGACTGCATGCAATCGACGGAGAAGCACTCTCCAAAGCTGTAAGGAAAAGCATTCTTTTCATGTTTCTTCCCAGTTTGCATTAGACAACTCATACAAGAGCTAGAATATGAGACAGGCTTTGCAAGGAGCCACAGCAGTTCTTACTGGTTTTTGGGTTTCCCAAAGAGATCTGTTCTCGGTAGGTTGTTTTGCTGCCAAAGGTTTTATCATGTAGACCAAGTATCGTAAGGAAACAGACAACACCATCTTCATGTGTTTTTAGACATGTTATTTACTGGGGTTTCCCTGAAGAAAGCTTAGGAATTCTTTCCTCATGACTCACTGACCAAGGGATTGTTTTTATATAAACTTTCCTTCAGCTGGTTAGAGTTGGAACACAGTGTCTTCTGCTCCTTCTGGGGTCTGACTTTGCTCTTAATTTCTTTTAATGGATGTTCCTGCAGCCAACAGCACGGTTTGAACCTCCTGGCCTTTCCCTTCACCCTGAGTCCTATAGCCTTGAGAATCACTGGGCCAAGTCAGCCAGTGGAAGTGCTTGTGGCAATCGCTGCTTCTCTATCATTTTGCTTCTCAGCTTTTTGCCTTGTAGGGCTTTTTCAGCCCCGCACCTTACTTATAGCTTAGGGAGAGCACGCTGTTGACATTAGCCAAACCGGAGTTTGTCTTTTACGTGCTGAAATTAAAACAAAAAGTTGATGTTTGACTTCAGCGGCGTAAAGGTTAAAAGCTGGAAAGTGCTGCTTTTCCATAATGGAAATCACTAAAGCTGGAGAGACACATGCCTTCTCTTACATACCCCTGAATCCTTTCCCACCCTCCTTCAGTGGCTGCAGTGGAGTCGTCTTTTGCCAGGAGAGCGGTGTAGAGTCACTTTTAATTACCTCCTTCCACTGCTTTTGATTTTGAGCCCAACTGATGGCGCCAGGGGCTGAACCGCAGGGAGATCTCCAAGCAAGTCCTGCGTGTGTCAGGCAGCCTTGCCAGGCAGATTCTATACAGCCCACTGCACTTCCCTGTGGTGTTTTGGTTATTGCATTTTAATTTTTTTAGCCTGAGACAGGAGCTACGTTAAAATCTATTAGCTCTGTGAAGTGCTTACAGAGAAATTCCAGGTTATGGTCACCAACTTATCTTCTGCACTTTGCACCCACTATGGATATCTATCTCACTTCAGCTATGTATATTCTGTGTGTACATGTATGCAATTACGTATGTTTCATTGAACAGGTAAAATATCCCATACGTACATGGCATTATTTTAGGCCAATAAACATGCATAGTTCTTTGAGTCTTTTTCATATCCCAGGATTGGATTTCTTTATTTTTACAGGAACAGGAATGGTTTAGCTGGAACGAAAACGTTCATTCCACTGCATCATTAGCTACAGGCAGTCTTCAGTTGAAGCCTTTCCCATTTTTCATGTTAAAGCTGTAATAGTTTGACTATTAATCAACATGTAGGATGAATTTCTGGGGCTGAAAGAGCTTGCCTGCATGCCTGTAATTTAAGCTGAACTTTTTTTTTTCCCTTATGAAAGGAAGGTAGCCAGAAAATAAATTATATTTTAAGGAGTTCACCTCCCTCTCACCCCTTTCTACTATTCCCCTTCTGATAAACACCCCAAAAGTTCTCCTGACACATACAGAGAGTTAGTTGGAGTAGCAGATTCTCCAGCGTGTCATTTGATAACTCTAAGGCATCCTTCTGCTACACGAGGTTAGCTGTTGATGTGTTGATTGCATCATACCCGATGCTCATTACTGAAGGCTTAGCCCAATGTGCTTTTAGTAATTCAAAAGTTAATTTTAGGGTCTCACATGAAGTTTGCCCTCCCCCTCTCCATTGCAAGAAAGCTGTAACCAGCAACCTACATGGTAATGGTAGCATCAGTATCTTTCATCAGCTGTTTAGCTGCCTTCTCAGCAGTCTGCTCTTTTCTCACAAACAACATGTGCTCTTACCAAATTGGATTAAGGCTTAGGAAGGGTGACAGAAGGTGCCAAGTCAGCCTGTGGGACCAGCTTGTTGTACTGGCAGTGACAGTTTGTTTGCTCCTTTTGCCATTCAGATCACTCTTACAGCCTGGCCCCTCTCCTCCACGTGAAGAAGAAGGTGAAGATACGCAGGACTGATATTCCAGTTTTGAGACAATAATGGAAAAAAATAATTCCCGGAAGGGCAGAAATTGTTTTCTTATACCATTTCTCTCCTCTAGTCTCATCAGGCTCTCTAAATCACTCTTCACAGACCTGTGGAACATGCAGTCATTCTCCAGCCCTCCCTGAAGGAAGTGATCAAAAAACAATCTCCATGCCCAGTGGGTTTTTAAGAGAGGTCTTTTCCAAAGGCCACATTCATCTTTTCCCAGGCTCCGTGAGCAGCAGGAGCAGCTTTGGGATGATCAGTGTGTACCTGGGAATTTTCCGAGACCACTAATCAAATATCCTCACTCCTTCCTCCCAGATATACTCTCCTGCTTAATGGGAGTGCTGATGCAGAGCCTGTTCCAGCTCTGAGACCTGGGAGCATGCTTTGGAACATGGACAAGAACCCTGTGAGGGAGGAAGGAAAAAGGCTATACAGTTCATATAAGATGCAGAACTATTTCAATTTAACTGTCTAGCCCTCTTGAAAACTGCAGTGCTCTATCCTATAGATGCTGAAAAGCAGCTTCGGTGCAATTGCAATAAAATCCTGTTGTTCTGGCCACTCAGTTTCATTTGACTATTAGTGAAGAATGCAGCATCTCTGGAATCAAGGGAGATACAGAATGTTATCTTTCACCAGATGGCATATAACCTCCTCCCTCAGTGATCTGGAGATGATAACACCTGTACTGTAAAAAAAGATGTTTCCACTCTTGGACCTGCATTGCTCATAACAGAGGCAAACGCGTTCAGCCTTTTTGTGGCCGTGTGATAGTATTGCCTCAGAATTGCCTGATGCTTTGTTGAAGGTGCTCGGGATTTCTTTTATTACTGCTAGCTGATGAACCTCAGTCCAGCACAGCAGCTGTCGTTAGTCTGCCATTGTGTAAGTTGTATTTAATCCTGCTTCTGTTTCTCCAGTCCTTGACATTACCGTGTCCTGCAGGACACCTTTCTATTGTCCACTGTACTGACAGTACCTCAGTCTTGTGTTATGGGCAGAAACAACATTACCTGGCAAGTTCATGCTATTTTCTTCCAGCTGGACTATCTGTTGGACACTTTGATGATGAAACCCTTTAAGGCTGCTAGTTCTTCCTGCCATGCTGTCGTGTACCTATCTGTTGCTTTATGACTGCCATTCTTTTCATTAATACCATCCTAACAAACTCCATGAGCAATCTTCTAAAGGTATCACTTATAACTCTACTGCAACTAAGATCTGTAAAATTTCCAAAACATCAGTTGACTGATTGAGTATGACATCTTGCTTGTTTGTTTATTTGTTTATTTTGGTATGCCTGTCTTTAAAATTATGTTCCAAAGCTTTGCAGCCATTACACTTAGACCTGTATTTCCTTGCACTGTAAATTGTGTTTCACCTGGTAGTGAAACACAACTGACAGTTGGTAGAAGAATACAACACTTTTCTCCTTGAGAGACAAAATACTTTGCTTTCAGAAACTCAATGGAAATCTTCATGATATATAACAATCTTTGGGGCTGCTGACTCAGATTTTCTCTTGCTCTGGATGGGAAGAAACTGCCTATGGCAATGATGAGGAGCTGAACGCAGTAATTCACACTCTTGTGACATAGCAGCATTTTTTTCCTTTGATCTCATCAGTAAGTTGCACCCTGAAGTACAGCCTGTGGTTCCAGACCATGGGCTTTCCTTATTTGCTTCTTGCCTGGCCATGAACTGGTTTTCTCTCAGATTTTTGCATTTCTATAGGAACTGATTGCGTTCCGATTCTTCTTCCAGCACTTCCAAACATGCAATCATATTCCCTCAGGCTACTTTTTCCATTAGTGCATGTTTCATATAAGCCTTTGCTTTCTTCAACCATGGTTTTACGAGTTCATATCCTTGAAGGTTTTCTCACCCATAACCATTACCTGTGCACGTATGCATGTTATCTGTGTGGGGGTCTAATGAAGCATGTGAGATTATAGACATCTGTGAATTTAAAGGTGCTAGTTTATGCTGAGTTACGTTTCTCTCTAATTCTAGAGACTATTGGGCACAAATGAGAGTTGTTTAATTTGGAATATGTAATTATCAATTGAAAAATCTGCACCCTTTAGGATGCCTTGTCAACACCTCACATCTTAAACTGCATAGTATCTAGAAAACTGTGTTGTCAACCTTTTCATGTGAAAAACCAGTACTTTTTCTGTGTTTGCATGGGTCTTTGTTTGCAGTGATTAATGGTCCACTAACAGTGTCCAATACAGTGCAGTGTACAAAGTGCCTTTGATGCCAGACATTCTACAGTGCTGTGCAGAAACTAAAGCTAATAGTGGTAAGCCTGAGAGGACTGGAATGTTTTCAATTTACTTTTAAACAAATGACTTTATTGTGCCATTCTCACATGGGAGTAAATTCCACAGCCTTGGTGCCACATTAGACAAAACTTTTTTACCTGCTGATTTCTGTTTATAGTGGGAGAGAAGAAATTAACCTTAGTTAGGAACAGGGGGGGAATAGGACGTAACTATTAAACTTGGTGGGAATTGTTCCAAGGGCTTCACTGAGAGCAGAGTTGGATGCAGTTGTACAGGATGTAGCTGCAGGATGATTTGTGGTGCAGAGCAGAGTTAAGGAATTCTGTATTCCTGGAAATCAAACTTAAGAAGGGCACCTATAGGAAAAGCTTTAAAAATGGTTCTGCCTTTCCTGCAGCGTAAGGAAGCCCTTGTTGTAGTCTGATTAAATGCTGGTGGAGTTCAGGAGGAAGATGCCTAGTGACTTCAGCTGGAGATAAACGAGGCCAAATTCCTGAAGGTAACAATTCGCAAATAAATAATGAGCATCTGTGGGGAAATACGAATGACGTCCTTTGAGCTATAGGAGCAAAAGTACCTCAGAGTGCATCACTTTGATGTGGCAAAGGTTTTCAGGAGGACAGGAATGAATGAGTCTTTAATGCTTACAGGATGGTATAGATCCATGGATTTGTAAAAAAGATGCAGGTATTCCTTAAGTAAAGGAACACGAATCCCTTCAGTGTTGCTCCAAGTGGGAGAACCTCTGAAGCTAATATGTGCATCATAGTCTTCTAATAATACAGATTCTACTTCAGAAGGTCCTTTTTGATCAGTACCTAAGGGTACATTAATTACTAACAGAACCAGTAATACTAGATTCTTTTTTTAAAAGGCTCACTAGGTCCTTTTGTACTAAACCTTTTTTTTTTTTTTTTTCATTACTAGGCTTTAGTTTGGTGAACACTGTGGTTTTTATTGCTTTACAAATCCATAAGCAGTCAAGAAAAAATTTAAGTTTTGACTAACGTTTTTATTTTCACATTGGCCATCTACAATTCATTAGAATTTTATGTTCAGCCACTACCTGGAAGTCCGAATGGAAAAAAAAAAAGAAAAAAAAGGCAAGTTTAGGTGATACTTAGATGAATGCAGCTGCACAACTTGGACAAGTGGATGTACTCACTTGAAAGTGGCTCTTAAAGCCTTTTGTTTTTCTCTGATGCTCCAAGCCTCCGTCTGGTCTTTTCCAAAAATAATACATCTCTTTTGCTCACCACTTTGCCACAGCTTCCTGTAAAGCCTTTCTTCATTTACAAAATGAACAGTGTAAGTGGTGCACATTATTTTGCTGTGTCCTTGGAACCCTGATGTCTTTACTGCCTCTGCTTGGGCCTCAAGATGAGTTGCACCTTCCAGAGGAAGACACTGCAAAAGCTTTTGTAGAGTGTCACGAAGGGTAGGGAAGAGGGCCTCAGAGCTGTTTCCATTTTGACTTGTAAAGCATGAAAATTCTGTCCTGTTTGTTTGTCCTCAATGGTAGCTTTTGTCCTTTACTAAAATGACATGGTGTATATTGACTGTGATCGAAAAGAAACCAATGTGTGTATAGGGGGCAACAGCTTTTCCATAGCTAAGTGCTGCTACGAGTCAGACTGGGATCAGGAGCATCACTTGACAGTGCTGAGAAGCCTGTGGGGCAAAGGCAGTAGCACTTCCTCCCCAGGTAATGCTTGTGAGGAGGGGATGTCAGTGGGGCCAGGCTGTTCTAGCTTTCCAGGCTGGGTAGAGTAAGGAAAAATCCTGTGCTTTTGTCTCATGTTCCTCAAGTTATCTCTGACCCACTTGCTTCCTGCCCATCTGGAAGCACAGGCCTCTGGCTTGCAAAATGTCCTGGGAAAAGAGAGGAAGAGGAGGGGGTACACTGCTAGGGAAGCATCTGATCCCCTTTGTCTCCCAAGTACCTGTGGACATGGGAATATATCTGTGCTTAAAGGCTGCTCCCTGGGGGGCCCCACTTTGGCAGCACACCGGTAGGGAGCACATGTGCTGAAGCCAGAGAGTGTCTCAAGTAAATTGCTGCTTGAGTCTCACCATGCAGGTCTTAATAACCCATGAGCCTTAATATGGCTGTAAGGCTATAAATTCAGGGATTTTGACCTCAAAGTCTTTGTGTGTGTTTAAAAATAGCTCACCCATCCTCATTTTATCACTTCATATACTCTGACACAATTTTGGAACCTGACTCCATTCCATCCAGCACTGGGGAATGCTATAATTAAGAATCAGTTTTGAAAGGCTGTTCCCTCCTCGCTTAAGGCAGAATAAGGCTGTATGTATTTTGCAGGAGATTATAAACAATTCATCAGCTAAAATTAGCAGTAAAAAGGGAGCCCCAGTTCTTTCCTGTGCTGTGGTTTGTACCACAAAGACTCAGTGTTTTTAAATCATGACAGAGCTCTCGAAAAACCTTGAAAGCGTATTGTGTGTGTGTCACTTTGGCTCCGTTTGGAATAGTCTCACCTCTAAGCCAGAAGGCCATGGGTTCGAGTTCCTCGCCCGCCCTTGGATTTAGCTGTCTCACAGTAATTTTATTGCAGAAAACATTTTAAAATAGAACCATGGGGGAAGAAGAGTGAAACTTTGTCTATAGCTGTATTGCAAGTTGTTTAGATATAGGGGTGATGTGATAAACCACTGGTTGGACTGCCCATCTCTGCTCAGCAGCCAGCAACCCTCTGAACAGGGAGAGGAGAGCCCTCGTGTTGTGGCAGCTTTTTTACCTCTCGACAAAAGAATTTCTAATCTATACGTGCAAATGTGAGCCATGTCTGAAGGAAGTCTGCCTTTTCATTGCGCTGCCACAGGGACAGGGTTCCTTGTGTGCGTGGTGCAGTGCGGGAGCCAAACAATCAGAGAAGTCAGGTGGTTTTACTGTACCTTTTGCTGCTGATCAGCATGATACAGGTCACTGCAAAGCTGACTGGCAGAAATAGACGGATGAAGCGGTAGGTTAAGGTCGTTGTAGCACCAGTAAATGCAGATGGTCTCCGTTGTACCGATCAGCTCCATCCTGTGTCCGCTTGGCCCTTGGGGCAAGGTGCTATCTCTGGTGCCCTGAAACCTCACCAAATAGAGAAAATCAAACTGATTTCAGGTTTAAACTTTACAGCTTGTTGTTTTTTGCCAACAAGAGCATGATCTTATGAAGTATTTGTTCAGAATCTCACTGGCTCTTAAACACAATTTGATTTTCTTTTGGGAAGAAAGAAAAAGAATCTTTCACTTTCTACTAGTTTTGTAGAATAGTAAGAAAGGTTTGGGTCTATTTATACAAAATGGAAGCCACGCCAAAAAGCAGTACCAAATTTAATTTGATCTAGGGTTATAGGTAGCAGCATAGTTGCTCACAAATCTGTTCTTCTCTTGAGAGTAATTTTGCCCAGTAATGTTCAGTTTCTGTTCCTGTCGTATGAAACCCAAGTGCTCCTTTATGGGTGAATTTCTTTTGTTGAGCGATATTTGTTACACTTCAGTAAAGCTCTCTGTGTTTTCAGATTCCTCTCCTGTTCTGCTGTGAGGCAGTTCTGCCACAGGAATGCTGCAGCTCAAATTTTCACTTTCAAAGTTAGACTTCTTAAATGGGGAGTTTACATGGTGGGAATCAGCAATGCCCTACTGGCATAACAGCATGTGCCAGGACTCAGACCAGTGTGACTTTGCCTGACAGGGCGCTTATGGAAAACCCATTCCTAGGACCCAAGTTGCCAAATTGAATCTTTTGAGCAGAACTTTGGCCAAGATACCTCTGGCTAACATCTGACTATATCTGGGAAAGGTAGATTATCCGCGTAAGATTGTGGTTCTTCTTGTACGTTCACTTGCTCAATTAGATTAAATACGTACCTGCTCTTGATTATTATTTTTTTCAGATGGCCAATTAGTGTGGATTCTACAGAGACTATGAAACTTGGGGTGAGAAACAGGGGATAATCCATCTTGTCATGGCAGGAATGTTGACCCATTTAGTCACATCTGGGATTCGGGTGGGGTGGTCTGTGCAAAGCCTGAGCTGGTAATAGTCTGTACAAACGAGGGGTAATAGCTGGGCTAGCCAGCTAGCCTGGGAGGGAGGTGTCTACTTGACAGATTTCCCTACTAAGATGTGGTCTATTCTGGGAGAAAAAGATTGAGAATCCTTCCCATAGAGTCTGGCTTAGTAATATTGACTGAATGCAAGGCAAAGGGGAAAGGAAATGGTGCTGCTCTGGAGCACAGTGATCCAACTGTGTGAAATCAGTGTGGGTGCTATTAAAATGCCATCTTCCTCTCCCTTCCCCTTTCCTTCCTCCCTTCCTCCCCCCTCTGCTGTCAGCCTGGCTGAGGAAAAGTCAAATAACGTACGACTGTGTTCCTTGGCATCACAACTGCAATTTCCCTTTAGGGGCTTCAAACTTGAGAATGAGAGGTTTTAAATCTTGCTGATTCGTGCTATTCCAGCAAGCATATGTGTGAGGAGAAAGAACAATACCAGCTCAAAACAGAAATCACAAGTGAGAAATCATTGCTGCTAACTCAGGTGTTGCAGAGGCCAGTTGGAAAAATCAGACGCTAAGAAAAGTAGGAAATAGCTTTGTTTAGAGCTGGGAAGGTTAATGAGAATGAATTAGAAAGCACTCTCTGTGTTTTCAGCCCCCAAGGATTTGAGCAAAGTTAGAGGAATTTATTTACTGATTATCCAGACTATACAACTGGCAATAAGATTAAGTGAGGAATTTCGGAACATGCTGACATTTCTTATTTGCATCATTTACTATGGAGATCATTTGTCGGTACTGCACTGGGTTTGTGGTGAAGCAGGGCTTAGTCTGGCCCAGGAGACAGCTCTGGTACTTCTCATGACTCGGGGGACATGGGGGTGAGAACAGTTCAACATCCTCTTTTGCCTCTCAGAGAGGAAACTCTCAGAGAGGAAACAATTTTGTCTAGGTGCTTATCAGTGGGGAGTTTCAGAATATTTTCCTAGACATCATCAATTATGGAAAAAAGTGCAGTTCTAGGTGACACATTGCATTAGATCAGCTAAAAATGAAAGGCGAGGCTGTAATTTATAGGGTCCCTGCATTGGATACTGTACAGAGCTCCTCCACTGCGAGGCCTCCCCCAAGTCCTTCCCTTCCAGGGTGCAAGGAGATATACATTCTGCCCTGCTTCTCTCTGTATGCAGATTCATTTAAACCAGCCTGGAAAGATGGGAGAAATGAAGGAAGATCACGGAATAGGCACTCGGTACAAGATCTAGGAATAAAATTGTGGTTTTTATTCTTATTGTTCTCTCTTCTACCTCTACAATGACCACATTTGTGAAAAGCACACAACTCTTCTATACACACAGGCACAAGAAGTCATAAACTATGTTTTAAATGCATAATTTGGGGCAAAATATTTTTCAAGATTTGCCCTCACCGATGCACCATCCACACACTGCACACTTACTGTGCCTTTTTCTAACCCCATGAGGTAGTGCAGTCCTCCAGCCAAAGCTGATGCACTGTTGCTGGAACAAGGAAAGCTTTGTTAGTCATCCTGTGTTGCATGGATACTGCTAAGCAAAAGTCCTGAGTATCAATCATTTTCTGCCAACGTTTGGGGAACAGTCATTTAAGAACAGTTTTGGTAAGGAGGAAAATATAATGAAGATGGATGGCAAGGTGTTAATTTCAGTCTTCATGAGGACTCTTACTACTCCTCTGATCAGCGCTGTAAGTGCCATCTTCTCTGGTAGAAGCTGCAGGACTTCTATTTGTTTCTGTTCTGGGCAGAACTACAAACCACCACCAACAGCCCTAATCTTCATATCTGGCTGATGCCTGCACCCATTGATTGCATCCTCCAACAGCAACCTCTCTTGATTCTGCTCTCTTTACAGATAAGTCCAGTGCTGCTTTAGGCTATTGTCTTTGGGGTTTGCTTCATGTGCCATGTTACAAAAGCACAGTTACATCTTCTGAGCTGATCATCACATTTGGAGTCTTTATCATGATTTGAGTTCCTGGGTAACTCGCTGCCATTTGAGACTTCACAAAGCCCATTGACCTTCTTCTGCACTAAAATAATGGCAAATGCTACATCAATGATACCTCCCATCTATGTATTTCTTTTCTAATGTGCTCCCATAAATATGAGGCACTTCATCTGTTGTTATGACAAGGAAATTCTTTGACTGAAAAGTTTGCAAATTCCAAAGTAGTATTTGTTTTATAAACAAAGGTGCTGTTTTCCTTATGCCAGCCTCGTTCTGCTTTTGCTTGTCCAGCAGCCTGTTCTGAAAGGCATGAGGCAGCTGTTGGCCCGGACTCAAAACTTGCAGTGCAGGGAGGGTTATGTAAAAGTTCTTTGTGTTAGCGATGTACATGGCAGCAAATGGTGAAATTGGAGCACAGATTCTTTGAGGGGAGATTACTATTCGTGGCGGTGCTTTAGCTTTTTGGTTTTTATTTACTCGGTTTTTGTAAAGAACAAACAGTAGAGTAGAAGATACCGCTGTTGTTTTTTTGTATTGTCAGAAACGCTCTTTCCTGTTGCAGCGTTGCCAGCTCATAATTTCATGCTGCTTTGCACCCAGTGTCACCCAATGGAAGGGCTGCAAGAGGTTGTCCAGCTCTTTCCCCTGCCTCAAAGCAGGATTTCTGCTCCTCTGTTTCCTCCAACCACTCTTAAAATGTGCCGCAAATTTCTGATATTGTAACAAATGAACTTGGATATATAATTCTTGTACTGATTTCATAATAGCAGGACATTGTTGACTAATATTCTGTTTATGTTCCACTGCAGATGCAGTTCCCTTTCTGCGGAAGAGCTACTTAAGTGGCCATTCTCATGCTGTGTGTTTATAACTGATTTATTCCTAAGTCAAATATTTTCTATTCATAATGGGTTTCATTTAGATTTTAAACTGTTTCTCTAGATCATTGTGAATTCTGGTCCTGTCATCTAACATATTTGCATTCCCTCAAGTTTCTTCTCATCTGTAAGTGTAATAAGCATAGGCTGTAACCCACCATCCTGAGCATTAAAGCATTAATAACCACATTAACTAACACATCCCATATGAAGTGCCCTTTATAAACTTTTCCAGTTTGACAGCGAGCCACTGACAGCTTTTCTATGGAAATGTGCACCCAATCCAGTAATTGCAAAGGGAGCACACTTCCTTTTATGAAAACGTCATAATGGTGTCAAAAAGCTTTGCCGAAGTCTGAAATATGTGGCATCTGACTTTATGCCCATACGATCCAAATCTCTGCTCTAAAAGGAAATTGGACCGACTTGATGTGATTACTTGACATCCTCGTTGGTTGTTCCTTGTGTCTTTTTGTCAAGTGCTTTGTTTCACAGTCTTACCAGGAGGAGACCTGCCTTCATTCCCTGCCTCTTGGTTTTAAGTCTAGAAGAACTTCCTTCAGCTGCACTAAGCTGAAAAATGGCTGAAGTTTACAAAAACTACCCTAAAGGCTTGCAAACTAGAAGACAAAAGTTATTCCGGATGTGTCAGAGTTCTGGTAATACATCATTCCTTTCAGTCTCATGGTTTCAAATCAGATTCTTGATTAAAGGAGGCAGGGAGAGCCTAGTGTAGATTTTGAACGTTTGGGATCATTAAAGTTATGTAAATATCTGGGGACCAGTATGTGGATTCAGCAGAACGTTTTAGCTCGTGGTCTGTGCTATACAATGTCTGCAACCACAAAGAAGAATCCAAGTAGACGATTGTTTAAACTAATCCAGATAGTTAAATGCTTCTGAATCAAATTGAACTGGCGATCTTCTGCATGGGTGTGAAGTGAGACAGACCAGGTGCAAGGGAAACCTGGATCGTAAGCTGCGTGTGGAGCAGCGCGGGGCTGCAAAGGAAGGCAGCGCTGCTGAAAGGGGCAGCCTGTGGGTGGCTCAGGAAAGGCAGCAGCGACTCACAGTCAGGAGATGCTGAAAGCATGAAGAGAGTGGCAGTTACCCTCTCTGAGGGGAAAGGACAGCTTCCAAGCTACCCAGGAAATGTTCTTTTTCTGCTGCTTGCTTTGTTGTACATACACAACAGCAATGTATTGTCATTTACTTGTGGTTACTTCCAGTAAGAAAACCTCCCTGCGTGAAGCTGTCATGTGGTTTCAGAAGTCCTCTGGCAAAAGCCACGCTGTGTGCAGCTGAGGGCATATTAGCTACATTGCATATACAGCATCAGACGGCACCAAAGAGAGAATATCAAGAATCAGTTGAAAAGACATGAGAGAAAGCAGGGGGCTTTAGGACAAATGCAACTTTCTGAGTGGTGCTGCATTAAAGAAAAATCCTGCTTGGACAAGAGAAGATAAAAGCAGATTATGTGTTCAGCAGTTGTGAATTCAAACATAAATATGAACTGGAGGGAATAATTCCTTTTCAGGTGGTTGTTGTTATGAGCTTGCATCTGTAAATGAAAGATATGAAAGTTGTTTTTAAATGATTGGTTTCTCACAGCAGCCTTGGATTCATTTTGTAGCACGCGGACTATTGCTTTGCTGCTGCTTTGGATTTTACCCTTTCATCAGTCACCTTCAAATCTGCTTCCCCTCAGTCATTTTTAATTGAATGCCTTTTTGATTACACAAAATTGGTTGATACACTGTTCTAATGAAAATGCTAGACAAATGCTCCTTCTTGGAACTGACATCAGGAATGTTATACAAGACATTCTTAAATATGCTGGCAGCTGCCCTGAATGTAATGAAATCATGGAAATTAGAAGTATTGCTCTCTGTGTGGCCAGCTCAGGACTGTTTTCAGTGTATTGCCCTGCTTTACTGTGAATTTCAGAAGGAATTAGTTCTCTTGGATATTTCTGGAGACACTCTTCAACAGTCTTATAATTCCCCCAATCAGAAAAATTATCCTGTTGTTCTGAGGTACTGTTCCTTTTTTTGGATTGCGTGTAATTACTCGTGCCTCCTTCCCTTTGCACCACATTAAATCTTTCCTCTTGCACCAAGGAGTTTACAGTCTAGAGAAGACTGATAACTTTTCTGGTCAAAATGCATCCGTAGGGTGAAATCCTTTTCCCACTGCAGCTAACAGTAAAATTCCCACAAACTTTAGGGGTTTGAATTTCACATGCAGTTTTCAGTTATCTCTTGTGTGACGCTTTAATTAATCCTAATACGTTTTTAGTACAGAAGAGTGGTTGTAATACAGTAGCAATGCTGTGTATTTGGTGTTTCACTGCCAGCTTGTCCTGCAAGGATCGTAAGGCAGCTTATGAAAGGTGAGACCTTCTGCAGAGCTGAAGGAAGAGAGATTATCTTCATTCCTTCAAATATGGAGAACTTTGAAAGGAAGGACTGTCTCTTTACTCTCTGTGGCAATGTGTCCTATGTGTAAATGAAAGCAGCATCCTGGTTTCCACGTTACCTTCTTCTATGTATTTTTTCTCCTATTTCTTATATCTAGCTTTGTGTATTTTCATCTGATATTCAATTTCACTTCCCATGGGCGAATCTCATCTTCTTTACTTGATTTTTAGCTCTCATTTATTCCATCGTTTCTTTGCTGTAGGCTTCAAAAAGCTCCTAAAATGACTATAGTTGTGTTGGTGCTGGCACCTAAAGCTTTGCCATTGGGATTAACAAGTTGTGGGTGATGAGCACTGAAAGGGGATGGTGGCTGCCCTGACCCTTGGGAATAGAGGCACAGAAACCCATTTCTAGGCTTCTTCCTTTTCTGCTCAGTATGCTGACACCTCTTGGCCTACATTCCAGCTTCTGCCAGCACGTTGTGCAGTGTGTGCAAAGCACCGCTGTTACTCGGAGACTTGAGAATGCTTTTTCAGAATGCAGATGGCGGGCAGTGGGCTGAAGGGTGTCTGAGCTGGAGTTAGAGTCACCGTGATGCTCCGGCAGAAACCCAACCATTCTGAAAGAATGGAATGAAAATGGAATGCGGTGCGTCCATCACTTCTATCTTGTTATGATGCCCAGCATTAACAAGCACCCTTGTTCTCAAGTGCTGCTCTTGGCACTGAGAAAAGCCTGATGACGTTCGTAGGTGCACTGCATAACAGGGAAAGCTGCTAGAAGCAAACATCTCCATTGTGTGGGGTGTGATGCCAACACTTGCATCAAAGTGCTTGCTGGCACGAGAAGCCTTCAGTTGGGATGGCCGGTCAGTAGGAATGCTATGGTCAAGAGCTTTTGTAATAAATTACTGAAAGTAATTTATTAAAAGGTAAATTACTTTTTAATTTTTAGAGAAAACAAATAAACAGTATAAAATCAGCTCCATTACAGTTTCAAACAAGACATGGACTCCTGAAGTATTACTCACTCTCTGTAAATATCACCTGTGTGCCTGTATATAAAAGGTTAAATGTTTGCAGACGTATCACTCTTTGACTTTAAGATCAAAGACTAATTACTCTTTTCACTTTACATTCTCTTGATGAGGATAATGATAAACATCTGTCACTTCGCTGCTTAGCAAGCTAAGAATCTTACTGTAATCTATCTTTTAAACAGGGAGAAAGAAAAAAATAAACCAGCAGCAGCAGAAGTAAGAATACATGGACAAACTGTAGTTGGTATACACAACAAAGTATTCCAAATCAGGTTCAGGGTAATTGTGGCTCAGCATTTTGTGCAAGGAGAGGCCTCTTTCCAGCTCCAATGGGCTTTTGCTAACAGGTTGGCTACCAATTGCAACTGATCGAGGAGTCTGTAAAGGACTGCTGATGTGCAAAGTTTAGCTCAGTGCTATGTTGTCAGTGGAATTGTGCTGGTAGTGATATCTGGCTGGTATATAACTAGTTTCTATTATAGTTTATTAATTTTTGCAAGTAATTACTGTTTCCTCATGCTATCCACAGAACAGGTTTGGATTTTAGTTCATGCTAGCATGGCTGAAGTGCTCGCTGTCTTAGTTTTCAAGGAGAACTATTATGTGTCAGAGTCTGTGGAAAGGACATTGCCCTTTTACTTCACAGGTTGAAATTCCTTTCTTTTGGCGTCTTTGAGCCTCAGAAAGCAGTGTGATTTTTGTCAAAGGGATATTGTTCTTTTTATTGCTCAGTTTTCTTGGGTTTGTACAGGCCAGACCAAAGCAAAGCGCATACCTTTTAGCTTCCAGTTAAAATTCCTTGTATTTTCTTTAATTAGGTCACCTATTTACATACAAAGAAGGTTTTTTTCTGTCCAATGGAAAAGAGATCTCTAATATATAAACCAGCTTATGTTATGAGCATTGGAACCAATGATGTTTTTGCTGTTATCCTTCATAAAAAATCCTTTGTTTAGATAGGTGCTATTCACATCTAACAAGTCTGAGACTGAAATGCAGAATTTGTCACAATTGAGTCAGCTTTGGGTAACAAGGAAGTTTTGTCCCCATAAGAGGGTAAAATTCAATATCCAGACTTACAGCGCTGCATGAGTCAGGCAGGCTGGATCTGGATGGCAAAAGATTTGACATTAAATATTGCAGCCGGTGATCTGAAATAGTATCTTGGGGTTTCATTTACCTTCATACATCTTCACCTGAAAACCTCCAGACATTCTTTGCGTGAGTTGCGTTACTGGTTTACTACGTTGTAAGTCTATTTTTTCCCCCCAGTATATTTCCAGTTTGCTGTAATCTGAAATATTTGATTTTTCCTTTCTTCTTCCATGCAGACTGAAAATGATGAGAATGGCCAAGCGGACAATTTTTCAATGGACCCCCAATTGGAGAGACAGGTGGAGACAATTCGAAATCTGGTGGATTCCTACATGTCTATTATCAACAAATGTATCCGAGATTTGATACCGAAAACAATCATGCACCTTATGATCAATAATGTAAGTAACAGCCATGATTCTAGACTACTTCAACGTCTGTTAAATCTCTTGCACATGTACAAACATACCTCTTGAACAGACAGCAACAACAGTACAAACTGAGGAGAACACGATCCCATAAATGTCACGCTCCAAAACAAAATACTCCTTTCTTCTTCAGTAGCACAAAGTCCCGCAGCCTTCTGAAAGTTGGCACAGTGCCCTGAGTGCTAACTCCAGCATGCTGAAGATGGAATTCATGTCTTAATCAGAATATGTTATTATTTAAAGGTAAATTAAAGATCCTTTTTTTTCTGCCCTGTTATTGATATAGCAGGGAAAAGGGGGTTGGGAGCTCCATCTAGGCAGTCTGTGAGAGGAGTGGAGCAGTGCTTCCTTGATTTTCAGTCTCAGTTTCAGTAGTCCTTTGTCACAGTTTCTTAAAGCAGTTCTTATTTTATTTGGGTTTCTTTATATTTGCTGAATACCATTTTCAAGGAATAAATCTAGAAGCCTTGGACACCGTTGTTTAGATAAGCAGATGTGGTTGTTTGATTTATCGCGTGTGTCTTTCTTAGATCTGAAGATTATTTGATTAAAGAAATGGCTTTGAAATATCATTGTTTTTCCACTGTGCTAGAATCTCAGCCTTTCCTTTTTGGCAGAGTACTGAATGGACCTTGTTGAACTGAGCTGGCTATTAGAGCCGTTGCTGCCATAAGAATTAATGTGGAGCACACAGTTCCTGTTAGTTATGGGTAGTACCTTTGCCAATCAGTTGTTACAAATACAAGCGTGTTGTTACACAAATCTGGTAAGAAAGGATTTTCCTCTCGACTTGAAGTCACCTCTGTTTTTACGCTGATGAATTTCATTAGCCCTGTAGAATTTGTGTTTCACCTAAGAGGTAGGTGGCTGGACAGGAAATTTCATTGGCAGTTCCAGGGAAAGATAATACGAGTAGAATTTTTGCAAGAGGACAAGAGATACTCTGTTGAATTCTTGTAAGTTTAGGGAAGTCAGACTCCAAATTATGTTCCAGTCATGGGTGAGTTTCTGCAGAAGAGCACGGGAACAATGGAGCTGCCTATTTTTTTTCTCCACCTGAAATCTGACGTGGTCTAGAATTTATAAGGTGAGCATATTCCCTCGGCTCTTTCCAGGTCATGGCTAGCAACTTGCTTCTTCCACTTAGCGCAACTTCAGTGCCTTTTAAAAGGGCTGTTTTTCAGCTCTCATTTCATGAACTGCAGAGTTGGTGAGCAGCTCCTTTTGAAAGTTTACATTAAATTTTCTGCCACTCACCTCCTCATATGGAATAGTTTAAGGGTCTCAGAAGTGCTTGCTTTACTCAGAAGATTTTGTACTTGCAATCTCATCAACTGTTACATTGGTAGAAACCTGCCATGCCGGCTGACAGTGGCACGTAGAAACAGCATACTTACCACATCATCCACCTTTCAGTTGACCTCATAGTCCGTAGCTGTGTTTGGACTTGCTAGTGATCTGACAACCAGGCCTCAATCCTAGAATTTAAATTCATGGCAAAGAGTCAAAAGTTTTTAAAAGACTGTAAAGAACGAGACTGAAAACTTCAATGGACTTTTTTTTTCTTTGCAGCATAGGCAGTAAATACCACATTAAATATAATAACTAAAATAGGAATTTTTCAAAAAGTAGAGCTATTAAAAAGAGAAAGGAATGCTTGAATTAAGATTGCTAAAGCAGGTCAAAAAGTTGTTCAAAGACCTGGAAAGAAGTGGAGCTGTGAGGGAAGGTGGGTCCCATTAAGTAGTGCGTGTGCTCCTTGGAGCCTTCAGGAGTCCAACCTACTCACTCGGAGTTAAGAGAAAATATCTTCTCTTCCTCTGGCTGATAATAGTCTGTACTTTCTGTTGCCTTCAAAAGTCTGGAAACAGATTGATCCCAAGGAATTTGTTTCCATGACAATTGTTACCTCCCAAGTCCTCCTAGAACTTCCTTTCCACTTTGTGGGCCTGTAAATGAGCACTTTCAATTCAGAGGAAGTATCAAATTCAAACTCAACATACAGCAAATAATTAGATGATGTCCCTAAGCATGTTTTGAGGCCTAAACTTAGATTGCTGTATTCCAAATGCATCCCTTATTCTTCCCTTAGGGGTGGATGTTGATTACCCTAAAAGAAAATACATTTACGGCATGGAATTGCATTGAGTTACCATTAGAAATTCAAACACGCACAAACAAAACACACATTTCAGAGTTCTCACCATTAGTTCTTGATGCCTAGGTATTGCAGATTATTCAAGAGGGGTGGTCTTGGAGTAGATAATACATGCTCTATAGCCAGTGCTAATATTCATCTCAGCTGAGCAGAAAAACTCAGGAGTTCTTGTTACTACCAACCTTAAGGAATTAATTTTCTGAGGCTTTTCTGCTGCTTGCAGTCTGCCCACTGATAAATCAGAGTTCTTTGCAAGCCCATCTTACCCCATTCTGGAGGGACAGGGCAGGCTTTGCAGTATGGGTGTTCTGGATGCTGTCTGTGATTCAGCTTTGACTGTTGGTTTGAAGTCTGTAAGGGAAAACATTTTAAAACATTGTGGTGAATGTTTCTGTTTTATAAAAAGGCAAAGGCTCATAAAGTGTCACTTTCTCTTCCTTTCCCAAGCCAGAGAAAGTGGCCATTTAGGAAGACCTTCCTCTATCTAGTAAAGGAAGGAGGTTGATTCAAGAACCAGTCTTAATACAGTAGTCTTCCTTTTCAGAAGAGTGCAGGGAGTTTCTTGAGTTTGTGCTAGTGGCAGGCAGGGATCTCATGATAAACATCACAGGATTCTTTTATTTTTTTCCAAAGAGATACTTGCGGTTTAGCAATGCTTTTACAATCAGCTCTGGCCTTAATCTAATTTTAGGACTTCTTTTTTTTTTTTTTTTTTTTTTTTTGAAGTGTTGCCATTAAAATGCTCATTTCATCAAGTAGAATGTGATGCTGTTTAACTGTGATATCTGTTTTTAATGTGGAGTCTTTGGCAATCATGAGGAAAGTAGTGTACTCTGGCTCTTGATCAGTACCATCTACTGGAAAACAGCATGAGGCTCATGAAAAAGTTTTGCAGGCTCTGCTAAGACTTTGAGCATCTCTTATCATATATGAATGGGAAATGACAGCCAAGCTCAGTCAATATGGGTTTGTTTCCCTGTAAGATCTGTCCCGACCTTCTGCTCGCCGTCCTGCACAATTTGCACAGCTGACCTCATATGAATGCAAACGTTGCCATAGACTCATCAGGATTTATATCATTGTAGCTGACTAGCACAAACCCATGTGCAAATGGAACTCAGGTTTATGTAATCAGAATCTTGGGAATGTATTCCCAGTAGTAGTATCTCCAGCGCAAAACAACTCCAAAACCCTTTAGAGAGCAAAAAAAACAAATGAGACATAGATCAGAACAGCAACAAAAGGCTCAAATCAAGGATTTAGTAGGTCAGAAGTTGGTCTATTTACCAAAGTCTTATTTAATCAGAACACCTCTAGCTTTTTATCTTATTGTGGCCCTGGTTTCCATAACTGGGGCAGGCACAGCATGAAATCAATATATTGAATTAGATTACTTGGAGACTTCTTCCTTCAGCTTGAATGTGTGTGCATGGGATATTTAGAATCTGGCAAAATTGCTGGAGATGAAGAGCATCATTTACAGCAAGGTATATCATTGCTAAGAAAATAATTGACAGAGATGCTGTAAAGTGTTAGAGACAAAGACCAGTGTTAACTCCAACCATGTCTGATGTTTCAAAGACAGAAAAAAAGTCCACAGTTCATTGTGGAGGGACTGCACAAAACTGTCTGATTCTCAGATGTGAATAGCGATCTCAAAATGTAGCTTTGTAATTGTTTTAAACCCATCTACGTGCAGACAGCTGCTAAAATGTCCAGTCCATCCCTTTCCAGCTGCTCTGCCCAGCTGTATGCCAGCCTTTCCCTGGGTCTCAGCTCCCCCCCCCAGGCTGCTGCACCATCAGATCATTCTGAGTTCAGCAGTTTTGAGTCCCTCACTAGACCTAACAAAAAGCTGCATGACCAAGACTCAATGTAAACAAAGCAGTGGGAAAAACTGCTTCAATTTAGATAGGTCTGTCTCCTGGTTCTGTGGGTCACCCACTGTACTTGTTCCATGCTCTATTTTCAATTTTTCTTGTTGTTTATTTGTGCATTTGTTTTGTGCAATGAAATAGGTGAAAGAATTTATCAACGCTGAGCTCCTGGCTCACTTGTATTCTTCTGAGGACCAAAATACTCTAATGGAGGAATCAGCTGAGCAGGCACAGAGGCGAGATGAAATGCTCCGCATGTACCAAGCTCTAAAGGAAGCCCTAGCAATCATTGGCGATATCAGCACTAGCACTGTGTCAACCCCTGCACCACCTCCTGTAGATGATTCTTGGCTTCAGCAGGCCCGCAGGTGAGGTTCTTCATTTGCTTTGCAATGAAATTTAGGACTGGCAGACGTTATTAGCATTGGCAACTCCCTTCTTACCTGTGTTTTGGGCAGGTCTTAATGACACTTGTGAGGGAAATCAGACATCTTGGTATTATTTAGACACTATTTTGAGCTGCTTGGAGTACACTGAGATAAAGAACATGCGGATTTATTTTCTTGCATGCTGCTTAGAATACCTGACACAAGACAGACTTTAAACACCCACGAGCTCTTTCTAGTAAAGCCATCAGCCTTTTTCCCAGCATCCCGTATTCTGTTCAAGCCCAGCTAGGAGAAAAATCTGCTTCTAGTTCTAGTTTCAGTGAGCTGCATTTTACCTAAAGTGCCAGGAGCTTTGTGTGCTACCAAACACTAGCTGGAGGCCAAATCGAGAAATCCAGATACTGTGCTCCAGAGCAGATGCGAACCTGCATGCGTGCTGCATGTCCCCATTTACATGTTTATTTTTTAAAAACCTTTTTCCACATATAGGCATTCTATGGGTATGCATATAAACACTAGACAAGACGTTTGTCTGCTAGAATACTTTATGTTGGATTTACAGCTTGTCTGATGCTTCAAATAGCAGCCACTTCTGCCACCAAATACTGTTTTGATTCCTTTATTGAAGAAATCCCACCTGTCTCTGCAATCTAACCCCAACTGTGTATTCACAGGGCTTTTTCTTGCAAGCTTTTATTAAACTTCAGTCCTTCAGGCTGCATGTCCTAGCAAATCCTTTTCATACAACACTGTTAGAATTCTAGCATTTCAATCCATTACATATTAGCTCCTTGACTGTATTTCCATTTCTTCTATCTCAGAGCGTGCTGTCTATGGGAATGGTATGTGTTAGACATACATATAGGTCTGAAACTGGCAGCAAAGGGGGTGCAAAGAAAAAAAGATATTTTAACTTTTTTTTTTTTTTTTTTTAAATAAATATTCGCACTGTAGCAAACATCTTCAATCTCTGGTATTTCACTAGATCACCTCCTCCAAGTCCCTCAACTCAGAGGAGGCCTACATTAAATAATCCCCCAACCAGACCTTTATCTGGCCGAGGACCTGCTCCTGCAATCCCATCTCCAGGCCCTCAGTCAGGGGCTCCCCCGGTCCCGTTCCGCCCAGGACCGTTGCCACCATTTTCAAGTGGTGGTGAAGCCCATGGAGGACCTCCCCAAGTTCCATCCCGGCCGACGCGGGCTCCTCCCAGTGTCCCAAGGTAAGATGTCTCAGCTTCCTGGTGGTGGGCATGGTTCTCTTCCCGTAGCATAACAGACAGATGCTGCACGACCCAGGACAGTCAAGCACTGTTGCTGAGTGAGTCCAGTAACAAAACACAACCGTGTATTCCCTGCAGAGAGTCCAAGGTGTTGTGAGGAACCGATTTCTAGCACAAATAAGACTTTTTGGAAAGTTAGATACTTGTATTTGTGGCAGAAAGCATTTTCTTGTCAGTCAGTTCGAAGAAACTAGATTATATTACATTAAAAGCCCCTGTTCTGGTTACGTGGTGTCCTGAACACAGGCGTTGTTCACAGAGTCAAGTCCTCTAGACCTCCACCAGAACATGGGCAGTGGTGCAACAAATAGCTCACCTTCACCATTTTGAGTGCTCACCGAAGGAAGTAACAGCTCTTTGGGGAGAGAACAAGAGCAAGGCCTTGTAGAATCAGTGGAACAAACTGATGGGAGTCTGATTTTTATTCCACAAGGCAAATAATTTACAGCCAGTTGAAAACAGTTTGCAGCTGTCTAACAGTGTAGGTCACACAGCACAACATGCTTAGTTAAGGAACAGGATTTTAATGATCACATTGTTTCCTTCTGACAACTTTGCAGTTATCAGTACTTTTAAAAGTAGCTTTTCATATGTTATAATTCTGTGTGGCATTAACCACTTTTTAATATAAGTTATATGAAAAACTCGTCCTTAGTATTTATTTTCAGTGTGACATAACACACTTAATTACTCATATATGAAAGGCTCTAACTCCTAGAGCTTCAGTAACTTCCCCAATTATGAGAGGCATGGGCACATTAGGCAATGCTGGAACAAAGATCTTTCTCCAATTTTAATAAATTAACTGTTATATTAGGCTTAGTCACAGTTTGGAGAAAAGCAAACAAAAAAACCTACTTAAACAGAAACAAAAAGAAAATGTGTACATTCTCAATTTTAGAAATAGTAATGGAAAATAAAACCGTAACCTGCCTTTGGAGAAAAAATATTGAATACTTTCTTTTGAATAAGTGAGATCAGTGGTAGCTGTCAGCAACTTAAATGTGATGCCCAGTTTTTCTAACGTCACCATTTATATATTATACAGTATGGAGATGCATATCACGCCGTTGGAGGGTGATTGCTACTTCTGAAGTTGAGCACTTATATATCATTATGACCATTATAATATGAAAAATAAATCAGTTAAAGAGGGTATATCAAATCAATGAAGCATTTTTATCTATTTTCTATGAAAAAGGAGTTGCACTGCCTAATCATGAAAGTCATTCTTTCGTCTCAGTGGATACTCCATAGCTTGCATTAGGGAGAAACACCGTTTCTGGGTACTAAACTTCACACTGGAAAGAAAGAAGCCCAGGTTCCCCACTGGGAGAGCTTGAAAGGCACTGGCAGGGGTGTTCCCACTGTGCCATCGGTGGATAGATGACGTACCAGATGTGGACAGGAGGTCCAGTGTTTCATCAGTTGTCCTACTGGAAAGAACCATAGCTCTCCAGTGTCTCTCACCTTGCCTTGAGAACAGCATGTGTCCTTTGTCCAGCCTGGCTGTGATTCTGCATGAGCATTGCTTTCCTGAGGTGGCTTGCCAAGAGCATGTCTGATGATCATCTTTTTGATGCCGAAGTGATAGGTGGGATGGAGACCAGAAAGGAATTTCCAAGCTCACAGACACTTGGGGTAAGCAGCCTGTGAACAACTCAGTTTATGACAGCCACTGGTGGCAGGCGAAGCAGGGCTTGATAAAGGAGGTCAGTGCTTTTAAAATGCTGTAGCTGGATGCATAATTGAATGTACGAGTGCCTGACATTTTTGTGGAAAAAAATATCTGCAATACACATCTTCTGGACTGGATCCTAGTCCCCTTTTTTTAGAGCTATGAAAGCCTCAGACATAAAATTCTCAGATGCTAAGGAATGCAGGAAGGGTTTGCCGTTCTGCTGAAACTTCAGGTTTCTCCTGCTGACTAAACTCCGGGAGAGGAAATCCCAGAGAAGGGGCTGCAGGGGAAATCACCTGAGGGGGACAGTGTGGCAGGCTCCTGTGCCTATTAAAAGTCCTTTGGAGCCCTGGAATTTCTGCTATGCTTGGTCTGGTTTCAATCACAGCCTTCGCAGGATCATAGGAGATAGACTCAGAAAATGGGTCTGAGATATTAAAAGGAAAAAGAAATCATTTTGAGGAAGAGTTCTTGAGGAAACCTCACCTTCCTCCATAATTTGTTTCTGAGCTGAGTCTCCAGAGCTGAGGCTCTGATTGTGCTGCCGCTGTTTGCTGCTGTGTTTCTTCAAGTGTTGGGATCTGTCACATCCAGGGAATAGGTTAGCATCCAGCTTTCCATAGGTTGGTTGGTTGCAGCCCCATCACTGTCACATGGAGCTGAAAATCCTGACACACAAAGAAGTAGCATTCTATTTTTCTTGTGTTCCACTTTAAGATAAAAGGTCACTTCCAGGAGTAAGATTGGAACCATCCTGTTCCAATGAGTGGCTGAACACACATGTAGTTTGGAGAGTTTGCTACTTTATAGTGAGGTATTGCCTATGCCTTTAAAAAAAATAATAATAAAACCACACTCCCCCCCTTCCCTTTCAGCTTTTATTAGCATTTATTCAAAAGAATTGTCCAGAAACTGTGAGCTTTCTGCATTTTCTCACTATTCTTTGCATACTGTACAGGGAAAGGAAAGCGGTTAGGGGAGCAGGAAATAATTTTCTTCCTTGCTTCGCTCTGATTCTAAAGCTGTTTCGGGTTATGTGCTCTGAATATTTCTGTAAGGAAACAGAAACTATTTGCATGATACATGCCTCTTTTAATTAATCCCACTTGAGGTGGGTGGATCTCTCCCAGCAAAGCCTGTGAGTAAAGGCCCCTGGCTTTGTTAAGGGCTTGATGCCAAAGCATATATGATTTGTGAAATATTCTCTGCTGCCAGAATTGAGATTATTCCCTCTCTCTCTTAAAAGGCTGCAGTAGTATTTTGAAAGAAAATGCAGCTGTGCACTCACTTTGGTAGGACTGCTTGAAGCAGGCACCGGAGCCTCTTTAGTTACCGTGATGTGTGTTTGCCTGCCTCTTTGGGAAGCCTGATCTTGATCAATTTAGTTCTACTGTGGGATGCTTTGATTTATGACTTTTAAATGTCCTGAACGGGAATCTCAGCTTTGCCACAGGGAGAACAATTGAATTGGAAATGTTTTTCTCCTGGCAGCAGGGCCCCTGGTGTCAGTGAGGGTGGGATGGTGCTCCCCTTTCCTCTCTGTCTTGTGCTCGGCAGTGCCCCTATGGCTTCATGAAGGCTTCCCCAACAAAGAACCAAAGATCAAGACTCACTTTGCCATTCAAACCCTGTCTTAGGTGGACCTGGTTAAACAGAGGAGCTGAAGGGCTTCAGTGTCCATTCAAACAGACAGGAATATACATACTTTCAAGCACCTGTGACTTGTGCTCAGGGCTGCTGGTGCACAGCCCCTGGGGTTGAGGATAATCTTTACACGTGAGGCAAGCAGAGCAGAGAGAGAATTCATAATTCATCTCATGCCATTCAGCAGTGGTCCCATAATCTCCCTGCCTCCTCTTTCAGCTGTCTTCATACAATTTACATCAATCCACAGCCAACCAACACAGAAGATGCTACCATCCACCTGTGTTTTATTGTTTCACTAAGGCTAATTATATGACCAGTTGTGTTCGTAGCTAATCTGCATTGTTAGCCATCGTTATGTACTTCTGCCAATCCAGCATTAAAAAAGTGCTTATACTTGATAGTAATTGCAGTCAGACAATTCCAGACAAAGCCAGAAGCACTGCAGAAACATTTCCTGGTTTGCAGGCTCTGAACTCAGCTCTTCGATTGCCAAACATCAGCCACTAAGTCACTTTTCTGTGATGGATTTTATGAATTAGTGTTCTTTCAAAACATTTAGCGTTAACATCCAACACTGTGTGTTGAACAATAAGAGGATCCACTGCAAAAACTGCATGCAAATCCTCTTATTAAAGTCTGTCATAATGCATACGCAGATAAGGCCCGATGGTTTAGCCTACATTAGTCTGGGCATCTTCCTCTTGCACTCAAAAAACTTACCACTATTTTTTTAATGAAATATAAATAATAATCAAATAGCCATTGCTTCAGACTCTTATGGCAGGGTGAATAGGTGCTAGCTTTAAAGTTACTGCATGCTGATTTGGATGATCTTAGTCTGAATACCCACAAAGAAGAGTACGGCTTTGTTCTACAGTAGAATCTGTTTGTCCTCTCTCAATGTACCTTCAGTGAAGATGATTCACAAGACATAATTGGTAATTAGGAATGTTTCTTGTAAGCAAAGGGGCAAAACTTATCTGGAGGGATTTCAAAATTCTGCTGAATTTAAAGGGAAAATGGAAGTCAAAGCATAACTACTTCAGTTCTGCATTTCACATCTGTGGTCAGAAGAACATTACAGCTACACGGGTGATGCAAAGCCAGAGCCCATCACAGGAGGGAACATTGCTCTTCTGTAGTCAGTAGGTTTCCAACTCTGCCTGTCCAAAGAGCCCCAGATCACAAGACTTATGAGAATATCAGTTATTCTTTCTGGGATTTCTCCCCTATGGGAAGACATCCCTGTGCAATTTGTTACCATTCTCAATTACAGTTCTTGTTGAAAGGCACACCCAGGAATACACTCAGCTACTGGCTGCTTCCAGCTGGAGATTATATTTCCCTTTATCTGTTGGAAAGTAACTCTGCTTTTCCCCCCCTCCTCCACTGACTCCTTTATCACTATTTTGTTTTTCCCTTTTTCTGCACGTCTCTTGCTGTCCCTTTCTTGAGCATCCTGTCTACTTCTTTTTTCACCTTCTCCCCTCTCTTGGTTTCCTGCCTAGAACATTTGTCTCCATTCCCAACATATTCCCCCCTTTCCTTCTCACTGTCTTTTGTTGGTTTCTTTCCAACTTATCCCTTCTGTGGCACCTTAGTAAATCTGTCTCCTGCTCCTTGTATTTCTGTCTTCTCTTAAAGCTTTTCATCCTGTTTTCAAACCATGAAATGCAATATCTGGCAATTTTTTCTGATAGCAGCTTGGTGTTAGTGGCCGTGACAACCTCTAGAAATTCTAGCTGCACTGCTTATGGTAGCCATACCACGTGGCAAAAAAAAATTGAGGAATATGGTCACCTGGCAGCTTCATTCTTAATAGAATCAATGAAAGAAGTAATGTTTTGAATGAGGATAAACATTGGAGGGGTTGGCCAGAAAGTGGGACGCAGAACCTTTTAAAAACTTGTGGCATATCACAATATAACAACTCCTGTGGTTTCATTATAATTCTTCAATACTGTTCTTGCGAGAAATCTGAAGCAGAAATGGGCAGAAGAGACTCTTCAGCAGCCTGTACTTAACGCCGTCAGAGACAGGAGTGTCCCTGAGTTTGCTCCAGGAGCTGCAGCAATTGCTCACCCCTAAGAGGACGGCTGTCTCCTAGACTCGCAAAAGCATTTTGTTCACCACCTTCCTCCGTGTGCTCCTCCTGCAGATGACTGTCCTGAAGACCAGCTATAACGCAATTCACGGGATGGCAGACACTGCAGCCTAGGTACTACATCTACTGCCTCTGAATCTCACTTCCATCAGCATCTCCCTTCATCAGCCGAAGGCTCTCCACTTTGCACGTTCAGTGGTGCTGGAATTTTATTATGTGCTGTGGTTGGCAATGCACTAGGACAGCTGAACAAATGTTTGAAGAGTTGCTTGTTCTACATGGGTTTTAGATTTAATCTGCTTTTTGTAACTCAGGTAGTTTTGATTGTCTTTAGTATTGTTCCTGAGCTACTTGCTCCGAAAAACTTATTCAACAAAAATTGTTTTTAAAATCAGGTGAATAAGGAGAGAGCCACTTCATTTGGGACCGTTGTGAGTTACTTTTGCAATTCAGCTATAACTGGATCAGCTGAAATGGCTCTTCATTACTCTTAGCGTTGACCAGTTCCATGTGATGGAGAAGGGTAATGAAAAATTATGCAGGAGAGAGATAGACAGAGAAATAAGTAACCTAAAGAGAGTTGTTAGAAGTCATTCTAGGATAAAAATGATATTGTGACTGCAGTCCCCAACCAAAATACAGCTGAAGTCAGCTTTGGGATTGTCAGCTGGTGAACTGCATGAATGACTAATTTTATAGTTAGGTATTTTCAGTAATTTTTTGCTTGTTTGCTTTTTGTTTTTGCCTCCTTAGCCTTTTCTCTATCAATATACTATCAATAAAAGGAAGTGGTTTTTATTTTTAGCATCTCTCAACTTGAAAAAGGAAAGTAGAGTCAAACAATAGCAAATGCTGTTTGCCAGAAATACAGACAGGAATCCAAAGATGTGCTCTGGTCTCAGTTATTTATTCAGTCTCATAAAAGAGTAATTTAACAACATGAAGGTTATATAGGATTAAAGCAAGGGTGTTTAACAGGAAATTTTTGGCTGTATTTGAAAGAGTGGATTGAATAGTAGTACATTCCTAGCCTTCCTTATGCTGCAAGAGAAAATGTGTGACGTACTTTTAAAAAGAAAGTAGTGATGATTTGAACTTCCTGAACCTGCAGGCATTTTGAAACTTTCCTGTGCCCGCAAGCTGTATTGGATCATTACTGAAAAACAGGGCACTCAATGGCTGCATTAACAAGGTTGATATGGATAATGTTAGTTGTTGTCATCGTGGACAAGAAGAGGTGCTAGTCCAGCTAGAGGTAATAGCCACAATGCTTGTTCCCTTTCTTGCCTTAAGGTAAGTATAGAAGAGACAGACAAACTGGGAAAGGAGGATGGAGTGTGAGTAGGAAGAAAGAACAGAGTGAGCAGAAGTAGCTGCGGCCTTCAAAGACTTCATACATGATTTACATTGACATGGGACAGTACAGCTGAACACAGACCAGTACACAAGATTGGAGCTACTACATAAAGATCATATGTTCCTCCTCCAGATTTTGTGACCCTTCTGTTGTCATCATCTGCTGCAGATGGACAAAGGAAGAGCAGCATTCAGAATGTATCACTAAGAATTCCTAAATCTCTCTTCTTCCTCATGGATTTTTGATCCTTTTCTGACCTTGGATTTCCAAAGGGTTGGGACAGACCTCCTCTAATGTTTAGCAAGCTTGCAAACTTGTCATGTTCCCTGCTGAAGGGCAAATAAGAACACACTGTTTAGAATAATAGTCTTTTTTGGTTGCTCCATTGAATTATTATTTTTTTTGTGTGTGTTTTCAAGCTGTTTTTTTCCATATGACACGTTAATTCCCTAAAATGACTAATTTCAAAATGCAGCATTCTCTTAAACATACAGACAAGTTTGTGTCTGTGATAGATGTTAATTTGTGATGGTCATACAGAAAGCCCAGTTTGATTTGCAAAGAAATTAATTTAGTGGAGCATCATATTTTGACCTCTTTGCCTCTGAAAGGAATATCCACATTATGTAAAATCACATGCTTTGGAACCACAGTAATCTTAATGCTTTGAAATAGTGCTAGCATTTGCATTAAAGGAGATTTAGATTGCTGCTTTATGCTGTCTAGTGGAAGGACACATCCTTCCCATTTGCTGTTTTTTATTCTTTCACTGAAGAGAAATAGGCATCAGATGAAAACACTTGATCTAACTACTTTAACTTGATTATACTAAACACAAAAACTCCACTGACAGAATATTGTTTGGGTCATCTGAAGTAGTGAAATAGTGCAAGTATTGGCAATACAGCATGCTCTCTATGTTTGTGGAGCCTGATACATACACGTTCTATTGGAGGGCTGCTTCAGAACCTGGCAGTCGCATGCTATGCATCTCAGTTCTTCCATTCCTGACTTGCCCTCCAGGAAGAATCCTGTTGGCATGCTGACTAGCAATGCTTCATGTTCGATACGGAAAATAACAGTTTTCAGTAGAGAAACAAATGAGAGAAACTTTCAGTCTCTTGGACCATAATGTTGAGGTAAGAGACCATTACAAGCAAGCGTTCCTCCACTACTTTCCCCTTTCATCACCACTGAGGGCTGTTTCTCATTTCTCCCATAACATCTCTTACCCATTTTTGTCTGTGGCTCTGCTGAACCACTCTTACTTTCATCCTTTTTCTGCTTTTCCTATTTTCCTGTGACCTGTCACTAGTATTAAGTTGTTTTCCTCTTCATGATCTTCCTGCTTCTATTCAAGATCCTTCCTCCTGAGCTGATGTTCTGGAGACTCCAGAGCAGCCATGCTGCTTCTGCTACAGGCCAGGAAGAGTTTTAAGTAAGCACAGACATTAGACAAGCTCATCAGACCTGCAAACCGTATCTTGCCTCTATTCTTCAGCCATCACGGCTACACAGAATGACAGAAGTGTAGGGACTGGAAGGGATCTCTGGAGATCATCTAGTCCAACTCCCTGCTAAACTACAGCCCTTTCACTTCTGGTTTGGATTTTATGCCAAATGCAGAAGCTGGTGAAGGTCAAGATGGAATGTATAAAGATAGATTGATAGAAGAATTGGGAAAAGCAGGGCCGAAGTTGTGTGGGTCTTTTGGAATCTTACTGAAACTGAGAAAGTCATCTAGAAGTCAGATGAGTCAAGGCACTGTAACTCTCCCAAGGACAGGCCTCGGAAACGGGCTACCTGTACCTCTGAATAATCACACCAATGAGATTTGATATTTATCTCTCACCTGAAATAAGCCACTTTTCTGTTCTGGAGTGACTCACATCCAGATTTTTATTGTCACCTCAATTAAAATCTGCCTTCAGTCAGACCTAGAGCCATTTGGAGATTTTTTCAAACTGTTTTCTTGTTAGATTCTGCAAAAACAATGAGTATCACATCACGAGGTACTCCAAGGGGCCTGCGTTATAGGGAAACTGAGATGGAGGAAAAGGGAGAGAATAATGGACTTTTGTTTACAGCTTCAGATCTATAGGAATGTATCATAAAATACAGTTATGTGCATGCCTTCCGCAAGTGTTCTCTGGTGGTCACAAGCAAACAAGAATGTGAAACGTAAGTGGAAACGCAAGCCTTTTATTTAGAAGCATGCTAGCTGTGCTCCGAGAAGAGAAGCCATCTTCTGAGAACGGGGCCTCCCATGGTAATTACAGCTCTGCTTTACTGAAAGCATATTTTGTGGACTCTGTGTGGGGAGTGATAGCACTCTGCAGAAGGCAAATGTTTGAAGAGCTCCCATATGTTTCTGATCGCATTTTAAGTCTAGACTTGCTTTACTTAGTTTCATTCGCTCTGTACTTGCCTAGCTGAAGCTTTTGGGGACTTCTTTCAAAATCAAAAAAAACGGGGTGTGCTGCTTAGGTTAAAAATAAATAGAAAACTTTTCCTTTTAAAAAAGTTTGTGCATGGGGGTAAGAGTTATCCTCCGTTCAAAATCCCACTGAGTTCTTCAAAGGAGGAGTTTCTGCAGCAACATCAGGGAGTTATTAAATACATACTTAGTCCACAATTTTCATTGGTAAATTCTTTATGTCTGCTTAATGTGTGCTAGTTAGAAGAACTGATTCTTTCTGCAGACTCGTTTACTCAACCCTAGGGACCTATGATCCCCTGCCCCTTTAGCACTAACTCTAACAAACACTGTTTCCCGTTTTGTTTTTTGGTGGTTTTTTTTTTTTTACCCTAAAAATAAAGGGAAAAAGAAAAAAAAAAAAGAAGAAAAAAAAAAGGCAAACAGCAGAGTGATAAAGGGGCTGAGGGGCTGAGCAGTGGGACTCGGCCCCACAACTACAAAACACAGTGAAAATGCTTAAAACAATAAGCAAACAGGAATTAGTGCAGAAGTGCCGTTTTTATAAGACAGAGCTTTCTATGAATCCAGAGCAGCCCCTTGCAGCCTAGGAGGAGCAGCTCGGTGCTGCTGATGGAATCGCTCTGATAACACAGAGAAAATGTGCTCTGTGCTGTCTCTCCGTGTCTCATCTTTTGGCTCCAGACTAAACATTTAATACGGCTTAGTCACATATTTCCTCGCTGCCATGGCAGCCAGTGCAGCCGGACCTGCGGGGGCTTGCTGTGCTGCGGCTGCCCCAGCTGCACGGCCACAGGCAGGCTGCAGCTCCCTCTGCTGCTCTGCTTGCCGGCCTCTGCACGGCTGCCATTTGAAGAGACTGGCAGTACACATTTATTTAACCTTTGCTCGACTTCAGGCTCAGAAAGCAGCTGTGCCAAAGCCAAGCCAGTCTTCCTCAGATCTGTGCTTTTGGAGGTGCCTGCTCCATTATCACGGGGTGGCAGTTTGGCTGCCAGGCTCTGCACTGCTCCATCGCAGCCAGCACATCCAGCTGTGATGCAGGGAGAGACAGGGGCATGGGGTAGGCTTCTCCTTCAGCCTGGGGTTGATTTCTCTTTTAGAAGGAGAAAAAGAGGTCTGAACTGTGCTTCCAGAGTAAAAAATGGTCGTGCAGTGGCTTGTCACCTTGGTAGGGAAATCTAGAGACAGACAATTCCTGGGCTTGTCCGTTCCCTCACTTTCTGCCCTGAGCTCCAGCTCATGCCATCATGACTGCATGCTGGTGGCTAATGAAGGCCAGGTCTCTTCCCAAGCTGCAGCTCTGTGCTAGGCCATGCCTGAGGCAGTGGTCCTTGGCCCATCTTGTTGCATGACAGGCACGCGCCCAGGAGACTGAATGGTGTTTTTGCAGGTCTCCCAAGCCTTGCCTCTTCCCAAAGGCTGCCCAGGAAGGTGGTGGGGTCACTGTCCCTGGAGGTGTTCAAGAGCCATGGAGATGTGGCACTGAGGGACGTGGGCAGTGGGCATGGTGCGGGTGGGCAGATGGTTGGACTAGGTGATCTTAGTGGTCTTTTCCATCCTCATGATTCCATGACTCTATTCTATGAAATATCTGCCACTCCTCTAGAGTGGGCAGCACTCCTCTTGCAGAGGGCACATCCCGCTCCCCCAGCCATGGTGTGATCGTGGAGCCAGAAGGAAGCTCTGAGCAGCTGTGCTGCCCATGGAGCAAGGCAGCACCATTATGGGATGGAGGAGAGGAATGGGGCTGAGAAGGTCTGCCTGTGCCTCACTGCATCCCTGTATTTTCCTGAGCAGTTTTGGATTGGGCTTGAAGGAAAATAAAAAATAATTGTCCAAGTGCAGCAGCAGCCCTGGGTCAAGGAGAAAAGAGGGCTCAGGCCTGATTTTGATTCAGGTTTGGTTTGGGTGATTAAATCCAGGATAACCTCCCCTTGTGCCCTCCAGTTTCTGATCCAGCTGGGCTAAACAGCAATTTGACTAAATTACATTATTTGAACTCATTGTGCTGCATTCAACCTCATATTAAAATGCATGCTTTGGCTTGTAACTTTTAAATTTGATATGAAGACAGCTGTATGCATTTTCCCTTGTTTGTAAATTGTATACACATGATATGATGTTTTCAGTAAGCGCTAAACAATGCAATGTGAGGCATTTCAACAAAGGAATAATTTAATGCAACCCAGCAGAAACACAGAGCCTTAGAAGTGGTTCTTTATGAAACTACAAATTTTGGAAATGGGTCCAGAAGACCTACACTGGAGCAACACAAGGAACAATAGTTAAGACAGTAACATTTTTCTGTAAGAAAAATACACCATGAAGAAATTATATTTTGCCTACTTTGTTTTAGCTTGCTGATTTACTTGAACGCTTTGGTTGGCATGCGTTCTGTTTGTTGCATGTTAGGGATTAAAATTCTCATTTCTTCACCAAAAGAGAATATTGTCATACAAGATGCACTTTAAGCCAAACAAGATTTTTTTTTTGGTCAAGTGTAAATTTGTCTCATGTATTATGTTCCAGTTCAAAGAAGATTAACACATTGTTGTATTCTTTTCATCTTCTATTTAATTTTATTTAACAGAACGAGACAAATTTTCTTTATAATATTCTTCAGAGACAGGCAGTTCCTACTTTGAGACAGGTAGAGGACGGAGTAGGAGAGGGCTCTGTGGTTTGTTAGGGTCATTGATAGAGTCTGCCAAAGCTGGATTAGAATTGAAGAGCCCTTGGCTTCCTTTGTTCAGATCACAAGCTCAGATATATGCTCTTATGATGATCTCTGTCAGATTAAGGAACAGAGAGAGCATTTGTACATCCCATTCAAGAAAGTAGGGGGCAAAAACACTGTGTTAAGAGATGGAATGGAATAAATTGGAGCAGTAGATTGCTGCTGGAGAGAGCTGAATAGCTACTGAGGGAGCAGAGTAGCAAGGAGATAGAGAACAAGGCAGCACCAGGCAGAGGTGTCTGAACAAGTGCTGGAGCTAAAAGCCAAACAGGTACGTACCTCTCAGCAAGGCTCTGCATGGCAGAGGGGTGTTTGAGCCCAGGGGAAAAGGAATATTTACAAAAACACTCCTCCTAACAAAGCTGATTTATTTCCATGCCATGCTGATGTGGACTGTGTACCCTAAATATAAGCAGAAATGCAAAAGGCAGTTGCGTTGTGACCAAAGATAAGCTATCTGTAACTTTAGTAGGGTCTGTGTGTCCCCTTTAACAGACTGGAGGAGAACCAGTTCTGTGCCACCACTTCTCTGTGCTGTGGTCCCAGTAAGACCAACTGTGTAAGAAGCCACAGATTTTTGTTCTGCATACAGTGGCAGAAGTCACTGCAGGCTGCTTTTGTGAAGGCATCTGACGACCCTCACATGTGCCCGTAAGTCCATTCTGTGGCTGGCCAGGCTGGGATGACCCCTGAGAAAATGGGAATAATGATCACCCACTGCTGATTTCCCTGGCAGAAGAGAGTGGCTGTGTTCAGAGGTTAAGCAGACTGTGAGCTGGAGAAGAGAGCTGTCAAGTAGGTGAGGGAACTGATCCACGGTATGCATGCTGCAAACCCTTTGCTTTCTTCCTTGTGGCTGCCAGTATACATGGAAATGGTTGTGTTTGGGTGCATGTGCAGGTTCATGTAGCAACCACGAAAGGTGCAGAGTTCGCTCTTAATGTTTGTGCTTACTGTTTCTTCTCTCTTTTTCTCCAGTCGAAGACCACCCCCCTCACCTACTCGGCCCACTGTAATTCGTCCATTAGATTCATCCCTGTTAGACTAAATGAAGTTTCTGGCATGCCACTCATTGTTAACCAAATATGTGGAAGCAAACTGCTTGATAACTGTTGCAATAACCAATGTATAGTCGCATGTATGGACGTCCATAGGCAAGTAACCAATTTTACTGATATATCTCTGTCCATTCCGCATTGTTTATGAGCTCTCAAATGTTTTGGGAAGGTCTGTGCTGTCTTGACTTTTCCTTCTGCGTAGCTGATGTTAGCTAATGTACTGACACACGTGTTCACCCAGGCACCCCTGCTCACAATCCTATACAGTCAAAGGAGGACTTGAGTCTGTGTTTGTGCACGTGTTGATTTTAGCTGCTTCTTTGTCTCTTACCTGCCGAAATCTTGCTTTTATTTGTACCTTTCATGTTTTCTGTCACGTGGTGTCTTACAGTTGTGCCCACTTTCTATGTTAATGGCTAAACTGGGCAGAGAAAAGCGTGGTTTCTTATCAAGCTCTTCTGAAGGCCTCACGCTTTCATCTCTCTTGCAAGAAGCTTGCTGGAACGCTGCTTCTCCTATCATTTTTTCTGATCTGCAGCTAAGTTTATAAGGAATATTGCTAAACTAGAAGGATGTGTGTGAGACAGTGTGTGCTTCACTTTCCTTCCCCTCTGCTGATTGATAGCAGAGCTGGTTGGGTGGCAGGTAAGGAGCAGGCTGCAGCACCCCGGCTTGTAAGGTGTGGAGCTGGCTCACCCTGCAGCAAAGATGTGAGAAGGGCATTTTGAAGAGCCAGTGTGTGACAGAGCAGGCTGTGCCAGCTTGCTTTGTCCTCTGGTAGCGCTCACTCACATCGGTCCTCCCACTGAACTCGTGTGAAGCCTTGTGTGTAAGTGAGAGCATGTAATATGTATATATATGCTGCGTGGAAGGGTCCAGAGAACTGAGAGATGTATATATGTATAAACATATGCACAGCTGTAAATGGGCCCACTGTGGGAGCCAGTTCAGAGCTATGGCCTAGATCTGCATCTGGGCTTTCCAAGCGATCCCATTTGGGTTTGAGATATTTGCTCACACCAGTCGATAAAGTTCCACAACGTCCACAAAGTATTTTCCCTTTGTGTCTCTTGACATTCTACTCACTTCAGATTAGGAGTCATTGTATCCAAAAAGGTGCTGAGAAATGCTCAGCTGTGCATCCTGGCCGTGCATTTTTTTTAGCAGATGTTCACTTTCAGAAGTTCTCTGCCTGTTTTACACTGTGTATTAATGTAATATAAAACCTTTTGTCTTAACTGCATTCCTTAACTTTAAACACTTAAGCTCAGCAACACCCCTGTAATTTAAAACTTCTTGAGTTGACAGGATTAAAACAGAGATGAATTTGGCCTTGTGTAGTCAGAAAATATTAATTGCTGTTATTGCAATTATGGTTACAGATCCCTAGGCAAAGCGATTGGTGGTTTCAAAGTCCCCCACTATAATCAGTCTAATAAATTCACTTATTGAAGCTGTATGTAGGGCTCCAGTATGCTGCAGCCCCGTGGTTAGGAAGAATCCAATCAAGGAGCCACAACCAGTGGGGATTTTGCCCATTAAATATTCCCAGGCTGCTGATTGAATAACAGTTATGTTCACTACCAAAGCAAATCGTGTTTCTGCTTGTAGAAGAGAAACGAGTTTGGGAAAGCATCGTGATTTGTATGCTAGCCTGACTTTAATTTCCTGTCAACCACACACTTGTGACACACACCTGGGGAGCTGAGGTCAACATCTGAAGCACGGGGAAACTTGTCAGCGCACCGGCATCTCGGTGAGCTCAGAAGATTGCTTAAATGGCTGCTGTTTGTTTGGGGAGTAGGCTTAGATCCTCCACGCGGAGCACACAGAATCAGCTTTCAAGGATGAAAAGGCTGTAAAGTCAACCACATTGTTCCACCTCAGCCACAGAAAGTCACCTTAATCCCAAATGTTGGTATTCATTCAGTGCTACGGCGAGCCCATGGGCTGTGTTTATCCCACTTTATCCTAAGCACTTGGCTGAGTTGTCCAAGGTCTCCCATTTGTTCTGTGGAAAGAGAAGGGATGACTCAGACTGGTGTAATTGCTTGGGAGATGAGGGTGGCAATGCCGGTAAGTTAGGAGCCTCAATTAAATGACGTAGGTTTTGACTTAAAAAGGTGTGCTTAAATCTTCTGTACTTGAGACTCCTTAATTTACTTTGATGACCCTTTCTGTCAAGAGTAAGGAAATAGCACAGCTCAGTGCAGTGGCCCCAGTGTCAGCAGCAGTGCATTCTGCACTCAGTTTTGAGCTCATGGGACGCGGAGTGCAGCTGCGCAGCCTTCCCATCCTCTACATCTCCATCACATCTAAATAAGAACCTGCTCCTGAAATGCAGAGCTTTGAGACGTGTAAGCTAATAACTGGTGTTGAGCACAGATCCATAGACTGATGAATTCACCTCGAATGTATTGCATATACACTTTTTAGAATAAACTATAAAGAATTGTTCCTAGGAAACATGCTGATTGCTTCCCAAGAAATTGCCACTTGCGATTGACTACATACTCTCCTCCCTAGCTTTGACCCATTTTCCTCGTGCTGTACAGTGCCTGGAATGTGTTTGTTTGTCCTGCTGGCTCCTGATTCTGGTAAGCTGTGTCTCTCCCATCCCTTGTTCTCAGAGGAGCAAGTTGGCAGTAGCTTGCTCTGTGCCTGAAGGACAGGAGGAAGAGCTCACCAGTATATTCTCAGGGATCTGCTAGGGGGACCGGCTGGCTGGGACTGGCCCCGGCCCCTCTGCAGGTACCCTTACCCAGGGACAGCTGAGCCTGGGCTCCCATAACAGAGAAGCACGGGTTGCTCTCCATTTGTTTGATACCCTCAGGCAAAGGGAAGATTGCCAGGGAGCAGTGGAGACTCCCGTTAAGCAACAGCAGGGTTTGCAAGCTTAGTGAGCTGGATGACGAAGGCAGCAAAGCTTCAGGAGGGTGCTTATCTAGTACTGCATGGAGGCTAAGCCTGGGCCTGTGCCCAGAGAACACATTCCACCTCACCTTCATATGGCTGACCAGCAGCTGAGGAGCTTGCTCACACTGTAAATAGCTCTTGGCCTTTAACGTCCAGGGATCTTGTGTTAGGATTAAAATGATTGTATGTTTGAAGAAAAGGCTTTTGTACATAGTTGATGTATGTTTGTTTTATTGCCGATCTCATTGCACTTTCTGAGTAAGCCTCATAAAAGTAGGTAATTATATTAAAGGAGATACTTTAGAGGTTATAGCATTTCATGTTGAAGTATAACGTAGAAAATATTATACTCTGTATTGCAGACAGCTACACTACATAATGTGTACAGCATATTAAGATTACTGCCTAGTTCTGTCTTTCTGTCTTAAAATAGTCCAAACCTCCTGAATTCTAAGCAGACCAATTTTGCACATGTGGCACTGGGAAGCATCGGCTCCTTGGTGTGCTCATGGCACACCTCCTCCCGCGGTGGCATTGAACCTCCTCCCCCGGGCTCTTGCAGAACAACTCCCTTGTGTAAATGAATGTTACTCTGCCTGTCTCTCCTCTTGCTTTGTCTGCAGGCGAGCTGATGCCGATGGCTCCTCCCGTCCAGACAGTCCTCCACTCTTGCTTGATATATGATTTGTCCCGTCTTGCTGGCCGTTTGCTTTACTTCCTGTCTCTTTACTTTTCCAGGATGGTGTAAACAATGACTTCTTTTTGTAAGAAGCAAACGCTTAATTTCTTACTGAATTTTGCTCTGTACGTTAATACCCTGCTTCATATGAACCAAAACATCTGCCTTTGGTTTCGTAGTCTGTAAATGGTATCTGGTGTTGATCTTTGAGCACAGCCAGTCTCGAAACCATGGTCATTACTGAGCATTGCATACACCTGCTGTAAACATGTTATGCTGCATTTCTGAACCTGAAATAAACTGTAACTCTTGATGGGCTTTTATTATTACTTTCTGATGCGCATGAGTGATCTCCAATCTGGCACTCTGCACCCTGCCTCTGTTGGGACTGCGGTGAGGATTGACCAGAGAGGTGTGTGCTGCAGCTCAGATCATACACATGTCGTGGAAGGGGCAGACAGAAGAGAAGCAGCCCATGGGAATCTTTCAGCATGCTGCCCTGCTAGGGGCTTGCAGAGCTGCAGGGGTATTTTGCTAAGTGAATGTTTGTCAGGCAGTGCATGCTGTTTGTTTCATTGCTGGGAAAAGTGTGTCTGGGGGGAGATTGAAAGCTGAGCGCAGGGCCAGAGCAACTTCTCAGGAGTTGGAGTAAAATTGTGCATGTGGACATGTCCTGCCTGGAAAGGATTTCCCCCCAGAGCGGTTGTATGTGCACATGCAGCTGCCTCAAAATGCCTTGATTACTCAGTTCCTCCTTCAGGTTAGTGTGAGCCAAGTAAGTGAAATTGGTGCTCAGAGATGATCTGCATGGCACAGTTATAACAGCACAACAGCAGGGGGCATTTCCCCACCAACCATCACCGTGCTGCTCCTCAAGTTTTGGGAAAGAGGGAACAAGAGGTGGGATGAGCAAAGCACTCACGTCCCCATTGTACTCACAGCAAATTTGGGAACCTTTTTTTTGTCATAGGCAGTCTGTGCAGCCTCCTTTGGTAAACAGCCACGTCACGAGCATGTCTCTGCCTGCATTATGTTACATACTGCTGTGTGAGCTGCTTCCTGGCATGCTGGCCAGCAGCACACAGGTGCTGTATGCCGGAAATGGGATGAGCAGCCACTCTCCTCCAACCGAGGCACTGAGGCACCCGCTGCCAGGGGTCACTCCTGCTCGTTTTTGGCAGCAGATTCACAGCAGTGCCATCACCCAAGCTTCTAACTTCCTGAGCAATGAGCAATCCCCCCCCCCTCCAGATACACGAGCGCAAAGATCCATCTTGTTTTATCACTCCTGATTTCATCAGAATCTCACTTGTAGAAGTGAGAACAGCGTTTGAAGCATATAGCAGTGCAAATTTTAAGGCTGGCTGGGGAAAGGCTCTTTTGGAGGATATTATTTCCTCCAAGAAAATTAGAAAGCCTCTGAGCAGCAACACACTTGCGATGCGATTGTCCAGTGTGATTGTTCAGTGTGATTGTCCCAGCTCTCTGGCGCCAGGACGTCAGATGGGAAGCGGTGAGGATGAAAGCTGAGGCTGTGCTGATAGCCAGCTGATCCTAATCTCGTTCTTGCTCTTTTCCTCACTGTGCATGTTCTGTGCCTTTTCCTCTTAACTCATTTTATTAAGATAATTTTGTATATGAGTCATTTTATTGTATCTTGAGCTTTTGTTTTAAATCTCTTCTCCCCCTCCCCACGAATTTTGGGTTATTTTTTGTCTTTTTCCTAGGCGACCTCCTCCAGCCGTTCCAGGAAGATCAGCCTAACACACACTTTGTTGTTGTTGTTGTTACATGCAGTCTGTCTTCTTTTTGTCCAAATTTATCTTTAATTTGCACTAGTCCATTTGTAAATGAAAGATTTTATTTTCAGATGTCAATGATAAGCTTGGATATAAAGAAAATAAAAATTCTGGCTACAAAATGAATGTGTGCTGTTTTTCAATGGAAGGGTCTATCTACTCTTTCTCAAAAGGAGCCATTAATGCTCCATGAAGCCTCAGCTCTGGGGAGACCCCCCACATCTGAGGTGTTGGAGGGAGGGAAGTGCTGCTGGGATTCCGTCACTGTATCTGAATTCATTGACCACCATGACTGTTCTTGTAAATGCCTTTGACTTAGCATCAGCAGGAAGAACTTCCAACTTTTTGAACAGCAGAGATTGCAAAAGGCTCCTGTAAGATGTCTAATGCACCAGCAGCCCCTGACTGTGCTAAGAAGGTTGTAGCAGTCTCTCCACTGATGAATCTGCACAATTGTAAACACATTGCAGCTGCTCTGACCACTTTTTTCAAGCTAAACCTCTGAATTCTCTGCAAGCTAACCTCACTAGAGCATCTGAGCTCAAGTATCTGTAAGTAGTTCCCTCTGGATTTCAAGTAAGTTTGACCCAGTGGTGTTGAGTGGAAGATAAAATCTGGAATTTAATATAATATTCAGAAGATGTTCTTGTCTTAGGTGCTAGAGAAGTATATAAAGAATAAGTCTTTAAAAAGTTTTAAATTTATGTTTTTATTGATTTATTTTTTTTCTCACATGAAAACAGTGAAGGGATATCTCACAAACAATACTGATAAATCAGAGGGAACTGCACAGACATGAACTGGAGGTACAGTGCAGCATCAGGATTCCAGCCTGTTCTTTGAAAGGTATGAACAAAACATTTCTTTATAGTAGGAAGGCTACAGTGAGAGCAAGCTGCTGCAGGGCCGCTCTGGGAGCAGACGAGCAGAGGAGATTCGTATCATGTGTAGAAGGAGCCTGACAACACACAGACTGTGCTCAGTTTCAAGCCAGGTCTGACACTGCTTAGTTGGGGCTGATTTACCTTGCTGCATCTCTCATCAGTGGAACTGGCTGTCATCAGATAGTAGCTAAAAAGCCCTCAGCAGAGTTCAGGAGTATAGAAAGTGGCATTTGTACCCGGCAGGCTGTTCAAGAGGCAAGAGGTTCTGGCCTTGCTTCACCTCCCAGGTAAGAGGGAATGGGACCAGATTGAATTTCACAAGCTACTTTTTTTTTTCTTCTTCTTCTTTCTGGGTTGTTGAAGAATTTGTTCTGGCCTGGGGGCAGCACTCACTGCTTTACCTCTATAGTATGGCAAGGTCCTGAGAGGGGAACAGGTAGAAAGTGGCTGATATTTTAATTCTAGAGCCTTATTATCTACAGCAACCCAGAAAGCGTTGCTGCTTTCCTGTCTGCCAGCCAGTGTCAGTGCTGTAAGGCACAAAGTTCTCTTTTAGGGGTGTTTTATAGTGTTAAATCGTTTACAGAAATGGTTACATTCTTCAGAAGTATTTATTAAAAACACTGTTGGAGATGGGACTCTGAACTTCATGGTTTTCAAGTAGCTCTTCTTAAAGTCTGCTGGGTACGGAAGGCATTGGTGATGAGTGCAGCAGCTTTTGTGCTGGAAAACTTTGGCACATGCTTTGGTATCAGCTCATGGGGTGACTTTTTAAAGAAGCTGCTCAACCCTGTGCTGTTTCCATTCTGCACTGGCATATGCTCTGAGTGTAGCTGGTGAAGGTGGAGGGTGCTGTACCCCAGCTGGTGGCATTATGCATCCTAGGTTTTCTTACAGGATGATTTCAGACCAAAAGCCAGTTTTGGTTTCCTGCTCACTCTGCTGCTGTGGCCTCCTCACAGCATGAACCTATATGATGTGCAGAGAAAAGCCTAGTGATTAGAGTGGGAACTGAAGAGATAAAAAGATCTTACCTTCAAAGACTAAAGCTTCACTGTTTCCAGGCTTCCCAGATGCTGTGCTCCCACGAGGAGGAGGGACAGAGGCCCCTGACAGCCTGTTGTGCCTGCTGTGGGTGGCTGACGCTTGCCTTTCCCTGCTGCAGATGCTGTAGATGGAGATTGCAGACGGCACGTGTCAGCGACTCCCGCAGGAGCACAGCTTAGCCCTGGTCAGTGTACAATTACTTGCATTTGGGCCAGATTCAAATCGAAAGAAAATGTCCTGCTGAGATACTGTATCTCAGTGGACTTGGGAATGGCAACTTTAGATAAAGGAACTGCACTTGTGGTGCAAACTAATGTTTAACTCTTCAGAGTTGCTTGATGGTGATCCAGTCGCATGCAAACCAAGATGGACCTATTTCTCTGTTTGGCCAAACCAGAGAGCTGTACACTCAGGTAGCAAGTGCTAAAAGGGCATGTAATTTCAACTCATCATTTACTGATGAGTTGAACAGTAAGTTGAGATCATTATGTTCCGTACAACATATTCTGATCTCAGGCATAAGGACATATTTATTGCAGCCATTTATTCCAGCAGTGTTGGTAAAGTGTGCAGGGCTGAAGGAGCTGGGCAGAGCAAAGAGGCCTGTGGCAACTTAAGGAGGTAAAACTGCTTGCAGCAAGCTGTACAAGACAAATCCTGCATCCTGGCTGGAGCAAGGAAGGTGTGGTGTGCTGGATCAAACAAAGGCCAGGGATCTGGCCCAAATGCAAGTAATTTTAAACTGCCAGAGATAAGCCCATTGGGTTTCAGCTGTGGTTGAGGTGACCATGGCACAGATACCACATGCCACAGCTGGCCTCCACTTGCCCAACAGGTCTCCATCAGCTTGAGGCAGTGTCTCCTCCTCCTCCTGGACATGACCATTCCACATCAGAGCAGGGAACCTGAATGTCCCAGCGTGTGCTGGATTGCTGTGCACCGAGCAGCACTGGGACAGCAGCTCCAGACAAGCAGAGAGCTCCAGTGAAGGTAAGAGCACAGCCTCTGGATCACCCCGAGTCCTTCTCAGGATCTGAGATGAAGCTTTGTTGGGGTAGCAACAGAGAGACGCTGTTTCTCTGCTCCTCCATGTGTTTCTAGCTCCCTTATTGCCCGGAGCCATGATAATCAGTGCCCATTGCCACATGGAATCATAACTGGATAAGCGATGTTTGCACTTTTCCTAACACAAAGCTGTTTAAGAGTCTGGATTTGAGAAGAGTATTTTTTTAGAAAACATTTCACTTTGGGTGAATGGGTCCAGCAGAAACTATACTTTCTTGTAGTCACAGGTCCAGGCTCAAAACAAAAACTCCAAGGCTACCTTGCCCCAGTCGCATTAGCCTAACGAACCACCAGATCACTGGTGCCTCCTTGGGCCACTGACAAGGGACAGCTGCCTCCTCAGCCTCACGTGCTGTGCCTGAGATGAAACAACTCCTATACACACTCCCTTTTGTCACCGTTAGCCTGGATACTGCATATTCAAAACGGAGTCAGGGCTGTGCTACATCTGAGATGCACCAGCAGTTGGTAACTGCAAAGGTTTAGGATGGCAGTTAACAACAGTTTGAGGACAGAGGTGTTTGTGCAGCAGCAATTTCAAGTAAACCTGACTGCAGAGAGCATGGCCCTACCAAGAGAGGCATTAACTGCAGGAGCCAAGAAAGCTACATTTCATTTGCTTCTTTGACAAACTGTTACTTGCCTTCTTAAATTTGATCCAAGCATACCAAAGCCTTGTCCAGAGATGGATTCTGTGAATTGCTGTGGATGGCATTGTTACAGCAGCATGAGTCTGACAGACTGGGGCATCCTGGCCACCAGCAACTGACTGACTTTCTTGGAAACCTCCTCATGAAGAAATAATCTTCTTTTAGAAGAACTGAAGACTGTCATCTTGATTGTGAGCATCTGGCTACTCTGCACTCCCTGTGAGCCTGGAGCACATACTCTAAACCTCTGCAGGTTTTCTTTAATTAAAAGCAAAATTAGATGTAGTCATCTCCATGACAACAACAGCAACATTTAAAACTTGGCAAGTTGTCGTAACAAAGCACTGGAGGTGTTGGGGGCTCTGCAGTGGGCTGCTCATTTCCTAAGAAGCTCATGAAGCCAGCGCCTGCTTGCTGGGATGAGACAACAGTGCTCTGAGCTGTTTGTCTGCAAAAGCCCTTCACACTCAATGGATTCAATCAATAGGTTCAAACCTGCACTTCTGCAGCAGAAGAGCTCCTCGCCCTTGTCATCTTCCACCACCCCTGAGCGTGCATGCAAAGCTGGTGCCACATCTTACTGGAGAAATTGGGTGTTTTAAACATCTCCTTGTGCTGCCTCCAGAGTAGGAGGGTTCTGACTCTGTCTTTTACTTTAAAAGGAGCAGTGCTTCCTCTCGTCTTAATGCTAGGGGTAAATACTGCAGGAACAAGCAGCTGTGGTCCCACAGTCTGCAGAGGTGCAGACTGTGTATTTGCTGATGGACATGGCAGTGTGGCTGTGCATGCAGGATGTGTACTCAGTGTACTCAGGCCTGTGTGTGCCCCTGTGCTTTCGGCCTCCTGCCCAGCATGAGGAAGGCTCTGGTAACAGGAAGCCTAGAATGCTATTCCTATGGCCAAGCCCATGCTCTGCTGGACCACTTGCCTCTGGAAAACAACAACACAGGGCTGGCTCATACGGAGATGCCCTCCAGTTTGACTTTTTTGCTTAGAAGACCCTCTGTTGTGGGGTGTGTGGAGTCAGACACCAGACATGTAAGTGCCAGGAAGGACTAGTGGATGTCCCATCACTGCTGCAGCACCCTGGGGCTGGGCTGGATGGCCACTGGGTGCCCACTGCTGGGACTACATCCCTCCACAGGAAAGCAGAGAGAGACCTTGCTCCATGCCTCTGGCTCGGTGGTTGGACAAAAATACTGCCATGGGTCTGCCAGCACCTCCCCGCTCACCCACAGCCCAGGGCAGTCACAGCACACACACATGCAGTCCCTGCTGTAGTGCGAGTCTTTATTGGGTTGGGTGTCCCCTTGGAGCTGTGCCCCAAAAAGGCCCCTCACAGCAGAGGGCACCGCTTCCCTCCTACATGAGGAACCTGGAGAGGTCCTCCTTGATTTCAGCCTCATCCCACGGCCCGTGGATGTTGTCCTTGAGCTGCTGAAGCCGGATGAGGCAGTAAGGGCAGAGGCAGGAAACAGAGAGCAGCAGCGAGGCAAAGAGCACAGCACCCACACTGGAGACGCTTGCCAGCCCCACAAGGGCAACCAATGCAAACAGCGTAGTCACCCCCACATAGCAGTATGGCGTCCGGGCCTTCAGCTTCTTCTGCAGCATGGGCCAGAGGGCAAAGATCTGCATTGCAAAGGTGACCATGACGAAGGCGTGCAGGGAGCGAGGCAGACGAGAGGCCAGGCACACCGAAGCGAAGATGGCCATGTTGAGGGACAGCGTGCTGGACACGATGGCGGCGTTGGCGCCGTAGTCAAAGAAGATGAGGTGGCCGAGGAGCATGAAGGCCGACATGGCGTAGATGGTGTCTGTGCTGATGGACTCTGTCAGTGTCTTCAGCACTGGTGAGAAGCCGTAGGTGAAGGCGGTGAACACCAGCGTGCTCTTCAGGTCTGCCCACCGTGTCCGCCCGCTCTGCCGCCGCCCGACCCCGGCGTCAACGGCATCAAAGAGGACGTAGCCAAGCAGAGAAGTGAGCAGGGCTGCCCCAAACAGCCCCTGCGGGCTCAGCACCCCGGCATCCATGTACCACCAGGTTACAACAAAGACACACACGCTGCAGAGCTGCTGCACCACCACCCCCGACTCGAAGACCACGTTCCAGTACTGGTACTGGCGGGCGTGGATGTTCTTCCGCAGCTCCTCCAGGAACCGCTGGTCCACGTAGTTATCGGGGAAGGGCTGCCGCTCGTACAGCACCTTCTGCCAGCACCGCCTCGGGCTCGTCTCCACCTGCGCACAGACCATCCTCCCACGGGCTGCCTCAGAGGAGGCCTGCACGCGGCTCCGCTCCTCTCCTCCGCTCACAGCCTGACGATGCTCTCAGAGACCTGGGAAAGAGCAGGGTGCGGGTTAACCGTGACGTAAGGTTCCCCCTTGGGCTGCGGGACGGCCACGAGATTCGGGCAGCCCGCCCGGGACAAAAGGCAGCGAGCGAGCAAGAGCGGCTGCGCATCCCTCCCTCCGAGCCAGCGATCCATTCTGCCGGCCCGCCCTGCTCCAGCCGCGAGGACGGCGCTCACCCCCCTCCCCGCCCGCCCGGCTACACCGCACCGCGCTCCGCGGCTCCCTCCGGCCGCCGCCGCCTCCGCCGGGCCCGGCGCGGCGCAAGGGACGCCGGGGCGCTCGGAGGCGCCCCCTGGCGGAGGAGCCCGGCCGCCGAGCGGGTGTCCGCTGCCCCCGGAGCTGGGCGGTGCTGGAGCCGGGCCGGAAGGGAGAAGGGCCGGGAGGGGCGGTGTGCAGGGGATGCTCATCGCCTGTTGGAGGCGATCGTAATCAATTTGGTAGCTGTGGGTAAATGAAATCGCTTACAAGCTTAGTTAGCGGCTTGGACTTTTTTTATTTTTTATTTTTTGCCAGAGCCTTCCCCCAGGTGCTGCGATCCCACGGCCTGGGGATTTGAGAGTTTGAAAGAAGCCGTGTTCCGCCGTGGCAGAAGAAAGCTGTGCCAGGGGGTGGACGCGGTGGGCCGGGGGCGATGGGCACCCTTGCCAGCCCATCCTGCACTGACGCTGCTTTCTGCTCACGTTCCAGGCTCTTGGCTCACCACCCACTGACTCCTGCAGCTGCGTCACAGCAGGCTTGGGTGCCTCCTCCTGAGACTGCTGTGAGTGACTGCAGTGCCTCGGGAATGGGAACACAGGGCACCTATTGCTGCCACTGCACTCGCATCCCTCTGGAAAACTCTCCACCCGCGGTCTAAAGGGCAGCTCAGCCCTCCAGGTGGCCCAGACTCTGTCTGCGGGAAATGAATCACCTGCCTGCACAGCAGTCCTGCACCTATGACTATGGGACAAGCCACGTCACCGGCTGTCCCTGCCAGTCGGAGGGAGCACGTGCTGTGGAGTCACCCCTCAGCCTTCCCACGGCAATGTGGACTTGGCAGGCATAGCAGAGCAGCTGGCAGAAGGACGTTCCTGTCACACCCCGAGTGGTGCCTAAGGTCAAGGATGCAAAACCCCTTTGTGTGTGTCTTAATTCCGTGCAGCAAGATCTCCCTCACCAGCTGCAGGGGGGGGTTGTGGACCCCAGACAGGCTGAGCCCTCTGTCATACAGCAACACACTTGGTGGTGCTACCCGTCCTGCCACACAGTTAGCTCTGAGGAGCACTTGTGGCTATGTTGCCATAACGCCAGCTCTGGGGGACGCAACTGCTCCCACCTGTGTTTCAGATCCACTTGAAGCTCACTGCTAGCCACTGTGTTGCACAACTGACCCCACTGCAGACTTGTTTAGTTTCTGCAGGGCTCCTGCACTGCAATATGCTGCTAAAGCTGTTTGGAAGCCATGCTGGAAAAGGTGACAGGCTGGGATTTATATAGCTGTGACTGATCTAGGCCTATGCTGAAGGTATTTGAATATCAAAGTATTCAGGGCATGGGTTGCCTCAGAGCCATGTCTGCATCTTCCCACAGTGGGACGAGTGTGTGTGAGCTGGCATTTGTGGTGCTCCTCCAAACAACTGTGCCTTGCTTGGGGACAAGAATGCCAGAGGCTGTGGGGACAGGCAGATCCTGAGTGTTCCCACATCCCTCAGCTCAGGCTCTTCCTCATCATCCTACGGCTGCTGAGTCTAACATGCCACCAAGTGCATTCTGTGTCCACAGGGTGTCCCTGCAGCATGGGCTCATTCCTTCTCACCAGCAGTCCTGAGCTGCTTCTGCCAGGTGTAGGCTGCAGGACTGGCAGGTCTGCCTGCGAGCACAGCTATGTGCACCCAGGCTTTGTTTCTCTGACAACCAATCCCTGAGTTTTTCCCTTTGACCCTGGAGCAGAAACCTCCCTTTGGAGGAATGTTTTTGGGGGGAGGTTGGCGTGGCTCCAGCAGCTGAATTTTTCCATGACCAGAGACCATTTCCTCCCTTACATGGCCCCAGAGCTCTTGCTGCGGCTGCTCTCCTGCAAGCACCTATTTAGGAATTTAAGTCCCGTGCATGCGGATGGGGGGTTGGAACTAGATGATCTTTAAGTTCCCTTCCAACCCAAGCCATTCAGTGATTCTGTGACACCAGGCCTTAAGCTCTGAGCAGACTTACAACTACAAAGCTGCTGGGGAGGGATGCTGGGGCTCACATGGCTGGTTGCCTGGGGTCCTGGATCCAGGGCCACTTCCTGGTCCCAGGGAGATGCCAGAAATGCCCTCACCATGGGCAGGTTGCGCTAAGGACAGATGCTCTCTTATGCTAGCCAAGAAGTGGTCTTTTTGACCAGACCTTCCTGGAGCTGCCCATGAGGCCTGTGAGCTCCTCCTCAGCGTCTGCCAGCACCTGGGAAGTCTGGAGAACTGTGACCTGCAGCATGAGGTTTGCTGAACCAGCGGCAGGGTAGAAGGATGGAAAAGGTGTTGTGGAGCTAGGGCAGGAGGGGTGCAATTTGGAGGGACGCACACACAGGGATGTGACCTCTGGCTGCAAACTGAGCTCCCTGATGCTGGCATTCCCCAGCGGTCAGCACATAGCTCTGAAACCCTGCGGCCAAACTCCCCCAGCACCCATGCTGGGAGGAGAACAAGGTGGTTCTGCTGGGATTTCCAGCCAGCTCAAGGACAGGGGACAACTGGTTCCTGTTTTGAAGGAGGCTTCTATGCAATTAATGTGGTGGGAAAGTTTTTGCTTTTTCACTGGCTTTTTAAATTTTTTTTTTTTTTTCTTCTTAAGTCCCTAGGAAACTGCCTCCAAGAATGATGTCAAGGATGTGCCCTGCCAGCTGCAGGTTGGGCAGCGCCGTGTGGGAGGAGGCCAAGTGTCAGCTGCCCAGGTAACCTCAGCTCAACCCACACTGTACGTGGCACATCCGTAGCACACAGGGAGGAAAACAGACCTCAGGGTGTGAGGATAAAAACCTGTCTGCATGAGCAGTGTGGGGGTAATCACTGAGGTTGAGGGTGAAAAAAGCCAAAGCTGTGGGAGTAAGGGGGGGCTCAGGTTCCCAACCCCAGACAGAGCAGGGCTGGGGCTCCCAACGAAGCCTTTTTGGGGTTGTTTCTGACTGTGTTCCCCTTTGTTTTGCCCTGAAGTTGAAGCGTGGGGATGGGATTTGAGGTGCTGATCCAGCTCAGCCATGATTGGTGACAACACATGGAGAGCTATGAGTGGTAAAACTCATCAAAAATCACCCCCTGGGGGGAGGAAAGCAGACACACAACGTTTGGGGGTCTTGCCAGCTGCAGTCTCATCCAGCAGCTGGTTCCTCCCAATGGCTCTGAGACACAGTGAGAGCAGTGTGAAAGGACACAGTGCCTCCCCACAAGGTTCTTCCTCTGTCCAGGAGAAGTTTTTGTTCTTTGGCTGCATAAGTACAAAGAAAGCCAGAAATAGACCAGAGGAGACTGGACAAAATGAAGTGAGAATGCAAACAAGTCATCTTTTGAAGGAAGCACAGATGGGGCTGTTTCAGAAATGCGAGCTGAAAGCAGTTGTAGGCAAGGTGCCACTGGCTCTGCCCTGTCCATGGGCCATGCAGGCACCATCCTCAACAAAAAGTGCATTCTGACAGCCTTGCTCCTGTCTGGCTTACATCTTATGTGTTCCTTGTGCCACTGCTAAGGAGCTGTTGAGGATGGCCCCAGTCCTGGGGTGCTCACAGGTTTGGTTTTGCCTTGACAAAGCGACAGATGTGCCAACTGTGCTGCTTTGCAGAGCTTTGCTTTGCTTTCACCTTGATTTGCATTAGAGCGTAGAAGGGAAACCAACACCATGTTGTGGTGCTAGGTGCTCCCCTGACCCCTCATCTTGTTGTGAGCAGCTTCAAGCCATGCTGTCCTCTCAGAAATAGGGACAAAGAATAGGTCTACACCTCAGTTTCTGTGATGAGATTTGGTTTCTCTTTTCCCAGATGGGCACAGAGGGTGGCTTCAGCAGCTGGATGGCACAGCTGGCTCAGAGCAGCGGCCTCTGCACTGGAGTCACCTGGGCCTGCAGGGCCAGGGATGTGCCCTTGGCTGGGTTGCAAATGGGAGATTGCCAGGGCAGCGGTAGGAGCCCAGGATGTGTCACACTGGTCACTCATCTGCTTTGACTGTGCTGGGATACAGCAGCATGTGGAGGCCTCTCTGGACCCCCTGGCATTACCTCTGCCCCTCACCTGCCCCTAGCACATGTGCATCAGGGCTTTAGGAGCTGTAGGACCATGCCACAGTCTACCTGTGCCAGACATCAAGGCTCTAGATCAGGGCTGGTTGGCCAGAGATGAAAGCAGTCACTCCCACACAGGGTCATGCAGTCCCTGCCAAACATCACTGATTGCAGTTCCCCTCCCCATCTGCCTGGCAGAGCTTCTCACCACCCTCAGTGTGGCCGCACACACAGATGAGGGCCATCTCTTTCCTGCAAAGCAGAAACAGTACAAAAGCATGCAGATGTGGGGGGCTGCTTGGGGACAAATGTAACTGTGGGGACTGGTTTGTGTTCAGAGTGAGAGAATGGCTCACTGCCCCATCTCGGGGTAACAACCTGTGAGCCTCCTTTAGGATCAAGTAGAACCACCCCAGGAAGCCACTGCTCTCAAGTCATGGTGGTCAGGCAGGGTCCCTGTGGATGGTGCAGGGGCCGAGGAGATGAAACAAGTGATATCCAGCAGTGCTCAGTGCTGCCCTGCATTAAGCAAACATAATGAGGCTCTGCACAGAGTGTGCCTCTCAGTGACCCAACCCCACTGTATCTGCCATTTAATCGGGGTCACCGTGACCGCTGTCTCACATCCAGGAGTCTGGCAGCCCAGCAGCATAGTGTGCCATTCTACAGGCTTGAAGCAGCACAGAGGACAGCTGTGGGAAATCAGCATGCATGCACATTTGGGATCATATCAGAACACAGAACCCGTGCCACTGATACCTACGGGGCCGTGCCATGGTGACATCTCCCTAACAAAAGCCCTGTACCTCAGGGTGAAACAGCAATTACCAGCTGTGCTGAACGCAGAGTTTCTCCTCTTTAGCTCTACAAGGAAAAAGATTCCAATCCCACTTCTTGCACAGCTCATTCCCCCTCATTATGAGCCCTGGAAGGTTTTGGCTTCCCAGATATTTCAGGATTGCTTTTAAAAGTTTTATACTGTTTTGCTGGATTCTCCCCTGACAGGGGGAATGGTTCAGCTGAAGTTAGAGGAAGTTATCTGAAGCAATCTTGAAATTTATAGCTCTTCCTTTACTAAGTAAGAAACGGTCAGGAAATTAAACAGGAAATTGCATCTGGAAGGAAAACTCAGACAAAAGTTGCGTTGTCAGAACAGGCTTAGGAGAGATTTGTTTTATTTTAACCAATAAGGAGCCAAAATTAATAATCAGAAAAGGAAGGAGCCTTGTGCAAATTAAATCACACATTAGAAAGGAAAAACACTTGGGGAGAAAAAAGATACCTTTGTGAAGAGAAGGTGTGGATATTCTATGCTAAATCAGAGATCAGAATTAGCATTTTCAGCAAACAAATACTCGGAATTGCTGAAACACAATAGCCCCAGCTAAGAGCTTCATCTCAGCATGGCAGCCTGGTTCTTGGCACTACCCTCACTACGCTCTCTCCTTATGGTCTTCTCTGTGTGAGACAAGGGACAGCCACCAAGAACTGGGCACAATGCAGCTGCATCTAGAAGGCAATCCTTCCAGCCACCCACTTCCAGCAAAAGCAACTGAGATGATGGGAAGGGAAAATGCGGCTGTGGTCACTGCTCAACCTTCTGCAGCACTTTTTAAGACTCCCAAGCAAATATTTGCTCCTAGATCACCTATGTACATTGTTCTCAGAGTTAATTATAGGCTCCAGTAGGGAGACTGGGTAATCTGCCTTGTTTTTTACCATTACATTCCTCATCTTATCATTGTTTGAGATGCAAACTCAGTGAGTGCTGAGCCATGCTGGTACGTCAGGGCTGATGACCTGCAGCCTTTGCCTGGCTGATGACACCAAAGGTCTTCAGGCATTGTACCTCGTGAGGAGTGACTCGAGAATGCTTTTCTCCGGGATCCTGCTCACTCACTGTCATGATTTCCTGAAATGATCTGTCCTCCCTGACTGCTCTTTGCCTGTGTTTGGTCTAAGCTGCATGTGATTAATCCCCTGCTGATAAGTGGACCGTAACGCATGTGGGAGCTGTGCCAGCCCAGAGCAGCTACGTCGGCTGAGCAAATGTGGCTTCAAAGCTTTTTCCTCAGCGATCATAAGTCCCTGCCACAAAGGGACCTAAAGGAGGCAGCTGTGGCCAAGGCTCACATGTCACCACGTCTCCACAGCCCTTTCAGGATGGTTTTGGGCACTCAAGGCACAGTTAAAATAGCTGTGGGTACAATGTGTGCTGTTACTGAAGTTTTGAGGAAATTTACACCACCAAGGCACCTCACTGGGGCTCAGCTGGAGGACTGCAGATTGGTTTTACCCAAAGGAAGAACTTGGAGCTTGATACGCATTTCCAAGGGGGCATTATAACAGAGGACTGCCCTCCTCCTACAGATGCCATTGTCTGAGCTGGCAGCATGTCCTGAAGGTGAGTGCTGCTCTCCTGCCATCTTGCCCTTTGCAGGAGGAGGCGGAGTAGTTTTGCTGCAAGTAGCACCAGAGAGGTCATCCACTGTGTTATCTCCTGTCTCTGCAGGAAGGTATGACAGTACAGAAGGGCAGACAGCATGAAACCATGGTCAGAAATGTGGTATGGGACTTGGCAGGCTGGAGAGCTGCACCACAGGGTAGCCCTGGGAGGGAGGTGGCAGGCGGGTAGCCCTCCTGCTATGGGTAGCGTGGCTAAGAAAGTGTTCTTTCTAAAGAAAATACCTCTGTGCCTGCATAGGAACCTCACCACGGAAAGCAGAGCACTGCAATCTCTTCTTTTGCTTAGCAAGCTGGATCTTCTGCTCTCCTCTCTCCCTTGAGTTTCTGGGCAGGTGCTTTGGTCTGTTTGGAGCTGTTGGTACGCAGAGCTTTCAGAAGCACTGAGGATGCCAAACGTTTGTGAAAACCCAACAATTTCAGGGCAAAAACCACCAAGGGCAGACACAGCGACTCTTGTGAGCTTTCCACCTCGCCAGCACCCAGCTCCATGTGAGCTGTGCTCCTGCACAGCTGGGGAGCAGGCACCTGGGGGCAGGGCAGGGCAGGGCAGCCCTTGGTGCTCAGGGCACTGACACACGTTCATTTCCAGCACAGCGCTGGTGACTCATTCACCTGTGTACGTGAAGGCTCTTCCCCGAGTATCACCTCAGAAAGGACAGCACTGGGGAAACCCGCCACCATCACACCGGTGGGTCCGCCCTTACTCTTTATTTAGTGAATAAATCATTTAAAAACTCTTAACATTTCTCTGGCGCTTTCTATGCCCGCACACCCGCGAGCTGCCAGCGCCGAGCCCCGACCCCCGCAGCCCTCTCGGGCTCACTGGCGCCCGCAGCAAAATGGCCGCCGGCCCCACTCGCCCACCGCAGGGTGGGCGCCTCCCGCCCGGAACTACAGCTCCCAGCAGCCCCCGCGCCCCGCCCCGCGCGGCCTGTTGGGAATTGCAGTTCTTCCATCGCCCACCTTCGGGCTGTTTTTCTGCCGGGGGGCCTCAGTAAACGCCAATCGACGCTCGCCTCGGCGGGGCGTCTCGCGGAGATGCCTGGTAAAAGAAACAAAAAAGAAAAAGCCGAGTCAGAGCAGAACGCCATTCCTTAACGCGCCCCTCGTTCCAGAGGTAGCCGTGCCTCCTGTTCCTCGCGGACTTGCCGCCAGCCGCCCCTTGTCGCAGGAGTGTCTCGCTCTACAACGGCCCGGCCTACGCGGACACCTCGGAGAGGTCCTTGGAGGGGCGGGGGAAGAGACGTCTGCTCTCTGATTCGCCGCCGCTCTGGCAGGGAGGAGCCAATCCGCGCCAGCAACGGGCCGCGAGGAGGCGGGGCTTACCCCCAGGCTCGCAGGCGATTGGTGGCGGCGGGGCGCGGAGCGTGACGCGTATCCTTCCAGCTCAGCGCGTGAGGGGCTGAGGGGCAGGGGGAGGGGCCGCCGGGCAGTAACGGCCGCGCTCGCGCCGCAACGGCCGTATCGGAGTCGCGTTAACGGCCGCGCACCTCAGCGGCCGCTTCCCGCGCTTTCCCCGCGCTCCCTCCGGCGGGGAGGATGCGCCGCCTCTCCCCGGCCGCGGCAGGTAGACCGGGGAGACGATGAGGGAGCCGCCCTGCCGGCTCCTGGCCCTGGGCTCCTGCCTCTTCCTCTGCGCCCTGCTCTGGTGAGTCTCGGCCTGGCCTGAGAGCGGTGTCGGGGGGAGAGAAGGAGAAAAAGGGGCTCGGCGGTAAGGGCTGGCCGGCACGGAGCTGCCGGGAGCGAATGGGACTGCGGGGTTTGGGGGCTGCGCCGTGTATTCCGTGCCCCTCTGCTATCCGCTTCTTTCCCTTCACACCGAACTTTGGCCGCGTTCTCCGGCGGGTCGCAGCGCCTCGTTCTTCACAGCGGTTTTCTGCGGCTGCTTTGAGTCGCGTTATGTGAAAGTCAAAAGCTCCGTTCGCTTTTTGCATTGATTGTGTTTGGAACTGTTCTCCTCAGCATCTCGTGTGCTTTGTTTTTCTGCATAACCTTACGGCAGTACAATATTAGGATGGGATAGCCGTACAGATTTGCAAGCTTTGTCCTGCTTTGAGCTGTGTGAGGTGGAGCGGCGCTGGCCAGTCCCAGCGGTGTGCCTGCAGCAGGTGTGGGCAGCCCGAATGGCAGCAGCTGCTGGAGTTAAGTCTTCCTGCAGATCGTTTGAATAGTCTGACAAAGGGTATGGGTGAAGCGCTCTTGAAATTTGTGGCTGTCTCAGCTGAGCCTGGCCGTGTGGCTGTGGGGAAGCCCAGACACCTGTCTGTACCCAGCTGGTTGCAAAACTGCTGCCGACGCTTGCGTGAGTGGGTTGTCCAGCTCTTGGTTTGTGTCATCGCACTTCTGGTTTCAGGAGACAGCAGCGAGTATGAAAACAACCTGAAAGCTCAGTTTCCTTGTTTGTGTTTAGCAAAGCTTTAAAAGAAATGAAAATCTCCTCCTGGCTGTGCTGATCTGACTGAGAACCTGGTTTGTCTGTCTCCAGGCAGTGCTTGGGCACTGCTGGAGGGTTGCATGTCTTATCACAGAAGATGCTTTCCTGTTTGGATTCTTATTAGGGTAATATATTTTTGCTTCTCGCTGTTAATAACCTGTTTCTGCACTGAGATATGTTGTTAAAGGTGCTGTTCTCATGTTAACAGTAGATAGACAGTGGCTCTTCTGTTGCTTTTAATCTATTACAAGAGAGAAAAAAATCAGGCATCTATTTCATATAGATAGAAGAATATCATGTGTAGCAAGCTCTTTAAATGAGATGCTTGCTCTGTAAAGACTACTTTGCATTCCTCTTGTATGTTTAGGAGAAAAACTGCCCTGAGATCTCTTCTTACTCTTTCAAAAGTTCACTCTTTCAAGAAGTTGTGACTGATCCTAGCTTGCCCTGTGTCTCCCAAAGCTCTTGCTATTGAAGTTCAGATTGTGTTCAGCACACTCACCCTTCCTATTAAGGAGCTGCTCAATTAATTCGGCTGCTGGTGAGGTTGCAACTCAAGTTCTCTGATCTGTTGCACAAATGCTAATTCTTGTGAGATAGTTTAAGATTCTGTTTGCAGAATGACACTGCAGCTTTGTTTCAGTAGCCACGTCAGGAGCATAGTTGGAAAGTGTCAAAGTCTTCAGTCCTTCATTGTTGGCTGAGCTGCCTAACCACGATAAGTGCATTTTACTTTTTCCCAAATAGAAGATGGTCACCTTTATGGCTTTACCATACATGTGAGCCATTACACAACTCTCACAGTAATCAGTGGAAGGCTTTGACTGCGTTACAGATGTTGGCATGAGTGCAGATGTTGAGTTCTTAAACCTAGCTGTCTTGTAACCTTGAAGGGATGTTAATGGTGGCAGAAGCAGGGCTCTTCTTACAGGTCAAAGTCATGGGCAGCAGGTGATCAAAGTGAAACAAAGCAGGAAAAAAACATGGGACAAACAGAATTACTGTAAGAATGCTCTTGGCCACTTGGACTTTGATTTTCTTCCTGGATACGTGCTTGCTTCCTTTATTTGATGAAATTGAACTTGAAATAGTTTCTCCAGTGGAGAAATACCCGTTTGGATAAAGGTGAATATGACAGGGATTTGACAGCTTTCCAGTCAGTTGAAAAATGTGGCTGTGTATTAGGAAACATGTAGAAACAAGAAGGTTGAGTTCAGGGACTCGTCAACTGGTGCCTTTTCAATAAAGGCTGCATGGTGCTCGTTGGGAATGCAGGGTCACTGTTACAGTTCTTCAGACTTCCTGAAGCAAACCACATGGGGCAAACACAACTTTCTGGGAAGCTGAGCCAGTGAGGCTGTAGCGAGGGGTTCAGAAGAGTGGAATAGCTGCAGGGTTTTAGAGAAATATTTTCAATGCAAGTAGGGCTTGGAATATGCAGCTCTAAAAATAATACTTCTGTGCAGATTGCAGCTTGAGCTATGTGACAATGATTCCTGTTCTGAATTTGCAGAGTTTTTTTGTTTGGTTAACCCCTTTCTGTAAAAAGGGGCTCATTATGTAAAACACTTAGAGAAATGCCATGTTGCATAGCTGGATGATGCAGGGGGAGCTGAATGCATGGAGGAGATACAGAGGCTCCCGGCTGGCGCTGTGTGAGACCGGCTGTGACAGCTGTTTGAGCAGGATCCTGGGCACATTGTTCTGACATCAGCTTTTGCCTGCCATCAGCATTTGTTTACCATGTTAGCTATGCATTTAATAAAGAAATCATGCGTGCGTTAATTTGTCTTTCTGTGGTTCATTCTGTTCTGGAAAGTGCTTTGACATCCAGATCTGCTGAGCTTTTATGAACCCTTTAAGAATTCTCAGCTTTGCAAATATGAATGAAAGGAAACTGGGAATAAAGTGCCTGCATGCACCGAGGTTCCTCAGTTGTAGCTGTGTGTGAGTGTGCTGCATCAGGGCAAGAAGGCTTGTAGCAAAGTGAGAGACCAGCAGCACCAGACCTGCCAGCACGCTGTTGTGCTGGGAAGCCCTGGAGCACTCTGGCTCTGGGAGCTGCCGTGCAGTGTGCCTGTGGTCTGAGCAGGTCAGGCTGGGCACGGCATGGCCAGGGCTAGTGCTGATACGTGCCTGCATTTCAGCGTTACTTGGTGTTCCTCCCTGTAGCAGCTTCAATGTGAGGATTTAGGCAAATCTTAACGAAAGAGAGTGGTTTAGGTTTCCTGGTCTTTGGATTGTGTTTATAGCCCTGTACATTTTCCAGGGAGTCCTTGTCGAATGCTTCTGCAATGCAAGAGCTGTAAAAGGCTGTGTTGTGCTGGCAGCCTGCTGGTGTTTGTTTTGCCTCCTCTGCTCGGTCCGGTCAGCAGTGAGGTTAGTTGGGTTAGAGATCACAGGAGCACAGGCCCTGCTAACGAAGCACTTACTGGCCCCATCGTTGGCTTCTTGCTTAAACCTCCATCTCACATCTGTTCATAGGGTACTGAGTGGCAGAGCTGGAGAATGAGATGGACTGAGGATAGCGTGGGTCTCGTGCTCTAGAGTGCGGTGCTCCTCTTGTCACAGAAGTCCTTTTCTCAGTGGGGTGAGGCTGGCAGCAGGCTGCCCTCGTGGTCTGGGTGAGTGCTGCTGGGTAACTCGTGTCGTGGTGCTCACAACTTCGTGTGGGGATTCTCCCCTTGTGTGAACACGTACATCTCCCCCAAAAAGACCAGTGCTGAAGGAAGCACTACGTGTATGTGTTTTGTGGCAGGAAGAAGGAAGTAATTTGGACACTGTTCATATAATCTGAACTCCTGCTTCGGACTGCTTATTTCAGAATGAAGAGTGTATTGTTAGATACAGAGCGTCTTGCTTGGAAATGCTTGTGCTCTGTAGGTGAAACTGGGACAAAAGCTGCATTGGAACTGTTGGGCTCTTAAGGTCTGGGTTGAATGCCTTGCTCGTCCTGTCCAGGTTGGAGGTGATGTGCACAGACAGGCTCTGGTGTCTTAAAACATGTCTCCATTATTTACCCTCATTGATTTTCAAAGAGTTTGGGAAATACTTTCATGCCACATCTTCTGAAAGCTTTGTCCTAGAAACTTCAAATTATTGCTTGTGTAACAAGCAAACTAAGCAGCATGCCACGTGGTGTGTGCCCTGTGAGGTGGCTGTGTGATGGGCCTGGCTTCAGCACTTAGGCACAGCAGAAGAAGACAAGACTTTCTCTAACCCGTTACCATTCTTGCTGTTCTCTGTATTTTCTAGAATGCTTTTTTGCTTTCTGTTCTCTTTGGCTTCCACAACTGAAGGGGAGGATGTACAGCTTCTTCTACTTCTGTCTGTTAGCAGACAGGTGCTGGCTCCCCTGTGCCTGGGGAGGGCGGTAGTTCTGAGTACTGAAGCTCTCATCTCTTCCAGCTGAGAACAGTCACACAGAGCCGTGAGCCCATCACAGAGTTTCTGTCAGTTCTTTGGGCAAATATTGAGCTGGTGGGATGGGCACCCCGATCCCCAGGCTTGTGCAGGGAACTTGCTCAGGGCAGTGAAAATGTTCATTGTAATGACTAAGCTGTTTTAGATTGAAATATCAGTAAGTGGTTCCTACTACTCGAAGTAGGTGTTCAAAGGAAGCTTCTTGGCTTGGATGGATTTTGGGATGGTAATCAAGATACTGTTGAAGTCTATTAAAAATGCATTATGAAATGTCTGGGAGTTGGCTGATAGCTGTACAGTGATGTAGGGCAAATTCCTGTTGTTAGATTTATGCAAGAATTCTGCTCCTTGGCACTGTGCTGCACTTACAATGGATTGAATGTGGGAGTTGGTGCAGGGCAGCTGATGACAATTCTGAGCCTGTCGCTGCAGCGTTGAGTCCGCGTCAACAAGAAGGGAGGAAATCTCCAAAGAGATCTCAGTTAAACTTTACTACAGACACTAAGAGCCTTAAGGCCTAATGGTGTCTATAGCTATTTTACTGTCCTTCTGTGTCTTCATGGTCACCACCAGATTTTAGGGGTCTTTTCCCAAAAACTCGAGTACGGAAGTAAGTACATGTGGACAGTGCAGGGAAGGTCTCCCAGGCCACGGTCTTGGTGCAGAAGTGTGTTACCAGGGGTCTCTTGGAGCTGCATGCTCTGTTCAGCCCCCTTTGGGTGGGACTCCTGCCTGCTGGCCCACGTGGTGCCCCGCTATAGGGTACCTGGGGACTCTTGCCAGAGGGGGAGGAGCAGCTATCCAAAGAGCAAGGCCCAGCTGCAGCCTGCCTTTGCAGCCTATGCGTGCTCATGCATTGAAGAAATGAGAAAGCAGTACTTTAAACTGCAAAAACTGACATTTCATTTTTTGAAGGTAAGGACTTTGGCATTGTCAGAAGTATCTTTGTGTTGGGCTCCTCTTGTAAGTGAAGTAACTCTTGTGTTTTGTGTAGCATTCCAGTTAAGGGACACTTGGGAGAGCACATTGTTTATAAAGAGTGGCAAAGATGCTAAAATCCTGTATTAACTGCAAAAGAACAATATGGTTAGTAAAGGCTTTGCAGAAAAGCTCTGCTTTCAGGTGGTTGTCAGCATATGAACCTGGCACATGAGAGCGTTGTGGAGTTGGTGGATAGTGGTAGGAAAAGAGGTGGTGTCAGTGCCTTTCTGGCAGCATCTGCTCCTCGTCTGTCTTCTGGTGCATCTTCAGCTTTCTTCTGCCTTAAAGAACCATCAGAACTTTTAAAATAATCTTGCTGGTGCATGCTGCTCTTCTGTGAGAATGAATGGCTTCTGATAAATGGAATGTGTCTCCTTTTTTTTTTTTTAATGAGCATTAAGGAATGCTAGCAGCTCTGAATTGTGCTTATCAACGCTTATTTCCTTTTCACACATGCAGAAGTAGTGCTATATGCAGGGAGGCTGTGCTCAAGCAGCCCATGCCTTGCCAGTGCCTTTCGTCTGGCTGGCTGAAGCAGTGTTGCCATCCTGAAAGCCCAGGCTTTTTTTTCTGACCTTTCCTTCCTTCTGTGAGTCCTTTTAAATGCATTGCTGTCTTGTTGAACTCCTCTGATAGATAGATAGATAGATAGATAGATAGATAGATAGATAGATAGATCGATCCCACTGCATAACTGGGACAGGGTGAAGGTTTACTCCTCCTTTCCCTGTCTGTTCAGTGGCTGAGCAGCAGCGTGCTGCTGGCTGGGGTCTGCCTTTGTGAGAATGGAGTGTGAGATTCAGTCTTTTTTGCTTCTTTGCAGTGAGGCGTGCAGAGACCTGCAGGGTTTATGGAAGGCAAACCGATTCTTCCTTCTGCACCCCTTCACAACTTACCTCCCTTTTTAACCGATGAATCCAAAGCTCATATCGAGAAGGTGGGTTCTGCAGCCATCAGATGGGCACCTCTCCCCCTTCTCCATCCTGCTCTGATCCAGATCCCTCCCCACATCTCTTGCAGAGGGCTGTTCTGAGCTGCTCCTGTGGATGTGCTGCAGGGACAGCTTTGTTGTAGCTGCTGGGTGCTGCTGCTTCTGCACCCATTGGCAATGCAACCCTCTGAGAGGTGTGGGAAATGTCAGTAGAGGAATGGCTCCTTTGCATTCAAGAGAGTCCTGGTGATGGGTGTGCTCGTGACAGCTTCTTGTTACCTTTCCTGTGCTTGAAACTACCTCTCAGGTGTCAACTTTAAACTCTGTGAACTGCTTCACTCCCTGCTGTCCAAAAATACGTCTTGTTTGGGGAGGATTTAAGAAAACTCTGCAGTCATTCAGAGGACAGATGTGTTTGAACTGAGTTTTGTGCAAATGTTACTGTTCTTGTATGGAGTCTTTGGGTAGGAAAGCTTAGGCTTTCCTCTGGGAAGATCAGGTAGTAGAAAAACTGCTCTTTCCTTTGGATTTTGCAAATTTGGGTCTGGTTTTGATCAGCTGCAACTCGTGCAGTTCATTTTTCTTAGCAGTTGTTTACCCTCAGCTTGACACTCACGCTTGTTGGAGTGGTCATCAATGACAATATCTGTATATACTGTAATAATAATGTATCAGTAACATACTGTGGTGCAGCTGCTGGGAGCCTGCTGAGCCTGCCTCTATGTGGAGGGCTGGGATAGGGCTGAGAACTGGATGGTGCTGCCATCCCAAAGCCACCTGCACCTTTAAATTTCTGTGGGCTCTCTTCCAAAGGGCTGACAGCCGTCAGCAGGCCTTAGCTAGTTTGTACAGCACTAAGTGCCCCTTGCTGTTACCGTGGGGGTGAGCAGGCCTCTCCTTCAGCAGAGAGCCACAGTGTGGGCCTGCCCTGCAAAGAGTCAAGATCTTTTTTTCCCTCCATGTTTGAGCTTGCAGCTTTTGCTTTTTGCACGTATCAACCTGAAAAGTTCATGGCATATTAATGGAAATAGCTTTTAAATACATTAATGATAATACTAGAAGTCTCGTGTTTAAATTTCTTTGTTCTTTGTGAGCTTTAATAGCATCTGCTATTTTGAGTCATACTTAGCAAGAATGGAACTCTTGCAAGCTTCTCTATCCCTGCTAGGTGACGATGTGTCGGTGAGGTGTTGGCAGCTCCCTGTAGTGTTTCTGCACTCAGCCAGAGCACCCCTTGTGCCTGAGATGCTGCGGCTGATTGAGCGATCGATCGGTGCTGTGTGCCGTTAGGGCTGCTGGCTCACATGTGGGCGTTAGAACATTGCTCCTGTGAGAAAGGGGAGGCCAGGTCCATGCATAGGCTGCAGGACCTGCTGTGCTCACTGAAGTGAGGCGAGTTTCTCTTCTCAGTAAATTTGCATTTAGCTTTTCATATTCGTTTTCTGGGGGAGACTTAAGGAAAGCTTGCAATGGTGCTTTGTTGGCAAGAGTTTTCTTATGGGCTGTATCACTTACCTGTTAATGGCTAAGGAAGGCCATTGAATGAACGGTAAAAAGGCAGGGAGGCATGAGGGGAAAACATAGTGCCAGTGGTTCTGAAAGGTGCTCAGTCTGCCTTCCCACAAAAGGGCTGGTCTGACACAGCCTTGGCTGCTGTGCATTTGCAAAGCTGTATGGCAGCTGTCAGTCTGCCTGCTGTCTGTTGCAGCAAGTCCCGGGCATTCCTGTGCAAGCAGCTTAAGCTGGAAGAATGCTCAGTCCCCTCCCTGGCTTGGAGGGCTCTTGGCAGACTTGCAGCATCGTGTTTGAGGTGGGGATTAGACCAGGAAGGATTTTGGGAAGATGTTGGATGCAGCTTATTATGTCGGACCCGCTTACATCAGCGAGCTGTCAGACTGCATTCTTCTGAACGCTGCTCTCTTGAGGCGTGTTTGGTTGTGTTTGAAGGCAGTGGGTTGGTACGTGTATGAATGGCACTGAGCGTATGCCTGCCTTCCGTGCTTGGTGCTTCTCGTGCCTGCAAATGCTCAAGTAGCCATCGGTGCAGTTGTGAGAATGTACCTTGTGTTCAAAATGCTGATTCATAGGCAGCTGTAACTTTGCTTTGCTACCATAAGTGGCTTAATATTGCTGTGTGCAGTTTCCTAAGATCCCCACCCCCCAATTAGGAGAAGCAAAATAGGAAATAACATTGCTGTGTATGTGTAACAAAGGGCTGGAGTGAGCTACCACAGGTTTGTTGTAATTGTTTGTCTTTACCTCGTATTTTTATGAAGAAATAGGGAGTTGCTATAGCTGGAATGGGACTTCAGTGGTGCAGAAATTAAAAGCATGAGGAGTCTCCAAAAGTAAGAGAGTTATTTTTCCAAGTGAGGGCTAGGAAATCAGATCAAGACAGGCCACAAAGTGTAACATTGACCTTAATACAAACAAGTAACTACATGATGGGAATTGAACGAAGCCCCAGTTCCTGTTCTGCTGCTCCGCTGGTGGTGAGAGGCCTGGCTGGGAGCAGTGGCACCTGCATACTGCTTCCTCTGGAAATGAAACAGTGGTCTTCTATCAGCAACAAAAGCCTGCTTTGGTGTTGGCTGCAGCCTGAAGATATAGTGCTCTGTACGGCTGTGTTTATGTAGGAGGAATCTCTGCTACATCTACTTCCCAATAAAGGTGATCTCCAAGCTGTTAAGGCAGGTGGTAATTCAGATTCTAAACAGTAGGCTTATGTGTAATGTAAGCAAACGCTGACCTGTTAATATTGTTTCTGTTACAACTGCCTTAAGGCTGTGTTTAGCTTTCAAATCTCATGTCAGATTGTTGCTGCACGCAGTGTTCTTATGCTTAAAGATCTGCAGACTTGTGTCTCTTCTTTGTCCTTTGTTTTTGTATTCAGGGTATGCGGTGGTTTGTGTGAGTGTGGGGGGTCTGAAGGAGCACCTGGCCATCATGTCAGTCACTTCACCACTGGTGACCCCTCTGCCTTTTGCTTTCATGCAGCAGGGGACTCTAGCGTTGGGGTACAGCTAAAACCACACACAGTGCTAGTTCCCCATAATATTTCTGTGCAATTCCAAGTCTGCGTGAAGACTTTTGGCCTTTGGGCCTCCAGGTGTAGATGAGTGCTGTATGGATGTTACTTACAAAGTGGCCGTGTGCTGTATGCAGCAAAAGCTGCTGCTCTGATCTGTTGTGTGTGGTTGTGTAGTTGTTGGCTGCTTTATTGCAGATCCTTTCTCATTTGCTACTTAGAAGTTAAGCTGTTTGAAACTGAAAATACAATAAAGAAATAAAATGACTGTGCAAGTGTAGCTGAAGTCAGTATCTGGTTTTCCATGTCTGTTTTCATTAAATTTTGCATGGACCTTTTTTCTAGTAAGCCTATTGTTGCTAATCATCTTAAATGTAGTTGATGCTGTTGACAGAAGAGAATTTTCTCAGGTATGACTTGTATAGAGAAGACAGGAGCCTTCTTCTTAAATGTTGAATTCAGCTTTTCCTTATTAATCGCTGCTAAATCTTTCTTTACTGTATGGCTAATTCTTTCTATCTTGCAGTAACTTGCATTAGATTCTACTTTGTGGTGTGGCATCACCACAGTATCTGTTCTGCTGACACTTTTGTCTTTTGAAAGTAGTAAATATGGAGTGTGCTTGCAACTAATTTCTTCATGTTTAGTCCTCCAGTAGCATTGGTACGTGAGTATTCACAAACTGCACATGGACATTTTTATTTTTAGGCAACTCTTGGTACAAAGAAGGGAGATGATGTTGAGGGAATACTAAAATATTTATTCATTTGAAATCAGGACTTTGACTTTTTTTTCTGTGTTCTTGAACAGGCTTCCTGTTTGGCACGTCTTTTGTAAAGACAGTCTTTTATCCACAGTGCAATATGCTTCAAGTGATGCTTGTGTCTTGGCCAACGATGGTGAAAATATCCAGGAAAAGGTATGTTAACTGGCTACTTAGTCTGACTTGGTATTTCAAGAAGCAAAATGATGCATATGCTTCAATTCATAGCCACCTTGGCTGAAATGTTCAGTAGTACTCACTAAATCACAGAATCACCAAGGTTGGGAAAGACCTTCAAGATCATCCAGTCCAACCATCCACCTATAACCAATAGTACAAATGTACATACAGCACAAATAGAACAAATGTGCACACCTCCTCTGAGAGGGGATGATAGCTGCCCAAGTTTTTCTTTTCCTTGTCTCTGTTGGTAGTGCAGCTTGAGGGTTTGCGTGTCGGAAGGAAACAAACAGTGAAGGTAGTAGTGGTGACCCAGCGTTCTTTTATCTGCATCATGGCTGTGAGAAGGGCCTTAGGGACAGTGTGTGGCTCTGTAGAGACCATGACAAGAGGAGGTGACTTAAGTCTAGACCAAGCATACTCATTGCATCTGTTTTGTGTTAGAAACCCTGTGTACAAATGACTGCTATCCTAAATAGATTTAACACAAGTCTGTCTTTTTCTTTTCCCCCCTGCTCATTTAATGAAAATTAACAGAGCTAAAGTACATTTTTGAAAATGCTAATAAGTAAGATTCTGTGCTGTTCTTACTTGCATTACTTGGCACTACTGAGAGCAATGGGTTCTACCATGAAACTTGTCATGTGTTCCTACATATTTCAGTTTCATAGTGAGCTTGCAGGCCACTGAGTCCTACCAAAGTCATGGTAATTCAGTTGCTTTATTTATGTGGATAAATAACAAATCCTGTGGTAAGCACAGATAACGTTGATGTTAATGAGCATCCTGTTTTCTCTCTCAGTTGGTAGTAGTGCCAGTTATGGTCTTCATTCCAAGAAAACTATGTGTCACCTTAAAAATAAAAAACAACAAAGAAACAAAAACGAAAGAAACAAAAAAGAAGAAAAGCACACCAAAATGTCTTGAGCGTTCTGCTTGGCTCAAGGAGAGAGCTGTCTGGTTAGGAAAAGTTGTATTTAATGCTGTCTGTTTCTTAAACATTTCAACATCTCGGGCAGCAGTATTTTATTTGTGTTGTCAACTCATGCATCCAAACAGCATTCAGTCCTATTCTTATAGCTGCCTGAATTTGGCAGGCAAGCTGTGGTTTTAAAGCCACAAGAACATGTAATGTGTGGGTTGTTTGTTTGAAGAAAAAAAGGATGTCCTACTCAAGTTCAATGGCTGATGTAATAAACCTGGAAAGATGAAGTGAGCTTTGATGCTGGGAAACTGCTCATGTGTATTTTCCTCTTTTTTTTTTTTTTTTTTTCCAGCATTCTTCCCTTCATTCCATTAACATCACTGCATTATTAAGCAGATTTCTCTGCTTAAAAGCCGAGGAAAACTCATACGTCATACTGTGCTTATTTTTACTCATTAAGCAAATGTCTCTTGGGTGTTCGAGAAGTCTTAGCGTGTGCCTATTGCTTCTAACTGGGCTGCTGGGGACGTCTGGCAAAAATGAGAGCGGCCTTGCAGTTCTTGTTCAGTTTTCCTTAGATCAGTTGTCTTCTTGAGGCACTGATGCTGTTGAATCTTGAGCCCGTTTCTGAGTCTGAACACTTTCAGTACTTGACAGGGATTTTTGATTGCCTTATTAAAACTAGGGGCATGCACATTCTATCAGATGTATTCATATATTTTAAGGTATTGCTGCAGAAAGGATGTTCTCAGAAATGGCTTGTACATGTTGTGGTCGTCCTCCTTAAAAATACTGTTTCAGAGAAAAGAAAATTCTTTAGTTCTATAATATGAGGTCTCTGAAACTTTTTTCCCCCCTCAACTGCACGTTTCTTTTTGCTCACTGAATTCCTTATACTTCTTTTTACAGCTGAAGATTTATAGTCCAAAGTTGTTTTGAAAGGTTACAACAGTCTTAATCTAGCTTTGCTGATAGGAATACTTCAAGGCAAATGTGCCAGGTGTTACTTTGCTGTACTTTTTAATGGTTATCTGTTGCAAGTCCTTGTAGGATTGCGTTCCCCTGTTTTGGGCAGCACTAGGAGGGGGAGAATTTGTCAACACTGTAAACTGTAGCAGAACAACTGATCTGCCTTAGCACACAAACTGGATGGTCTTCAATTCACCTCTGTCAGTTGAACTGAATTGTTTTACTGTGCTGTAGCTCTTGTACTGATGAGCATTTAAACATATGTGGGCAGTGGCTCTGCAGATTCACCTAGTTTAAGTTCTTGGTCATGTTTTTGGCAGTTAGATAATATTATTCAGTTGCTACGAAGGCTAGCTTTTCTTACTATAATAAAAGGCTTTTGTTACTGCATATTTACTGTTGTTTCCCCTGTTAATATACTAGGGGAAGGAGGCTGGTCCTGGGCTGGAGCCGGAGCATGCAGGTTCAAGTACACAGACCTACTCCACGGAAGAGCTACTTGGTGACTTTATAAAATCTGAACAGGCAAGTCAATTATTTCATTCACTATTTCCATACAGTCTTCAAATGCTTCTTGCATTTCTTTCTTTCCTTTGGCTGGTCTAAGGTCCTTGGAAAACATCTTTCCTTTCACTTGTGAGGTTACAGCCAGCTTATGTTTCTGTTGCAGGTTAAAACCTGTGAACCAACAAATGTTGCATTTCCCATGTTCATAAATAACTGTAATTTAACATTGTGTGTCCTGACTAAATCTTTCCAAGGTAAATTAAAATGTGGTATAATAGGTATGAATGTCTCAAAATACATATTTAAAAAAAAAAAAAAAAAAAAACCTTCTCAGAGAAGTCTTTTATGTAGGTCAGACTTGGTGATTGTAGCAGTTGTGCTTAGCTTTGATCTTCCGTGGCTTCTATCAGTTTTATTTCCTTTCTTTAAAACAGAAACTTTCCAAGGGGTTCCTTCAACTGTATGCACAGTTGATCATAGTAAGTCAGTACAGTTCATATTACAAAGCCTGCTGGTACCACCTTTTATTGGCTGTATCTTTCTGTCCTGTAGGTTACAAGATAACATAAGTAGAACATACTTCTGAATATACATTGCATGCTTTAAATGTGTAATGGAGTTGTTTAAACCTTCTCTAGAAGGCTCTTTGTGTGTAGTTGGCCGACTCAGAGCTCCCCTGGTATTGACAGGAGGCTCTTATTTGAAGAGGCTGTATACTCTTCTAGATCCAGAAGTGCATATTTCGGTAGTCTAACTAGTGCAAGTGCTTATAAAAACTGAAGAACAGTGTAAGTACAGCTCAAGATTACTAGGCTCTCAGAAATGATGAACAATTCCCTTTGCATCTGTTACAACGCAGAATAGACTTCTAAATGCATTCCTGACCTCCCTTATTTAAATGGAAAGCCTTTCCACCTTCCCACAATTCAGCTGAGGATGAAAGCAGTTTACGTAGATTATACTGTGTTGGAGCATGCAAATAGAACTGCTTGCTCCAGTTGCTGAAATTTCAGGCTTTTTTCTTGTTGCACATGCTTTTCCAATTAATATTTTTATGCTTTTGTTCTTGTGGACTATGAGAGAATGCTTTAACTGCCCTGATGTAGCACAGAACGCCAGCTAGGTTTGTGAAAAAAGAACTTGTTTTTGAACTGTCTTGCTGTCTGGTTTTCAGGTTCATTGTTGACAGAAATGCTAACTACTGAGCTGTTAATTTTCCTACTATATGTTCTTGTATGAATACATTCTCTATGCAAGTTTAGAAAAACTTAGTTCATCTGCACTGCTTTCACAGGCTGCTGAAGTGAGTGAAACGAGCCAGCCTGAAGCTCAGACTCCACCTTCAGTAGATGTAAATGAAGCTTCATCTAGCACAGTTGCAAGCACTGAAAATAATTCCAGTTCACCTACCTCAGAGATACCTACAGTCTCGCAGCCTGAGTAAGCTTTTCTGTTTTATTGGTTTAATCTTGGACAGAGTGCTACTTGATCTGAGGTTGCTTAAAGGGATTGCTGTTTAGATTTAGTAGGAATGAGGAACTGTTCTTCTCTAGACTGTTGCATGCTGGTTTTTTTGCAGTGCCTTTGTTTATGATGTCATGCTAATAGAATATGCCATCACTTATTTGGTCTCTGGAACACAGTGTGCCTATTTGCTTAAGAGTAACATAGTTGCCATTATCAGTTCTAAGCTGCTGCTTTCAGAGAGGAAAGCATCTCCAGCTACAGAGTCTGTACTACAGGCCTTCATCATCGGGATTCTCAAGTGTCCCAGCTGCTTGAGTGGTGGCCTCTGCGTTCAGTTAAGGAGTAGCTTTGAAGGATTTTGCTCTGTAAGACTTGCAATAGAACAGTCTTAAATAAGTTCAGGTATTAAAAGACAATAAGATAACAAAGTTTGAAGACAGCCAAGGTTGTTTGTACTGGCACTTAGTAGTGCAGTGCAGAGCTGCCTTTGCTGCAGACAGGCAGCTCCTTTAGGGCTCCTGCAGGACTTCATTTCCCTACTTTTGTTTCTGTCCTTGCATGCTGTGCAATGTAATGTGAATGGTAGTTTAGAAACCACATGTGCTTACTTCCAGGTGCTTTCACAAAATTCTCCTGGTCTTTTTAAATGTGTGCTAAAGGGAATGTGTTCCTCTGTTTAAAGATGTAGTATTTTAACAGATAAAAATTATCCCACTGAAAATGAAGTAGATTTTTCTTGTTCTCTTTTTTGTGTAAAGGTTTTGTTGGTTTTCTAAATTCAGTCTTTTTACCGTAGGAGGGCCTGACAATCTTATCTGCTGGCTGTTCTTAGTCAGTTGCTGGTGCTAATGCTGACTCGTGGTCCTTTGTAGAAGTTCTTCTTTGCAAGTCTTGGAAAATCAAGCTCCCAAAACTTACAGTTTCCATAAACCAAAGCTGGAATGTAATTCCTGTGTTTCTTTTTATAGCTTTTGTTGTCTTCTATACTGACTTCTGGTGTAACTAGATGCAGGCCATGTGCTTGTCAGGTCTTAGAAAGAGATTCAGGATCTGTGTTTAAAAAAAACACAAACATTAGCTTGGTGTCTTGTAATTGTTGAAAGTAGACTTGTGGAGTACTGGGGTGGTAAACTATGAAGACTCAAATTAGCAAGCAAATGGGTATTGAAACTTGTTTTGAAGCTCCTGATTTATGAGTTCATGCTGTGGGAAGTAGCGCTCTGGTTCTAGGACCAGTAACAGGAAGAGGGGGCAAGATGAGTTTAGGGTACAGATATATTTATAGGTGGGTTGGTTTTTTTTTTTTTTTTGTTGCTTTCAGATTTCAGTTTGGCTTTAAATAGTGATAGGGAGTCTCTTTCCATGCAGCCTAACTTCAGTATCAAAAGAGGGTGTAATCTGATTTCTTTGTTACACAGGATTTTTAAAAAGGTTCAGCTTCATCTGTTGCCATTAGACATCAGTTGTCTTGTTTTAGATGCTGGTTACTATCAAGTGTTACAAAACATGGCTTCCTTAGGTGTTAACTTGTCTGATACTGCAGCAGGACTTTTAGCTGCAGAATAATTCAGCTGATTTTACTCCAAACTACTTCATGATAAATCCTTTTTTAGGACAGCATGGCGACTGTAGCTTATCTATGCATACCTAATTTGGGGGAAGCTTATTGAAAAATAATCTGAGCTCCTCTTGTGGCTGTAAGGGACAGCAGCTGCAGTGCATAGTGAGCTTGGTAATGCACTTCAGAAGTGATGGTGGGGATGCTAACAACTGAAAGCGCCTGAAGCCGAGGGGATGCTGCAGCTGTTAGCTCACGTTATTTGCCTTCCACCAAAATTACTTAAGGCTGGTCAAGTACACCCTAATGTACACACGCACACACACACACACACACACACACACGTATGAAAGTTAATCCTTGTTTTGTATTTTATTCAGTTGGTATTGTTGTTCATCCACACAGATCAAGAATATGTGGAGCCTTTTACTGTTGAGAACAGTGGTTAGTTACTAGTGTTAGATGTGGAGCTCATCTGTGTATCTTGGATGTCTGCAAAACCAAAAAGATTGCCTTTCAAATTGCTGACGTGTTGTTTGTGTTTTTGCAATTCTGTGTTTTGGTTGAAATGTAGGAGGCAGAATAAAGGCTTTTGGTTAGATCTGGTTTACAACCTCCTAGATCAGCATCAAACTCATTCCTGCGCTGGAGAAAGAAGTAAAGTCACAGAAGTTATCAACTGAAAGTTACCATCTGTCCATCTTCCTCTTGGCCCCTCACCCCATCATTCCTAAGAAGCGTGTAGGAAGGCTTTCTTTGCATTTGCCTTAACACCTGTCTGATACAGTGTGTTTATTCTTAGTGGGAAATGAGAATTGGAGTAACGGGCAGATTAGTGAGTTCAGACTGTTCATACAATTAACAGGATTACCTCATTTTTATTGCACTGGTGAGAAAGAAGAAAGCTAATCGGAAAAAAAAAACAACCTTGCTGGTTGTGCTGCATGCTGTTGTGCCACACCATTCTTTGCATAGATTTAGCCAAGCTCATAGCTGGCTACTGATGTAGTAATGTTATTAGTGGTGGGACTCAGTTTCATATTAAGGTTCTCTTTCTTGAAAGAATAAGGTTGCTAGCAGCCAGGGAGGCATGAAGCTCTTAGCTGGTAGCGATGATGGGGAAGTTATCCATTGCAGTGTTCATAATATGTTGAATGAGAAATCTGGAGAAGGAGAAGCTGGCTTCTAGTTCTTCTGCTGGGACCAATGGGTGAAGGAATTCTGTTCTCGCACAGCTGAGAATGCTGTCCCACAAATATGCTCCATTCCCCTTCTGTTTTCTTAATTATTTCTCAAGCTGTTGGTTTTCTTTTTGTTCTTTTTTTTTTTTTTTTTCTTTTTTTTCTTTTAACTTTGGAATATCTTTAGTTTATGTAGTTCATTAGCAGGATTACTTGTTTTATCCAGAAGGGTAAAAAGCATGTTATTTTTTTCCCTTCAGTGCAATAGAAAATACCCGTGCTGATATCCCTGTAGTCAGCTCTATTGAAGCTGAGCAGTCAGAACCTGACTGTGATATTGGTGGGACACTTGAGGCTGACCCTCAGAGTGAGCCTTCCTCTTTTGTCAGTCCACAAGAGAGGTGAGTATTGAAGTAGGTTGTGAGTCTGAATAATTTAATGGTAACTATTTCTTCTGTCCTGGCCTTGCAACGAAGATTTGCATGTGCTTGCTTATCTCCATTTGCGTGTGTGTGTGTTTAATATTGGATATGAGTGAAAGGGTGATCGTTTTGTGTGTTCTAATGCTCTCAAAATTTCAGCCTTGCAGGCCAACATATAGAGAACGTATCATCTTCACATGGCAAGGGAAAGAAGACAAAATCTGAGTTTGAGTCAAAAGTCGAAGCAGCTGAGAAGGGGGCAGATCAAAAATCTGCTCTGAATGCCTCTGAGAACTTAAAAAGGGAGGTAAGCAGTACTGATATCATCCACTCAGCACACACACAGGAGCATAATGACCTTTGTTTGGTTTTCAGTGTTAAAGATAAGTGAGCTCTTCTGATTTCCACCGTATAAATTCACAGCTCTTATGTTGTGAGCACTGTCTGCACATCTAGTGGAAGAGCAGAGCAGCGAGGTTGGCGGTTTGTCACAGCTGAGTCTTTTCATATACAAGATTGAGGAATTGAAATCAAAGCTGTCCAGAGCAGAATCCAGAAGAACTGTCCTTCCTGTAATGGATAGCTAAGTTGGGACTTCCTGCAGGATGCTGACTTTCTGTACGTACGTTAAAGGAGAACAAAGAATAGGAGGAGGAATTGTGGTTCAGACCATGTAAGCCTGTAGAAGTCAGTGTTGGCTTTTGATTGAGGACTGAGTCAGGAAGTTCCTGAGTAGCAAGCAGATGGCAGGGGACAAAGATGGCACTTAGAGGACAAATAAAACGCTTGATGTGCTTTTATTATTTCCTGAGTATCTTATTTGGCACCTGATAGAATTGGGATACTTGGCTAAACAGGACTTTGTGTGACCTGTGTGACTGCTTTTTTGTTCTTACTGCAAGGCACTTTCTAAAGCTTACTGGTTTCATATAGGTAAAGAATGTCCATTGCCACAATAATGCTGTATTTTCCTATTTTAGGATCACATTTAGATTGTCACTGCTGTCTTGAATATTCTTTTTTAATGTGTAGTCTTTCTGAGAATTTTTTCCCAAAGGTATTGAGCAGGGCACATTGTGCCTTTATTATTAATGATGTGCAGACAGCAAGAGTCTTCTAGAAAGCTTACTGACAGAAAATTAGTGTAAACTTCTAAAATAAGTTCATTAGCCTTATGTTTTAAGGCTGTGGTGTAAATAATTGTCACTTTGGCTTGATGGCATAGCTATGCACAGGCATTATTTATTCAGTTGGTTGGGTTTTTTGACTGACTGCTAATTTCCATATAGTGCAAGGAAGACCATGTATTTCTGAAATGAAGAAGACAGGGTTTTGGTTCTCTCACTTTAAATTACGTGCACACATACCTGGATATGCCAGCTCTAAAGTTCTGTTGCACTGTGAGTCATGTGAAGAACTCTGTCCTGTTACTCTTTATCTAAGTAGGCGTTTCTTTTTTCTTTTTTGAGGGCTTTCAGCTGTAGAACTTTGTGGTGCAGTTCTTACCTTAAGTGCAGAGAAAATGTCAACCTTCAGAGCTGTCCTTCTGAAAACTGTTCTTCTGTAGCCAATATTTCACAGAGCTCAGTGCTTGAAATGTCTAGCAAAAAGCCTCAGCTCATATGATGATGTGCTAGGAGCGTTCTGCATGAAGGAGAGGTTGAGGCTTCAAATGATAGGTGTAGCCTATGATTCACTTAGAAGGGTCACTTACACAAAAAACACGTTGTTTTGGACTCAATATTAAATAACAGTTGTCAACTAACACCTAATTCTTCTGTTAATTTTTTGTGGTATTCAGAAACTCCAGAGAATCTCTGGAATTCTGTCATGATCAGCATTTCTGTTTGAAGTTTTCTATTACAGGGGAACATTTTTTCTTTAGGGAGAAAAGCAAGAATCTTGAAGACATAGCAGATGTTTTATTAAGCAGAATGCTTACGTTGTACTCGAAACATATTAGTTCAGCCACAAATATCATCACTGTCTCAATCCAAGTCTATAATTCTGGGAGGAAACCATTGCATGTTTATTTGGCTCGTGAGCATACCTTGGCACTGAGTTTTCAACATGAGTTCAGATGATGGATTTGCTTTTGACTTGATGTATATTATAAAGTTTGCTTTTGTTTCAGTGTTTGTATTGGAAAAGTATTTACAATCTGTGGCATGTTTTTTGTTTTTTTTTCCCCCCTTTCAGAAAGACTATAAAAAAACAGGAGAAATTGACCCTACATCTGTCATAACTCCAAAGGACCCTGGAGACATTCCGACATTTGATGAGTGGAAGAAGAAAGTCATGGAGGTAGAGAAAGAAAAGAGTAAGTTCAGGGTTTGTTTTCTTTAAATACAGACCACTTTAATATTAAATTTGAGTAGTGAAACTGTCTGAATTCAGAATGCACCCAAGAAGTTTTCTTTCCTACTAAAATGATGAGTGGTAGCATTCATTACGTAAAAGCCTTAAGCAGCAGTTTCCTGAAAGGGAAAGCAGTTATTGTGTAAGCATGATAGTACTGACATCTTCTTGTTCCTAGGTCAGTCAATGCACCCTTCTGCTGCTGGTGGACAGCATTCCACAAAAAAGGTCCAGAAAAACAGAAATAACTATGCCTCTGTGGAGTGTGGTGCCAAAATTCTGGCAGCCAACCCAGAGGCAAAGGTAAGCATTCACCAGTTATTATTGTGCATCTCTTCAGTTTGCTTACTCTCATGCAAGTAGTAATGCAAAATACAGTTATATAAAAGTGAACACTGGTTTCTGAAGTAATCTTTTATTTTTTGAGTTTATGGTCTATTCTTATAAACCCAAAGATCACCATAAAATACAGTCTGTATGTCTTAAACAACAGGGATTACTGTAGAGAAGAGTTTCTTTGGAAATATTTGGAAGAGGGAGCAGAGTCTGCTCAGTATGGAAACTGAATGAGACTGTGTTAGCTCACCATAGTAAAGAAGCTGTGATTGCACAAAACCAGCGTGGTGTTCTGTCTCCTGTATATTAGCATGCTTTGAATGTTATGAAGCCCAGTATTAGTCTATAGAAGTAATATTAAATTCATTGCTGGGAAGAGGAGGAAAAATCCTTGGCGTTGTCATCGTCTACTTGAAATACTTATTGTCCTCTTCTTTATACAGAGCACTTCAGCTATTTTGATGGAAAACATGGACCTTTACATGTTAAATCCATGCAGCACAAAAATCTGGTAGGTTGCTGAAGTTTGCTTGTATGCAAGGAATAATTCTAGTTTCTTATCGTGTTGGGAGTGTGTGCACTGTGGAACTGGCTGGATCTTGGTGTGTTTCTGCCTTTGAAGAACATGTAAGGAGATTTAATTGATTTAGCAGAGGACACTTAATTGTGTCCCCCACAGAATTGTCTCTGCTATTGAGTAGTATGATTAAGGAGATAACTTTATTCACTTCAGCATGTGTAGCTTTGACATAATTAACATCTTTCAAAAGAAGAGCTGTGTTCAAGTAAAGCTCTTGTTTTTTTTCCCCAGCTTTCCAATATTTGTAGGACTTTGTTAAAATTTGCCATATATAAACAACTAGTCTGTCAGGTGTGACTTACTTAATGGTTTCTATCCATAGTTTTCAGTTCTGTGATTTATTGGCTTTGAACACAAAGTGGATGAAGCTCTTCTAGCTGCAGGTGCTACCTGGAGTTACTAAGTTAGACACACGTGTAAATTTCACTGGAGTGTCACTAGTGATTGTTGAAGGGAGCAAGAATTGACACCTCCTTATTCTGCAGCGTTTCTGTAGTGTTGCTTTATAGCCAAGGAAGGATCCAGCAACAAAGTAAAGGGCTGAGGAGTGCAATTGGACAGGTGAAGTGCTTTTATTAATGTTTCCTTTTTGTCTTCAAGGTTTGTTATTGAGCTTTGTGAGCCAGTCCAAGTGAAGCAGCTTGACATCGCAAATCATGAGTTATTCTCTTCCACTCCTAAAGACTTTCTGGTGTCCATTAGCGACAGGTATGTTAACAGAACTAGCTCTGCTTAATGAAGAATTAAATAATTGCTAAACAGATGGCTTCAATGTATGGCTTCAACAGCATGTCTTCAATTTTGCAAATAGAAATGCGTTGTGAAATGACTTGATTTTTATTTTGTATATGATCATTTAATAGCTTCCCCCGCCTTCCACCCCCCCCCGGCTCTCTGTGTTTTGTTCTTTTTCCTTTTCTGTCTAGTTTCAGTCTCCCTCAAAATTTTACTGGCTGAATTTCAATAGGGTTTCCTCCTTTAAGGGTTTAAACACAGAATGAAGTATGTGAAGAGGTACTTTTGACTTTTCTGTGGTGACCAGAACCTTATCTTGCAATGCTTCTCTGCATTAAAAAGCACAACACAGCTCCCATGAAACTTCAGAAGTACTTTATTTCTTGTGCAAAAAAAAAAAAAAAAAAAAAGTTTTGGAAAGCATAAGGCTGTAAACAGTGTGTCCTGGAGTTTTGCATGTCTTTATCTGACTGTATTGGTTTTTTCCAGGTATCCAACAAACAAGTGGATTAAACTGGGTACTTTCCATGCTAGAGATGAGAGGAATGTCCAGAGCTTTCCTCTGGATGAGCAGATGTATGCCAAATATGTTAAGGTAACTGAATGCTGCCAAAGCATTTATGCTTCTCGGGAAATCACATGTTGACCTTACCTTTTGTACCAGCATCCAGAGACGTGTGTTATCAAAGCACATTTCGCCATTATCTGCACTAGTTTTGTTAATGTCCCTAAGGGCCACATGTTAAACCCTTATGGCACAGTCACAAGTGTGTTGTCCTCCTCAAATAGTAACTGAGTGTGTGTTGGAAAGTACGTGTTACCTTGTGTCTGAGAGCTTGTAATTGCTATATGAAGTAAGAAAAGTCCAGGCAATGTTCTGTTTCACTTGACCTAACGGCATATTCTGAATATATGATTAAAATTATCAATCCATTTTGTCTTTTGGCTGTACCTGCATGTGTGCATATGTGTGTATGCTCCCTGAAGCACAGATTAGAACGTGTGTATTTCCTGGTACTTTTGTGCTGTGTATGCTATGCAGTTTTAAGGAATCTGAAAGAATAAACATTTAAATTCTGCTTCTCATCAGTAGGCACACAGAGCAGCTTTGCAGTCAGGCAGTTGTAACTGCTGCTCATGTGAATTGTTTAGGCTTGCTGCTACTCAAGCTAAATAAATCATAAATCCGGATTTTCTTGACATTACTGTAACAGAAGTTTGTTTTTATCTGACCTTGTATGTGAACTCAGAGGTAAAATTTCATTCCAAATACTGCTTCACTTAGAACATCTTCACTGTGTAAAGCCCATAATGATAGTTTCATGATGCATTCAGGTACTTGCTAAAGTAAGCATTGGTACAGCATACAACTGAGTCTCAAAGGTGAGATTGTAGTCTGGTAAAGTAATAGAATCTGTTCCCTTCCTGTGTTACTGTGGCAGTTAGCGGAACTGAAGCAGAAAGCAGCTGCTGCCCCATGGTAGCTGCTGAAGTTGGGTTTGTCCTGTTGGTAAATGCAATATGGAAATCTTTCTGTGATCTCTGCCTGATCAGATATCTTGCAGCAAGCTGTTTTATTCAGAGGATTCAACCAGAATAAAATGCCATGAGTAATGTGGTACTTGGGTAGGGTTAAAAGCTTTAGTGAAAATACTGGGATGTGACAAGGCTGTAATTCAAACAGAATACAGGCTGAGGGCCTAAAATCCACCCTGTAATGATGGTGCTTGGAGGAAATAAAAATTGAATTGTGCTACTGACTTAAGATTTGTGCTCTCTTCAAGAGGTAGCTGGGAATTATAGTTATCTGTTGGACTTCTATATGTAGAAAATCTGCATGAGTCAAACAAAGGTTTCATGTATTTTTAATTCTGCTTTCTGGCTGAATTAATGCCTTAAGGTAGCCAGAACCTTCCTTGTCCCTGAAGTTCCAGAGTTAGCAGTAGATGCTTCAGCACTTAATCCTCTGGAGGGCACAGTGTTTTGCCTTGATTCACATAGCATGGCAACGCTTAGAAAGGATTGTTATTGTGATGTTTGTATTTCATAGCATGAAATAGAAGTGAGTTTTATGTGTGCTTGATCTACAGCAGAAGAAGAGTCCAGAAATTATCAGAATGTTTGATTTTGATTTTATTTTTTGAATTGGCTTAATGCAAGTATGAATTTTTTTTGTAGGAGTGCTTTCATGGAACTGTTATGTTGATCTCTCATGTAAATTAGTACAGCTCTTACTGGGAGCATCTACATAGTGTCTTAATAAATGCATTGTACATTTCTAAATTGAATTGAGACTAAATACCAGTGTGTAGCCACATTCTCCCTAGGGATAAATTGGATGAAGCTTTGAAATAAGGTGCTCTGTGCATCATCTTCCACTACCTTCCATAAATTGCTGAATGTGAAGCAGTAGCAGAGTGTAGAATGCATGCTATGATGGACTTTTTTTGAGTCACTTTCTGTAACCTGTGCTCTGTGAGAGAAAAAGCTACATAGTGAACTTAACTCACTTCACTGCTCTGTCTGGCATCAGAAAAATGGAATAACTTGACAGATTTCATTAATAAAACGTTTGTGTTGCATGTTACCTCCTATCTGCAAGGTGTGAAGACTAAATCTTGCTACTTAGGGCAGATAAAGTAGTATTGCAGCTTCATCCTTCATTACTTGTCTTAGGCATTATTGAACTGAATTAAAAACAGTAATGCTCTGTAGTTGCCTATGGCATGTGTTCAGCCTTTGTACTGACATCCTTTTTTTTTTCTTTTCCTTTTTCTTGCTTCAGATGTTCATCAAGTACATAAAGGTTAGCAACCTCTTCTTTTGGAATGCTGAATGCATAGGGCTTGGGGTGTTCTCTGCTGCGGCTCAGCACCTTAATGCATGGCAAGAATAAAGCTTTTGGCCTTTTCTGTTGTGGGCAATCTACAAATCCCCTGTAAACAAAGCTACCCTAAATGGACTCCGTGGGGTCTTTGGTCTTTTATTTGAAGTTCCTTTCATTCTTTAGGTGGAGCTGATATCACACTTTGGATCAGAACATTTTTGTCCCTTAAGTCTTATAAGGTAATGTCTTCAGTGTTTCGCTTTCGCTTTCTACCTCTTTGCAGTGAGACTTAGTGCACTCTAGTAAAGCTGAGAAACAAATTCTAGTTTTCAGTACACTTTAGCTAGCCAGAAATACTGCAAACTAAAGCAGTTGCCTAAGTTGGCCTGCTACATAGTGTGCTGCTTCACGTGCGTTTAAAGAAGCCTTGAATCTTTTCATTCAGTTTCCCTTCTCTATGAGGAATATTTGCAGGGAGGGTGGGGAGCAGGAGCACAAGCAGCCTCAGAGCAGGGTATGAATGTTTCCATGCTGACTAAGCAAAGCAAGGCACAAGTGGCACATGAAAAAGGGCAGGTGTGGTGAGTGCTGCTGAGAAGCTGCTGCGTTGCATGGCACCCCAGGTGTGTACTGCTGACTGTAGTCAGTCATACCTGAAGCACCTAAATCAGAACAACTCTGTCTGTAGCTCACAGAATAATCACATCTGTGCTGTTCCTGAAAGCTGCTTTTAGTTCTTCTGTTAAAGCTGTGCCTGGATTTGAACCTGAGAAACTGGAGTCCTAAACAAAATATTTTTATCAAGTAATGGTGCTTTAAACTGTGTTTATTTAAGTTGATTTCAGCAGAGTAGGTAAAGAATATAGCACAAAAAATCAAGTAGTTAGGAGGATGTTCTTAAAGTTTGTTGAAGGTAAAGCTGGAGAGATGTTCTTGTCTTGAGGTCCCCATGAGCTCTTACCTCTAGATAAAAGTTCAAGTTAATTCCAAATCTCCTTGGAATTACTGGAGTTAGAAATTTTTTGTTTTTGTATAGCACTGAAATGTGCAACAAACTGGATAGAAGTCTGATAAATATATTTGTTTCTAAATGAAGGCAGCTATTGCTTATCTGATGGGTTTGTCACACATTATGTGACGTTAATGTTTATGTAATTGTCTGTCCACCATGTCAAGTAATGGCTAATAGACTAATGCTTGTTTTTATTTCTGAAACTGTTCATAGGGTATTTGGTACTAGCATGGTTGAGGAGTATGAAGAAATAGCTGATTCTCAGTATCAGTCTGAACGACAGGAACTCTTTGATGAAGATTATGGTAGGCAAATAACTTTTTGTTTCTTTCTTTTTTTTAAGCCATTCAAGCATGCCTTCTGCAAGTCTGACTTAAAAGGATTTGACAGTTAAATCTGCTTTCAGTCTTGTTTGACATCATTTAAGTATTTCTGGGCTTACCCAAGCATCGTTTTAAACTGTTGTAACTATTTTGGAGGATTGCTTTCAATCACTGATAATAAGCCTCTATTTCTTTTGGCAGGCTAGGCAACAATGTCTTCATATACTATCAGCTGCAAAAGATAACTGTGATCATCAAAGTAGCTCACACAAAGAACTTGATTCATAGTGACCATAGCCTTTTCCCTGGGGTGGTTGGCTCCATTGGTGCCCCTAACAATTGGGGAGGGTTTAGATTGGCTGGCAGGCTTTGTAAAAGATGTACACAAACATTTCCCCCTTGTTGTCCAGCCCTCATGAGGAGGAGGGTGGAAACCTGTGTAAGCATAGTGAGCTGTTGGCTGTGTGTTTCTGAATGCAGGGAATCTGAGGATTGAACTGTGAATCTCCCTGTATTTCTAATTGCATTGAGCTTGTGATCTCAGTGTGCCATCTCTGTATGTATTTCTGTAGCTGTATTTTTGCACCGTCAAACAAGCAGCGTTGAATGGATTGTTACCTCTTGAGGTTTATTTTCATTGTTCATGACATTTTATTTAATAGTAATGTGTTCTTTTTTACATAGATTATCCATTGGATTACAATACAGGGGAAGAAAAATCTTCAAAAAATCTCCTTGGTTCTGCTACAAGTAAGTATGACTGACTAGATAAAGCTGTGCTGAAATAAAATGAGCTGTTTCTCAGTGGGATGATGTTTCCACCTGCAAAATCTATGACTTTCTCTGTGATTTTTCTGCTGAAACCATTTGTTGTGATTCCTATTTAATGACATAGGAGTAAATTGTAGCAGTTACAAGCTGGGTTATCATTCTTAAAATTTTCTACAAGTCCAACTTTTTTTTTTAGATTTTCTTTTCAGAAACCTTATTTTCTGTGCATAAGGATAAGGATACTTAAAACACTTAAAGCACTCTGAGTTTTACATGGGGCTGTAAACAACCAGTATTAACATGCAGTCACACCTTAATTATTCAAAACTTGGAAATCCATGCATAATTAAGGTGCCTTTTTGGAGGCAGTATAAAGATTTAGTTCACAGCCTGAACAGAGGGGATGGAGGATGCTTTCTGAGAAGAGCTTATGCAAATCTGAAGCTTCTGTGTCCTTCATGAGAGCTGTGTAATTTTTTTGGACAGAACTAATGGGTCTTGGCCATCTCTTGTCACTTTTCCCCTTGGAAAGCCTCCAGATGTGGGTATTTTTTGGCCAGGTATACTTGAACATTCCATTTTAATGGTATTCTTAACTTCTGAATTATTTAGGGTGGTATCAGGTGCCACACACCCTCTTCTACAGGGCTCTTACCCTGTGCCACTCTTCTTTCTGGCACAGCTAAGGAAGATTTGTTGGCATCGTGTAGATGTTCAGTCACGTGAATGTTGTTCAGACTCAAGACAGCAAGTTTAAGGGCTCAGGCTTCTTTTTTGTTTCCTAACATATTGGAGCTGCAGAGTTCTTCACTGCTGGTTCTGAGAGTGATTGTTGCTTAAAAAGGTCATGGCTGTGAATATTGCTCTGCTTGGTGCTGTTCTGAATGGGCCGACAGTGGAAAAGACAGTTTATGTCCAAATGCTTTCCTCTCACAGGTGCCAGAAAGCAGGATGCTCTTCCATGACAATACTTATCTTTTACCTGTGGCTGAAATAAAAATTACAGAATGTTTTTCAAGTTGTAGTCACACATCCAATTCACAGCTGCTGTATTCCAGATCTTTTGTTCACAGTCTGAAAAAAGGAATGACTGCTGTAGGGTGGTTTTGTTTGTTTTTAAGTGTATTTAAGACTGTGATGAAAAGATTTGGAGTGCCTCTTCAAGCACTTCTACTGCTTTATCAGCACAGCTGAGCACTGAAATTAGCAGTGTTAATTACTTAATCCTGGCTGGTATATCTTGGTTTTGAGACTCATCTTCAGAATATATGCTCTCTTTTTTCAAGAATACCAAGTTTGTTTTGGGGATTTGTGTGTGATTGCTTGAACGAACAAGTCAGACATCCTTCTGCATTGTCTTAAAATATGGACTGAAATGCAGTGAGGGAGAAAGATTATGGAGGAGGTGGCTATAATGAGCTTCTGAGATATTTCAACTAAGCAATATTTTAGTCTTCTGCTAGTCTGGCTTGTGAAGGTAACTGTTCTTGCAGCTATTCTCGTAAGACTGTCAGGCTTCTGTTGCAACCTTTAATTCCCCCCTTTTTCCTTCCCTCTCCGTCAGTAACGAGAAAAAAAAATACTTAATGTTTGAATAACTTTGGTTACCAGCTTTTCCAAGAAAAAAACCTCAGACGCAGCGTAATTCAAGAATGTGGTTTCTGATCCATTTGAGGGGAAAGGCAGTACTGAGTGTCTGAGAAGAGCTTCTGAAGTCTTAAGTATTTTGTCAGAAGTTCTGAAATAACTGTAAATTTGACCTTGTCCATATAACATATGGGGTATGTTTGTATGTTGGAAGGTAGAGGAAGAATGAGCAAAACGGGGTTAATTTTTGTACGTTTACAGCACTGTTGTTCATTTTCTAAATAAGCCCAGAAATTATGTTTGTTTTCAGTCTCAAGGCCAAAAAGTTGGATATATGTATCATATATGCCTGTATAGGGCAGACCCTCTTTGCCTTTTACTTCTGTGATTTCTTTTTTAGGGGAGAACTTTAAATATTTTGAATTGTTGCATTGCTTTGTGTCAGCTGAAAGTAGGTTTGAGGATTCGGAAGGTTTGCAGTGGCTGTCAGTTCAGGTTAATTTTGAGTCCTTGTTCTTCTCTATCAGACCTGTTGTGGACACGGTGTTTAAAGGCAGAATTTTGTCTTGCACGCACAGCATGATAAATATTTTATGATAAATATGATAACACTTCAAACATTATCAAACCTGTTCCATAGTCTGAGTATTACAACTCTAAGTTTCTGGCTGGAGACCTCCCTCACTCATTCACATGCTCAGTGTTCCTAAATAATTGTCCGTTTGTCTTGCTGTTTCCCAGTTGCAGTGGAGTAACAAACAGTCAGTGCTTCCCACCACTTCTTGCCTTTGATGTCAGAAGGTCTGGCTGTGTGATGCAGCCCTGCCATAGTTGGTTCAGCTTTTTCTGTGAGGGAGTTTTGTACGAGGAGGCCAGGTATTTCCTTTCAGCAGGACTTGCCAAAGCTAATACAGGAAAGCTACATCTAGAGCACAGTGTAAGGCAGTGTTTAGAGATGTGTACTGACGTGTGCATAGCCAGCTCTTTGGTTAGCTGCTGGAGCCAGCTCTAGTTAAGTACCTACACAGAGTGGTACTGTGTATTGAGATTCTCTTTTTTTGTTGTTTGTGAATCCCATTTGCCATGTAAACTTTATTTTAGCTTCCTGGAAGCCAACAGAAAAAGAGATTTCTTTGCCAGTCAGTCTACTGATTAGATAGCAGTTTTTAAATACAAATTTCTATCTTTTAAAAGAAATCTCTTATCCTTAAAAGGATGGTGGAGCATTCAGTATGGTAGAATGATTGTTTTGTTCATTTTAATATAGTGTGATTTGTTTCAGGTGAGTGTTATGTAACAGCAGATAGCAGTGTGGTGTGATCTCTGAGCCCTCTGAGTATGTCCTCATTGATCACTTGGTTTCCATTTCAGATGCTATCCTCAATATGGTGAATATTGCTGCTAATATGCTTGGAGCTAAAACTGAAGAAACTTCTGAAGCTGAAGGTATTTTTATTTATTTTTTTTGTTTACATTAAAAGCATTCCAGGAAGCCTTGTCTGATTGAGCTGTAGGTGGTGTCCTTGTTCATTGCAGGGGAGTTGGACCTTTAAAGGTGACCTTTGAAAGTCCTTTCCATTTCAAATGATTCTGTGATTTCTTTTGAGGATTTCTTTTGTTCGCTTGCTAAAATTTTCCAGGAGGAGTTGGAGGATGTGCAATGAAATGATTGTTCTTCACCCTCTTTGATGGCATGTGTGATCAGTGTCATAGAACGCTTACCCTGTTGACAGCAAAAGTTTAATTTGCTGAGAAAGGAACAAAGATTCCAGATACTTGTTCAGCCATATTCTGCTTTCTTACTCTGTGTTACACAGTTCTAGTTGTAGAATCTGACTCCTCCCTGGAAGTATTTTAAGGCTGTCCATAGCATCTTATACACAAACTGTTGCTAGTACTTTCAATTAACTGGAACTTTAATGACCTGCAGTTGTTACTGAAGAAGTGTTAACATCTAACACACATCCCCCCACTCCTAAATATGGAAGGCAAACATGATTCTTGAATCTTTGTCCTATTCTTTCCTCCATCCTGCAACAGGGAACAAAAGTGTATCTGAAAATGTCACTGTCACCACTCCTGCAAGTTCAACAGCTGCACCGAGACTGCTTGAACCAACTCCTGTTCCTTCACCAGAGTAAGCTGTGTGTTTTTCAGTGTGCTTGTAGCACAGACTAGCCCATACCAGTCAGGCATCTTTGGTAGTAGAAAACTCAGATGTGGCTTGCTGCCTAAAACAAGTAGAAATGAAATAGTGATGAAGCAGGGAAGAAGTACTAACCAGGAAAAATGTTTGCTTTAGTAACTACTTATAGCTCTTTTCATTATATGCTTTAGCATTTGATTAAATATCAAAATGCTCTGTAACGTTTTCAATTATTTGTGTTATTTCATTTGGAAGCAATAAGAGAAAAAAGAGAATAAGAAGAGCTGTTCTTTTTCTATTTTTCTATTAAAGATTCTGGGGTGGATGCTGGCTGAATATTATTTGAGGTTTTGCAGGTTGTCTCCTGCAAGGGAGACTAATTAGGAATGGAAGCTGTATTTCTGAAACTTCAGTCAGATTGTACTGACAGAAGTTTGGAACCGTATGTTGTAAGGCTCTCCTTGATGAAAATATGTATGCAAATGTATGGACTGAGATGAGGAGGGGGAGTATATCACAGATACCTGTGTTTTTCTTAGTTGGTTAGTTGTTTAGAGTTGATTTAGCTGCTTAGAGCTGAGTCTTTTTGTGTGTGTGGTGGTGTTATGGCTTCTCAGCACTCTGAGACTGAGGGAAGTTAGTTGGAACATTTTCTTTCTTACATTTGAAGGTTGAAGTAGAAGAGCAAAATGCTTGCTGTGTGAAAACTTAGTGATAGCTGAACTGGTAACTCTTTGGGGGTAAGGAAAGAGGGGCCTTTCCGATTGAGGAGTTTTGCTGTGTCAGAAGCCAGGGTTGAAAAAATTGGGTGGCAAATCAAGTTTGAAACATATTGAGGAAGAATAACTTGCATGATTTCTGACTACATTCACGCTGACTTTTGATCATGAGAAGAAACTTTGCAGTCTTCTAGAGCAGTCGTGTAAAACTGTTGAAGTAACATCCTGTGTTTAACTCTCTCCTTGTAGACTTGCTACGACAGATATTCCCCAGATAGATAAGGAGCAGTTACGTGTGGATTTGACAAAAGAAAGTCCTATTGTTCAGCTGGTACAAGAGTATGAAGAAGACACAAGCCAGTCAACAGTAACCTTGTTGTCTAGTGATGATCAGGAAGAAGAAAAATCTGCATGGTTTGAACTTGAGACAGACACCTATTGCTATGACTTGGCTACAGTTTGTTGCATTTCTACTTTTACGGAATATCTGTTTAAATGCTGTTCAGTTACAGTAGCCATGAATCGGCAACATGGTAAAACTGAAGGGAAACAAGAGCAAGATGGCTCTGCTCATGCTCAGCTGCCACAGGTCGTTCTGCCTCAGTCTGTCCCTGTGTCAGATGAACTTCTGCCTGAGCAATTAGACACCAAAGCTGACAAAGTACCCGGCTCTACTGTGGCAGTTGATTTTAGCAGTGTGGTTCATGAGATCATCAGTAATGAGACTACAGCTACTATTGAATTGGAACCAAGCCATCCTCAAACTGTCTCTCAATCTCTGCTCTTAGAAGTTACCTCAGAAGTTAAACCTTTGCTAACGACAGAGATGGTGCTGGAGCCTTCACAAGAAGAGGCAGCCCAGGAAGCACCAGGGGTCACTCCTCAGGTGGATTCAGCTGAAGTCAGTGCAGCAACAGAAAAGGCTGAGAGCTCTGTTGCAGAGGAAGCTGTTGTAGTTTCTGAAACCAGTGTGATCACTGAAGTAAAGGAGATGAGCACCAGGGAGACTACCGCTACTCCAATGATTTCAAAGCCTACGGAGACTGTTCTGCAGCCTGAACATACAGTGGGCATCTTAGCCAGTGATGCTGGGGAAGGAAAGGAAAGCACTCCAGAAGTGCAGAAACCTGTTTCGTCTCCTGTTGAGTCTTCTGTATCTGTTGAAACAAAAGAGGAAGATCAGGCAACTGAGGAAGCTTTTATGTCAATTCCGGTCTCCGGAGGTCCACAGAGAACAGCTACAGACTTCTATGCTGAGCTGCAGAATTCAACAGATCTAGGCTATGCTAATGGAAATCTTGTTCATGGGTCTAATCAAAAAGAGTCCGTCTTCATGCGCCTTAATAACCGCATAAAAGCCCTGGAAGTAAATATGTCTCTCAGCAGCCGTTACTTAGAAGAACTGAGCCAGAGGTAAGGTTGGGGAAAGGTCTGCAGTCTGTAATTGTGGTTCCAGCCAACTATTTTAAGGAATTATTTCATATTTGTATGCAAAGGATTATGTGGAAGTTACTTCAGCGGGAAGCTTTATGGAAAACTGAGGCGATTAGCTGATTTTGAAAAGCTGTCAGAGATCTAGATGTGTATGGGTATCTAGGGTGCCTTTTCTGTATTTTCAGCTACAGTCACCTTTATTTTGTGTTGAAGAATATTGAGTGCTGTAGTTGGGTTGGGGTGGTGGTGGTGGAGTTTTTCATCTTTTTTATTTTTAAAGGATGAAGTGTTGCTATCTTCAAGTACTACTCTTCTCCATAGTTCCTTCTGCAAAAGGGCACGCACTCCTGCTGCTGTTACATTCAGTAACACAGGCCTACAGTGCCTTTTACTGGATTATTCAGTTGCTTGCTTCCTATTAAACTACTGTGTTATCTGTAGTAACTCCTGCTGAAGAAGGGAACATGGAGGAGGAACCCAGAACTTTCTGTGAGGGATACCTACATGCTGGTGGTTTATCTATGATGGACTTAGGATAAGCAGGAAATGTACCTGTCTAAGAGCTGGTTCCAGAGAAGGACTCTGCTATGTTTAGCACGCCGTTGTCTCTCTTGGCAGTCACTGCTTAGCAGAAAATTCTCCGTAGTGCCAGTAAGTTAGCACTCAGCTGTTAAGGTGCTGTGAAACTATATTTGACTGTAAGCTTAGAATAAAATCACACAAAGTAGGTAGATGTGTGACTGTATTTGAAGCTGGAAAAGGGATACCACTTGAATCTTAAATAAGCTGCTTTGGACAAAAAACAGTTTCTCCTTGCATAGTAGTACATAGTAGACAAGCCTAATGCTGAGGGGTTGTGTCAACTAACGTGTCAGGTCTTTGTACTTTTTTTTTTTTAGGTACCGAAAGCAAATGGAAGAAATGCAGAAGGCTTTCAATAAAACAATAATAAAACTTCAGAACACCTCAAGAATAGCAGAAGAGCAGGTATGATTTGTTGAAGTAATTTCCTAGTTAGGAAATGCTGCTTCTGAGAATGTTACAAGAAGGTGCAAAAATACTTTTGCTACTGAAGGCTTTTCTTAGCTGCATATCTGCCTTATAAAGCAAGTCCATTCCGCATTTCCCAAATTCTTCCTTGTAATAGAATTTTGCAGACATGCTCACAGTCTCTTTTTATAATAAAGTTATATCCAGTTTGTTTCCCAATTTTTATATTTGGGGAAATGTGGTTTAACTCAGCAGGTGCTCAGCACCATGCAGCTGTTTGCTCACTCCCCTGCCTCCCAGTGGGATGGGAGGGAGAATTGGAGGGGGAAAAAAAAAAACAAGGTAGAATGCATGGGTTGAGATAAAACTACTTAGTAAAATAAAGGGGAAAGGATAATAATCATGACACACACATACATGATGCACAAGCGATTGCTCAGCACCCCCCAGCTGATGCCAGCTAGCCTCTAAGCAGCGAGGGAGAGAGAACTCCCACCCCCTTCAGAACTGCTTCTGCACAATATCATGTGTATGGAATATCCCTTTGGCCAGCTTAAGTCAGCTGTTCTAATTCTGTTCCCTCCCAGCTCCTTGGGCCCTGAGCTGAGAATGGCCTTGGCTCTGTACAGCATAGCTACAACTGTAAACATTGGTGTATTATCTACATTGTTATTCTCCTAGAACCAAAACCTGGCATCACACCAGACACAAAAGAAAACAGTTCTGTCCCAGCAGAGACTAAGACAGGGAAAAAAATCAGCTGTCAGCTATTAGTGGCTGACAGTCTTTAAATGTATTTATCAGTGAGCTATCCATGATGCTTCTGGCTCCTGTTTCTTGCAGTCAAACCACATATTTAAGTTTCCTTCTTTTTGCAGCTCTGGTATTTAAGCACAGATAGACGATTACCCTGATGTTGCTGAAGAGACCTAACCTCTAGAAAGGGAAGAGAGGTCCAATAATGATTTAAGCCAGATTTGCAATTGAAAGGGTGGTGCATGTAGCAGAAGTTTTAGTCCATTATGTTAAGTGTGATTAAAGGATGTGGGAGCTGCAGTAGAGGTTTTTGTTTTTTTCCTGTTTTCCTGCACTGCTCCCCTAGCTTTTGTGAGCTTTCAATTGCAGCATTACCTGTGTGCTAAATAATCACAAAAGCACTTGTGCACGTCACAGCAAGTTTAATCAGAAACTCTCTGAAAATCTCTGAAGTGCTGTGCTGGGCCTGTACTGTGCTTCTCTGTCAAAAGCAAAGAAAACTGCAACTTTCCTTAGTTGACATGCATGTTCTTTTTCGCTTGTTTTGAATATTATCAAATGCTGGTCAGTCTGAGGGCTCTCTTCTTGGTTAACCTCCTTGATGCTCTGCTCAGCTTTCCTACTTTCTCATAAGATGAAGGATCTTGTAAGGGTGGCAGGAGAGGATATCTTCAAAGGGCTTATTGCTAGCTAGCTTGGGCTCCTGCTTCTAAGGCTAGCCACTTGATCACAGAGCAGAAGCAATGTTTCAGCCTTTAGATTTCAGCTTTGTCTGGTGATCTGCACATGTTTTGGAACATGACAGTGCTTGGCTTCCTGATAGTCATTGCACAGAGCTAACTACTAATCCTGCCTTTAATAAAGGTAGTAGTAGTCACTGTAATGAAAGACAACAGACATAATGTTACAAAACATTGTTGTGTAAAAATGTTGATGTTCTGAAGGCTTTCTCTGATTAACATTACATAAACAGTTTGAAATGTGAAGTGAAAGTTTTGTTGGAAACATGCTAAAAGGATCACAGGGCTACCCCATGCCTGGCTCTGTCAGATAGAATGCTGATGTTGTGCAAGAGTACGGGATAGTGGAACCCTGAACTAAATAGCATGGGCATGACTCTCCTCAATACAGGATCAGCGGCAAACAGAAGCAATCCAGCTGTTACAAGCACAGCTCACCAACATGACGCAGCTAGTTTCCAATCTGTCAGCAACCGTGGCGGAATTAAAACGTGAGGTAATTATAAATTAGCAGTATGGTGCAAGCTCTCGAGCCAAGGAAATGGATGCATAAACATATCTCAGTTTGAAGAGGCCTTAAAGATTCCTCAGTTTGAGGAGTCTTTAAGTAAAGCTTTTCAGTCGTTGCTTCCAACCTGCTTCGGCAACTGGCCAAGGGAGGAGGAGAAAGGCTGAGTATTTTGAGTTGTCTTGCGCACAGCAAAATTGGTAATAGTTTGTACTACAGCCCTGCGAGTCCTGAAATTGTGATCGCAGCTCGTGGTAAAAGAAGGAACTTGCTTGGAATAACTGAATATCTCAGCCTTCCTGTAGTACGTTACAGTTGATACGGTCCTGTAAAACGACTCAGTGAAATTAGAAGGCTAAGCTCTGAGTTTGCAATGGCAGCAGTAGGATTTGTTACACACAGTTTGAAACATGATGGGGGTGGTGGAATGATGCATTCTATTCTTCAAGAACTTCCCTGGCATCTAATGTGTTGCATAACAAGTTGTGTTGCATGGCTTTACCTGTTTCTCAGCTTCAGTAAAATGGAGGTACTTTACATTTCCAGCACTTATATTGACCACTTGAATATTAACAGCCTTGCAGTAGGAGATCTAGTGTGAAAGTGGGTCTGAGCGCTGCTGGATCTGGACTGTAATAATAGATGAATGTGCAGAGCATTGTGCTTCTCCCTCCTCAGTGGCAGACCAGCATGTCTAAAACACCCCTCTCCTTCCCTCTCTGGCTATTGTGATGTGTGTAGATGAGGGGAATCTTGGCACCAATATTAGGAGTATTTCAAATGTTTACGTTCTTCAGCCTGAGATTTCAAACCATATTTTAAGTATGACTCTTTTTGTGCATGTTGCCAAACAGTGTCCTGAGCTGTTTTCTAGCACTTAGTGACACCCTCGTTGACGCCTAGTTGGCTAACCACCCATTAGTGAGTGCTGTGCTTTTAAATAGGATCTGACCTTGGTGATCATCAGGGTATGACAGGCAAGTGTCCTGGGATTTGAATACGTACTTTCCCTAAACTCTAGTCACCTGAGTCAATTTGTCTGAGACATTTCATCAGTACAAGATGGAAAGTCATGTTCCTTCTCATCCCTTAGTGCATTTGAGATAGATTGGTATAGGACACTGCTATTTATTTTGAAACATAATTTGCTGAATTTCAGCTTCTGTGTAATTCTAGTAAGCTTCATCGGTGAATGCTCAGAAAGGAACATACTGGCAAGATCCTGCTAGGATGTGAAATTGAATAGTCTGGAAAATATAACCCATTGAATCAAGTGAACGTAATAGGATTCATTCAGTACTGCAGTGACAAGTGATGAAAAGCATAATATTGAGATATTTCCTATCAAAAGTGAATCAAAACTTAACATTTCTGCACTAGGTTGTGGGAACTGCATCACTTTCAGAAAGACTTCTGTATTCATTATAGGGGGCAGCTTCTTTAAGCAGCAGTGGTGCCGTAGTCAGTGGAATCTTGTCCCACGTTATCAGATAGTGATTTTCAGCCTTTAGTCCTCAAATGCCAGGTGGCATTGCACTAAATCAAACCTCTGGGAAAACTACTCCAACTTGAATGTTAGCGTGAAGTAGAAAAACAGGAAAGGTGACTTGAAAACATATCAGCTGTTCTTTTGAAGTTCTCGTGTTGAAAGCAAGGTAATAGAGCCATTGCATTGCTGGTTAGTCTTTAACAGCTGTATCAAATTCTTCCAGGTTTCTGATCGACAAACCTACCTTGTGATTTCTCTGGTTCTCTGTGTCATTCTGGGCTTGGTGCTTTGTGTGCAGCGGTGCAGAAGCACATCTCAGTTCTGTGAAGGTTACCTCTCAAAAATTCCTAAAAGTAATCACTACCCTAGCCCCAAAAGGTAATGTATTTGAAACTTAATTGTTTTTGCAGCTTTTGTTGATGTTTCCTAAATCCACGGGGGCTGGCAAATCTGCTTTAACCCCAGGTTTACTTTCTTGATTGTAAAGCGCAGTTACTGCTCTGTAGCAATTGTGGAGCCAGAGAACTTAAGATGCCTTGGTAGCATGTCTTAAAGGCAGTGCTGTGCCTGTTTGCTTGGCCTTCTCAGGCAACTGGGTGAAGGACTGATTCTATTCTGCCAAAAATGCTTCTTAATGGAAAAATGCATAGTCCTGAGAAAGACATGTTTTAAAAAAGCTTTGTGTTTTGCATTGCTTTAGATGCTTTTCCTCTTACGATGATATGAATTTGAAAAGAAGAACTTCTCTCCCACTGGTCAGATCACAGTCTTTCCAGCTATCTGGTAAAGAAGGTATGATCTACCTGTAAGGCTAGTATTACTCTGGCACTATGTGTTGTGTGTTTTATTTGCAAGTGTGCGTATGAAAATGGCATCGGGGGTTCATGTCAAAGTGTGCTGAAGTGTAGTAGTTCACTAATACGTTCTGTGCAGCAGGGTGGTTCATTAATGTTACCGCTCCCAGAACGGTGCTAAATTAGGCTAAAACACTAAATACATGATTAGCATTTTGTAGAGTATAAATGACAGCCTCCCTGAGATGTGTAACAATCGATGCAGGCCTACAAAGCTATGAAGCTTGTAGGAAGTGGTATTTTTTAATGCCAGAAACCAAGTCTGAATGCCCTACCTCTTGGAAGTCCTAAGTAGTCAATCTTGAAACTTAACAGGTATTTATGGATCCAAATTTATCAGCTGTATTAAGAAAATTTACCTCATTTGTCCTGGTTTGACTAAGAGGAGCAATCTCATCACTTCAATATTTGTGTTAGATTCAGAACAAGTGAATTCTGCTTTCTTAGGTCATCATTGTCATGCAAAAACAAAAGTGGTGCAACATTATAGTGACATTAACTACTGGGTATGCCACTGATGCAGTGCTTCCAGGTGCATCAAACCAGCTTCACAGTTCTTGTACAGTGAATAAAACTGCATAGAAATCCATTACTTGAATTGAAATGTTATTAGGCTCAGAAAAAAAAATGTTCAAAACGCTGATAGAGGAATGCTGATGTCACATCAGTCTGAATGTCTGTCCTGTCTGTGATGGGTGCTTTTGCTGCTAGGTGCACGTTAAGCACTATTATATTGCTAGCAGTTTGTACATTAGAAGCTCATTTCTGCCAACTGCTTGTTCCTTGTCCCAAAGGGTGTTGTGTGCTCTGCTCTTATGGCCTCCTATGTCAGAATGTGAGATGTTTTCAGGTGACAGCTGCCATGTCAATGAGGGGGACTTCTTCAGTGTTGTCTTCACTTCTGTGTACTTGTGTTGTCCATAAGTTTATAATGGCAGCAAAAATGTGTGATAAATGGCATATCTTATCCTGTGTAGTTAGAACGGTGGTGTTCTGTAGCTGGCATTGTCAGTTAGAAGTGCTGAATGTGTGTGCCCTTTCTTACAGTGGATCCCGAGGACCTGTACATTGTAGAACCCCTGAAGTTCTCCCCAGAGAAGAAGGTACAGTAGGTGCAGGGGTGCAGGCTGAGTGCGAGCACCGTTCTGCCTGCAGGTGGTGCCTCTCAGCTGCTCTCTGCTGCCCTGCTCCCCAGGGTTGGGTCTTAGCCCTGCTTCCCTTTCAGAAGCTGACTGTTTCTCTTTTTACTTGTGGTTTCAGAAAAAGCGTTGCAAATACAAAAGTGAAAAGATAGAGACTATCAAGCCAACAGCAGAGCCTCCCCATCCCATAGCCAATGGGGAAATAAAAGGAAGGAAGCCGTTTACAAACCAGAGGGACTTCTCTAACATTGGGGAAGTTTATCACTCTTCGTATAAAGGCCCTCCATCTGAAGGAAGCTCAGAAACGTCATCGCAATCTGAGGAGTCCTATTTCTGTGGCATTTCAGCTTGTACGAGTCTGTGCAATGGACAAGCCCAAAAGACAAAAACTGAGAAGAGGGCCATAAAACGAAGACGGTCTAAAGTTTCAGACCAAGGGAAGCTCATAAAAACTCTAATACAGACTAAGTCAGGGTCAATGCCAAGCCTGCATGACATAATCAAAGGAAACAAAGATATAACAGTGGGAACACTTGGTGTCACGGCAGTTTCTGGACACATCTAAAACTAGCTGAACTTCTCAAACAGGAGAGTGTTTGTTCATTTGAGAACAGTCTGTGGTATTCTGTGGGAGGATGGTGGGAGACGAAGAGCTCGACTAATTGGAAAGTATTCAGAAATTTGGTTTCTGCCTTTTTTAAATAGATGGGATTGTGTCAATCTTGGCTATAAGCTGCAGCTTTATGAGGCTGAAAGTTTCCTATGAGAACAGCATGGGGGGAGGGCGGGCAGGGGGGTTCATTTTTTTAAAGGTTTTTTTTCACAGTTCCTGGGGCAGAGATTTTTTGAAACCCAGTTTGTTGGGTGGAATAGGGATAAAAGCCTAATCCTCTTCCTTCAGCTTTGTTCCTATTTCTTGCACCTTCCCATATTTATGTGCCTTTTGTCTATTTATAATGCCACTGGAAGAGGGGAGATACAATTGTTTGTCATTTGATTTATTTTGTAATTTCTCTAGCTTTTTTGTTTTTGTTTTTGAAGATGCAACACTACAGTGCTGTAAAGGGACGTGTTGGCTTTCAGCTGGACTCAGTAATGTGGACTGGATACTGTAAAAATACTAATAGATGGACTTGCCTGACTGGATTCTGGTTTTGCAAACTCCATTGAGAAAAATGTCTCACTGGGAATGGTAGTTACGTTTATCTTCACCTGCAGGTACAAAGCAGAGCTGTAGCCTGATGTGCTGAACAGATGACAGTTGCTCCTTAGTGTTTCTTGTGAACATCTTGTGACGACGAATGCTTTTGTTATCAAAATCCACTGCTGTAGTTTTCCAGAAGAGCTGAATGGAGGGCACTCCATGTGTTTCTGTGCTGAGAGCTGGGGAGAAAGCTCAGCTGGAGAGCACGAGGGGAGGGTGCGTTGGGGCAGACGAGGCAGAGTTTTCCAGAGCAGCTCTGGTTGTGCTGTGTTTGCAAAGCCTTGAAGTCTGACCGGTCGGGTTGGTTCAAAGTGGGTATTTCCGTAGCATTTGCTTTTGTATTGGCTAACAAATGTGCAGTGTTTGTATGGTTGATATTTTCGTACAAGAGTTTTTTTTATTTTTGACTGTGACTGTATATTTGGATACTATAGGATGTGTGAGTGGGAAAATGTTGTGTGTATCTGAGTGAGTGGAACAAAAGGTTGTTCCTTTTGACAAATGTTACAGGTTCACATTGTAAAAAAATAAGTTAACTTATTGAGCACTTTTAGTGGTACCCTTTTTAACAGATCTAATGCCTTTCCTTGGTATTGTATGTGACTTATTTAAAGCCTTTGTTTTTGATGTTTTGTTTTGCTGCTTTCTTGTTGGTTTATGAATACTTTAAGGTGATGTACTTTTGGATTTGACCTGCACAATTAGCCAGTCAGAGCACATGAACCAGATTTGTTGAACCTGGATTTAAGAGTTTTAAACCTGGATGAGGAAAATGCATACCTGAGTGCAGCATATGTTGTTGTGGAACAAGAGTTTGTAACTACAGAGCTGTAGTGCCATTAGAAACTGTGAATTTCCAAATAAATCTGAACACTTTGTCTTTAATTTAGTGGCACTTTTCCTTTGAAAATCTGTCTTATGGTGTAAACGCATCTCCAAGGAGGAGTGACCTTTGCATTTCAGCGTGAGGCCAGAACAGCTTACTTGCAGTGAGCCTAGCTGCACTGTGTGCAGCCAAATGGCAAATCCATTGGCAGTGCAGCCCCTTACTCCTCTCTTCAAATGTGACCTCCCCAGTGCTAGTTTCTCTCACAAAAGTCTCTATCTTCACCATGGGAACTGCTTTGATTAAAAATAAATAAATAAATAAATGGAGAAGTGCAGGAAGGGCTGCTTTGGGGGTGTGTGGCTTTCTTGTGGTGTGGGTTTTCTGTTTCAATTTACCTTCCTTCCTCTTGATGCGTCACTTGTAGGAAGTTTGCTTTTCTTTTCTGTCTCGGTTGTAACTGAGCTGTTTTTCTCGTCAGACAAGTGAAGCTGGACACGACCGAATTCTTAGAAAAGCCCCTCTTTGCTATCGTGTGCTGAAACCTCAAATTGAGAGGTATGGAATGAGGCCAAATGACTGATGATGGGATATGCAGTGTCAAATGCGTTTCCAACTATCAAGTTTTTATTTATCCTTTGTTATTGCTGGCCTCTGAGCTCTGGATAGAAAAAAAAAGATTGTGAAACTGAAGTTAAATCAAAGATGGTGGTGGTCTTATAGTTATCAACTGTTGTGTGAGGATTGCTGTGAGGCAAGGAGGCATTGCCTTTCCTGGAAGCAGCTGCTGAGGGCTTGGTGAAACCCAAGCTTCTCTGGAACCATGGTGGTGTGTGGACAGCCAGAATCCTTCCTCTGTTTTGCTGGACTGGACAACTCTTGTGCCCTTTCCTCACCTTTTTGCCTAGACTAGATTACCCCATAGCACTGGTGAGCTATCCTTGAGGATCACGTAGAAATAACTGAGCAGTCAGCAGCGCTCCTCTGTGCTTCCTCATACAATAAGAGTGCTTTAAAAACACTTGATGTACCTACCGTGTCCTCTTTAGGGTGGGTGATACTTGGCCTCGAACTGAAGCACCTTCTTGATTTCTTTTGCTGCTGTGATCTGTTTTGTACCTCAGGTGTTGGTAATTGTGAGTAGGCTGCATGTTTAAATTCCAAGCAGATGTACTTCCTTGTCAGTGATTTTAGGCGTGCAACTAAATTCCTTTCAAACAGTTTTGTATTCCCTACTATCTACTGATTTTAAACCTGGGCAGGGCTTAATAACCTAAGGAATGATTGTGTTTGGTGAAAAAAAAAAAAATAAAAAAATACCAGCAATAAAGTTTTAATGTACAGGCAACATGCTATGGGAATAATGCATGTCCAAAATAGAGCAGAGCTCTGTTTCAGCTATGTGATTTCAGGCCATGTGGCTTGCAATCCATGTGGGAGATGTGGCAGGTGCCATAAGGTGCAGCTAATGTAAGGTCAGGAATGTTTCTCACTCAGTCTCTCATGTTTCAAGACTGTCTTTGGAGGACCTCATAGTATTCATGTAGTTCTGAAGATATTCTTCAGAATCAGTATTTAAAAAACCCACATTATAACGTCATGAGCTTTGTAGCTTCACTTTCCTGAAGGCTCCTTACTGTTCCTGAGAAATGCTGCCTCTGGGCTGAGAGTACAGGAGCTCACATGAATTCCTCTGATGTGATGGGGAGAGAAAGCATTGCCCACAGTGCAAACTTCTTCAGTATCTGATTAACTGGACATACAGTGAGAGACATCAGCCTAAGAGTCCTGTTGTGCTGCTTAGTGGATATTGATGTTAGCACTCATGACTCCTGTCAATAAAATATTTCTGTCCTAGGATCACTGCTGGTGCATGTCAGTTGAGGGGCAACTTTCCATATTCTCATTGCTGTTACCAAACAGTACCAGACATTTCAGCTGTGCCTTGCTCTAAACTTTCCAACCGACCACATCGCGCTTCAACTGCTGGAAAGGCTCATATTGGGAGGAGCCTCCTGGGCTGCTTGTGCTCTTGCAGCTGTGCATTTGCTTCTGGCAGTAGGATGGAACTGAACCACAGCTTCCTCTTGCTGTGCTTGCTGCTTTTAATTATTTATAACCACTTTTTTATTTTCTTTTTCAGAAAAGCTCCTAAAGTCATGTTCTCATTTGCTTAATGTTATCCTTTCATGTGGGCTCTTGAGTAATTTTTAGCTTCCTATTTCACTTTTATTAATATCACGCTGACTAACCTGATTTCTTTGAAATAAAGGCTCTCCTAAGTTGATTGTGCTCTACAGAGACGGCGCTTTCTCATGAAGGTGGCTTATAAAGCTTGACAAATCACTGAGGCGGTGTGGATACTTCAGAGGAGGGCCTGGTCCATCTTGTGGTATGTTTTGTGCTGTAAAATGCCATAAAAGCAGCATGCGTATTGAGCAGCGAGGGCTGTATCCTTTCTCCCCAGCACGTGCTCAGTGTGTGATTGTTCCCAAGCCTCCTGTGGCTCAGAGCTTGCCCAAGCATCTGTCCTTCTCTCTGCTTCCTACAGATCGGGTGGTGAAAGCAATGTGCTCTCAGGATTTCCACTGGAGTGCAGTGTTCCTTCAGGCTGCTTGTCTTCTCGAGATTCAGGCATGTAGAGAGGAGTGTCCAACTGCTGTTCTATCTAAGATTTTTTTTCCCCTTTAAACTAATCTTAAAATTAGATGCCCTGCTTTAGAAACAAACAAACAAAAACCAATTCAGTTTCCAACCAAGTGGTTATTGAATAGAATTGGCCTCCTGGCTCTCATTGTGGATTTCTGGAGTCTTTGAGTTATATTGTGCCAACCTTATTTATTATATTGCTTAAAACAAAACCAGATTAGAACAGCCATGAGAAAATTGCTTTTGCATTAAAGCATATCTCTGTAAATAAGCTGTTGACTTTGGCAGCAGCCTGTATAACAAGAAATCTGGCTGCTTAATTATGGAAACCAAGGGTCTCATCTCTTAGGATATAGATGTAGTACATCTGTAGAGGTGATGGCAGGGAGGGAGCCCTGAGCAGGATGCTTGTGGGAGTTCTGTGGATCTGTTTGAGCTTCTGGAGCTCTGCTACAACCTCAGTGTGCTGAGGTGGTTGTACAGACAAACCACAACACTCAGCCAGCAGGCCAGGCGGTCACCTTGAGGAGCCTGTCAGAGCACAGAGAGCTGTTGTTTCCTGTTGCAAAAAGCTGTCACACACAGGAAAATTTGGAACACTTTCATGATCCCTTCATGTAAGCCCAGGGGCACCAAATATTTAAGTAACACAAGTGTTTCCATCAGAGAAGGGATAATCACAAACATATGCATCATATAAAGGTATTGCTAGCCATGTTTGCTGAAATAAGACATTTTGTTTATATGCATTAAGCATCAGAGTGGAAATGCAGTTTCTTTTAAATATGTGAACTCCTTTAGCTGTGGTGGGGAGAGAAGTGAAGTGTAAGGTGGCTTCTGCTTTTGCCGGTGTGCAGCGTGAGATGGGATGGAACAGCTTAACATGCTTCACTTTGGTGCAAATGTTCCACTGCTTTTGGAACAAAGCATAGAGCTCTGACCACAAAGTGCTGTGGGTAGGCAGCCATCAAGCAGCGTGTCTTATCTTGTGGAAACCTTGAGTGTCAAACAGCATCAGGTGTTGCTAAAGAAAAGAAACTTTCTGGGGTTTGGATCGGCTTGAGAAGATCTAATGTTTCCAGACCTTTTTCAGATAAAAATGGGTTAGCTTAGGAATGGATAGGAAAAATCGTGCATCTTTTTTATGCATCTCTTCCCCAATTTGAAAAATAATAAAAGGGGCCCTGGCACAAGAAAGATGTGAAGCTGGTGGAGTGGGTCTAGGGGAGGCCATGAAGATGCTCAAGGAGCTGGGAGCACCTCTTCTGTGAAGAAAGGTTGAGGGAATTGGGCTTGTTTAGCTTGGAGAAGAGAAGGCTGTGGGGAAAGCCCATTGCAGCCTTCCATGCTTGAGTGGAGCCTACAAGTGGGAGGGGTACCAACTTTACATGGGCAGATAATGATAGGACAAGGGGAAAGGATTTTAGAAGAGGAAATTTAGATTAGAGGTTAGAGGGGTGTTTTTCACTCAGAAGTGAAGCGCTGGCACTGCCACCCAGAGATGGAGGTGCCCCAGGCCATGGATGGGCCCGGGGCAGCCTGAATTGGGGGCGGCCAGGCCGTGGCAGGGGTGGAGCTCAGTGATCTTTAATGTCCCCTCCAACCCAACCATTCTGTGTTTCTTTGATGTGACTCCTTAGGACATAAAAATGGAAGATAAATGCTGGCTGTCTTGAAACTAGTTTTTTCTTTGCTAGATGTGTGCTGGGTAGAGAGCCTGCATCCTACTGGGTCCTCTGCAGTCTCACAGCAAAGAAGAAACTCTACAACTCTTATTAAATATAACTTGAAACAGCTGGTGAACATCTCTTAAGTTGTAACACGGCACGGTTACTGCTGACTTGAGGGTTGCATGCACTGCCCAGGGGGCTACGGCACAGGCATGGTCAGTGTTTGACAACCAGCCGGTGTTTCCCACTGCTGAGGCTGGCTGTGTGCTGGCAGCGTGGGGCAGGGCGTGGATCCCACCTGAAGGGTTTGTGAATGCACTTACTGACTGTCTGGGGATAATGGGAAATCAGCATCTGCGTGTTTGCTGTGGTCTTCCTTGCAACCTCTGAGCAGCCACAGCAGCTGTTCCATTTTCTCGTAACTAGGCTGTTGCATACAATTAGATCACCTGCATCTTTGTTTCCCGTATGTTCAAGCAATTGATCCCATTACCTCACAGCCCTGTACTTAATTTCCTAGCTTTTATTACAGACGCAATCAAAAGAAATGGAATCTTACTTTGCTGCTTTCAATTCTCGGCTGCAATGGCTCTTTGTCCTGCTGGATTCTGTCCTGCCTCAGAAGGTCTCTGTAGAGCTCAGTGCCCCTTCTGCTGGTCCTGGTGCCCATTGGGAGCAGGGTGTAGTTTGCATGTGCTTAATGAACAAGAGAGAGAAAAATGTCTTGCTCTCTGGAAAAGGGCCGTGCTAACCATTGCAGTGCCATAGAGCTGGGGGTTTGAATGGGGTCAGAAATGGGGTTTGAATGCTGCTCTCTTGTGAATGTGAACATCTCTCTAGGGAGCTGTTGGTACCAACACACATCTCAACACGAGCCTCGTGTTTCTAGTGAAGAGTTGACTGTAGAGGGAAGTGGAAAGCATCACCCTTGGCTGGAAAACTGAACTGTTAAAAAAAAAAAAAACATGTAATAAAGAAACAACTCTGAGACGTCTGCGCTCACCGCAGCGTTGTGTAACCCAAGGATGCTGTGAGCTGCTGCTGTCTCCATGGGCTGTCCTGGGGCAGCAGGGTCAAATGAGGAGAGTGCAGTGGGATCCACAGTGCTCGTGCCTTACCATATGGAGGAGGCAGCTGGGAGCACTGTGGAACTGTGTAGGATCCTCAGTTGCGTCCCTGCCATTCTGCTCTCAGATAAACCAAAGGAGATGCTTCTGCTGTCTGTCAGTTATTGTCACTCCTTTCTGAGCCTCTCTGAAGCTGAATTTAAACTTGTAACATGCATTCTGAGGCTATCTGCGTCTCCCCATGTATTAACCTGGTGCTATCTGTGAGCTTGAGCTCCTGGGCCCTCATTCTTTCCCTGCTGCAAAAAAAAACAACCAGAAGCCTTCTCTTGGGTGGTGCTCTCAGTTTCTCTTTCTGAGGTACCCATTAGTGAGCATGAACGGGGTGCATCCATTTTGCCTTGTGTGGCTGGTACTTACCAGTATTGGTCTGACTCTGGTTGCCAGGCCTAGCCTGGGACAGCAAAAGGTTGTCACCTCTGGAGTTAATGCTTCAAACAAACACAACCCTACCTTTGAATGCTGTCTTTTTGTTTGTTTTCTTAACTACATCTTCAGTTGCTATTGGGTGTAATTTATGCGGCTCTGTGGGCTTTCAAGAGTTGCTTTTTAGCATTTCTACTAGTCATTATTGTAACAGGAAATATCATCTTCAAATACATATTTTACTATGTCCAGAACCTAATAAGTTTTCCTCCTACACAGCATTTTTTAAAATTGTTCTTTAAATCCTTGCATGCAAACTTGTACCTATATGTATTTTTTTAGCTGCTGGCTAATTCTAATTGCTGTCAGCACAAACTTCAGCCTGACCATCTAACCATGTCTTGTCTTTTGCTGTTCTTTGCTGACAAGCTTGGCGAAAGGGGGGCTTAGGAGGCAGAGAGAGAAATCTGATGCCCTTTTTCCCCTTCTCCTGTCCTTTTATCCTGCTCAACTGTTCCTGACTCCTATGTTGGGCGAGATCAACTTTGCCAAAATTTCGGTTCCTTGCTTTCTATCAAAAGAGCTTGCTGTGACGTGGGTGTCTGTCTGTGGCAAACAGTCCTGCCATCACTTGAAAACCCTTGTTAGCCCTGTGTATGGTTTGAGCAGTAGGAAACCAGCAGAAAGCAGAGCCTGCTGGTGTCGTGATGTGCCATGTGGATGTTCTCCCACTTGGCTCTGCTTACCAGCTGACCTCTGAAGGTGGCTACAGGTGAAACAGAGTGTGACAGCAGGCAGCAATGGCAGAGAGTGCCGGGAAGGGAGAAGTCTCTGAAAGTGTGCTCAGCACTGAGATGGATTCTTTGATGGTAAAATAACCCTCGTCTTCGGTTTGCCACAACGTGTGGTGTTAAAGGGCTCTTGATCTGAATAGAGATGATGCAGCAGGCATGGCTGAAACAGGGCTTTCATCAGCTTACCCACAAATTACAAAAATATATGTGCATTTTGGTGAAAATAGGAAGCAGTGGGTCAGTGGCAAACACATCTGTGACGCTTAAGGGATCTTGCTCACGTGCCTACAATCCCACCAAGATGAGCTGTCTGCATTGAACTTAATCAGTGTCAGAAGGGCATAGAGGGCAGCCTGGAGGGGGAAGACAACTCAAACACCTGACCATCCACCTGGGGGAAAGGTAGAGATTGCCTGATTTGAAGAGAGAGCTCAGGAGGGAGGAAGCTCTCAGCTTTGCCCCTTGTATTTTTACAGAAGTTGAAGGGCCTCAGAGGGCATTAAAGAAATAGGAACTCCCTGGCACCTGTGTCTATTTTGCAGCAAGTCACAGGGGCGGTGTCCTCAGCGCTCTGAGAAGGAGTATTGAGTAGGCTTGAACTGCTGGAGGTGCATTTCAGTTGCTTTTATTTTTTGTGTCAGAGCTAGAAGTACAAGACCCTAGAGGTTGCTGAAATGGTTTGTGCTGTGGATTCTCTTTTCAGCAAGGAGCTGCGGTGAACGTTCTCAAAAAGCAGCAGGGTGTCTGGTGGTGCACATCTGACTGATTGGTGTGGTTGGAGGCACAACTCAGCCCTTGCTTTGGAGAAACCAGTGTGCACACATTGTTAGAGCATGCTAACCATGAACTGCAGATTTTGATGTTCAAGATCAAAATCTTTGTGTTGGGGCTGCTTTCTTCAGCCACATAAGAGACAAAAATTACATTTGTTCTTGCATTAAGCACTTCATTTTTAAAACACTGCCCTCCTATAAATGCACTTCATTATGTCTATGAAATGAAAGAGCAAATAGCTATGGACAGTCTTTTGTGTAAATTTATGGTAAATTTATGGGAAAGCTCCTTGCCACTACTTAGAAATCAGCAGCCAATGAAGACTTAAATTGAGAAATGGAGATGCTGTCTCTCCTCATGATTTGGCAGTGAGCCTTTAAAAGCACTGGTCCCTGCAGTGTGCCTAAACTCTGAATCCTTCCTTGAAAGGCAAGGAAGTTCCACCAAGATGAGTAGTGCAGTGTCTGATCAGTCACCCAGCCAGGTGAGGTCCTACTGCAGCACTCGCCGTTGTTCAGAGAAGACTGAAAAGCAACAAGAACTGCCCTCTCCAGCATTGCTGCAAGTCGGAAGAGGACAGCAGTAAGTAATTTGTCCTTTGCAAAACGAAGCAGTTCTTGAGTGCCTGTTGCTGTACTTGATATAAGATCTTCATATTTCTGCTAAGGGGAAAACTCAGCTCTGCCTCTCAGCTCTCATGCAGGATGCCAGAAGCAGAAGAGTGTTATTCCCCCTGCTTGCAGTGCAGGACACCGCAGTGGAAAAGCAGCTGCCTCTGCCTGAGTGGGCTGCTGGAAAGGGTGGCTGGCTGATTACTCAGCCCCTGCCTGACAGCACCGTGCTGCTCTGTACACCTCCTTCCTGGGGCTGGTGCTGTGTGAGTGCAGTCTGCCACTAGCTCTGTCCGGCTGCATGTGCATGCTGCTGCAGTGTGGGAGGAGCAGGCGGGTGCCCTCAACTTGCAGCCGAGGGTGGAAGCTTTTTGGGGTTTGCTGTTGCTGCTTGAGGCTTTCATAGAGTTGCGGCATCTGAGCTGGGATGATGCAGGCACACAGAAGCAGAGCTGGGTCTTCCCCCAGGGCTCAGTCTGGGCCAGCCTCGGCAGTTTTTGGCTGCCACATGGAAGATCACACAAAGCGCGTCCAGCCCATCCCACTCCCAGCCATGCAGCAGAACTTGAACTATATGCACCCCCAGATCTTTTGGGTGGATGGCTGTGCCGATGCCAGTACCTCCTGCCATCCAGCATCCCCTGTCGCTCCCTTCCCTCCACCGGTACCCGATCGGAGGAAAAAGCCAAAGAGCAACAGAGAAAGGAGCAGCGTCGGCTTCCTGGTGATCTTCTTGCTGATCCTGCTGGCCCTCACTGGAGTGGGGCTGAGCATGTTTCAGATTTTCCACCTGGAGAAGGAACTGGCTGAACTCAGAGAGGTAAAGTCTGCCTGCTGGCCACACAGGCTGTGGGGAGAAAACTGTGGCAGTGACGTGTCTGCCATGTCAGTGTGCGTGGGGCTGTTTGTTACTGTGAAGGACTGCTCTGTTGGTGACTGTGGTACATATCTGGTTGTCCTGATGGTTGAGTGCTGCAGGCTCTCTCTCCCTGTGCACTTAACCTTGCAGCTCTGCATGAGCACTCAGAATAGCTGTTGTTGAGATGGTCTGGCTGCATCTAGATGGTGCTTTTGTGCTCTCACCCTGCTAAGAGAGCTTGTCACTCTTCTTTTGACAGTCTGTCAGCACTGAACACATCCCTCCAGCCCTGGAGAAGCTCATAGGTGAGTTGATGTACGTAGAGGAACTCCTCCTTGCCAGCGTGTGTGAATGTTCCTGCCAAATTCTTCCCTCCCCTTGTCAGGTGCAAAGGCAAGGGTGCAGCTCTGATGCTCTGGAAGTACTCATTACACTTGCTTGAAGAAGAGCACGTGGGGAGGGTGTCCTGCATCCTGCTTGCTGGAATGCTTAGTGGTGTCAGTGTGGAACAGTTTGCTTCTGCTTTAGGGTCTCCCAGACCCAAGTGGGGCACTGATACTGAGAGGTATTCTGCTGTGAAAGTGAATTTCTGGCTGTCCTAATGCACTGCAACAGCATGCACAGAAGGAGAGCAGAGAACCAAGATGCACATGTTATCACTTTTTCTCTTTGCTCTGTAAGATTTTTGGGATGACATACAGAGTTTTGTTTTCCTTGGGATTGGAAGATCTGCTTGTACCCTTGAGAGAGAGCAACTTTGTTCCTAAATTCCTTTGGTACAAAGTCTCGATGCAGTCAGAGTTAGATGAGAAGATCCTGATTCTGTGGTGATTTTATTCTCTTTAAAAAATGTCTTTTCACTGAAATTGAAACTTTCCAAAAGAACCTACTTTTTTTTTTTTCCCTAAACTTAGAGGAAAGAAAAAGTAGTTTCAGTCTCAATGGAACAATTTTAAAATCGTATTTTGAACTTTCAAACTGTCATTTTTATGATCTGTGTTAGTGTTATTAGTGATGAAATCTTTTTAAAGAAGGCCAAACAACTGGCTTAAGCAAACAAGATGGTTCTAAAATTTGAGAGCTTGATGCTCAGAAGTAGACACTGAGAGAATGGGCAAGATGGAGTAGGATGGGGTCCCTGTGCCCGGTCACTGTAACCAGCCCATTTCTCTAGGAGGACTCAGACCCTCCATGGAAGGTAGAATTCTCTTACCCATATTCTGCCCTTCTGAGGACAGGGTCTGCCTGGCTAGGCAAGTGCTTTCAGGATGTCTCAAATAGCTTTTCTGGTCCAGCTGTAAGGAGGTTTGGTACTTGGCAGCCAGATTTCCACTGCTGTGGGGGTGCTGGGCTGGAGTGGGGCAATAAAGCAGGTATGTCTGTGATAGGACACAAGCAGTCACCTCAACACAGACTAAAGAAGCCATGTAAAGGCACTGTATTATCCCTCTCCTAAAACCTGAGTGAATGTCCTCTGCTTGAGTTCACTGGTGGAGTCATTTGAAGATGAAAACTTTCCTTGCTCTCTTGTTTTTTCCCTTTGCTTTGGATCACATCTGATCCTTTGCTTCAGCTCTTGCTTTCTAACTCTTTCTAATGTTCTGTAGCATTTGGCTGAGCATCTTTCTATCTCTTTACAGCAAGCCATGGTGCCTATGTGCTCTTTGCTGCTGGGAATCTACCTCGCTTTAGCCTCGTGGATACCTGTTCTTCTCACTGGTTTGGCTTCTCCGTGGAGCATAGGGCTAAAGTCTCCTCTGTTTGCATGCAGGGCAGGGGAGCAAGCCAGTGAAAAAGGAAGCAAGGAAGGCAGCACACTTAACAGGTATGTGCTGAGGGGCCAGCAAGATTTGGGAGCAGTGAACAGGGCAGATGTTACCGAGGTGAAAGGGGCAGCTTGGCTGTCATTGCAGGGAACTGCCTTGCACAGACTTCCTCATTTTCCTTTAGAAATGCGTGTGCTCTGGCAACTTGAAGTTATTCCACTGCTAAAATATTCCTCTTATTCAGGCTTTTTAATGAGAGATATATTTTTTCCTTTGTTTTTTGTTTTTGTCAATGAGGTGCTTTCAAAAGCAGCTCAGTGCCAATTGAGCACATGGGAGGTGAGAACTCCCACCTCCGTGAGGTTGGGGTAGACTTCTCATGCTGCTCAAAGGACACAGAGAACAGGTGACTTGGTTGTGACTTGGGGTGTAACTGAAGGGAAAACACATTAGTGCTTGTACTTACTGCACTTCCACTCTCATTCTGGCTTCCAGGGAACCCCACACAGCGGAACCTCCCATTGGAGTGGGAACCCATCTCTGGTCATGCCTTCACCAGTGGCGTTCAGTACCGTGCCCAGGGCCTTGTGATCAATGAGACTGGTCTGTACTTTGTGTACTCCAACGTGCTTTTCCGGGGAAGGCACTGTGACAACGAGGTGCTGACACACGTTGTCTACAAGAGAAACCCAGCTTCACCAGGCAGCCACGTGCTGATGGAGGACAAGCGCATCAACTACTGTACAAAGGAGAAGATGTGGGCCCGGAAAAGCTACCTGGGGGCTTTATTCAAGCTCAGGGAGAGGGACAGTCTGTATGTCAACGTTTCCAAAATTGATCTGGTTAACTTTGAGGAATCCAAGACATTCTTTGGGTTATTTAAGCTTTAAGTGGTGCTGTTGAAATGTGGCTGGCAGCACCCCACGCACTGGGACATGCAGGGCATGACGGCCTCTTGAGAGGCAACGGTCCTATGTTGCCAAAACCAAAGCAGGGTCTCACTCTAGGAAACCCATCAAGAAACCACGTTTCAGCCTTCTGCATGAGAAGGCTCAAGCAACAGGTAAAAGCTTGAAACCAGACCTCTAGGAAGCACCTGGGCTGTCCTGTGGCTGTCTGAAGAGAATCACGCATTTTCTTCCTCCGAATAAAACCACCGCCCTGAAATGTAGTGCATCAAAGACCCTGTTGAAACTCACTACTTGCTCGAGAAGACTGCTACCTGAGAAAGTGCCAGGGCCTCAGCAGCACTGGCCCACACATGCTGTTATGCCCCCCATGAGCTCAGGCCATTTGGGGACAGCTGGCCTGTGTCCAAGAGGCCATCAGTCTGAGCTGTGCTGTGCCACGCCATCGGTGGTGATGTAGGAGTGAGCTCAGGCTGCTTCCCCTGAGCAATGGTCTGCCCATCCCACCTGGACACTTGGCACTGTAAATTGTCTGGCAGGCACCCACCTACCAGTTGGCTTGTTAAGCATGGTAGGTTTGTTTTGTGTTAAATTATTGACTGTTCCCTTCCCAGAAAATATCCCCACCCCTTTATTTAACTCACCTTGCAAGGAATGTGCTGGAAGTGGTGATGTTGTGAGGGGTCCTGGCCCTGTGGTGAAAACAAGGTCTTGCTGAATCCTCCCCATCCTATGGTGATGGGTACAGCATAAGGGCCAGGTACCCTTCTCACTGATAGGACCTGAGCAAACCAGCCCTAGCTGAGCATGGGATGCTCTCTCCTGGGCAAAACACAGATGGTAAATAAAGGTATATTTTTCTAGGAAATGGCACTGTATTCTCCTTATGTGGGACAGAAGGCTTTTGCAATGGCCAAAGCCCGGAACGCCTTTGGTCAGTGGACAGGACCCTGCTCTACCTCTAGCAGTGTGCCAGAAAAATTTTGCTCCCTGCCTGGTGGGGCACTGGGTCCCTGCCAATGAGCTTTCAGGCAATGAAAATTGTTGAGATCTGGGGATCAGGAAGGTGTGAGGTGGGCAGCTCAGACTGAGCAGCTCCATTTGATTGTCATGGAGAGGAGTGATCTAGAAATGCAGGGTTGAGCTCAAATTGAGAGAAATATTGGTGGAAAGTTTGGAGGGCCTCTGTGCTTTGTAAACATTGCTCTGGGTGTTATTTGTGGGCTATGGTTCGGATGTGGGTGGCTGGGAGCTCTCCCCTGCATGCTGGAGGTAGCAGTGTTTGGAGCTGGACACAAGCTTTTCCCCGCCCCCAGGTCTTGGCTGGAAGTGTTCTGGGAGGCAGAACACTGGCTGCTGAGCACAAGTGCTGCCATCCCCCAGAGCACCACACTCCTCTCGGTGCCTCCAGCCCCAACAGCACTTCACATGGCAGTCTGAGGGGTAAAGAGAGGAAGTCATACTTACTGTTAAATAACATTTGCTCACTCCAGCACTGGTCCACAAAGCTTCTTCCTTGCATGGATTAACCTCAACTTGCCATGTTGTCACTAGGCAGTACAAAAAGGCTGTGCTACATCATTTTTGCCTGTGGTCCAGTCTTCTTGCAATTCAAACAGTGGTTCTCCCACAGCATGCAACATTTATTTCCTTTTCTCTGGTGCTGTCCTCTGCTCTGTGGTGTATGGCCTGTGGTTGCTTGCTTTGTGGTAGCATGTTTCTTTGAAACCCAGGAGTGGATGAGGCCATTAGTGCAGACAGGTGAGGTGAACACTATGCCTCTGCTCACACAACTGGCCCTGCTGCACAGTGGAGCTTTCCATTGCATTTCTCAGGAAGGAAAGTGCCTCTAAAAGTCAACAGTTAGGAATCTTTTTTGCTTAGCTGATGCTTTCCCACTGCACCCGTCTCCTGCTGTCAGAGGGGCAAACCACTTAGTGCAGATACAGAGGTGTTGGACTGAATCTTTTAAGGAAAGGCTGGAAGCTTCTTCCCTTTTCGCCTGCTCTTTATGCTGTGTTGCTTTCTAGACATCCATCTGAAGAATGACTGTGCATCTCTCTTTATACATCTGTATGCTTGCAGCAATTTCTGAGCACATTGTGTGCTTCTTTTCTTTGCTGGTGAGGAACAGCTTGGAGAGATAAAGAGCATTCAGCACCCAAAGGAAACTGATGCTGAGTTTATGCACTCTGCTATTGTTGTATTAGTGAAGGGTTGAAAAGCTCCCAAAGCTTTGTATAAATCAGCACAAGGCAGCTCAGCCATGAACCTGAGCTCTGGGGCAGGATGTGGCAGTTGTTCTCACTGCACATCAGGAGGGGACAAGAATCTGTTAACGTTTTTATCTGATGTGCTGACAGGAATGCAGACCTGCAAGTCTCAGATAGTGGTGTGGTGAGGTGGATGGTGTTGTAAGTCGAGCTGGGGTCTCCAGGTGGACAGAGCTGCCTTTCCTTGTGGGACAAAGCAATGAGCCTTGCTCCTGAGTCAGAGAGCAGCTGCTACTGTGTGGAGCCTGTAGCACAGATGCCAGTTACACACGTGCTTCTGCCTTGCGATCCCGTTCTCAAACATCGCTTCAACCTGAACGTAGAAAACCCACAGCTGAGCTCATGGGCTGTGGCTGAAGATTCAAAGTCGTGAAGATTCAAAGGTCGTGACAGAAGCATTAAATTTTAAACTGCACAGGGTTGATTCACAGACTGCTTGTGAGAGCAGCTTTATTAAAGCCATCAGTTTAATTATCTAAGAAGCTGTTCACTGATTGGAGTATTTGCTTAATGTTAGCATTCTTTATTTAATGATGGCATTGTTAATGCTTCTGTGACGGAGGGAACACACTCAGAGTGGTGGTGCATTGGAAAGGGCTGCTTTTTCTGAGAAGAAATGTTTCCTAATATCCAGCCTGAACCTGCCCTAGCACAGCTTGAGGTCTCTCCCTCTCGTCCTGTCGCTGTTACCCAGGAGCAGAGACAGAACCCCACCCTGTCACAGCTTCCTTTGAGGCAGTTGTAGAGAGCAGTAAGGTCTCCTCTGAGCCTCCTGCAGACTGAACAATCCCAGCTGTCTGTGTAAGCCAAGCTCCTCTGTACTAATGGAAGAGTCTGGGCCATGTGTGGAAGTACTGCAGGGCTTGGGCAGTGTTTAATAGCACTCCAGGGAACTTCTCCTCTGTAGAGAACACAGCTGAGAAGTGATGAGTCCAGAGCAACTCCTGTGAAGCACCTTCTGGTCAGCTCCTAGTGCCTGGGGGTCTTCTGTGGCTCACAGCCTTTCTTCATCTGTGCAGGCATTCTATTCCTATGTGATCCAGCTCAAAGCTGATCCAGCAAGTCCATTGCAGGCACACCAACTCTCATAGTTAGCTGAACCCTTTCCAGGCAATGCCTGCATGTCTGGGGTGTGCAGCTGGCCAAGCCTGCATGACATAGAAACACTCATGCTGCTATGTGCCGAGCGTAGCAAGCTGCTCGAGGGAGATGGGCGCTTTCGTGGTTGATGTGTATCAGATGCTGCATCCTATTTATCTACCCTGGTGGGGTGAATAGTGCTGCTTCTACAGCAGAAGTGCAGGAAGCGAGAGGAGGTTTGGCAAGCTCTGAGAGGCAGAGCCTCTATGAGGTAGGATGAGTAACGAGCGAGGCTGAGGTTGGGTGCTGCTCCTCACGGACCCGTAGAGATGAGAGCTTCTGCTGCGGGCAGCTTTCCCCCCACAGAGAGAACCACCTTCAGAGAAGCAGAAATGGCCTCTAATAGTTATGGCCAGTGTCTCCCATATCCCTCCTATTGATATTGCACCTGCGTCTCCTGATTTTTCACTAGGCTGTGGTTACTTGTGCTGCAGAGGAAGGTCACTGGCACACAGTGAAGGCCTGTAGGGCTCTTGTAACGCAGAACTGAAAGAAGCCACTGCTGGTCAACAAATGCAGCAGTGTCACAGACTTGAAATGGAGCTCCGACGTGGACTGGCTCTCAGCAGGTTCACCCAGACATACATCTTGGCTCAGACATTGCACAGATTAGTTGTTGTAGTTAGCTGATATGTGTTATATATGAGTATTTTTGTAACCCTCCAAGAGAGAAAAGAGAGCGCAAGAATGGAAGAACCAGTATTTTTTAAGCTACTCTCAAATCCTTTGAGTTAAGCAATCTTCTTTCTGCTTGATCAGACAAGCTTCATTATTGCTGCTATTTTTCCTTTTCTATTTTATTTTCCCCCTTAAAGGCAGCCTTAATGTTTCCAAGTTTTGATTACTGTGTCTTGTGGGGTTACTTCCAGGTCATGGAGCTGTAAGGAATATATGAACCAGATTGTGAAGGGGGGAAGCTTAAATATTATTTTCTAGTGTGTATATATATATAAATGTATATAATATTATATATAGTATATAATATAATACTCTTATTTTTCTATCACTTAGAAGAGGAGGCACGTTACGTCATGGTTACAAAAGTGTAGTTTTAGGCATGACTAAGTGTCTGAGGTTTAATGCAAAGGGGATGAGGTGAGTAAGAAGGGAGGAGGAGCTGGTATGCAAGGTGAGGGAAGTTACATGTGGATTTCTCAATTTTATTTTAAAGATGAGAAATAAAGACGTAACAATTTGTTGCTGACTCATCTCTTGAGGTAACATCAGATTCAGATATTCCATTTCCAGTACACAGCCAAAGCCCTGATGCATGAGAAGTAGGACTATGTGTTGTGGTGGACCTCCTGCCCTGTCCTTGTCGGGCAGAGGGAGAGGACCTAAGAGATGGAGAGGAAAGGAAACAAGTCTCAGCTCAGCATCACAGGCAAACCCCCTCCCTACTTACCTTAATTCCTCACAGAGTGTGTGCTCTCCTGAGCCATGTGAGGGGCATGCATTCCACTTGGCATCATTTGTGAGATTTATGTTAAGAGATTAAAAAATATATATATCAGAAAAGATATCTGAGAAGGAGATTTTTCCTTCTTAGTTTAAATAGCCTATAAGATAGTTGTTCATGCTGCTATGATGGACATGAAGTTCCCAAAGAAGAGTGCAACGTGTTTATGGCTGTTGCAGTTCTCAGCTATCAGAGGATCATCCAAAGAACTGGTATGAGCTGCACAATCTCAGCCAAGGCTCCAAAGGGCGTGCGGAAAGACTGACTTGCTGCTAATCTGTTTATCCATGCTCCCTGCTGAGGTTTCTGCAGTGGAGAACGGGTATCCAAGAACTGCCTTCCATTAAAGTTCTGAAAAAGGAATTTAAATAACAGAAGATTAAGAATGCTTAAGGAACAAAAGAGGATGTGATTTCTCTGATTCCCTGCGTGGTTTCAAAAGGGCAGTGCTGGGAGAAATTCAGGATATTTAGTGAATAAATCCCACTGCTGTCCTTAGCTTGGACAAGGGCAGGTTATAAGGCTAGTTCTCAAATAGGCCCAGAAGGATGTTGTTGCAGCCTTTGTGATGATCCCTGCTTTTGCGCTCTGAAATCAGTCCTGCACATCCTTGCTGCTGAGCAAAGCCACACACACCCTGGTGGGCTGCAAGTGTGTTTCTTTGCTGCTGTGAGGAGCAGGAGGTAGTTGTGGCTTAGTGAGCTACTGTCTGTTAGCTGAGCTCTTCGACCATTGCAAACATGAAAGTTTTTTTTGTGGGGTAGGGGGTTGTGTCTGCCTCCTGCCCACAGCTGCACTTTCTTGTTTATCTGAGCTTACAAGAATTTGAGTCAGGCTCCTCTGTTGCCCTACTTACTCTTACAGCATGAGTGGGGAACAATCATTCTCAAGGTCTGCTTGAAACTCCCTACTCACATCCTGTGGAGACCCTGCTTGCTGCGCTGGAGAATGTGAGTCAAGAGAGGCTGTTGAAGGAGAGAAGGGGATGATAATTGCTTGGTCCAGCTGGGACCACGTTAGGTATCATTAGGTCTGCTTGTGGAGTCTGTGTCTCCTTCTCTGCTCTTGAAGCATTTATTATGTATTTATATGCATTCCCTTCTGCACAGGGGAGAGCTCGTGGGCAAGACGTGGTATGATTCATCCAGCAGTAAATGTATCCATACAGTTACTGTATTCAGTGCTGTCCTAGCTTTGCAGTTAAGATGTTCAGTACCTGGCAAGATCATCTAGACAGTGATGCAATAGAAAAAACTGGTGCTGCTCACTGGACCTTGAGATATGTGACTTGTGTTTTGATGCTAATGTAACTTGCTGGCCTGACTGTTCCTGTTCCACAGGAAGCATGTACAATAGTAAGGATACAGTGATGGATGCCCAGTCTGAGATAAAAGCCTGTGGCAACCCCAACAAGTACCAGATGATGACCAGAACCTGGCATAGAGCCTGCCTAGGAGAACAAGTAAAGCCATCCTACACAACTCCCACCTTTCTAGTTTGCTAGAAAACCTAATTAAAAACCTTTCTAAGGCTTTTAAGTATAAGTAGCGGAACCATGGGTCTTTTAAGAGTTTTGTAATTTCCACTCTTCTAGCTCATCTAACGGATTAGGAAGCAGAAAGCACAAGAGAACATGAAAAGGGGCTTGGAACCTTATACTGATGACCCCCAACAGCATTAATTCCTTCTAGTACCAGGCTGTTCACCAAAGGGTGCAGGCTTTATGAGGTGATGTGCACTCCTGTCTCTGTGTGCTGGTCCTGCAGGATGCTAGCCTTTAAAGGTCTAGGTGCCATGTCAGCTGAAGTTAATCACACCACCACCGCCCTTAGACTTCATAGAGAGCTAAGTGGACAAAAATTCAGTGGTGCTCATAGCAGGGAGCTAGATGTGCTGGAGAGATGGGTGGGATGGTGATGACTTGGCAGACCACAAGGCTGCCATGCTCAAGGCTGCTGTTTATAACTGCTAGGTGTGAATGAAGAGCATACCCAAGAGCTGTACAACCACTGAATTCTGTGAAAAATCCTAAAGTGGGCACTTTGATAGCAGCAGTTTCATTTCTGTATTTCAGCTCATTGCCTGTAAGCCACATTTAGCATGTCACTTTATAGGACACGGCGAAGAAAAGCGTGCTAAGTTTTCCGCAGTACTCATAGTGGAGTTGCACCAAGCATCAAAAGAGACTAAGGAAACTGGGCCAGTTGTGAGTCTTGTCCTCTACCCACCCATGGCCAAGGCAACTCAGCACACCTAGCAATTCAGGGGGAGAGAATAAGGTCAAAGGAACAAGAGACACAGCTTAGAGAAAAGAAACCAACATTTATCTTAAATCAGAGACTTCTAGTAATTTCAACTGTACAGCAAGTGTACAGTTGAGAAACTTGACAGTTCTTTCTTGTGATCAAGTTGTCTCTTTTTCTATCTTGAGACTGTTTTCTAGTGATCTGCACCTTTTGCAAGACAGGTCCTGCTGCTAAACACTTAGTTTTTGCTCTTTAGGGGCATGAACATCTTTCACCGAACTGCTTGTTAGCAATGCGCCTTGCATAACTGGTTTCTCAGTTTGGTTTTTCTTTCATCCCTTTTCATTCTGACCCTGTAGCTCTGCTTTCTAAAAGTGCTATTTCCTGTGGTCTTAAAAAGCACGGTGAATAGATTCTCCTACATTCTTCTTCTCTTGCTGAGTCTAAGTAGGTAAATAGGAGCAGGTAGGCAGTGGAGCCCTGTGCTGACCCAGAACCTTACACAGAGCTGCTGAGTCAGTATGACAGCATCTGCTGGGAATCCCTCCTTCCCCACACCACTGAATAGAGTCATGGTCTCCCTTGGCCCTATCAGCACTGCAAATGTGTCTCCATTACAAAGACTGCTTTTCCTCTCACTGCCCTTGTGTGCCGAACAGGGATGGATCCCTCTTTATGGAGAAGCAAGATTGAGCCATGATGAAAGCTCTGACTCCCAGCTGCTGTAGAAGGGGCACACCTTAAACCCACTAGATGTGTGAACAGTGCAAATTTAGACAAGAATTGGTACCTGCAGAGGGCTGACCCTGAGCAGCTCTGCAGTACCCACCCAGCTGCTCCACTGCAACAGGCTCAGGGGAGAAAACAAAGGGAAAAGCTTATGGGCTAGGGAAAATTAACTTACTGCCTGTTAAAAAAGATTGGATAGTGAAAAACAAAATGAACAACAGTTCTTCCCCATCTGTATTCAGCTTTGCCCCTTCCCTCATGCCTCCCCTACCTGGTGGGGCAGTGGGATGGCAGCTCCAGTCTGACACAGCTCCTTCCTTCTCCTCCTTTTTATTTACGCTTTCCCTCCCTGGAAGGACCCACGCAGGAACATCAGGACTTCTCTCCCCAGCGGCTGCAGGGGAATCCCTGCTCAGCGACGCCGTTTTCTCTCACCTCAGTACTGCAGAATGGGCGCCATTTTCTCTCCTCTCGCCTCAGTGCTGCAGAGTGGGCACCATTTTCTCTTCTCTCAGTGCTGTAAAAGCAGCACCATTTTCTCTTCTCTCACCTCAGCTCTTCAGGTGTTTCTGCCACTTTTTCCCTCAACCCTCACTGCCTGGCAGAGCATTTTGCACTTTCTTAAGCACCTTTACGTAGAGCCCCGCCAGCATACTGCTGGGCTCAGCTGCAGCCTTGGTGTTTCCATTCCCTGAGGGGTCTGGAACCTTCTGGAACCCTATGGAAGCACCCACGATCCACACAAGGCAGCCCTGCACTCTCCTCACAGAGACCTGCAGCCCTCACTGGGCATGGACAACCAGCACCCTGCCTGAAATAAAGCCTGCAGCTTACAAGGTTTGGGAAGCAGTGTTAACAGGAGGGCAGTGCAGCCTCATAGAGTGCTTTAAGTCTGAGACCTGATGTAGAGATGTGTGCTGAGGAAAAGCCCTGTGTCAGGCTGGGGAGAGCAGGCAGCAAATGAAAGGATCTGGAAATGATTGCTAATGGGAAGAAATGCAGTCTCACAGGTGCAGATCTGTGAGAAAGATGACTGTGGTCAGGATATTAGAAATAAGCCGTTCCAGTGGGAAGGATAGTGACCTGGAAGCAGGGGTACAGAGCTGGGCTTGCGAGGCAGCCGTGTCTGCCTCAGGCGGCTGCCACCATACTGCAGCGGACTGTTACAGATGAGATGCTCCTGTGAGCGCTTTTGGCTGGAAAGGAAAGCCTGAATAGAAACTAAAAAATGCTTGCTTTTGGTAAGAGAACACTCAGAGCAAGGAGGGAGAACGAAACTTAAGTGAAGTGTTTGCCTGCAGTGCTCCCCTTGGCCACTCAGTCCTGTCAGCTGGAGCTTTGGGCCTGACCACTGGCAAATCCCAGCGAGCCCTCCATCAGCCCCAAGGCTCGTCCTTGTGCCACAGGCTGGCGCCCTGGGACTCCTTTTCCTGCCATTGCCCTTTCCCCCATCCAGGCTCTGCACCTCCCTGAGGATGGGGCAGGTTTCTTCCTGCCCTCCTTTTAAAAGCAGATGATAAATGGTGAATGCACAAAGCCAAACACAGCTAGTAAGTGCCTTGGCAGCAGATGCCTGCCTTCAGTCTCACCTCTGGGCTGGAAAATGTGAATTTATTGTCACAGTAATGCTGCTAAAAGTGTCCTGGTGGCAGATATTTTGCAGGGCATACTGTTGTGTTTACTGGCTAGCTGGGGAGAAGTCTGTTTGCCTGAAAGACGGTCTGTCAACCCGAAAGAACCAACCCCAGCAAGAACAAATGTTCACTGCAGCTGTCTGTGTTTCTCCCACAGTGACCTTGGAAAACAGTGTGGAGGAAGTGGGTACGTTACCAAATCTATTATTTATTTCAAAATCCGTATATTACGCTATCTATTATGTTTTATAGAAGATGAAGTCCCTGGTATGATGCTTTATGGAGATTTTGGGGTGCTGGCTCTACAGAAGTTTAGTCTAATAGCAGAGAACAGGCAGTGAGCAGTAGATAAGGTCCGTCCCTCCCAAGGACACAGGACTTCAGACTGCTTGCTCATGGAAAAGGGCAAGGCAGAGCCCTCAAACATGGGGCAGCCAGCAAGTAACTCTCTGGGGTGCCTTATTTTCACATTCCAGGCTGGTGTCAAGCACCAAGGTATGACTGCTAACTGCATACTTGCTTGGTGGGACATCTAAAATTGCTTCAGCAGCTGCATGAGGCTGCAGACTGGGAAAACAGCTATAGCGAAGAGGGATGCTTCTTCATGGAGACCTCCTACAAAGTGCATTTCCCAGCTACCAAATAGAATCTTGCAGCCCCTTTTTGTGGCTTGATATCCCAGGAATGCTGTGACATGTCCTGAAACTGAGCTCTTATGCATTAGGAACACACAGGGGCTTCAGAGCTTGACTGCAGGTGTAAAAGCATGAAAGGACTGTTTACTTGTGCTTTAATTTTTGCTGGGCCTTCTTTGTTACAGCCAGTTTTCTCTCTGAAATTAGAAAACTTTGAAGCTTGAAGTAATTGCTGCTGCTTTTTTTTTTTTTTTTTTTTTTTTTTTTGCTCAGATAAATGCATGCTTTTTTCCCAGGCAGTATTTTCCCATTCGGCCTTTGCTGACTGCTATTATCTGTAGGTACATTTTGTGCTCTGCGATGTATTTCTCTTTGCTCTTTTTTTCTGCTTGCTTGTTTATTTATTTATTTATGATGCCTTTCCAGGTGATGTATGATTCTTGTTTTTATCCTGTTTGATGATTTGCGTGTTGTTCGCCAGCATTTAGGGTGCCGTGATGCGTGGTGGCATCATGGGCTGTGTGCACATCTCCATATGTCACTGAAGTTCTCTCAGCAATCAGTGATGACTCATATTTTTCTTGGTTTTTTTTTTGTGTTTGGTGGTTTTTTTCTTCTTTGTTAATGTTTGCATGAACTCAAGTCCAGGATGTGCTGTATTTTAAAGTTCCCTCCAAGAAAGATGCTCACAAGCGGTAAGACATTGGAATGAGTAGCTGACAATAGTACGGATATGGAGAGAGCTAGCTTGAATGGAGGTGCAATACTTGTGATAAGCAAAAATAAAAAATAAAACATAGCCCAAATGCTGGCAGGCAGCAGCCAATTGTTTATGTATGCCTGTGGGTGAATGTCCAAAAGCAAACTAATTTCTACCTACCACAGTTTCTAGAGCTGACGCAACAGCTCTGAAGGCATCTTCTCTCCATGCAGCTATATGCCCGGTTGAAGGAGAGCACATGATTGGAGGTGGATGAGGAGAATGCACAGCAGGGAACAGCTAGAAGAGTTTCATACATTACACTCCAACCCTCCTTGTGCTAGGGCAGTAAGCACATGCAAATATTTGCAAATGATGAAGAAAAGACAAAGTGAAGTTGCTAATGTTGTATGAGATGCTTATCTCATCCAGAGGTGGTTACGCTCCATTGTTGCAGAGAAAGAAAAAGCAGTGTGTGAAAATACTTCATTTATCTCATAAGCAAGGTTTTAGCACCCTTCTCCTTTGCCACAGAGTTCTGTTTCGCCTGCACGAGGTGAGATCTGGATGCTGAGGAGTGAGAGCACCACAGTGGCTGCAAGACCTGGTGAAAAAGTAACTTAGGTGAGTAGGAGATGTGTTTGGAGATCATGGGGCTGTGGTAAGTTCTGGGGAGTGGGAAATGCCATGAACTCCTTGCCAGAAGGGTGAAGCTGCAGGAAGGGAAGGTGTGGGAGCTGACCACACAGCAGGGAGGAACTACTCAGAAGCCCTGCAAGGTCAGCATTAATGGTCAGAGATCTCAAGGAGGTGCTGTAATTCCTATGTACATGCAGGTGTGAGGGATGCACCAAAGGCTTCAGCCTGGTGCAGTTGCCTTTGAGTTCTTAAAGGCATTATAATCACAGAAATAATCTCCTTTGTCTCAGATACCAGTGTCTTGGGGCACTGCACTGCATTGACTCTTTGCAGTTTGTGGGTGAGATTGTTGCAGGGGCATTTTCAGCTGAAGAGGAACAGAATGAGAGAAAGTTATGGCTGCACAAACACATTAACTCTGCAGTCAAGGAGGAAACAAGGATCCAAGGCCAGAAGCTTGTGGAGGGATTAGGATTTGAGGGAACTTTTCCAGGGATCTCTGTGCTGGATGAAGCTGAAGGTCTTCCAGATGAAGAATAACCTTCAGTGAGACAAGGACTGCTGAACACATCTCATTTGCAGATAGGGCCACTCCAGCACAATCACACATGCATCACTGACATTCAAGTTAAGCCAGTGTCCCTGTGTGCTGCCTGAACTACTTGGCCCTGCCATTCAGTGCTTCCAAGAGAACTCATGATCTGCAGTGTTATCACCCTCATCTTCCAGAGCAGTGTAGTACTGTGGCTGGATGGTATGATACTTCCAAAACAGCCCTAGAGGCAGCAAAAAGCAGACAGGTGATTCACATGTATTTGCATTCTGCAAATGACGCTTCTGCTGGGACGGGTGAATCACAGGTGGTGGTGGTGGGAGTTTGGGGTGAGATAAAGCCCTTTTTTCCATGTGTGGTGGGAGTCTTTCTCAGCCTGAGTGTTCTAGCAGAATGGCCAATGCTGAGGACTTTCTGGAAACTCCTTCCTTCCTCCCTACTGTTCAGCACAGTGTCTGCCTGATCCCACAGCAGTGCCCATTCCTTGTGGCCAGGTAAATGCTGGGACAGCACTGAGGGTGTCTGGTGCTGCCACACAGCACCCACAGCCCGAGCCCCCCTGTGCTGTTGTGCAGGCTGGTGTATTTCCTGCTCCAGAGAAGACCACGCGCCTCCTGCATGGCTGTGGGCACCGCCTGCGCTGCTTTCCCTGTTGGGTGGGAGGTGATGTTCAAACATTTCCATGATGCACGGTGGTGGCAGGGAAAGGAAGCGCTGATGACCTGAGCTGTGTGGGGACCACCTTCTTCACTGGGAGTTTGGTCTCGGGTGGGTCGTGTGCCCCTGGGGACCTGAGCAGGGTTAGCAGTGGTGTCTGCCTGGCTGGCAGGCTCACTGTGGGACTCTTAATTTCAGAAGCGAGGCTTGCCCTGTGAATGGGAGGCAGAATTGGTGGCTTGTAGCTACAGAGTGTAGCTACAGAGTTCTCTGTAGAACTTTCCTCTTCCTTTGGAGATTCCTGAGTTCAGGGAGAGTACCCTAGGAAATGATACAAGCTCTGGGGACTGGAAACTATGGTATGGGATGACATCGGCCAGCAGCCTTCTCTGCTTCTGTTATTAGCTCTGCCTGAAGAAGGAGGCTGGTCAGGGGCCATCCAGAAAGCCTTTTTCACTTGTTTATCTTGTGGCTTAACACCAGGTCCTAGCTCAACCCCAAACTACAATTGTCATTTCACTGTGTGGTGTCTGCATTCAAGAAGACTCTCCTCCAGAAGATGAAGAGGAAAGGATGCGCCAGATGGGCTGAACAGCTCCTCCCCATTCCGGACACCTTTGGTGTGACAGTCACGTTCCACCCATAAGTGCTTGTGGCAGCCCCTGCCCTGTTCTCTACCACCTAGGAGAGAGCATAACAATAGCAATTGTGATAAACGGCTCAAAGCTTGTTAGAACAGCAGATATAAACAGAAAATGTTTCCTCTTTATTTCATGTAAACACAGCTACAGGAAATTGAGCTACCTCAGGCAGGAAGCAGAGGCTGCCAAGGACAGGGATAGGACAGCCAGTAGGGTTTTCAGTGCTTCTGGCAGTGATCTCCCACGGCTTCAAAGTATCACCATCTTAATTTTGAGATGGGGTCCCTGGATCCTCAAAGGGGTGAGGTTTAGCACAGGTGTCAGGCCCGCAGCCTGGAACATGGTCTGCTCTGCTGTGTGTCCTGCACCCTGCCATCAAGGCTGGATGAACACCCTCAGGAAATGCTTTGTAAGGAAGGCTCAGAAGTCAGGACAGTTTGTGACTACTGCTAAGAAATATAGAGGTCTTTAATACCGTGTTAGAGAGGCTTAAATCAATTTAAATCAACACTGCTTTTTTTCACGTGCAAATGTTCAGATTTGTTGACACGTGACTTCTGGATGCAGATACCATGCTGAAGTAGATTTTGGCAAAGCCATATCTAGATTTCTTAATGAATGTTAAATGAGAAGCTGAATTCAGAGTAATCTTAAAGTAAAATTCACAGGAGACTCCAAAGGAGATTAAAATCCAAAGAGGCATTTGACTGACTCCAAAGAACTTCGAGATGGCTATTGCCAGCATTGCATTATTGATACTACTCACCAGCTGGATGCAATAATGCTACTTCCAGCTGTATCTCTGCAGAGCTTCAGACAGGCGAGCAAGGCTGTATTAAACATTTTTGGGACTAGAAGTCACCCAGTTCTTCTGAAGTTTTTTCAGATCTGTCTCTTGAGACCAATGTGGGCTGCAATACGAAATATATCAAACTGAGAGTTTAGGTCGTCTCATTAGCAAAGAACTCAGAACTGATGAGAAAACAAATGCTCTGAATGCACAGAGGAGGCATCTCATGGTACCTCCTCACTGGATATGGCTTGCAGCCTTCTGTTGCTCTGCCTTTGGTAACCTAACAGACATCTCTGCCAGAGGTGGGTCACTTTTCCATTCACTGCTAAGCACGCAAAGAAACGTTCTCAACAAAGTCAGGAATTTGTTTAAGCTGTCATAGGCTTGGGAAAGACTGCATTTGGGTAAGCAGAGCCTGCTGTGAGGAAAGACACTAGAGGAAAAAAACAACTTTCAGCAATAAGTTTGTCACTGACTTCTGCCATGGTTTAGGGACCGCCTAACTAAGAGTCTGAAAAAGTTTTCTGAGAACCTATGTGCTAAATTTGAGTCTTTGGAAGAATGGGAGATTCCAGAGATAAGAAATACACTGGTGACTAAAGTGCTAATTTTACACCCAAGAAAACAGTGGGAGACCACTGAACAAGGAAGAGCTGAAACCATCTGTGTAGTTTGAATGGTGCTCAGGTGTTTTCTGCAGACTTGGCTTGCAGGTGCTTTCAGTTTCAACGTGGGTCTGTAGTTCTAGAAGTTTGATAAAGAGACTGATCCTTTTGGATACCATTTGCTGTGTTTTCTTTGGAAGACAGACTCCTTATAGCTCATCTGCAGGATGGAGCAGGCAAATATTTGAGCTGTAATAAGCAAACAGAAACAAAGAAGGCAATGCAGTGTGTGACTTTTATCCCTTCTACCTCTTAAGCTAGCTTCTGTAGCATCTACCTGACAGCAAGACTGTAACTTAAATTATGGTATTTAATGACTCTCAGAAGCAATTCAATTGTGGAGTGTAACTACTGCCTCGGGAATAAGTACAGGCAGTGCTCTCCCTTACTGGTGGAAAACAGCCTCATCAACTTGAAGAACAGAACACTTGGTTTGCACAGGGAGCATTGATTAACCTGCAGAATTCTAACTGGATGCATTTTCACACCTGTGTGAAGGACAAGGTTCAGACAAAGGTTAATTGTCCTAATTACTTAAACGGGGCAAAGGTGTGTGGGAATTGGCTCAGTTGGGCTGCACTGGACAGGTGGTGGAGTTGTGTAATCTTCCACCCTCATGCTTTAAATGCTGGTTTTCTGGTCTAGATTTAGAATATATCTGGTCTTAGATTTAGAATACAATTGCTGACTTCAGTCTTGTGATAACTAATCTTTGAGAAAATTCCTCCAAAGGAAGGGCCTGGTTTTCAATAATCCACCTGTCAGTGGGCAGTGCCAGAGACTGGACAAAAGCTGCAGCCCCTGGTCTGACCCAGGAGCTGGTGCAGTGCTGCGTGGAACAACGTACCTAAATTTTGGCACAGCTGCTGGCACAGAGGCTGGACAAATGCTAAAGGCAGCAAAATCATGGTCAGTAGGGCCCCACCTGGACTGGGGAGAGATTTATGCACTGTAGTTCTTAAAATCTCATCAGAGCTGCATATCTATGAATGTGGTGAGAGCTATTTGTCTGTGACCTTTGTTAATGTTCAGCTCTGCGCCACTGTTTACAAGCCTCCCAGTGCTTCCCCACAGCAGTGTGTGCTTCTGAAACCTCTGGGACTGCAGTCACAAAAATGTTCGTCTGTGGTCAGCGATCCCTTCCTGCTCCCCCTGCTGCCAGATGCATCGTGGTCCCAGTGAAGCGATTCCATGGTTTCGTGGGGGGCTTCCTCATGGTATATGAACCTCATCCGAAGTGCTCCCAACTCTGCTGCTGTAAACTCAGTAGTACCAACTGGGATGTGCTGGACTGGAGTGAAGCAAGCTCTGGATGGAGCTGGCTGTGGGCAGTGCCGTGCAAGGTAAGGGGGAGAAGGATTTTGTAATCTTGTGGTGTGTAGGGGGCTCTGCTCCTGGTGAGGCTGGATGCCTGGCCTGGGGTGGGTTTGAGTCTAGGGGTGGCATTAGAGGGCATTTCTGGGAGTTGATATTTGAAAGGTTTTGAGTGATCTCCTTCACTGCAGTGCTTTCTCCCCCATGTCCAAGTTTTCATCCACGATGAAGTGATTTATGCCATTTCTGAGCTGTGGCTGTGCAATGAAAAGTTTTGTCTTGAAGTTGTTCTTTGTGTGTAATTTGAACTTCTAATGAAGCAGGAGAAAGACTATTTCCTAGTGAAATGGGTCTTTAATGGCTCATGCATCTTGTTCCTGCCTGCTTCACCATGACCAATAACTGTCTTGCTAATAGTTGCAACACAAGTGATGTCTGGTTTTGGATTAGCCTCAAGCTGGAGAAAGAAGTGATGGAGTGGGCACAGAGGATCGCTTTTCTAACTGAATTAGCCTATGTAGCAGAAATGTTAAGTCACAGCCTGAAGCAGTGATTGAACACCTGGTGGGAAGGCGGGGCCAACCCAGGGGAGCTCAGGTGTGTGCAATGAACCTGGGTGATGGAAGGGCTGGAGGCAGGATCCACCCCTTTCCAGACCTCATTTAAGGGTTGGCAGCGGAGGTGAAGGCATCTTTCAGGAATCCCTGTGTGTTTGAGGTCTTCCAAAGGTAAGCAGGTTTTGTTTTTTTTTTTTTTTTTCCACCCTTTGCTTTTGCATCCATGGCTGCTGCACTCTAGGACTTTGCTACTTGCTGTTATTGCTGCTGTTTCCATTACAGCTCATGCTGTGTTACAACATTACAGCTTATTTTTTTCTTTTCAAATTCTTTTTGTTCTTTTCTAAACAGCCTGTTAAGACAAAAGCATTGTTGCATTTGCTTATTCATTTGTCTTGTTGCTGAGGGATGCGTGTTTGTAGCCAGGTTTGAGACAATACAATGTTTCCTATTTCTCTGATACAATGAGATAATGCGAGACAGCTCATTTAAATACTGTTTTAACACCATGTTTGTGACTGACTTTTCTATGCTGGCTGATGAAGGGAGATGGTTTTCCAAACTCATTGTGAAATCATCCCCAGTGACGCAAAATCTACCCCAAACTGTTAACGCTAGAATACTCCCACGATGCCTTATCTATTGAGCTTTTATGTTTTTTAATTCAGTATGTCTGTAGAAGGGTAGTTCTGTGAGTATCACTCTTTGTGAAAATGCAGCCTCAGCTTGGGTTCAGAAGCAATGATTACATGGAGGAATATAGGTGGCTGGTGCAATGGAGCACAGTTGTCGTTAGTTCTTGCGAGCTTTGGGTTTTGTTGTTGTGCAGGTGGCTTTATTCTGGGCAGGGTGAGAGGTGCATTGCTAACTTGGGTAGGGATTTGTACTTAGCAATCAGAGCTGCAGGATCTGTGAATGGAAAGGGTTTTCTGTCTGTCCTACGTACTTTGCCCCCAGCAGCTACAGAAAGTGAGGAAGGTGTGCTGAGGATGGCCTTGTCTGTGAGCATGTGAAGGAGCAAGTAGGAGAGCTGGTCTGAAAGGAGATATGGCCCTCTCTCCCCATGCTATAAGCTAATTTTAGGCTTGTGTTCAGCCTGGCAGTGATCCCTGCAGTGAGCACAGCTGTGCCCCAGGAGGGCAAGGACACAGAAGGGCTGTTTCAGTAGGTGAATCAGCTCCTGTGGCACTCTCTCAAGCTGCCCTCAGGAAGGGGCTTGTTCCTGCATGAGGCAGGGGCAGTCTGTCTGCCCTTAAGTCCTGCTGGCATCAGGAACATGGGGGGGATGAATGCTGCCTTCCTAGCAAACAGGCTGCTCATTTAGATGGCATTGCCTGTGTGCCCAGGGCTTACTGTGTTCTTATTGCACTTAGCATACAAAGTATCCCTGGTCCATCCTGACCTGGACGGAAGGCTGCAAAGAGAGATCAAACATAATGTGAAGGAACACACAAGAGGGAGCTGCTGAGTGGTAGGCTGAGAGAAAGGGCAGTGAGGTCAGAACGCATGCAGAAATTCTGATGATAGGGCAGCAGAGCATGGAGCAGTCTGTGCATGTCTCTCAGTGGCAGCACAGGGCAGAGGAAAGCTCCAAATGGCTCTGCACACTGATGTAATGTTAGATACAGCCCAACGAGTAGGGAGAAGTACCGTGCTCCTGGTGACTCTGTCTGGCCCCATATTCACTTGCATCTGCATTGTTTTTACTCTGCCCACGTATTTCAGCTGTACCAATAAGCACATGAAGCAACCACCCTCCCACTGCTAAGTGACTCAGTTCATCACCTCTCCAGGAAATGGAGAGATAATCTTGCTATGGCTGATAACCGCATCTCCTCCTGAGCCTCACGGGCTGTGAGACACCTGCGTGCAGCAGCTCTAGGGGTATCCCCACCTCCTCAAATTCAAATGTGCTCTGGAGATCAAAGAGCCTCTGCTGCAGACTGGGTCACCTTGCACGGTACAGGCAGGGGACTCCTTGCGTGGGTGGCATTTTTCTTTCCTGCCTTGTGTGGGGCTGCCCTTTCAGGCTACTCTGCTTTGTGCTCCAGCCCTTTCCCCTGCAGTAGTCGTGTGTCATGCAGTGTCATGTGTGGGATGGAGTAACGGTGTTTCTGTGCAGAGCAAGGTAAGGTGACTTAGGTGAGTGTGATGGGGGAAGCCCACACTAGGGTAGAAGGAGCAGGGCCTGCAGGAGAGGTGGGAAAGCTCTCTCCATTTGGGGGTTGTTTGCTTTTAACTGGAACTTCAAAAAGAATATATAATAATAAAGCAGTTTATGGGTTTAGTCTAGCACAACTACTGCTGCGAGGACAGTCCTGATACTTTGTGATGCTTCTGGTTATTATTTTTTAAATTCTTCCTCCCCCCACCATTGAGATTTCTGTTTCTTTCAGTAGAAGAGCAGTCTATAAGGACTTGTCTTGTACTTCCTGTATGCCTTACGTGGTGACACAAGGTGTTGTAAAGCAGCTGAATTCTCACAGCTGTGAGCCTTCAGCCATTTCCATCTACTTCTTCACCATCTTTTATAGGTGATTCTGAAATAATACTGGGTTTAGCTTAATAGAGCCCTGAAGCTGGAGACAAACCATCCTCATTTCAAAGTGGAGGGATAAATACACACATTAAGGCTGAAACCAGCTGTTTTAGATACCAAAGCACCTGACAGAATAGTATGTGCATTACTTTTACGTGAGACCTGTTACTATTCAATGCTCCCTCTGTTCAGACACTTAGCTCTAGGCATGTTCAGCACTGCCTCTTCAGCCTGGCAGGGTATGGCTGCCAAAAATTGCAACAGTGGCTGTGCAGGGCACACTGGTACCTAGGGACAGTGCTTTTTCTTTTGGGTTTACTTTGTCAGGACGCTGCTTTGTGACATCTGCTCTTGTTGACTTTCCTGCTGTGAAGCAATGCATGGATATTTTACCAGGCTTGCAGCCTAGGGTGCTCTCTTACTTTGTGAACTGAGCTCTCAAAAAACAAACTGAAGCACTGAAGTGGTTTGTCAGTATTTGACTTATGGCACAAGATCTCATTTAGAGATCTTACTTAGATGGCAGCATTTTGGGATATACTGACTCATAATGGATGAATAATGGATTTTATAATTTCATCCAGCACAGAGGCACTTTGGTTTTACTTTGATACTACAAATGAATCATGGTGCTGGTTGCGGTGCGTCATAATGCTGGTGAAGTTAGAGCAGAGACCACTAGATGTCTGTATAAACCAAGGTTTGACATGCAGTAGTTCCAGCTTGGCTTAGGAGTTTCTTGGCATGTAAATAGCAGAGATAGGGCACAGATTTCAAAGTTGCAGATGTGTGTGGAGAGCATAGAAGGGTGGCAGCGATGCAGCTCCGTTGTTGTGTGCGGCAATGTCCCCAGCAGCCTTGCGTCCCTGAGCACAGTGACTGCTTTGAGCAAAGGCTCGTGCAGGTCTCTCTGGAAGGAGATGTTGAAGAGGTGGCTTCCAGGAGCCCTGCTCCACCTTCCTTCAGCGCTGGTAGTGATGTGCGTCTCCGCTTCCCCAGGTTCCCAGATGCACTCGCTGAACCTCAGGGAGCTGCCTTTCTCTGCTGAAACGGCTTTATTTGCTTTACTCGTACAATACGATGTGCTGCCTGTGTCGGAGAGCGGCAGTCTGCCTAACGGGAGAGAGTCTCTGCTAATGCCCAATTCTCCCACCAGAGGGCAGGGAAAGCCTGTGAAAGAGCAAGGTGGACTTAGGGCCTGCCTGAGAGAGCTGTCCTGGGCTGCGATCTGGCACCTAATGAAGGATCTATGCCTTCTGAAAGGATCTAGGGGCAGGCTGAGCTCACTGCAACCTGGTCTGATGCAGGAACGGTGTCTCCTTTCCCCAGCCCCTCGTGCTCTGCTCTTCCCTGCTTGTACCCTTGTCCCAGCTCAAGCTGGAGCAATGCCTTAGCCTGCCCAGAGCGTGTGGCCTTACTGTGGAGATTTGAAAGCCTGCTTCAAGCGATGTACAAGTCTCCCTGTACAGTGCATTTGATGCTTTTGTTGTCTCTGACACTCAGGGAAGCAGAGGGCTGGGCTTGATTTGAGAATAGGCACCTGGACTGTAAAACTCATGGGTGTAGTGCAAGGCAGAAATGATGCCAGTGTGGTTGTGTGTCTATGTATCTTTGTGATGGGTACATCCACAAGTGATGGGAAATGGTAACATACAAACGGACTGTGCCCTCTTAGATCAGTTGAGCTTATGGGCTAATTAACCACAAAGGACACCTCTGGCTCCAGAGAGACTTGCCTTTGAACTAGCACAGCTGTGCCAAGTTTTCTTCTGTGACAACGGTCTGGGCAGCAGTGACAAGGCATGCAGCATTCAACATTCTCACACTGAGTCTGAGCTGCTGTGAACGCTGAGCCAGTGAACCCCGACTTGTCTTCAGTGTGTTTATTTACTCTGGAGTGAAGGAACAACAGCAACTGAAGTTTTCAGCTAGAGGCATCTTGTTTCATTGTGAGCTTTTTTCTTTTCCTCCTGCTGGAAGAACAGAAACATTGGGTGTTCCAGCTTTTTGGGTGCTGAAAAGATTTTGGAGCTTGATTAGATCTGCTTTATCTATTAAAAGAAAATTAGTATCTGGCTTTTCCTGAAGGAAGCTTGGACTTTCAGGAAGATATTGCCAACCAATGTCTGTGCCCAATTAGAGTGTTGCTCAACAGTGTTTTTTCCAGGGCTGATATTTGTAAAGCACTGAGCAGACAGAATGTCTCTTGGGAATCCTCTTTTTAATTTCTACTTTACTTTTTTTTTCTTTTTCCAGTTAACAAGACAATCTAGAGAAATTATTTGGGACAGATAATCTTAAAATTTACTTCTTAAATTCTGGAATTGAGTGAGTTCTGATGTACCCTGTGAAGAAACCAATTAATCCCCACTTCAAGGAATTCATTGCTGCTTGTTTCTGTATACTTCTCACTATTGCATCTATTTTGAATCTGACAGGCAACTTAGCCTATATAGAGAAGGGAAGAAAGAACAACTGTTTCTCTTTCCCAGGGAAGAAAATGTGAACTCTCTCACTTCTGGCACTGCATGAAACAGAGTGTGGAGGACTGTGGGAACAGTGCTAAGCCTCAGTTGGCTGCCTTGCATCAAACCAAGAGTTTGTGTGCTGTTCCTCCGGTGTGGATCCATGTATCCTCTGTCAGCTTGATTACGTAAGGTTTATAACTTTAAAGCTGTATATGGACTGATGTATTAAGGACTGAGAAGTCAGGCTTTTAAATCTATAAACCCTGGGTATATTCTGAAGCCAGACCAGTAAAGTTAGCACTGAGCTGTTAGGAAGCAGAAATTTACCTTCTCTATCCAAAGCTACTGGGAAGAAAAATAGTACCTTCTGCTGCATCTTCCTGACTCTCTGTGTCTAGTTAGAGGTGGGAGTAGGATGTAGCTGGATGCAGAGAAAGTGTAGGAGATGGGAGCAGCTCATTCTCAGCAGTGGAATCTCCCCAGCCAGTACTTGAAGCAGCCTATAGAAAGACATGACCTGAAGCTCGAAATCTTTGTTCAGGACACTGTTAGCAGAACATCCCAAAGCACTTGGTCTGTAATACAGTCTTCCTCTCCAGGAGCCACTAAGTCTGAGGCCTTCTTAGTAACAGGGACAGAAAACTTCTTGAGTTTCATGGGTGCTCTGGGCCAGGATGCACTCTCTTACCACTGAAATGGGTGGGTGCCACAGTGAGGTTGTCTGTGTGATGGGCAGGCTAGGATTTGTTTCTTACTGTGACTCCAGGGAAGGCTGTGGGCTGCTTTCCAACTCTGGAGCCCTCTGGCTCCTGCAGAATAGACCTGGTACCTAACATTCTTCAACTTAATTAATGTATTGTATGTGGTTAGGCAGATAAGTTCTTCAGATTTGCTTCTGTCCTTCCTTTAGAGTTTCTTATAGTAACATCTGTGTACAGTGCAACATCAGCCTCTAGTTTGTTTCCTTAGGACTCAGCTGGGTGCAATTCCAGCTTGTGATGGAGGCAAAGCCAGCAAAAGAGGAGATAAACATGGAGAGGAAGAAGGGGCCATAGAAGTGCACAGTGAAGAGCCAGAAAAGGGAAATATCTCTGGCAGGATGCTGCATAATTCTATTTTCTTATCCCCAGTTGAGAAGATTTTTCAGTAAGTGCTGAATGAGCAAGCTAAAGCAGTGATAACCAGGGACACATTTGACCACAACAGTGTCTGTGGTCAGCGATGGTTGTTTGGTGCCTACATTTACTGCTCATAGACGTGGCTTCTACTTGGCTTCTGATTCATTATTGGTTTCCCATTTTTGCTTGGAGCGTCACCTCGGTATACACTGTGATATGTCTTAACCTTTGGGCTGTTGCCCCTGTAGAGCAGAGTGCTGTGCACTTTGCCCAGTTTCTACTGAACAAGCAAATGCTCTGGGGAGGTGGTGTGCTTGTTACAGCCAGGTGGGAGCTGCTCCTTTGGCCTAGAGTCATCAGTGCCATACTGAGTCATGTTGGAGGTAGTGGGAGAGGACTTGAGGAGGTCACCCAGACTCGCAGTGACTTACAGTAAGCCTACTCTTGTTCTGCTTGTGAGGTTACCTCCATGAGAAGATGAAGATGACAAGGGCAAATACTTTTCAGGGAATTAAGATGAAATCAGGAGCTGGAAGTGGGAGAAACTGTGCGTGCCAGCTGACCTTGTGAGGCCTTTCCGTCCATGTTAACAGAAGTTGTATGACTCCAATCTCCTAGCTGGGTAACACCCAATCCTCATAAGGCTTGTTTTGCATCACTGTGGAATTCTGGTGTCAGAGCCAGCTGGGGTGTGAAGACCTTAAGATCTCTTGAATAAGCTGAGTCGGCCTCCAACACTGAAGGGTCCTGTACTGGGTGACTGTGGCATTTCTAAAGCACAATGCTGAGCAAGTCTGGATGTGCTCTTATTTGAAGGCATTTGCTTATTTATTTTGACAACTCCTCAATGATTTTTTTTGATTGATAAGCTTGGGAACTTATCCCTCATCCCAGGACAGTCTAGTTGGAAAACACTGTGAACCAAATACTGTAGTTGCTTCTTTGCTGATCTGATGGATTTGCTCTCTTTTAGTCTTCAAATGGTTCTTCAGTACCTAGAAATGCCTTGATAAGTGCAGGATTCTTCTGAGCATCATTTCTCGAACAAGTTGAGTTGTAGCCCTCTCCCACCTTATGAGCTGTTTGACTGGTTCTGATGTGGTTTGTGGTTATATGTAACATTGCTCATGTGACCCTCATATACTTCTGATTTTCTGCATCACTAGTGAGTGTACTTTGACGTGTGAATGTGAACCTTGCTCAGGAGACGTGTGTAAATATATAATGGAGAGGCACTGGAAGAGTCAGCTTCTCCCAGGCTGACTTGCAGGGTCCCTGTGCTTGAGGTGCAGATGTGTGGCCTGTGGGTGATGCTGCAGTGGGCAGTGCAGAGCCCAGTGCTGTTGTGCAACTCCAAGAGCACCTCACTGGGCAGTCTGTGCACTGAGCTGCTGCACGCTGCAACCATCCGCCAGCATGGGATGAAATTGTTGTTGTTAGATGATGTCTACAAGGTAGTGAAAGTTATCTGTGTCATCCCTCACACACCAAATTGCAATCTCTCCATTGGCAATTTGATACAATGCTTCAGCTACTGGTCTCTTAAAAGATTCAGAGTCCTGTTGTTGCCTTGTCACAGTGTGTGGGCTTTGAAGCATACATCTTACTAGCACTCACGGTGCGTGTTAGGCATATAAAGAGCAGACACTGGTATCCTAGGCTGTTGAGTCAGCCACAAAGTGCTGATGGCAAGGAGACTGCAGGGTCAACTAGTTGCAAGGCTAGCTCAGATTCTTCTGGAAAGTGCTCATTAGCTACAGCTCAGTTTTTTGGCTTCTTTAATGCGGAGAGAAAGCAGGTAGATGGGATTTCTTTTTTTAAACTGCATTCTTGCCATTGTTAGCCTGGGGATATTTGATAATGAATGAAGGTAGAACAACGTGTTATACCTCCACAAATTGTATAAGAGAATGAAAAGAGTGGAGAGAGAGAAAGCAGGAAGCTTTCTAGGGCAAAGGAAGGTCAGCTCTTGTGCTCTGATCATCACAATAGGGCGACATTCTTCAATCTGTGCTAGCTAGACACTGCAAGAAGCTGAATTCAGTGCAGTGGGAGGCCTAGGAATAGCTTCTCTTGACTTAGGAGGACTATAATAATGAAAAACATCATGCAACATAAGAAATGTGCATGCATTAGTTGAGGTTACGGGCTGACCTGCTGTAAAGAAGCTCTGTGGAGAAGAGCTGCTGAGCAACAGGTTGACCATGATCCAATGATGTTCCCTTGTGATGAAGAAGACCAGTGGTGTCCTGGGCTTTGTGGAGAAGAGTGTTGCCAGCAGGTCAAGAGAGGTGATCCTTCCCCTCTACTCTGCTGTGTTGAGGCCACATCTGGAGTGCTGTGTCCAGTTCTGGACTCTTCAGTTCAAGAACAATAGGGAACTTCCAGAGAGAGTCCAGTGGGAGGCTACAAAGCCTGTGTGTGTACAGGTCTGCTCAGAGAACAAGACACCTATGTACAGGAGCTGATGTGCAGCAGGGTCCTGCTGCTGCGCTTATAGTAACTTGCAGGTTGTCTGAATATCCCCGGGGCACTATCTATCTTCACTTGAAGATTGAATGCTGCTGAGCTTAATGCTGTAGCTTAGGAAACCAGCTAAACCACAAAGAATACTCTTCAACAAGCCATTAATCAGCAAAGTTTCCCACCTCCTCTGCTGAATCATTTCATAGCCAGGGATATGGGACACTGTTTCATAGCATGCTGCCTGGTGTCGGTAGTGCTAATGGGTATGTAGGATGCTCAGATGGAGGTGAGAGGGTGACAGCATGCCCTAGATGAGAAGATGACCTCAGACTATGTTTGTGCTTTTGTTCCTGCTGGCAAATTTGGTGCCTTATAGATTGTGTTTTGGGTCTGAATCTTCTGAAATGCAGACCTTAGTGATGTTCATATCCACCCCTCAGACTGAACCTGGCTTATTTCATTTCCTTCTGTTGTTCCGTGATGCAATTCACTTCCAATATCAAAGTCTGGCAGTGCTGTGCAGTTATTTGAGAAAGGTCACCGAAAGCCAGAAGAGTTTCACAAATAACACAGATGAAAAGTTGACTCAGGTTCACTGAAAAGAACAAAAGGCTTCTCTTTTTCTTTTAGAATTCTCTGTTTTTTGTGAAACTCACTGGTTTTTCTGTGACCTTTATTTTTTATTTATTTTTTTTTTTTTACTCAGATGCGAGAACTTTGTTTTTGCATTCAAACAGGGAAGGACTTTAATACAGACAGAGTTCACATCCTGTGCTTGATGCTGCAGGATGGACTGAGACTTGGTTGGTTGTGGTACCAACAACTCCTGTTGCCAGCTGCAGTATCTGCTACTGAGTTGAAGGTTTACAGCTGGCAGTGGGGGGTGATGCTGAATTCTTGCATCTTACTGGTGGCTTAGCAATAGCCCTGCTCACCTGGATTGCTTTGGACTGTGCTAAGCTATTCCTAAGCTTCAGGTGCTGTATCCCAAATCATTCTCTTCCTTGGTGTAGTGTGGTGGGGGGAAGGGCTGCTTCTGTTATTTAATGCCATCAGGTTGAAGTTGGTATTGCTCAACACAGAGTGATATAGATGCTAGGAAATAAGAGCTATAGCTTATATAGCTTATGTTGTGAGTGGCAATATCTAAGACTTTCTATCAGCCTGAGCTGAATGTAGAGGATTTTGTTGGCATCTCTGGTGTACAGCTACAGTGATATGCTGTTAGTGTGGCTTTTTTTTTTTTTTTTGTATAGTTCATTTTCACTGTGCATAACCAAGTAAGTTAAAATAGGTGTTCAGTATCTGAGGATCCAAGAAAGTGCCTTTGTAGTGAGCAGCATGAGGTTGTGATGCCCTAGATGCTTTTTGGAATGGTGATAATTAATGTAATAGTCACAGTCTCAGGAGACTTTAGGATGCTATTAATAACCTATCAGGCCTAACGCTATTCTTTGAAACCAGAAGTTATTGGCTGTGGCAGCTGATGGCCCCAATAGCTTGGTAGTTCCTGCAGACATCACTGAAACTAGTTAGATTTCTAGTCTTGCTGCTGCCATCTTGAGAGAGAGGTTGTGGAGCAGGGAACCCAGTGGCAATACTCTGCGGATGGGGGGAAATGAGTTGTTTAGCAGGATTGTTTTCCCAATCCATCTTTTCTCCCTTTGAGAAATCCCATATAAGTAACACATGCCTAAGTTCATAACAAAGGAAGCAGCTTTCCTAATGGGAAGTTCCCTGGCCAGGTTTGGCAATGGTAGGGGTTCTTGGATCTGTCCAGAAAATGTAATTTTTAAAGAAAAGCATGTTTAAGTGTTGATTCCAGAGAAAACTATTTGCAGCCTTTTCTTGTTGCAAAGTAATCAGGCAAGGCATCTCATTTTTGCTTCCTGTGGACTGGGGATGAGACAGTTTCCCCAATAGTAGCCATACTAGGCCAGGAGGCTTGTGCCCATGGGGCCTGCTTATTTTTTGACTGTAGTACTGTAGACCTCTGAAACACTGTTACAGCTCCAAGGTCCTTGTGTTCTAATGATTCCCATTTATCCAGCAGGACCCTGCCTCTGTTTCTGTCCTGTGAGAAACTGGGTGGAAGTTGCCATGCCTTTCCATAGCTTTCTAAAGGGAGCTTGTCTAAGCCACGAGCATCACTTTGCAATCAGCAGAGGTGCAAATGCTTCAAGGATGATTTGAGCATTGCTGGCTTGAGCACAGCCTAGTGAGTGTGCATGGTGTGATTGGATGGACCAAATCTAAGTGCACAAGAACATCTGACTTTGATTTTGTGGCCAACCAATTAGCTGCGCTTATAAGATGGCATGATTTCTGTGGGTTGAAGAAGAAAGTTGCCTTGAATCACTTAAATCTGTGATTAAAAGCTTTGGTAACAAGACCAGGGCAGATCCTCGGGTAGATAGTGGGTTCAAGGTGGCTTTAGATGAAGTGGCTTTATCCACTGAGCAGCAGGAAATGTGTGCATGCCTGCCTACTTGGTAGCCTTTTTTGATCATGTGTGAACTGCATCTGAGCCCGGGTTGATCAGACTCTTCCCCTGTTGGTGTGTGAACACGCTTGGGCCTGTGATTAATCACTAATATTTGCAGAGGTTTGACTGTCAGGCAGTAACTCAGTCTGCTACAAGTCAGCTTCAGCATATTAGGAGTCTATTAGAGTTGACCAGAAATAAGCAATTTCTAAAATAAGCATCTATAAGAGTGTTAGCATGAAACTAAGGTGGTTGAGGCTTAAAATTTGCATCCAACCACTGGAATATAATCAAATACGTGAACAGTTCAGGATATTTCTTCTCCGTGTTAGGAAAGCTGGAAATTGCTGAAAGAATTGCAGGATGCATTAGGAATTGGTGTGTTGGGAGACGACCAGCAACACCAAGATCAGAAATATTGGGATGAGGGAGGTGAGGAGTATTCTTCAGGCTTATCTCAACCTTATGTACAACTTCCATTAATTTCCTTGGATCAAAAAGCCATCTGGTTAACAAAATACGTTTTGGGCAGAAATTAGGAGGCATCTTCAGCATGGAAGGATCAGAAGTATCATACCAGGAATATTGAGACCAGAATAACAGAAACGGGCTGAAACTCAGCAGCATACGGTTCTCAGTGACTAATAACAAAAACTTATTCTTAGGCAGGGGCTTTGTCAGTTAGAAAATACTGAGAAGGAGAAAGATGTCAGTGTATTGGCTGATCACAGGATGACTGTGAACCATCAATGTGATTCTTCTTGTGAAAAAGGAAAATCTAGTGTAAAGAGGCACCAGGTGAGTCATGGTGAGTCCTGGTCCCCTCTGGTACACAGGAGTTAGAGTGGACATGTAAAATTTATTACAAAAGATTGTACCGAAAGGAAGGCCAGCAAAAAAAATCTACAAGAAGTCTAAACAAAATGAAGGCACTGAGTGATTGTAAAGTACGGGAGTCTAACTGAAACTGTAGTGCTGTCAGAAGAATAAACACAAGAAATAGTGATGGATGTGATTTGTCTGCAAACTAGGGGTTCTCCTCTTAGAAACAGAAGTGCCAAGAAATGGAGCCAGCCATTCCCTAAGATGACACACCAGAAGGACCTAAAGGAGAGACCTGTTAAAGCATGGTGTGGTCTGGAAGCTGGTTCATTTAGTCAGAGCTCCCAGTCAAGCTGTTCGTTAAGCTGCTGCAAATTTTGTAGATAGTTTGTTAGCACAAAATTAATCAGTGGAAACTAGTTTGTTGAGAGCGTATGGAAACATGCATTTGTAACTGGTTTTACTACTGAATCCTTCAGAGATTTAAAGTTGTTCCAAGCTATGTTCACAAGCCTCAAGTTTGCTGAGGTAAATAAAGTCAAATTCCTGGCGAGGGAACACAGGTTTTAACAAAGTGCCCCTGCATGCATTTGCACGGTTTCTTAACTAAACAATTCAAAAGCACATTACTGGATGATAAACTGTGATTTCCCTGCGTTCTTGCCTAAATGGGTCAATTAGACATTTGGAAAGTGAAGATAATACTTAATCATCAGTGTATGCTTGGAGTAGCTGCTGCAGCCTTTTTTTGAACTGATGTCCCTGCAGCCATACTTCAAGACAAAGCTTGTGTCATTGTTATCAGAAGCATATTGCTCTTATACAAAGTAGATGTTCACTGATTTGTCAGTACAAATATTAGATGCTTTTTGCTGGTGTTTCTAATAGCTGTTCATCAGTGTTTTCAATTCTGTATTTTAACAGTAATGTATTTTATGTAGGAAGTCATACCTGCAGGAGGACAAAGGTTTTTTCCCTTGTAGTCAAAAGGGTCTTGAGTAATTTTGTGTGGGTTGATGGGATCAAAAATAGAGAGGCAGCCTTAGGAAAACTGAATCTAACAACAATACCACATGGGATATGTTCTGCTTAGGAATGTGGCTGAGCCTGGCAGGGCACCATAAGGCACAGGGAGATTGCAGCTCACCCACCTCCAATCACAGTACACCCCTTTCAGATTATACCTGCCTTACTCTTCCGTGCAGCAAATGTTGGGTTGGGGTGGATGGGAAATAAAGAGAGCATTTTTTGCTCTTGCCTAAAACCCTTTATGCTTCTGTGCTCTATTTTCCTGAATTGTGAGCAGAAGAGGGACTCTATTGGGTCAGATTGTGCCTTGAAGCTGATGACTGTGGAAGCATGTTGTAGATCTCTGATATTTCCTTTCTTTACTCTTTTGTAGCTTTTACTTTAGACTTGGAGTCATTTATGTTCCATGCTGGTCCAACCTCAGTGCAATTAAGCGTGTTCCTGTAAGGAAGCATCTCTCTTACCCATTTAATACCTGCTACTGCACTAATACAAGGAGATCTCTAGTTAATGACTTTTTAGACCTTGGGAGGTTGATGTGGAGCTTTCTCCCTTTGTGCAGAACCTAAATCTTCTCCTGATGATCAGGGAGTTTCAGAATGAGAGACCCAAGCAGCGCATTGTCCAAAGTCACTGATGCTCAATGCAGCCCTCACAAGGAGTAGCGTGTAGTTCCCATCAGCACTTATTCCCTAACTTCCATCAGGAGCTTATCTACTGCCTCTGGTCCTAGAAATGGATGTTGGAGGCTTTAGGTAATCTCCACTAAATCTCCTGGCCTTACCCTGAACCTGCTACAAATTGATGGGATTAAAAACCGTGGGAGTTTCCTGTTCTAAATATGTCTATAATGTGTAGTAAAAGAGAGGGATTGTCCACTCCTTCTTCTAGGTTATAAAGATTGCAACTCAAGGCTGCACATCTTCAGTGTTGTATAAAAAGCTTATGTTTACCAGGCTACCACAGAATTTCTTGTGATTATCGTGTTTCCCTGAGTGCTCTGCTTGTTCTGGAAAGTGCAATGAACTCCTTGGCAGCAATTTATTCTCTTATCACTGCTTTCTGCTGAGTTAATTTTCGGAGGGGATCTTTCCAGTCTTACATTCTGAGGCTTCTTATAAAGAGTGCAGAGTTCAGGTCAAAAAGCCAGGTGGTCCTAACCAGGCAGGTCTCGTGTCCCCATCTTCCTCATTGCTGGGAGCATTTGAGCTGCAAATTAATATCTTTGGACTGCTCTCCTTAGTTTGTTTCCTCTTATACTCATGTACCATCAGGAGCAAAGTAAGAGGGAAGCTGCTGGAGAAGGTTGGGAGCGGTTTATCCCCATCTTTATTTATAATGAAGGTACAAAGCAGTGGGTATCTGGATCTGTCTTTTTTTTTTTGTGTGTGTGTGTGGTTAAGCAAAACTTCTGTTTTAAAAGGCTGCAAACTGTTTGGAACATCACTGGAAGCAAATAAGCTGTATTTGTGCTTGAACAACAGTGGCTGTTTTTTGCCTGGAGCCATGTAGATGTGTGTCAAGGCTCAGTGGTAGATAGGTCACACCAAAATGTTTTTTATGTAGAAATTCTTAATTATGGAAAGATATCTTTTTGTCACTGCCATTCAAACAGCAACAAATTAGAGATAAATTGGCAATGGGTTGCAGTGAACTCATCACTGTGGGAAGTCTTAGCTCTGTTCAGACAGCATCACTAATGTGGTCCTTGTGAGTTGTTGTGGTCTACCTATTAGAGCTGAAGGAACTGATGAAATGGGTACAACCTGGAGCATAATCTTCTGATAAAGTCTAAGTTTCAATAAAATACTTTTATTTACAGTAAGTCATCTATATTTTCTGTCAAGGAAAAAGGCTACAGCACTTTTTATATAAATGGAGGGTAGATTTTTATCTTATCTAGAAATAAGTGTCAACTTCAGCTGGGTGATTCTGGTTAAGGAGGTGGTTGAGGCTAGTAATACTAAAGGGCTTTGACAGATAAGCCTGTGACTAACTGCTGTGCTTTCTGGGACTGCTGTTGCAACCTCTCATGGCTCTCTTAGATTGAACTGGCAGTAAAAGCCATTTTAACCCATATTCTGTGTTCTGAAGCATAGTTGTGAGCCCAGATGCTGCTTTGTGTGTACTCCTGGGACAAGAACATCTCCCTCACCTGCCCCAGTGCCTCACGTGTATGAGAACTGGCCCTTGTTACCTGTGCTTGGGTGAGCTCCACAGGGCTGCACATCTTCAATGTTGTATAAAAAGGCTGCGATGCTCAGAGGAGAGAAAGATGACTGTGAGCTCAGCCAATCCAACATGGATGTATCACCCTTCCCGTACCTTTATTTCCTACGAGACAAGAGTAGTAAATCCTACGTTCCTGTTCAGTTACTTCGAGATGGATGTTGAGTAAAATAATGAATGAGAGGTATCTGTAGATTCTACATATGACTCTTCATGCAAATTGGTGCATTGCTTCTTTAAAATTGGTTTCACATCGCTTTCCTCTTAGAAACTTGCCTGAGCAGATAGAACAGTCCTTCTCCCCAGGGACACTGTAGGATGCGTTTCCATCACCCCTTTCCTTGCCAGCATGCAAGTCAGACTGAAATGGATTTTACTGTGGCATTTTACAATACTGGCACTTAGCAAAATAAGGATGGACCAATTCAGCTGGCAGACAAATGTGGTAGTACAGCTACAGCATGGTAAAGTTGCAATCTCAAGCAACACTGACCCCAGGCATCTCGGTACAAAGACCCATGGATGTGGCTGTTACTGCTCTGGGGTTGTCTGAGAAGCACGGAGAAGGGAGCTGCATTGCTTGCTGTGTTTTGTGCCTCTCCCTCTGTACCAGCTTAAAGCTGGCTATTCTGTGCTGCTGGGGCACAGAGCAGAGAGCTGGAGTTTGGCAGGATAGGGTGATAGCAATGAGAAGCCTGCAAGTGTCGATGTCTGTAGACAAAAGGAGTTTACTTGGTATTCCCTTCTGACTGATGATTCTGCAGATGAGGTCCAAAGGCACTTTGGTCCCCAGGTACCATGTGGGTTCTTGGTTTACCAGCACTGACCAGCAGCAATAGGCACCACAGTGAGTGGGTTATGCAGGAGATGGAGAGGTGCCATCTCCTAGCTCAGCTGTGCCTGGAACAGGGGCTACTCAGCTCATGCAGAGTGCTTATGACACATGGGAGTCTGACCTGGTCTCTAAGTAAATCTGCTGAAATTATTATGGAAATGTCAGTTTCTGAGCAGTGCCACCGTGGGGAACAGGACTTGTGTCTGAAGAAAGGCATCTCTTCTGCCAAGACCTGCCCTGGGTAGCAACACTGATATGGGAAAGATCTTGCCAAGATACTTTTGTGCTTGCTTGCAGTCACCAATCTTGCAGTTTATTGTCCTCACAGTACAACTTCCACTGGACCAAAAGTTATACTTAAGTGATTCAGAAATAATAAGCAGCCTGGACTTGTGGCCAATCCCAATATGGAGAATGGATATTTTTGTTTTGAATCAGTCATTCTGGAGCGTGCATGGTATTTGTTTTCTTCCTGCAAGAAATCTAAGTCGTTTTAACAGACTTCATCTATCTCTTGGGGCCATGCCTGTGGGAATAACTAGTCAGAGCCAGGTTGTCTTTTTTTATGGTATTTTTGGCAGCAGCCCTGTTGCCTCTTCTTCTGGTGTGTTGCACAACTCCCTGGGGGAGCACTGACAGTAGGACCCCCTTTTCCTTTTTGTGACTCTGCTCTGAGAGCAGAGTGCTGGAGGAGGATATCTGCTGGTGTCAACAGGAAATGATCCTGGAGACGTGGCAGGCCTGCAGTTCACCTGGATTGTAAAGATAAGATGTATAGACTTTCAGACTGACAGTGAAAAAGCAGCAAATGGAAAATAACCAGTAGCAGCTGTGATCGTGTCTCTCCCATTTGTGGATATGAAGGCCTTCTTTGCCAGCTTGTCCAGGGAATATATGATTTGCAAACACTGGTCATTAATTTCTGCAGTTTAGCAATTACTGCTTAATGAGGCCATGAAATCTCGTAATTGACCTTGGCTCAGGTTTCTCAGTTTGTGGGATACCTTGTGTGAAGGCTTCTTTCAGAAAATTGCTCCTGACAGATATGTTGCTTACTTGTGCACATCCTTATGGATGTGAGACCTGGCAGATCTGCCACCTGCTGAGCAGCTTGCGGAGAGTCAAGCTGCTGTTCTAGTTTCCTAGTGTTTGTAACTATGTTTTTTGTCATTTATTTTCTATTTATGCGGATATCTTTATTTACCTATATGGATTAAATTATCCATAAATCATAGAATTGTTGGATATCCTGAATTGGAAGGGACAAGAAAGAAAAAATTAGTTAAACAGGACCTTCCCCTCAGGAGCCCATGTTGGCTGTGTCCAATGTCAGCATTGCCCTTCAGGTGTTTTTTTAATAACTCCCAGCACAATTTTACCAGGCACTGATGTGAGTCTGTTGGGTCTGTAACTATCAGGATCTTCTTTCTTCCCCTTCTTGAAAATTGGAACGTTTGCCAACTTCCAGTCAACTGGGAGCTGTCCAGATTCCCAAGGCCCTTGGAAAATAATTGAGATCTCATGTTGACATCAGCAAGCTCCCTGAATATCTTGGGATGAATTTCATTAGGTCCCATGGACTTGCATGCATCCAGATGGAGCAGCAAATTCTGTGCAAGCTTGAGGTTGGCTGGGAGTTGGTCAGTACTGCAGTCGTGATCCTCTAATTCAAGGCACCTGGGGTGCCAGAGCTCATGGTCAGGATTGAAGGCAGAGGCAAAAGAGGCATGAAACATTTGTTTTGTCTATGTCCCTCTTTGTAAGATGACCGTTCTCATCAAGTAATGAACCAATGTACTCTCTGATCCTTCTTTCATTGTTAACATAGTAAAAAACAAAACAAAAGGTTTTTTGTCTTTTAACTCCCACGTTATTGTCTGGCTTCAACTCTGAGCTTTTTCCACGTGAATTTTCTCCCCAAAGGCAGACAGCAATCCTGAAGTCATCTAATGTCACCTGATCTTGCTTCTAGCAGCCATGTAATTTTTCCCATGTCAGCTCTAGACGATTTATTTTCAGCCAAACCACCTTCTGACCTGCCTGCTGCACTTCTGACACTTTGGAATCGCCTTTTCTTGTGCTCTCAGGAGGTGACTAACACTGATGCACCCCACACCTTCAGAAGCAGTTTCCCAGGGGAAAATGGTGGGAGGCTATTCATTTCCTTTGTAGGCCCAAACCCATGGCATACTGCCATACATATGGAGAAGAGTAGACTGGTGCTTTTACAAATCCAGTGAGAGCTGAGGCTCTGGTTTGCCTTCTCATCCTCTCAAGCTGGGCTCAGGCACAATCTAGGTGCATCTCAGCAACCTGCCAGGAGAGCCTTGGGGGCAGATATGCCATCCCACACAGCAAAGCTGCAACTGTCTACCACTGCTTCTAGTTCTTGCTGCAAAATGCTGACCAGAGAAAGGTGCTCTAGTGGTGGTGACTGTTCTGGCACTGCTTGTGGGTTTCCAGCACAGCCAGAAGTTTGCAAATGTCCCCTGCAAGTTTCTGTGCAGAGTCTGATGTTGAGACATCCCAGGTGTGAGTGCTTTGTGTAAGCAGCCTCTTCCTTTCCCTGTGTGACAGGGGAAGTTGCACTGTGCCCATGGTGCTGTGGTTTGGGATATATTGGCCTTAGAGTCTTGAAGTAGTCAGAGGTCGATCTCCTGACAAGTAGAAGTGTCTCCTTCTAGTTGTGGCTCAAGAAGCAGTGTACCCAATATTAGACTACTGTCAGAAGAAGATGAATTCTGTAATTAGGAGGATGTTGGAAAATATGTTGGGCAATCTGATATTTTCTGGCATGACTTATAGATGTTGAAGTCCTTGGATTCCTGAGCCTGGTTATTAAACTTCTCAGTTCTCATGTGATTACTGTTTCCATGTGCAGTAATCTCCAGAGGATGGTGCTGGGTAATCCTGGAAGCTAGTAGAAACTTAGCTATTGTGCTCTAGAGAGCAAAGGAAAACACTTCCCAAGCACACTCTCGCAGTTCAAGAGGTGATGGAAATCTTTTTCAGTTAGATCTGCGCTGTAGTTAAGATTGTAACTATGTTTATTCATTAGCTGTTGATAGTAATTATTCCTCTTTAGACTTTCCAATATTTCGAATGAAAAGGAATTCAGTAATAGTGCAGTTATGAAATACTTTAATGAGGATATAGGATGTTCTGCTACTGCTGGTGTTGCACGTTAACTTATGTGTGGGCTTTTTCCCAAAACTGGGATAATGAGTTTTTAATATGTGAAGCAGCTGCTCTGATTAGGAAATGGCAACTGTGAGGAGGTGTGCTGGAGATGGGAGTGTCTTTGAGCAGGCACAAAGCGGAATAAGCTTCACTCATGCTGCTTCTTGATAGATGTGCTGGGGAATACATTGAAATCTTTCAGCACTGTATTAAACTAAATTGAAGGAGGCGCTGTCTTCACAGTACACAATCCAAGTGCAATGGATTACTACAAGATATTTTAGAGGCTGAAAATATATCTGGTCACAGAGGTTAGATACAAAAAGAGGCTCATGACTGACAGTCCTCAGCAAGTCAACTATTTTTGCTTGCCAAGGCGTAAAGCAGTGGCTTCTGGTGTGTATACATAGCTAAGAACCTTTTTTCTTCCTCCAGAAGAATCTGCTTTTCACTGGTGTCAGAAACAGGATAGTGGGCTAGAGTAGCTCAAGTAGCTTTCCTAGGTGAACACTTATGTGAGAGATCAGCACTGGACATGGTTTTGAAGAAAAGTCTTGGTCTTCTGGCAACCGCCATGTCCTGCTACATCCTTTGCTGTGCAGGAGCTTTGTACTGTGACCCAGAAAATACTAGCACAGTTTTCCTCAAGCTTTACCAACAGAGATTGATTAAAAAAAGACAAGTCTAAGATCTCCAGGGAATTTTGAAAAGCAGGATGTCTCCGCATGCTCTCCTTCCTTACATTAAGCATGGAGCACTGGGATTCCAAAAGAAGAGGACTTCAGAGGAGAGAAACTGAGTAGACCTGAACATATTCAGATGAAATTGAGATCTTACTAATAGGCAGCAGCTGTCTAAAGAATTACCTGTTAATCAGCCTGCAGCTTTTTAATGCTTCAGGTTTTGCTGAGATTGTTTTCAGCATTAGTTTGGGAGGTTTCCTTGTAGTTCTCAATTGTTTTCTGTTCCTTTTCTTGATGCTTGGATTGCACAAGCTGTATGTGGGCAGAGTGAGAGGAAGTGAAGGAAGAGGAAGCCTCACAAAGTTCTTGTGGTTTTACCCACAAGAGAAGGCAGATTTCTCCTATTTGTATGCTGTTCTTCTCTCTCTGGAATACTTACTGCTCTGTCAGGAAAAGATGGGGGGTGTTCCTTGGTCCTGTGAGCTTTCCTGTCAAATCTACGATGTGAGTTTGTCATCAGCTCCTAGAAGGTAGAGCTGCTGTACTTGTTAAACTTTGAGACTTGTCATCATTTGAGAATGTCATCATCTTGTTGTGAGATGTTCCTAAGAAAAGACTGAAGTTTTGTCAGGAGTATCTACTGCATCAATTATAGGACACGTAATAAAAGGATCTAGCACATAGAGGTTGAGAGTCTTAACTCAGTGAATCTTGATTCAATTTCCTGTTGGAATCTCCCTGAACAACAACAGTTTGTTACTTGAAATAAGAACATATGCAGAAGGATAACCCGTGTGTGTACCCTAATCCTGATAATCCTTTTAAAGCACTCAGTGCCACCTCCTGCTGGAGGCAGACTTAATCTCAAATAGCCCTTAATGTTTGATCGAGCGCTGCTGTTCTTACATATACAGTGATCAAAAGCATACAGCTATTTGCAAACACTTTTTTTTCTTACCTTTTCTTATTAGGAGACTCTCATGCTAAAAGATGAGTGCTCTACCCAGTGTGATGCAGGGAGGTGTACTTACATCTGCCATTTCCAGCTATCATCTTGCATGCCAAGCATGAGGTCTCATTTTGAAGTACTATAGTTGATGTTCAACTCTGCCACTCACTGTGATGGTAGTTTCTGGGTGTTCTTCAGCCTTTGTTGCTTGGGCTACTTGGATCAAAGTAGGCTTCAGTTTTTGTCTGTCTTGTTCAGTTTATTGCCTAGTATTTCCACCTAACCAAGTACTTATTTGTCAAGCTGCAAGACAAAAAAAACCTTGGTAGTAATAAAGTTACTATTGAAGTGTACACAGCTGTGCTAATTCATTTCATAGAGGATCTGACCTTTCATTAGTGGAGTTTGGTTTGACTTTGTGCTCAAGACTTCCCATACGCTTACATGACTCAAATTTCTGTCATGACTGTTTGCTTCCTCCCACCCACCACAGAATGCTTATTGAGGTTGCAGAGGTGAACGGAGGAACTGGGAGCCGGGAAATCTTTGTTCTGTCCACCACTGAACTGAAGGACTTGTGTCTGTAACTATTTAGCTACATCCGTCCAAAAGCATCGCATGCATCTGTGTTATGTGGATGAGAGTGCTTCTTTGGGTAAGCACTTAGATGCTACCACTAGCTCAGCGTTTTCTGCAGAATCCATTGTCAGGAATTTGACATTCTCTCAAATAGATCAGGTCATTGTTCATGTAGTTCTATACTAACTAGTGTGTCTCATCCTTCTGAGGCTGGCAAAAATCTCTGTCAAGAAGTGACAATCAATGCAGTCTACATCAGGGAACAAATGGATGGTGATAGGCTATGGATCAAGAAGGTTGGGGGGGGGGTGGAAGCATGAAATGAGTTGAGCAGGTCAGATTCTTCATCCTTTCTCCTCTGGTGTGAATCAGGGACATATCCACTGGTATTATGAAAGAAGTATCTCTAATGTGAAAGAAAGTAAACTAGATTCTGGAAACTCTTACACAGGGAACATTCTTTCTAGCCCCTCATTGACTCCTGATCATAGTTTTTTATCAACTCCAGTGTCAACTTTGCACGCAGCATATTAAGTTGGCTCCCCTTATCTTTTAGTCTAAAAGAGAGGAGTAGCCTGGCTAAGACAGAATCATCTGACAAGATTCTCATTCTACAGCTGCCAGCTCTTCTGCCTGTAATCACCTCGTGGACTTTTTTTTCTTTTCCCTTAGTTTTACTTCTTTACAGTTTTATTTTCTACTTCAGGATAATTGCTGCTTGTTTATAGAAGGAAGGAGCTAAGCTATTTATCTCACTTGTTCATCAGTGTCATCTCCAGAAATATTTACAAAGATCTACTTGCACACCTTGAGGTGTCTTTGAGGTTTGAAGCACTGGTTTGTTTAAATGCTCCTAGCCAAGAGTCCTTTGCTTTCAAGCATGGGATCTGACAGCTATATTAATGCTGCTTTGTCACTGTTGTGCTTGTTCAGGTCCTTCCTTAGTGCTGTGTTGCTGTTAGCATTGCAGAGAGATGGTTAACTAACAGTTACTGACAGCATCTGGAACGGTCTGTGGCAGAACATAAAACCTGGCAGTCACAGAAAGCATTGAACTCAGTTCTTTGCAAAAATATGTCAATATATCCCTGTAAGATGATGAACGTTAACTTAGGGTTATACTGCTGCCTTATAGTGCAGTGTTATTGCTGTGATGCTGCTGGCTTTCTGCTGGCTTTCACCTACGTCAGCATTTCTTTCCTTTGCTAGCATTGCTACCTTATATATACTATAATATTTTAAGCTAACTTTTTAACAAATGTAGGGCTTGACAGAAAACAGGCTTTTTGGCTTTTCTGATGTGACATCCTTCCACTGCTAAGAGGTAGTGCCTATTGGCGCTTGCAGTGTTTCTCTGCTACCTGAATTTCTGGTGAAGCATTTTGGGACAGTCTGAGTAAGCAGTGCTTGAGCAGTAGGTGTGATTTTAATCATTTTTTTTTCTTCTCCCTAAATAGTACCTTTGAATTTCAAATACGTTTTATTATGGAAACAGTTGTTTTGTGATGCAGATTAGATGACACAAATTGCATAGGGGAAAGGTAGATCTCTTAGGCATAGATCACTTCTGTTTGCCTCATCCAAGGTTAATTGGTGGGTCTGCTGATTAAATTTATCTGAGGGTGGCCTGGGAAATTGTGCATTGCCAGAAGATGGCCTTTGTGTTCTCCTGCTTGCTGGAAAATGCAGTCTTTCATTAAACAGAGGTATGATTCATGCTATGAAAACAGAAAGTACCAGAGAGGTTACGCAGAAGCCCACTTCCCTCTCACAGAAATGTGAATGTTTAAAGATATGATTTCTATCCTACACTGGGTATAAACAATCTCAGTGCCGTTTGTGGGAGCAGAATGTCAACAGAATTACATGAGAAGTGCCTTGTTACTTGCCTTGCCCTTAAGGATAATGTCTACATGTTGTGACATCCCAGCTCAAACTTTCTCTCTTAATTTTTCTTAGCATGCTTGAATGAATAGAGATGGGAATTGTTATTTAGAACCCACTTGGTTCCTGTGATGTGGTATAGTGGCACTACTGGAAAGGAGGCTGCAGTTAAGTCTAGGAGCACGAGTCTGGTGCAAATCCTTGCTCATATTGGTGAACATGTGAGAAAGGCACTTTGGCTCTGGTCTTTCACTCCAGTCTTTTAAGTTGACGCAGGGCAATAGTAAACTAACCTAAAATAAGTGCTTCAGAAAACTGGCTTATTCCTGCACTCGAGAACCTAGCTAGGTATGGGGCATTTCAGTGTTTTAGAGAAGAAAATTGAGGCCAAAAATTCTGATTTATTTTTTATTTCCAAGGGAAAATGTTCTCCAAGGAAACATTTCCCAAGGCTAAGAATGCATTCTCCCAGAGGAGATTGGAGGGTAGGGGGAATCTGATGATGATGTTTCCATGGAAGAATGGCACCCTTTTCTTTGAGTTTTGGCAGAAACACAACGTGAATACAGGCCTCTGAATGAGCCAACCTCACTACATCTGCATGCTGCAGACTAACATTGATTAATAGATGGTAGGGAAGTACAAAAACTTTTCTGACCTTCAGATGGAAGGAGGAATCTGCTGCTTGGGAAGGCTGAGCCTGAACAGAAAGATTGGTGCCCACTGTCTGGAGGTGTGTGGTCAGAGCAGCTTATTGTTCAAGCTAAGGTGATGCTGGGATAGTTAACATTAGAGTTTTAGGAAGGAAGCTCATCTAAGCAGGAGCATGGTGCATCTGCTGATACTAACAAGGTGCTGGTGGAATTACTGCCTTTATTTCCAGGGGTCGAAATAATGTTGTCAGAATCATGGTTGGAGGATAAGTGAAGCATTTGTTCCTTGCTTAATCCCATCCTGAACAGGGAATCCTCAAGGAAACTAAGGGCTGAAAAAAACATGGTGGTAATGGGGAAGAAATGAGCCTTTGGGAGGTTAACTTCATGTCCTCTTCAGGGGAGCGCTGAGGTGAACCATCACTTTGCAGTTGTGCTACCTGGCACCTGAGCCTTCACAAGTCATGTGTTTCACACTCCCATCAATAAGCACTGTCCGAAGCATCAATCTCTAAGATGCAGATCACTTCTGCAAACGCTATGAACAGCCTGGTACTCGCCCCAGATGAAGCCGTTCCAGGCGGTTTTATGGTTAGATCAAGCTCCCTGAGGTAACTGTCATTGGTTTTATCCTGTAGCACAGTTTGCAGTGGTTACAGCCAAGTCGCCTCTTATCGCAGTAATTGCTATTTCCCGGCAGCCCATGTTTGTTCTTGTCCCCATTTCCTAACTTCACCTGCAAGTTCAGTTATGCTGGACTATATACATATTAAAAAAAAATACAAAAACAACTTGAGCTGTGACAGAATTTTGGCTGTCTGGATGCCTTGTCTCATAAGTATTCCTCCATGCACAAGGTCAGTGTACAAAATACAGTAAAATAGGAGAAAAATCTACTCTGGCATTTAGACACAAGTTATACATTTTTTCCCCTTTAAGTCACAATCCTTTTCTATTCAAAGAGCAGAACATGTTATCCAAAATCTTTGTGGGAATGCATGGGGAGTGTGTAAGAATATCCTGTTGATACATGAATGAAAAATCTCTTGCTCTGGATGCTTTAAGTAAAGAATTTCCAAAGTGCTTAATGAATTAGACAAGACCATTGCAAGGAGCAGGGGAAGTGTTTCCTGCTCTGCTGAGATTAGCACACCCACAGGCTCCGGGGGTGAAGGTCGGAAGCCCTGACACCCACAACAGTCATGCAGTTTTTCTCTAATCCAAGATTGCTTAGCTTTTTTTTGTTTGTTTGAGAAATGATTGTCACTCACATCTCATTACCATCAGTTGTGGAAAATGCCATTTGTTGCAACAGCCCAATCAAAATATTTTGACTATTATGTATTAGAAGTTATTGCAGATCTATGTTGCAATTGTTTTTAGTACTGGGCGTCAAAGAATTCAGGCAATGTCATCCTCTAAATATAAGAGCAAACATCACGTGGCAATGGTTTTTGTAATGGTAAAGTTACAGTTTTAAGAAAGAAGAGCTGCAATGTGTACTTAGGATGAAGAAGGAAACGCTGTCCGTGCAATGAGTTCTCCTACATCTGAAAAGTTGGTAACTTGGATGTTTCTTAGGAAACTGTGATAATTTTGTTTTCCTGTAGCTATTCATGTCGCTATCAAATAATATTATTGCAATAAAAAAAAAAAGCAAATCAAGAATTTGGTAACAAGTGAACTCAGAATAGTTTTGCCTGCACATTTGGTAAATAGATCAAGAGAAACAACCAGCTTTAGTGTTATAGTGTGTGAAGTTTCCTTGTACAAAGCAACATGCTGTTCTGTGCTTGGGTGAGTCATGGCAGCCACCAAGAGAAACCTGGTCCACTGGTAATATTGTACACGGTATGTGTTCACACAAAAACAAACAAAACCATTCATTGTTTCTTTCAGGTCTGCTCACCAAAAGCAGTGCAAGCAATTGCAAACTACTCAGTGCCATGAAGTGTATCATGCCTGCTTTAGGAGAGTGGGCTCTGAAATTGCTTTTTAGACATTTTTCATCTTATAACTTGTAGCTAAAATGTGCAGTATTTTGATGTTTTTGTTCTTTTATATTGCAATATACTCGCATACTTTGTCACTTCTTTCATGATTCATTAGTTGAAATTGTTTCCTCATGAATTCTAGTCAGGGCACTGACTCTCACTACGTATTTGGAGTACTAACTCTTATGAGAATTCATATTGTAATGGATGTAGCAAGGCTCCAATTATATGGATTTCCAGTACAGGGAAAACTGGATGAAAGTGCAAAAAATACGAGCTATTTCTCTTCTTTATGGCTTTGTGCTATTATAAGGCCTGATTTGGACACAGAATTACAGATGGAGGAAAAATTTGAAAGTATTTGGAATGCATTTGTTTAGCAAAGCTCCAAAGGATGTGGTCTTTGTGGATTAAGCTATTTGTAATTTCTCCCAGCCTTTCCCGGATATGGATTTTTAACTTTCTGCCCAAAAAATAAAATCTACTAGCTTCAAGATTTAAAAAAAAAGGCCAATTTTTTTTAAGAGATTAGACAAGTCCTTTCTGGGTTTAAGAGACACATTTTTATCAGAGGACAGCTAGTTAATCAGGCAAATAATATTGGAATGGGTTGGCTTGTACTTTCATTTTAGGACTTCAAACCCATCGTATTTCTAGAAGAAAAGTCTTCATTAAACCACAGAACGAGAGTTTTGTGAAGGAATTACCAGTCAGTGTTACTTACATAAAATAAATTTAAGTAATAACCTTTCTGGTCTTAGAATTTAGTCATCTAACTGTAAATTAAAAAACAGATCTTATAACACGTTATGCTGCCAGTTTTTCCCAGTCTTTATGGCTTGGTTGCATTACATACAGTATTCCCCACCAAGTGAGCATGCTTTGGCCTTCATTCTTTTGTGTACGTTTCAGATGCTACTCATTTAGCATGGTATCAGAGCTGTTATTACTCGTTTGAATTCCTCCCCGTAGTGCTTTATGCACTGTGGTTTGTGTTTGGCAAGGGCCAAGCTGGCAGGCCATGCTGTGAATGTGAGCTACAGTCATTCTGAAAACTGTACTTTCTCCTCTCCGAAGACAATTCTTCACATCTCATTTGAAGCGTAGTATGGAACAACTCTTCTGTCATTTACCACGAGTTCAGTTTGTATTATCTTGTGCTTTGAAGTCACACACAAATCAGCCAGCTCACCAAGGTGATGCCATAATTAGCAGATTTCTTTCTGATTTAGCAGTCAGTCTTTAGGAGAGAGGTTACAGGTAAAGGAGATTAGTTACAGATTTGAAATCTAAGCAGATTTTCCTTTGTTTTTTTTCCATCCACTGTGGCAGGTGGGTAGCCTGCCAAGACCAATGTTGACAAGTAAATCTGAGAGATGTTGGTCTGGCTGAATGCTCAGTACTTAGATTTCAGGATCACTTGTCTTTGCCACAGTGTTTGTTGTTCTTTAGTTCAGCATAGGAATTTTCCTGGGCATACTACACAATCAGTATAACAGTAACAGAACCAGTTCTACAGTTTTCATTAGTAACATCCCCACTTGTCTTCCACATGAACATAAGGGTGAGACAAGTTTGAAGTTTTATATAAAAATATTCTATCACTTTATCAGGCGCTTCCCTCTCCATCAAGATTACAACATACCTTTTTGTTTCTCTTAGCTTATTGGCTTATTACACGCAGTCAAGACTGAAGAAACATGCTAAATTGTAAGAGCTGGTGGCTGTAGCTCAGCTAGCCAGTAGTTATAGGGCAGCTGCAAACGGCTGATAGTCTCCCTCGTCCCATACCACTAGGCTAATTTGCTTGATCCTCTTTTGATCTGAGAGGGGAGAGTTTTCTATGTCCAAGTTGGTCAACCCCCAGTTATCAAAAAAGCAGTAGAGAGATTTCCTGTGATGATCTCTTGAGTGAACTGCAAACTTGAGGATGAGGGCAGGGTGGACTGTTCACTGTCACATTTTTGATGTTTTTAAAGGGCTCCAGAATGTCCATGTCATTTTGGGACTTGTATTAGTAGTTTCACTTGCCAAGATTGAATTATCTTCACACAGCCGGATCACCACCCCCTATTTTTACATGTTGCTTTAAACGTCTTCACTACATTTATGCGTCTCCTACTTGGGCTGGTGCTTCTTTCACTTTTAGCAGTGGTTAATTTGATGCACAATTTGTCACTGCCATCTACTAATACAAGCAACAACGAATACGGTTTTTAGTCTGCATGTCACCTAGGCTATTGTTGAGTGGGGTGCCACAATGAGGGGGAGAGGAAGGAAGTTGGGTGGGAGTGAGATAGAACGGGGAGAGTGGGGAAGCAGTGGGGAAGTATATGTGAGGTAGAACTGTTTGACCTTTGCAGCGGTAACTTTCCTTTTAATTAAATAGTTCATTTACCGAACTTCCTTTCTTCTTTGTGGCTGTGTAAAATCCCCGTTTTGTGTCCCCAGTGGTAACATTCACTCTTCAGCTGCCAAGAAGCACATATGCTATTCTTATAGCAGAAATTCCTCCTGCTTTGATGTTGGATACAGTAATTCAACAGGAAAATGTTGGCAATTACATTGATTCTGCAGTATTTCGAGTCAGGTAATGTAAAGAATGTCTTAGTTTTAAGCAGCCTTTTGTAGAAGCTGCATCAAGAGGGCATGAGGCCAACCCTCACCCACCCATTTATTCACAGGCATATATGTTCTTACCTCTGATCTGCAGGTACTTGTGCAGCCTGTGTGTGTTACATGAAGGTATCAAGGCAAATTCACTTGGTGGGGATGATGCTATGTGCTGCCTTGTTATTCTGATGATCTTAGACTACTGGACTAAAGGCAAATGAAATGAGGTTTATTACATGTTTTCCTGAAGTTTCTCTGCTGGATCTGGTCCAAGTCATTCTTTCTCTGCTCTAGTTTTTAGGGTGCTAAAATCCATTTTTTTCACTGGAAGTGGATTGCGGGAGTTTGCTAAAACTTTAAAATATGTTTTGCATTATGGCTGGAAGATGCAAAAACAATGAGAAATGAAAGAAAACTTAAGCTGTTGAGCTCTTCTGCAACTCTTTCATGTTTTTAGCCTGAAGTTGCTATGTCTCTTGGCCTGGGAGAATCAACGTTTCTTGCAGTTTCATTTTTAAATCCTTGATAAAGCAACCTTGACATACATATTCATTCTGCAGTAAATCTTATGTCACTCTTAGTCCTGCCAAGACCTCATCCTCTGTATTGCCAGTGGTGATGTGTATCCATAGGGAACTGAGCAATGGATGAATAGGAGCTGTGGACTGATTAAAAAAAAAAAAATACTGTGCGACCCCAGTCTGCCTTGTAAACCTGCATCCGTGTGCCGCTATTTTGCTAGAAATCTTCCTCCTTTTCAGAGGGTACTTTGTGCTTTTTTTTTTTTTTTTTTTACTCCTGACTTAGCTGAATTTTAGACTGCAATCAAAGAAAACAAACAATACAAAACAAACAAACAAAAACAAAAAACAACAACCAAAGATCACCAAGAAATGAGTATCTAAAATAAATCATGGTCAACATGAAGAATCCTGGAAATAGCTGTGATATCTTTTCAGGGCTGTGCTGTCTTACTGCTCCGCAATGAGGATTTCTTTGAGCAGCTGCACAGTCATTAAATGGTCTAAGTGGATGCACATGAGTTGAAATTTGAGGTCAGGCCTTAAAACCAGATGACATTTTTTCCTTTACTAGTTATTTAAGCTGAAATTAAAGCTTTGATCTGTGTATTCTTCTTGGTTTTTTGTTTGTTTGTTTTTTGTTTTTTTAATAAAAGTGTTGATGAGAGATAAAAGAATTCCAATTATTAGAAAGATTTAAGTCTGTGTTGAAATAACCACAGATGTGCAAACCCTAAATGGAAGATAGATATCTCATCTGGCTGGATTTCCACTGACCTCCTTCTGTACAGTTGGCTTTTCTGCTCTAATAAGGCAGAAGTAGTATCTTTGGATAAGGGAGCTATAAGGCATGTTCAGAAGGGTGTACTGGAAAGCTGGTAAAATTGAGGTAGTGTAAAGTTTCTTGTTGGCAAGGTAACATTTTAGCTAATGTGCTCAAGAACTGATTGTGGCCTTCATACTGAAATGACCTGTGCAGTCTTCCCTGGGACTTGTTGTAGACATAGTTGTACGGTCCTGTCTGCTGTGGATGCCCATCTCTGCTGTATAATAAGAAACTTCCCCAGTTCCACTGGTAATGCAGCAGCAGCTTTTAGAAAGCTCACATTTAATCACTTCAAGGTGAGTAAGGAAAGCACCCAAAAGAGAAAGTGATAGTGGCTGTAGTGCCGGTGCCTGGAGACAATCTTCTGCTGATACTTTTGCAAAGTGTGAATCAGGAAATTTGACCTTCCTCCCCTGCACACATTTATCATGATATAAACTGTGTGATCTCTGCTTCCTGTGACCCAGATAAGACTGTGGTACTCTTGTTTAACATTTATTGTGCTTTTCTTGCCTGCTGTACTGACTGTGGGCCAGAACCTCCACTGGCTCAGATGGACAAAGTCTTGTCCATTCAGTGGCGCCTGTTTGAAGTAGGATAGATGGGTGGAGAGAAGTATCAGGCAAGTCTCTTGTATCTCTAAGAGCCAAGAGATCAGGATTTGGTGTTGAGATGGGCAAGAGAGGGAGAATAGAGGTTGTCATGTGTGTTACTTCTGTGGAGAGATGAGAGCAGTGAGAAGGACCGACGCTTACAGAGAGGAAAACATGGAGCCTATGCAGGTCTGAAAATTATTGCCTAAAGCTGTTATACTTCTCAGATCATGTGTTTCACCTCATTAAGGGAGCTCCTTAATCTGTGCTGTCCAAATCTTAGAATTTGGCTATGCTTTGGAAAGAAGGAACAAGAAAGAAAAAGCAGAAAGATGGAAATGGAGAGAAAGAAAATGTAACAGGAGAAAAGGCATGGAGAGAGAAGTTCAATCCAACTGCGACTCTAGAAGGCCACAGCTCTGAGCAGTGCATCTCCCTCAAGCTTTCTATAGCTTTCTGTAACTGTTTAAAATGGGGCTGGACTGTAGGAAACGGTGCTGAACTTAGCCTACCAAGCTGGGGTCCAGATCTATATTCATTAAAGCTGAGAGTCTTTGGCTCATATCTTGCCTGTAGGAAAGCTAATTGTTCGTTCTTCCATCATTTCTAAATTTTTTGAATTCTGGGCATGGTAGTTATCAACATAAGAATAACACTGGACCAACAAGGAGCCACTCGTCTCTCAAAACAGTGCAGCCTCTACAGCCCCATGGATTCTGTTTGACTTTAGACAGCCAGAGTTAGTGGAGGCACTGACCTCACCATCCTCCCCTTCCACTTTACTTGCTCCCACATCAGTCTTTCAGTTTGTGCCATTCAACAGCCTTTCCTTGTGCTTTCCTTGTGCTTGCTTCTATCTTGTTCCAAGAGATTCTTTCCTATAACTTTTCTTTCGTATTAAGTTACACGGGTTGTTTCTGAAAGCTGTGATGCAGTTGTGAAGAATGCCAGTGTGATAGCATACAGCTGGAATGGCAAAGGGACTTTCCTCCCAGCAGCAGTAGCAAATAAGCGTATAGGTTGTGCTCTGTTTCCTAAACCAGATCTCATCAGCAGATGCAGGATTAAAGGCATACTGGGCACCCTGCCACAGACCAAGAGGTCCCTGCAAGAAATCCATCATAGCTGGGGCCAGCCTACACTACAGGTGGATGCTCAGGCTGAGGATATTCCCAGTGAGTGTGTCATGTATGCATCTAACACGTGAACTTTGCAAAGGAAAGGGCTTGTTCCATCTTCCTCTTTATGACACTGCCCCTGCCTGTTGTTCTCATTACTGCATCAGTGCAGTCCTGGTGATTTGTCAAAAATCATTTGTCAAAACAGGAGTTTTGACACGCACTGTAAACATTTACTGATGAATTTTCCCTGCTAAATAGTTGAATTTAACTTCTCTGCTAGTTATTCTATAAAGAAATGAAGAGAACATAGAGGCTCTTCTACATCTAGTGCTGGTACATTTTTGTGGCATTCAGTTTCAGATGGGATGAGTTAGGGTCAGGAGGAGGAATTCCCATGGGGAAGATGTAATGCAGGAACAGCTGGTAAAATCCTCCGGTTGTGTTAAGTAGAACGCAAAACTGAGAGACAGGCAGGCTGGAAATAATAGACGAGGAAACTAGATGGCCTTGAAAGGTCCCTTCCAACTTTAAGGGTTTTATGATTCTGTAATGAACATTTGTGTTCACTTAGGTTGCTCTAGGTTATTCAGTGAGCTTGAAATTATGATTCTTTTTCAAATATTAGACCTATCTGATGATTTGTGTCCAAATGAGGATGCTTGCAATGAAGCTCATTTCCAGATGGTGCTGAGTAGCAGACCTTTAAGAAATCGACTTCATTGGAGTCTCTTCAGTAGAGACAAGTGGAAATTACAACATTCCTATGCTTCAATGATTTTGAAAACGCTGTTGAAAGTTTTTTGTAGCAGCAAAAGGAAATCCCCAGGTAAATGGACATATCCAGAAGGATGAGAGACACACTGGTTCTTGCACCTTGTTAGATGACGTAGTTAGATGTGTAACTGCTGCATCTTAAAACTGAATTAACTACTGGCCAGTAAGTTCTAATCCAGGTTGGTAGAAACTGTTTTATAATCTATCCTTCCATCTTGAATAACAGCATTCATTTTTATTTTATGACCTACGAGGTTGTCACTTTTGTCTCTGAGAAGCATGACAGCTATCATGTGGCCATGTAGATCTAAAGCAGAACACGGATGCAGTGTCAGGTTTTTGGAAATGTTTCATAGTTACTGGTGCTGCAAAGCTTTCTCATCTGGGCTGCTCTTACTTTTGGTAGGTGTGGTAGGGAGCCTGCATGGATGAGAATATTTTGTGTCAGGTGATAAACAGCTGATGTTCCTTTCTCTTCCTTAAAATGCTTTCAGCAGATTACTTTAAGGGACAACTCCATCTCTCTCATGAGATATTAACGTGGTTTGTGTGGTTTAGGAGAGAAGTCTTTTCATCCTTGCCAAAGCTCCTCCTGTTTGTATAGATTCTCAGAAAATGTCAGTCCTCCTAACCTTGGAAACTCCCTTTATGAACCTCTTTTCTCCCTGTCTCAATTCTTTAAGCTAATGAAACTATCCACCTGAGTTGCACGTTAGTCAAACTGCAATAACGCCTGAGGCTTTCAGATGTGCTCTATATGACACAATGCTCTTGAAATCAGCCCCTGAACTCTGGAAGAACTATTTTATTGTCGATTTTATAAGTATCTGAAGGGAGGGCGTAAAGATAGGGACAGACTCCTCTCCATGATGCGCAGCAGTAAGGCAAAAGGCAGACGTACAAACTGAAATACAGGAAGCTCCTCCAGAACATCTTTGCTGTGATGGTGACAGAGCACTAGAAAGGTTGTGGAGCTGTTCAAAAGCCATCTGGATAAGGCCTTGGGTAATGTGCTCTAGAGGACTGGATGATGTGCAGAGCTCCCTTTCAAGCTCAACCTTTCTGTGGTTCTCTGAATGTGAAGAGCAAAATGGCTTATAAGTTTTGCGTGCCACTATTTATTCAATTGTTTAACCATTGTTTAGCTTGGGACTTAATCCATCATTTTCTTGATCAGTGTGTGTGTTTGCTGTAATTTGTAGGTCAGTGTATTTGTATCAAGTTCTTGTATCTTTAGTATTTGTTGGTTTTGTGCTGATGCTTTCAGTGCGTTTGCCCTGCTGCTTTTTCTGTCGGTTTGTCATTAGTGACATGGAACTGGTGACCAGGCAGTGCTATGCTACTGGTAGCAGCACTTCTTGCTGCTTCTGCACTTGTCTTAAAAGGAAGGATGAAAGAGATGTCTTCATCCGTCACCCTTCTCTGCTACAAGGGAGGTGGTGGAAAAGGGCCTAGGGGAACTCCTTTCTTTAGTATTCAGGGGTGCTAACAGGGAGCAGCAGTGGTGAGAGACTGTCTTGTAGCTACAACCCACTTCTACTGACAACCTGATGAGTTACGTTTTTGTTTCATTTTAAATCCTTCTTTCTGCCCAGCCACTGTAGTGATTAAAAATCACAGGGAAGACAAGGGACATTTTAAAGCGTTCCCATCAGTGAGTTTTCAGAATATGCTGTCCCCCTTCTAAGCCACGCAACTGCTGGGGCTTTAAGTCCCCTGGCAGCCTCTCTAGGTACAATTTCCAGAGGGATGTCTCTGTTCTCATGTATCTGAGTCTCGCTTTTAGTCGCTTTCCCATGTCTTCCCCATCGTGGTGTTTGTGTTCTGCTGCGCATGATATGGCAAGAAGGCTAAGTAATAAAGGCAAGCTTCACGTGCGGTGGTTATATCTGAGCCTGTGAACACTAATCTTTAAAGAATACGGAGTCTTGCTCAAATAGGATAGACCAGGCTGCTCTGTTGTCCCTGGTGTTTCCCACCCTGTGGTGTAAGACTGCTTCAAAATGACTTATAGCTGAGCTGGCACTGGAATCATGACAGTCTGTTTTCTTCACTGCTTGTTTGGTTACGTCCCCTGGATGATTGTGTTTTGCCTTGGCAAATATGAACTGTGGGGGTGGGGGAAAAATGACCACTGTCGTTGGGTTCAGAGTTTTGGTGAATCCTTATGAAGGGACGTGGATGTATAATTGCATGTGAAGTGCAGCTGTGCTGTCTGTGTAGTCAGCTTTTTAAACATCTGTAAGGATGTAGCAATTGAGCCTTTTGGCTTGGAGGCAGGGAGAGCACTTTGGGGAAACCATGTGTTATATCTCTAAATCTAGAGAGGAACTGCCTCTTGTCGTACGGAGAGCAAGTGAGAATTCAAAGAATAGAAATTGTATTGTTGCTTTCCTTACATCAGTAAAGTGGGAAGATACAAAGATCACGATTACCCTGAGTAATCAGTGATAAAAACGGTCACCTTTTTTGGAAAAAGACAGGCAGTGAGCCCTGCAAGGAGTGGTTACCTTGCCCGTGGCAGTGGATTAGAACTAGGTGATCTTTAAGGTCCTTTCCAATTCAGGCCTGTCTGTGATTATTTTATATCATTTTCTTGGGAGTGAAATTGGAAGATAAATTTGTCCACGCTATTCTGTGATGACTCTATGGTATGGCTGGTGAAAGCAAGGACAGTAACTGTAGCAACTCTAGCAGCTTTGTCTGTGGCTGTCAGAAAGGCAGGGTAGGAATGCTGGACAACAATGTGAGTTCATTTTTTGAGTCATTTGGGTGGGAGCACGGCTGGAGAGCCTAAGCACAGCAGGTCACAGGAGCAAGAACACTGGAGCTGATAATTTAGCTTTACAGAAGAGAAAAAAGCATGAAAAATGTCTTATGTGAGCTTTTGTAAAACAAATACAGCATATCACTTCCCTTGATTAGAAAGGACTCCTATATTTCTCCACGCATCTCACCCAGATGTCTGAGGCAGAACCGGGAGGAATGAATTGGGATGCTGCTGGGAAGTGTGGGGGTCACTGAGCGTGTGTTTTCAGAGGTGGAGGTTGGATCATGCTTCTGGATAAGGAAAGGATTGTATCCTTAGGAACTCAGCCTTTGAGAATTAACAGTGGATAAATCTCAGTCAGAAGCAGAGTGGTGATGTCACAGCAATACAAAATAGGTTCCTGAAGGCCAGTATATTGAGGAGTCTGGCTAAAGGACCAATGCAGTTTTACCAGTGATCACATCGGTGTGGCTATGCTGGGAATGCAGCAGGAAGCCCTTCAATAGTTGCCCTAGCTACTTAGCACGCAGACAGTCTGAAAGGATATGACTTCAGGGTGATCTCTCTGAGCCTCAGGGGCCGAGGACTGCAAAATCTTCTGCAAGTTAGCCATAATGTGATTGGTGCTTTCCCACTAGAGGGCAGTTTCATCATGTGCACGTTCTCATGCTGCACAAATCATGCTTGGAGTCCTCCTTTAAGGTCAACTGAAATTCATTTGAACGTCATGGTCATAACTGAATTATCTCAGTAGCTGCAGTGCTTGCAGAATGATAATCCCATTTACTTGGAGCTATCCAATATAGAGTGGGTATTGAGGAACAATGTTTTTTCTTAACTGCATTGCTTTTGGGAGCAGGTGTGCAGTAGATACACACCTTCTTTTAATTGCAACTGTGATGTGGTTGGTGCATGTGTTCTGCACTGAGATCAGGCATACAGCTCCTGGATTGCTTTTGCTGGTAAAAGCAGAGAGATAAGACCTTTGAACCGTGGGAATTGAATGTGTTATTTTTTAATATGTTCACAAGATTAAAAAAAAAAGCCAGAGAACCACCCCTAATCCCCCCTTCCCCCCCCAAAAAAAAATCCACTGACGGAAAAGGCAAGTGCACCTTACTAATGCCCTTGATGTTTTGTTAGTAGAGCAAATAACGATGCAGTAATTAAAAAAAAAAAAAAGTATGAATCATGATTTCAAGCTCACTGAATAACCTAGAGCAGCATGAGGAGCTTTCTGCACTGTGAAGCATTGCTGTGTGGGAATGCTGTACTCTGTTTTTCTAGTGCATGAGCTTCGTTTCCCAGCTAGTGACAAATATGAAGGTCAGTCATGACCTTTTCCCGTAACTCAGTAAGTCGCATTTGGTTGCACTATATTCCATGGCACAAATCTCTCACAAATGCTGAAGTTGGGCTTGTTTGTCCCTGCTCTTCTCAGCTGTCCACGCACAGCACAAGAGGGGACGTTCTCTTCTACTCTTTATGGGTGCCTGGAAGCATGCTGGGTTTTGCCTTCCTGAGATCTGAATTTGTATTGAGAGGAATATCAGATGGTCACCTTGCTGGGAAACTTACATACTTACCCAGACCATTTGTACCAGAGCCAAACAGTGTCTGTGAAAAATGGCTAAAGACCTCATGTCTTTTCTCTGTGGTTAGAGTTTATGGGACGCAAGGAAGGAAGCCCTTCAAGTATAGCTGAGCTCTGATTCAGCAATTGTGACTGTGATGGCTGTGCAAGTTAGCACTGACCTTTCCACCATCTTGTGGCAAGTGGATTCCCCAGTAGATAGAGTCAATGTGGACTTCATTCCCGTCAGTGCTTGGATTAGCTTCACTCATTCACTTTACATTTTGAGGAGACCGTAGTGTGCTTTGGGCCATTAATTTCTTCACAGCCCTCTTGGAAGCTGCGTGTTACCACCTGAAATGAAGCCAACAGTGCTGAGACATGGCTCCATGAAGTGCTTGCACACTATTCTGTACCACTGAATAGTGAGAAAATCATACCAATCTGAACCTGTACAACAGAAATGCTTCTGTTTCTCTGATGGCTGCCTAGTGCACCAAAAAGAAAAAAAAAAAAAAAAGCTATGCAAATTCTTTCAGGGCATTCATGGAACACCAGAGAAACTGCACTACGTGGACTCTGCAAGTGGCTGCTCCTAGTAGATGGTCTGCAAGGTTGTGTGATCTCTTGTCTGCCTCAGTCTTTCTTGTTTGTGTTGGGAGCCTTGGCTGCAATGCTTCTTCCTTGCATTGTCTGCCAGAATTTGAGTGATTCATTCTTCTGGGACACCATGAGCAAAATGTCAACTGTCTGGGGCATAAGCAGGGTGGTTTACTTAGGCACATATGGAGTTGTTAACTCATGCGGTGCTATAAGTAACCATCTGTCAAGGTCAGACTCCAACCTATCACCTTACCAGTGCTATTCACTCCTGGTTGTGTAGGTGCAACTCCTTCTCTTATTACTTCTACAAGTCTTATGAGGAGGTCATCAGTCGTGTGCTTCAGGCTTTCAAAGTGTGCCCAAGCCTCCTCTTTGAAGAGCTTCCATTTCTTGTTCAAGGTGTGCATCTAAAGTACTTGTTGCCTCTTGTGAGTGAATACCCTTCTCCCTGTGAGGGAACCTAGCTCCATCTTTATCTTTTCCACTTTTGTAGATTTGATTTGGGGTGGTTGACCAGGCTTCAGCGATGGGCTTAACTGATGCATTGTTGTGGGATCTCATGGTACTTCTGATTGTTTCATTTTATAAGTGTTTCCAGACAAAATGTAGGCTGGTTCCCGTTATTTTCCAACTTCTGTTCCCCTCCCCATATCTGTCTTTCCTCTTTCTCAAATTTTCCGTAAGAAAGTATATTGCTAACAGGATCTTCTTTACTGCCTTTTTTTGTCCATGAAGTTTTTGCTGTGTAAACTTCTGGCCCCAGTCCTCTCCTCCAAAATTGCTCTCTCGGACTCATTCCAGGCCCAGGAGAAGTATGTTAAGAACTTTCTACCTTCTTCAACAACTAGGAGTGAAATGTGTTTTATGTTTTCTGGGGATATGAATACAAATGTATGGGCAAAGTCATACTTAAATACCATTTCTGTAGGCTCTGAAGCAATGGGATTAACACTCATTAAATACGTATGTACAACCTGATCACTATAATCTGATCCAGCATTGTTCTTATACCTCTGTTTAGGCTGTATTGCTAGTTGATGGTTTTTATTCTGTTTCCTTAGAACCTGAAAATGCCGACCCATGCTCCATCGCTACATGGAACAGAATATCTGTTCTTGTATATTTCTTAATGTGAGAAGGCAGAGGCACAGTGACTCATTCTGTCTCAACTGAGGTTTTTCAGAAAGGGTGAAGCAAAATGAGGACTGAAACCTGTCTCACCTTCACATTGGTTTGTGTGGAGGATCAAAGGACTGCCATGCTCTGAGAATATTCTGCGTGAACCCCAGCTTCCCAAAGCACTGGGGGTAGCCTCAAACCCTACTTAAAGGCCAGCTTTGTCTTCTGGCAGTCTGTCTTTCTGGAGCAAGTGAAGTGCAGTGAGCAACGTCCTCTTGAGTTCCCACAGCAGAACCAGAAGCTTATTTCGTTAACTGATGTAGCCTGCAGGGCCTATGCCCTACCTTGATATTGTGCCTTTGGCTGGATGTCTTTTTTTGGATATCAGAAGGTAATTGATTTTTCTCTACCTCCTCGTTGAGTTGCTACCCTTGTCATGGTGACCTAGGACATTCCCATCCACAGCCTTCTGGGTCTACTTCAGCAGTACTGAGATGCATCTTCTCACATCAGAGCTTGTTAGTTCTTCAGTTTAACGCTGTTTTCTTGACCACTGGCACCATGGAAGATGGCACAGACAGAGCAGAGAAAGGAGACTGACTTCCATTCTCCACAGTAGGAATTCTGGAATGTCTTGCTCTTGGTGACTAGTGAAATTTCCTAACTATTTATGCACATTATATCCCGTGATTCAATTGCTTATTATCACATCTAAAAGTTTGTAACTAGAATGAAATTCGTTCTTCTAATTCAGAGTTTTTCTTCCAGAAAGAAAAAATGTCCAATGTTATTACCACTTAGCTGTAAGATGTGCGGCTTGAATGACTGAGGAAAAATGACAAATTTTCATCGCTGGCTCTTCTCTCGCCACACTTTTCTATTTCTTGAGCAGTGGGACTATGAGTGCTTTCCCGGGCTGAAAGCTTTGCAAATTCCTCAGGAGATAGATTGCCAGTGTTTGTTCCCCAGTATGCCTTCAAGCCTACCTTTATGCTACCAAAACAAATCGCTGGTTTTGTTTCCTTGTTTCTGCTCCATGTTTGTAGCATCAGTGATCTAGCCATCGAGTTGTTGTATAGGAGGTGGGAGCTATGCCTGTTTGATTCTCTATTTTATCTTAGCTTACACTTCTGCCTAGAGCAAAGCCACGGGCAGATGACTGTTGGCTGTAAAAATTCCATTAATTACTTGCAGAAAAAAAAATGAAGTCAAAAGTATAGTCTTTAATGATACAGCCCAGCAGTTCTGTAGATTTTTATCTAAATAAGGCTGCTGTGCTATGTCCTGATTGAAATACCTTCCTGTGATTCATTGAAAGATAAGGAGGAAGCTGTGCAGCCAGGTGAATTTGCAGCAAGGAGTGTCATATCTGCTTCTGAGCCACCTTGAGTAGCTGCTCTTAGGCACAGCATTACTGTCTAGACAAACAATCATTTCACTTCTTGCTGTTACTGGAATAAATGCATCCTGGGACTGTTTATTCTGCTAATACAAAAAATTTGTCAACTGCCTTGAATTGGTATTAATGTGTTATCTCTGGTAGATATTTCTCAACAGAGCTGAGAAGCTCAAATAGGCCGTGCTTTGTTTACATTTGGTTGCCCATCACAATGACTTGCAAAATAGCAGAATAAGCTAAACAAAATTCTGGATTTCTAAATCAAGATAAAACGTTGAAAAGTTCTTGTTGAATGCATTAGGAAAAGGAGTTGAGAACTTCAAGATGTTTTGTCATTTCCATGGATCAAGATAGTTTGCTTTAAAAAACTGGGGTAAATTCTGCATTTTCTCTTAGTTTGCTTTTAATTCCTACTTTCCAAAAGCACATTAGCTCATGAGCTGTACAGCCACTGAGTCTACTGCTGACATTTTAACCTCTGACAGAGACTCTTCTGGGGGGTGGTAACACAGGAATCATTTTGGCTTCCATTTTATGCCACACAGCTTTTTTCAATTAGAAATTTCTGTAAAACTACAAGAAAGATATTCAAAAAGCCTAACTAGAGCAACTTCTTGCAGTCTGCAAAGGAAGTATAGCGCTATGTTTCTGGCATTGTTTTGAAATGAAACAGCTGTGACTCGGTTCAACAAAGCAAAATTTTCAGTTAGAAATGAGTGATGAGACCAAAACATCATAATGAATCTTCATAGAAAGTTGAAATTCAAAGATGGGGAGAAAATAAGAAAAAATGATCATTTTGACCATTTGGTTTTTGTGGAAACTACAGTTCCTGTGTGTATATAGTACTGCCATGATGTCCTATCCAAATATAACAAGGAGCAAGTCTTTTCTCCTTTAAAGAAAGCAAAGTAGAACAAAAATCTTAAACATTCATTACAACACTGAATGAGTACAAATAATGCTTCACCTTGTGAATGTCATCCTCTGATTGTGTGCATCTTTTCCTGCCTCTCTTGTTTCATGGGCTGAAATCCTGACCCTATTCGTGTTAATGCTAAGACTTCCAGTAATTTCAGTAAAGGCTGGATTTTACTTATTCTCTGTTTCAGTGATGGCAAGTGTAATGAAATACATTTTAGCTGTCATAAAGCTGCTATGTAGTGCCTTTAAGTTTCTGTGCAACTCCTGATTCAGAACCAATGAAAAGTAGGATTGAAAGTCTAGCTGCCCAGGGTGTACTACAAAGAAAACTGAGGCTTATTCTGTGTGTGTATGTGTGTATGTGTGTGTTTGTTTAGATTTTTGTACAGCAAATTCCGAATATTCCTATAGAACTTTTGATAAAGAACTGCGTAGTTCTTGGGGACTTGGCTTAGTAATAGACAAACTGTTGTGTTGTTGGTAGGTGTTCTTGAGGTTTGAAGTTGGCAAGTGATCATGCAAAATAAATATCAGTGTTGCTTGGGGAAGGGCACCTCTGCTTTCCCTCTTTGTCTGTTACCAGGGGGTGAATGTCACCAAATCAGTTCCTGTCTGGCAGGCAGAATGAATTGGGAATGTGAAAACTGCCCTTGTTTTCCTGGGGCAACAGGAGGTGATATACATGTGCAGACACTACAGTAGTCCTTAGAGTTCTTCCTGCTGCTCCCTAACACCTTTTCTAAAGCTAGACTCCTAACAGATCTCCACCTTTGTAAATGAAGCTTAACCTGTTTGTAGTCCTGGCAGTGCAAATGTAGCATCTCCCACGAAGGAAAGACCACAGTGAGATTTCTAGTATTTCCCTCACTCACTTTACACACCTACAGTTTTATGGCATTTCCCTCCCACACATGAGAAACTTCTATCTGTGGTTTGAGAGTTTGCCCGAACTCTTGTAGCAATAAAAACTACTTTGCTTGTGCAGCACTGTTACAGCAGCCTCTAGGACCCAGGCTGCAGGAAGCAGAATGAGGATTTCCACGTTCACTTTGGAGAATTTCAGTTACTCAATGGCAACTAATTACTCCTTCCATCTCCAAACCAGAAAGGCTATCTTGTGAAGAGAACAGAAGACAAAGGCTTGTCATGTGTTTTGGGCTCCTTGGATCTTGGGAGTAACTGAGACACAACGTCTTGCCTTCAGGGACTCTCAATGTTAACATTGAAGTCCTGAACCTGAGGAACAGCCCAGCTACTGAAGAACGGACAGCAAGCTTATTCCTTGCTTATCATCGACCTCCACGCAGACAGACTCTGTGACACAAGGAATTTCAAGCGTGACAAAGTCATCCTGTCTCTCAGGCAGGGCTGTATCTCTGTAAGAACGTGTTGGTCATTTTCTCTATGCAGCAGCAGACTATTTGTATCTTTCAAGTAACACCTGAGGGGATTTTTATTGATGTACAGACAATTGGTTGATTGTTATAAGGATGATCTTGTGCAGTCTGTGGTGTATTTTGAGGTGTAGCTGGACACTCAGACACGTATAGTGAAGTCCTACAAAGAGCCCCTCATAAACTTCAAAGCATAGGCTGCTGTTATACCTGTGGAGGAGGGCAGAGCAGGACAGAAGTGTGACAGCAAGAGGAAGTTTTTCCAGTACTTCAAGCAGCTGAGACAGCTCTGTGAGAAGATGATTTATCAAATACGTTAGTGAAGCTTTCATTCTTTACCATGTATAACATGGAGGCTGCAGAGGTTATTGCTGTGTTTCACAGAAGCAGAATCACAGTGTTTGAGAATACATCTGTCGAGCTGCTAGAGTTGTTTGAGAACTTCTGTGACCTCTTTGGCAACACCACTGTGCAGCAAAGCAGTCCAGTTCTCCTGCTCAACTTCCAGTAAAAGCTTTACTAGACAGACCAGTGCTGGTTGGAAGAAGTTCTTGTGAATGCCAAGTACAAAGGCCGATCCTGGATTTTGTTCAGTGATAAATAACCCTTCTCTATCTCCTCACCACTTGTGGTTTTATGTCTAGTAATGGTTCCCAAAATGGGAAATCCTTCTTTGTCTAATCTCTGCTCAACTTCTAAGTCTTTGCTTTTGCACCTTGCCCCTGTACTTGCCTTTCTAATTCTAGCATGTTCTAAGAAAATTCCTAATACTGTCACATCTCACGAGTGCTGAGCTTCCATATTCAGAATATTCTCCACAAGGATATTGGATTATCTGATGATTATCTATTCACTTACCCTGGACCATGAGAGCCCTCTGTGATTCTTTGGATTTCATTGCTGTGAATGTTTAAGCAGACTTGATTATTTCGCTCTTCACCCTGAGTTCCATTTAACTGTAAAATGAGGGGAACAGGTTTGACTTGTTGAAGTTGGGACACAATATATCTTGACAATATTTGGAAATATGTAAGGAAAGACAGATACTGTTGAAGTTCAGCTCATGATGTCATGTTTTTGTTGTGTGTGCAGTTTCCAAACAGCAGTTTCCCAAAACTAAGTTTTTCTTTATGAATAGTTGTATTTTGGGCATTCACAAGTACCTCTATGTATTTTTCAGTTGCAAGGAGTCTGGACAGCTTTTCTTTTATCTTAAGCACAGTTTCCTAGTATCTGTAGGTGACTAGTAATTACTGGACTTTTTCCTAATTGATGGGAAATGTCACATGGCAATTCTTTCCATTTTAAATGCTGTTTTCAGTTAGTTTTCAGTCTGCCAAATTTATTCATGTGATCTACAACTCATTCCACCTTCAGTCTGGAACTTCAGGGAGTGCTCCTTGCTGATTGGGTAGCTGTGCCTGCAGCTCCTGCTTGCTCTCTGCCCCTTGGGTGCTTGGCTGAAATTTGGCAGAGAAATCACGTAGCTTTCAGGAACACAAAATTTTGCAATTTTAGCAAAAAAAAAAAAAAAGAGTCTGAAGCCAGACAGAATATGATTATCTGTCTGCGTTGTCTTAGCAGAAACTATTCCTTGTTGGCAGCCAAGTGATATGTCTGTCTGAGGTGGGACTGTCTTCCTGTCTGCCTTTGACATTTGTGTCATTTCTCGTCTGCAGTGAAATGACTTTACTATTTACAGAATCAATGGGCAAAAAGTTGCCTTAGTCTTAACGCTGCTTGTTTCAAAGTAAAAAAGAAAATATGGAATCAGGTAGTGTAAAATGCACAGTACAAGAGCAGTGTACTGATACAGGAGAGCTTGTGGCCTCTGTGGGTCTGATGGGGGAAGTCGGCGTTAGCACTGAGGCTGTCTGTAGGCAATGAATCACACAATGGGGATGTGGGAGGGGGACCTTATGGGTACTGGGAATCAGGAAAAAGCAGGACTGAGCTGGAGGGAAGGTGCAGTGATCAAGTGCTCTTCTTTGGGATATGCTGGCAGAGTAACTGCAGCATTTTCTAGTCTTTCAACTCTGCTACCCTGCTGCCTGGGGCTTCCTCCTGAGGAGCTGTTTATTTGAGCTGTTCAAAACAACCCACGTAGGATTCTCTTGAGTGGCGTTAGCAATCCAGGACTGAAAAATACTTTCAAGAAGCATACGCTTATTAACAACAGATTTCCTTTGCATCTACCTAAAATAGACCCCGCAGAGAGGGAAGAGACAAGGATTTCCTTGTTTAGTCTGTCTTTATTTTTAGACTAAAGATGTTTAATTTTAAAGTAATGACTTCTTGGCTACTATCTTCATTTTGAGATCTGGAGCCTGAACTCATGGCAAAACATGTTATCAATAGGCTACCTGAGGAACTCAGCTTGACAGCTTCAACTGAAATGGAGTAACATTGTGGTTGCGCTTTCCTGGAGGTCTTCAGTATATGCTTTTGTAAAGTGATCAAATTAATGAGATCTGTTCCAGTTAGGAAGAAAAGACAGAGTTGAGGTCTTAATAATCTTCAAAAAGCTTAAGCAAATAAATACATGCGAGGAAGAGGATGAACAGTTTTCTATGTCTGTGGTGGATAGTCCTGAGCTATTCTAGTGGAGGAACATTCAAACTGAACCCTGGAGACATCTTTTGTAACAGTAAGGGTGGTAATGTGCTGGCACTGACTGTTCATAGCTGAACTTCTGTTTTCAGAGCTCCCCGTGTAAGGCAAGCGCATCCTCTTTCATGGCCTGACACCTACCTGTGCTATTGTGTTACACTTCTTCTACTTAGTGATCCTTCTTAAATTTCCTTCCGATATCACTTGCAGTTGGCTGTGTATGAAGTAAAGCTCTATCTGCAGCTTCTCTCGTTTTATACTGATGTTTCAGTTTCTCCTGTGCCAGTAACAATAGTTACATAACAGGCTGTCTTCAAATTTCTGCCTAGTTGGTGTCTCGGTTTCTATTTTCAGTTTGTTTCTGGGTTTGATGTAGCTCATAATCTTTTGTATCAACCGTAGAAAGGATGATGGCAAATATGAGGTGTCTGTGCTGGTATCAGTGCACAACTCTTACGTATTTGTTTTGATCTTCACAGTTAATATTGTACTATCTGCTTTTTGGTACCTTGGTCTTGGTTTTTAGCTTTCAATACCATTTTTCTTTTTTAAAAAATGGATCTGAATGAGTCTTGAGACTTTTAGTACAATCAGCTGTTCAGTTCACAACTGCTCGAGTAGAGATTTTGAAACAGCTGCTGTGACTGAGCAGTGCCCCATCAGATAGATGGCTAGTTACGAGAACCTGAGCCTTCTGGTATTAGAAAGGTTTGTTACAAGTACACAAGTTATGCTCCACTTCACCAAGTATCTGTTGAGTACTCAAGTCTTGGATAAAGAAACACCAAGCAGACAGCTATCACTCCTCTAGGAAAATCTGCTGACGTAGTCTTCCTTTGCCCTAAGAGTTTTCATAGGACTGAATAAAAGCAGAAACCTGCAGTTACTGGGTTGATGCACAGACTTCCTGGGAAGGAAGAATTTTTTGGCTCTTCATAAATGCTGCAAACACAGCTTGGGTTTAAAAAGCACTGGCACTAGGGATACAGTTTTCTAGAGAAGGTTCTTCCTTCCCGATGTGGTGCAGCTGTTTTCAGCTCCTCTGTGCTACTTGCATCCACGTGTTCAATTTCTCTTTCTCCAGCCTGTCTTGAATGACAGCATTTATCTGCTGTTGGATCAATGAATTTGGAGATGCCACAGTTGCCCTTTGTGAAGAGAGTCAGGAGTACAAGAATGAATCAATATCTCTGTAGTGCTTTGGAAAACATTCAGTGGGAGGACTGGAAGAGATGGGAAGAAAACAAGTGAAATGGGAAGTATGAGTACTAAGAAGGAGTCACGTGAAGTCGGGCAGCAGCCCAGAGAAGAGGTGCAGTGAAAGTCAATGACAATACAGCAGATAAGGAAAATCTTTTCAGGTCTGATATGATGTAGTCTGGCATTTCCTGACACTCTATTAACTTTTCTCTGAAAGCAGCCAAGACTTCCACTTCACTGCTGGGTTTCATTGCCTGGCTAGCACTGAAAAACAAGCACTTTTAAGGAGTAAGTTTGCTAGTATTATTCAAGATACAGTGATGTGGAAGCAAAATTTAGGCTAGTCAGTATGAAATACTGTTGTCCTTGGATAATATTCAGCTACTGAAAGAACTGGCACTTGAAACAGCAGATTTTGTTTGAAATGATTTTTTTTTCTGTATATCTGTGGACAGAGAAGTAGCTGATGAAGGTATCCATCTTCAAAAACAGATTAAAAAAATAATAATCCAAAAGTTTACATACTTGATAGCTTTCTGCTGAAATGTCTTAAAATGAAAGAGGAAGGGGTAGCTGAGAATGAGAAGGCAGTGGAAAGAGAATGTGGGTAAAATGTGTATTTCTTCTCCCTGCACACACACCAAAGTTCATTCACTTCATTAGAAATGTACTAAATTTTCTTAAAGATGGCTGTTTTCTTAGAAGGTGCAATAATCACGGGTATAACCATGAGTCGAGTAAAACGTTGACTCATAACACCATAAGGGCATTTTCCTTCATGGTGGGAATGACAGTAGAGATTACAAGAGGAACTGAACTAAAGAGAGACATCAGAAGTATTTACAGGTGGAAAAAGGCTTCAGTGCTAGGACTGACCCCATTTTATATGTTCCTTGGTCATGTGAATATTTGGCAAACTGATTTGGCAGATGGCTTAGAGCTGGGATTGATGCAATTACTGTGGAGGACTGATTTATCTTAGAGAAGTTCTGATTAAAAGCATGAAGTTCAAAATTGTTTTTAAGAGAAAAGAAGCAAGAGCTTTTGCAATGGCCCAGGAAGTTGTTCTTTACAGAAGGTGGAGGAGGATGGGGGGAAGGATGGGCTTGTTAGTGTGAATGAGATTCAGATTTAGGAAAGCCTTGTAAGACTGGCCTGCACTGCATCAGACTTCAAATTCCCAGTAGAGACAAACAAACGGTAGTGCAGAACCATTTGTGTATTTGTAAGACCTACTTAGAGCTTTGACTGCAGTTTTGACCCCTGCTATTAAAAACAGGAAAACTAACTGGAAAAGAGCAAACAACTCTTAGGACTGCCAGGGCAGCGTTCAAGGATTCATTGCTATGGAAAAAAAGAGCTGAGTTTGTTGTTTAAGCTAGCAGTTAGTAGACAGAACTTACCAAGTTTGTTAATAAATATATTAAAGGGATGTTACTTCAGTTCAATTCTGAGTCTAAGAAGAACTCTGAATAGACAAAGTTGAAAAGTGCTCAAAACTTTGTAGCCATTCTGAGCAGCTTTCTGAGTGGCTCGTGGAATTGCTTCTCTATGGAGTTTAAGGAGGAAACTGCCTGAGAGTAGTCTGAATAGAATAAACTGTGGAAATTATAATGGTACAAGTTCTTGGGCTACCAGTAGTTTTAGATGTGGTAAGAAACTGATGGAGAGCATTTAACTGCTGGTGATCTTTGGTGATATTAATATTCTGTTGTTGCTCTGAGATTCTGCTTGTAATGTACAAAATGAGGAAGGTATTCTACCTTGTGCCGGGTGAATTCTACATTTGGAGTTTTTGCCTTATTTTGAAGTATCAGACACAGTTGGCAACTGGAGTGAAGAGACTGCATGAGGTGTCCTGGTTCTATTACTGGTATCAGATGCTCTGCTGTCTTTCTAGCCAAGCAAATGGCCAGATATCAGAGGGCAAATGAACATTTTCTTTGAGATAGACAGTGATTGTGGTGTGGAACACATCCTTCTTCCCTCCATTTAGCAGGTAGTTTCACTTAATGAACTTTCTTTAGTATTCTGTTTATTGTTCTAGTGTTCTTCTTCAGCGCTGGGTCCAGGCCTGGAGCCCCCAGCACAGGAAGGATGTGGAGCTCTTCAAGTGGGTCCAAAGGAGTACTACTAAGATGGGCTACTAATACTACTAAGAGGGCTGGAGTATCTCTTCTATGAAGAAAGGTCGAGGGAACTGGGCTTGGAAAAGAGAAGACTCTGGGGAGACCTCATTGTGGCCTTCCAATATTTGAAGGGAGCATATAAACAGGAGGGGGTATGTCTGTTGATGAGGGTGGATAGTAATAGGACAAGGGGGAATGGTTTTAAATGGAGACAGGGGAAATTTAGGTTAGATATTAGGAGGAAGTTTTTCACCCGGGTGGTGACACGCTGGAACAGGTTGCCCAAGGAGGCTGTGGATATCCCATCCCTGGAGGCATTCATGGCCAGGCTGGATGTGGCTCTGGGCAGCCTGGTCTGCTGGTCGGCGACCCTGCACGTAGCAGGGAGGTTGAAACTAGATGATCACCATGGTCCTTTACAACCTAGGTGATTCTATGATTCTATTCTGAAGATATGTCCAAGTCTGCTGCCTGTTTTCTCCTACAAATTATTCCTGCTGCTCGCTTTCCCAGTGTCTCATACTCCAGTCCTAGGGCACCCTGAAGTACATGCAGAAATGTTTACTGGTTTCTACTCAACACTAGATGGTTCCAGCTAGCAAAGCAATCTGGAAACCTGGGAGGCCTCCAGAGATAGGCAATTATGAGAGCAATTGGTGAAGGCACAGTGAGGATGAACTGGCTCATACCTGTGTTAATTTTGCTGGTTAGGTCACTGAGGATATGTCTGTATGATATTACATGTGAATTCAGGACTCGGTTGACCAACACCTTGCTTTTCAAGGAAACACAGGATTATAAACATTCATGACTATGTGCAGACATAATCAGTTTCTCTCTCATCGACTTTCATCTGCAAGGGATGACAATTCCCTATCTTCATCTAACAGCTTTCTAAACTAAGCAGGTGTCAGCTGAGAAGAAATGAGATGTCAGAGGGAAGAAATCATTTGGTGACCCACAAGACTCAGGTGTAACCTACTGCTTTATAAGTGGGGAATGGACTAGGTGACCTCCAGAGGTCCCTTTCAACCCCTACAGTTCTGTGACTTGGTGGATTAGAAGGCAGAGCACAACAGTGAATTTGATCAAGTGTACTTGATGTTTGTCAGAGCCACTGGCCTTTTAAAAACTATAGAAATGCTCTGAAGAAGCTTAAAGGTACAAGGTGATTTCCAGTAGGCTTCAGTTTTCTTCAGTGTTTTTGTTCCATCCCTGTTTTGTGCTGTCCTGTATTTATAGATCACTCATTACATTACAAAGTGTGAAGTTGGAGTTATTTTCCAGGTTCATTCTGAATAAACAAAAGATCTGAGTTTTTATACTTAGAAAGCTTTCTATTTTGAAATACAGCATGTTTTTCTTCTCGTCCTGTTCAAGTGTCTCACCGTCACTAGCTATGCTGTTCTGCTGTTGTTCTGACCGTGGACTTCCATAAGCAAAAGAAGATGGTCTTTTGTGATGTTTTGGTGGTCTCCAGAGTAGTTGCAAAGGAGCTGTATAGTAGTGAAGCAATAAATCAAAAGGGGATCCACACAGGCATTCTTGCTGAGGTTGCTAATTCTTCCATGTGCAAATCTATTCTTAGAACAAGAACTTTGACGTAAATGGAACAGGCAACTGAAAGGGTGTATGAGGTAATGTTTACGTAAATAATGGGCTGCAAGCAAAAAGCGTCCCTGTGAAAATAATTCCTCTTGGCCCTGCACTCCTCTCATTTCAGGTGAGATTGAGAACCTGCAGGGATCAAGCATCCTAGTCCTTGTTACCATCCAACAAACACGCTCCAAAAGTTGTCATTTTTGGTGGTGCGGTAGTTTGTGACTCTAGTCATCTTGTGTTGGAGTGGTACATCCATACTCTTCAGTTGCTAAAGAGGAAAATGAGTATTAAACCCCAGCTCACCTTTTTGTAATGAATGGTCAGTTCATTTTTTTGTCAAGTTTCTTTGTGACAGCATTATTTGAAATGCTTACTATAGGGCTCTCCCAGAGAGGGAAGGAGAAAAACTTTTGGCATGGGGCAGAGATAATGGTCTGAGGAGGAAGGACCTTGACCAGGGAGTTGGGTATCTTGGACTAGAGGAAATCTATTTTTTTTTTTTTTTTTTAAAAAAAAAAGGGTAGACTCTGTTTAAACCACAAGTGAAACAGGCTCCTGACACTTCACACCCAGAAAAGTGTAATCCATGAACCTTTTCAACCAGAGAGTGGGGGGAAAATTCCTAGTCAGCAAAGCGCATATGTTTTAAGATGATGCAGCCACTAAAGATTAAGATGCAGAAATTAGGTGGTGTCCATGAGGGAAAAACAGAGGATAGCAGTAAGAAAGGAAAAGCAAAATGAGTGGGGCCAACAAAGTTCTGTTTAGGTGAGGCACTGAGATGAAAATCAGAACAGCAGTACAATCATTTCTGCTATGGCAGAGGTTGTATAAATATCAGAACTTTGGTGGATGAAAGTAAGCTGGTGGTATTTCTGTTAAAACTATGACAGAAAGTAGAGAGGAAACACAGCAAAATATTCTGCTAAGAAGTGAGATATAAATCTATTAATGAATATGTGTGTTATATTTCTTCAGAATATTCATAGAAGTCAAATTAGAATCAAACCAGGTGAATGAGCTAGCAATTTCAGAGCAGGAGAATGTCATGGATTAAAATTCAAGGCCCAAATAAAAAAATTATAGTTTGGAGTCTGTATTAATAAGTGCCTAATCATGATGACTGTACCAATTGTGATCTCAGAATCAGATCACCCAGGCCAGAGTGGCCTGGGCCGGAAGGGACCCCAAGGATCATAAAGTTCCAACCCGTCTGCCACAGGCAGAGCCACCAAACTCTGGATCTGGTACCAGACCAGGCTGCCCAGCCTCTATCCAAACCAGTCTTGAACATTTCCAGGGATGAAGCATCTAAAACCTCTCTGGGCAGCTTATGCCAGCACCTCACCACTCTCTCTATAAAGAACAACTCCCTGATATCCAATCTGAACTTTCCTCCCATGAGCTTAAAACTATTTCCCCTTGTCCTGTCACTGTGACATAGCACAGGAGGTTGCAGAGGCTGCAAGCACGGGGAAATGGTAATAGTGTGAGACTCTACCACCTCCCCTTTTTGCCACAATGCAGACTAGGGAACTGTCTCATCAATACATGATGGACAGAAGAAATATTGAGATGTAAGTAGTGGCAACTTGCAAAGGAAATTGGCAAGGAAGCCTGCAAGAGGTGGAAGAGTCCCTTCCTTTCTCTCCTCTCCATCAGGCATGGTCTTCCAGAATGTGACCAGAGAGCTGTTCTGCTCCAGCAGTCATACTGTAGACTCAATGTCCTTGCAGGGGTGGTGGAAGACAAATGTAAAAGAAAAAACCCTTCATGCTTGCAAATGCAGTCAACTTCAAAAAGGGAAACTGCATAAAAATGAGGAAGCTCATCGGAAGAACAATAAAAGAGATGAGATGGTTAGGGAGTTGACCTTTCCAAGAAGACTGGGCGTAGGGATTTCACACTGGAGGCTCTCAGACAACATGTGCCACCTATCTATTGTCAGGGAGCAACTGGCTTACAAAAAGGGTCAGGCTCTTAAATTCTGGCAAGTTACTTGTAAAATACAACAAGGCTGGAACAAAAATCTGATGAACAATTCTGTCCTTTTCTTAAGCTATTTTAGAGGATACCCGCCATTTGGATGGGGGCTGCTTGATACTGGAGAAGAACCCAGAGGTGATGAGATCACAGGAGAAGAGCTAAATTAATCACGTGGCTTCCCACCCGTAGGAGGAATAGGTACATTTCCCCAACTGGTGTTCAGCAGAACATCATCTTAGTAGAGAGCTGTGAGACAAACAGGCCAAGAGAGTGGTAGTAAATCACCATTATCAAGTATTGTCGTGGTAGAGCCTTGAAGGAAACTAATTCACTCTGCTTATCATGGCAGGTAACTTTTCTTAAACTGCCTTGGGGCCTGAGGTCTTGAAAGGTGACAGACACAAGACTCTGCAGAAGAAATCCCATGGAGGTCCTGTGGTCAGCTGAGAACCACCCTGAGCAATTTAATTGGCACTAAAGCAAGGAGCTGAATTAGTAAGCAGCACTGGAGGTATAATGTTGTTGGACAACAGTCAAGGGGATGCTTAAAAAACAAAATTCTGCTTCTCAAAACCTATAGGGCAATGTGGTAAGGTGAGCAAGCTTGTGCCAAAGAAGAGTCAGAAGAGCAGCATACTTAGGCTTAAAAGAGGCTCTCTTTCAGAGAAAGATTTTAAGGAATAGTATGCCTGTCCTGCCCTTTCTCTTCGTTAGTTAGCTGCTTTTGGTCACTCATGACTACATAGAGCTTTCTTCTGACTCTCTATGGGTCTAAGAGTCAGAAAAACATATGGCAAAACAACTTTGTAACTTTAGATAAATAACTTCTGCTCTGCTGGGCCTCCTGTGCTTCCCATAAAATTGGAATAACAGCTTTGTCTTGAAAGTCCTCCATCATTTATATGTGGAACTCCAACACTGCAGCAGCTGCATTTGGGTACCGTTTGGATAGGGCTGGTTATGTGCTGGCTAGCTCCCTGCTTGAGAAGAGAGCAGTGCTGAAGGAGGAACGTCTGTGATCTGATATCTAAGTGTAAGCCTGAGGGCTTATCATCTCTCTGTGAGGCTACTATTTCTCAGCCTGCAGTCATTTGTTCTGTGCCCTGTGTATGTCCCTGTTTCTCCCACAAATGCATCAGAGCTCAGGCAGCTGATCTTCCTTTCTTACAGAATCAGATCAGCCCCACTAAATGCTTTTACTGTGGAGAAAGTGAGACTTGGTGCTGTGAGAATGTTCCATCTGGCACATCTAAGTGTACATTGAGAATAAGAATCAGCATTTTCAAAGTAATTTATGTTCTGAAATCTCCTAGCTTTTGAATGCCTGACCTGGTGGCATAAACTGTCATTTAAAATGTTTTCTTTGTACTTGTCTATTACTGGTGAAGGAAAAGAGGCAAAACAGACGGGCTGAAACTTTAATCAAATTAAAATAAGGTGTCCAACCTCCCAAAAAAGCCTGTTGTACCCTGAAAGCCATGCTGTGGGGTCTCCTGCAGTGCAGGCAGAATCTTCTTAGCTAGTTCTCAAACTGGAGGTGCTGCAAGCTCTGCTTGAGGTCATGCCATGAGGTGGCACAGAGCTGCGTGTCTCCCTGGCAATGTCAGACAGAGAAGTGTTCACCCTTTTGGTGCCAGCTCTCCAGCAGGCTTCATCCAGTCTGTGTTTTTGGAATCTTAAAACAAGATACTTTTTAGAAGTGAAGAGGCAGCAGCTCGCCCTGCCTGCAGAGGCACGCTCTTGCTGTTACCTTCACCCATGGCAAGAGGTGAGCAGCAAATCCCCATGCAGGTGTAGCTCCAGGTCAGTGTTTTTCATGTTCTTGGTGTGTTCGTTGCCAGTGCTGAGCAGTTAGAGGCGTTTTGAAGTTAGGATTATCTGCTTTAAATAGCTTTCCTAGGAGGAAGTGTGAGGTAGACATACAGAGTCGTCATTTGTGTTCTTCGCTCATAGATTTCTTCCAACAGGAAGCATACCTATGCATATTAAATGGAAGGAAAATCTGGGAAGCTCTCATTCCTTATTACGAACGCGAGCCCCAGCAATAAAATAACAATATAGGGATAAAAAGGAGTACCAGGCAAGGCAGGTGAACTCCAGTAATGGAATAGTAGTTTTCTAAGAACTCTTTCAAAAATTGTTTGCTGGGTCTTCACACTGATCTTATGTTTGAGGTATTTGTTCTAATTCCTCTGGATAGGGCCAGGACAGCTCCGTTGTTCTGTGTTTAGGGTTGCAGATCTGCAGTAGAATCCCAGGAAATGATATGAAAGTAATCTGGACTATATTTACTGGATTTCTTTGCATATCTACTTGGCAGTAACACATGAATAAACAAGTAGCATATCTGTGGCTCTGAGAGGTGTTCTTATGTCCATACTTGTAGCAAAATTACCCAAATCAGACGTCACCACAAAGCTTGGGATGATCATTGCTAAAGGCAGGATGGTGTCCTCAGCCCCCACATTCTGAAATGCCAGATGATTAAGCAAGAGTTATCTTGGATTGACATCCTCTGTTTCTCCCACTTATGGAGGAGTTACTATAAACAGGTAAAAATAAGCAGTTTATATGAGTTCTTCTGTAAGCAGCATCAGAAAATAACTGGTCTTAAGCTTTGACTGCCAGGTGTTTTGTGCAACCAGAATTTCAGCACATAAATAAAAATGGTATTTAAAAAACATATAAAAAGAAGAATGTGGACAGCCAGGAAAGAATTGTAGAATCATAGAATAACCCAAGTTGGTAGGAACCCATAAGGATCGCTGTGTTGGACTTATTTATATCCTTTTATCTTTTGATTGACAGTGAAAACATTGTTTCACTTATTCTGATAATAAGTGACTTTATAAGCTGGCCTGCAGTAGCTTTGTTCTCTTGTGTTTCTTAAAAATAAATGTTTAATGTGCAAAAACTCCTAGATGCCTTTTTTCCAAATTTTTCAGTCCTGTGAAACACTGTGGATGGGGATGTAGGCTATAAACCTGGGACTCAGAGGCATCTGATTTTATTGAATGATTGAATTTTCGTTCAGTCATGTGAATGAATGAATGATCTTGATCTTTTCTACAGAGAAAAGCAGTATAGCTTCATGTAACCAGATAGCTTCAGTGTTGATGGAAAGCACATCAAAATCTGTCCAACAGCCAGTATAAGCTATGAGCTTATGAATGTAGAAAACTTTTATTTCCTTCTGTGTTGGTTGAGTGATTCACTGCTTTCTGGTCTGTGGTTGGGAATCCCACTGTGTAAATAATAATGACCTTCAGCTAAATGTAGTGCTTCTTTTTAAATGAGCGAACATAAATAGCTTTGATCTGGAGCAAGTCAAGTGGGTCTCCCTAGGAGAATTACTTCCCTCCTTCCTTGTCCCAGTCTGGCCCTTATGTATCAGGTAGGGTGAGCTCTGTAGTTCACTCCTACTCATCATGAGAGATGATCAGAGAGACCACCTGTGGCTACAAGAATATGAAGAATGAATGTAAGAATATAAAGGGAATATAAGTATAGGAAAATGTATAGGTATGTTTATGGGAGGCAGAATTGGAGTAGGGTGACTGTGAAGTCCCAGCAGCACAGCAGGGTGGGATGACAACTTCTTTGTACGGTTTTTGTTTACAGGTAGGGCAACAGAAGGAATTAGTTCTGAAAGCAGTGTGAACACTGCTTTAACAGTCATCAGTCTTCAGAATGTAATGCAGACTTCACTAAATGTTCTGTGTAACAACAGAAAGAAAATGTCCTGCTCCTATGGACATGCGATCCTGTGAATGATTCCTGAACACTGCAAAGATTTCACTGCTGTCTTGAGAGTATGTCTAGAGTATGAAGGTGGTTATCTCATAGGATCCTGTGTTGGGTCATGAAGAAGGGCAGGAAGGCTGCAAAGAGGAGTTGTTTTGTAGGCCTGCAGAAAGGGAGATATTGAAGAGCTGCCCTGCTACCTGCTCAGTCCCTGCTACCCCCTCAGAAGGGGCTGCAGGGGCCCATCAGGATTCAGTGGAATTCTCAGACATTTGAAGGTCTTTCCTTTACTTGCTGCTTAGAGGGTTTGGCCTCCATAATTCTGTTTCCCCCTTATCAGAGAATGTCTGTCCCTGCTTTGGTTATCACAGGTATGAACTCGTTGTATATGAAGGGAATGTCTAGGAGGGACTCTGTCTTTCTTGTGAACGTCAATTTCTTGGTATTAGAGGGAAATTTTGCTTCTGGGAGAGATGTCTCAGAACTAATTACTTGACACTTTTACTCAAAGTTACATAGACTTGCTCATAACTTTCAGAAGCCCTGCATATCTATGCTGTAACAACAGCAACATCCTTGAATATTTGTCATTTTGCCTAATTAAGGTGCTTGCTCAGAGTTATAGTTCTGCTTATAACTTCCAGATTTATTTCTGATCTATGACAAACATCCTTCCTGACAACAAGGCTTCTATAATAAGAGCAAATTCCTTGAAACAGGGGCATGAGTCCAAAACAGTAATGAAATATGTAATAGGTAGGTGTGGCTTACATACGAGGTGGGTGCATAGTGAAAGGTTTTGGGTTATAAATGGAAGCTAGTGTGAAGACTCAGTTGTTTTTGATTGGTGGGAATAAAGCAAATTGCAGAAATAAAGCAATATCCCCTCTCTAAACACTGTCATGTTGTTTTTTTTTTCTTCAATGTGTTTTGGGAGATTTTAAAACTGACAGCAGGAGGAGGGCTTTGTATAGCATTAACTTGAGGTGAAAACATTTTTAAGGTCTGACCCTGAAGACCAGCTGTATTAATCATCCTGGCTCTGAGCTGCAAGTTCAGGGATCAGCTGCACAGTTCTGATGTGTTTAAAGGAATTTGAGAAATGCCAAGTCAGGAATATGCAACAAGACCTCTGTAAGTACATGAGCTGGCAGAGATGGATAGAGCAAAGTCCAAACTGGAATTGCCGTTGTTTTTCCCCTAGCCTCTCACCTGGTGTGGTTTCCAAGCATTTCAGACTACTGTGGTGTTTCTTTGTTTCAGTTATTGTAAAGTCCTTCAAAACATGCAACACTTAAGCATATCATGGCTAGTTGACGATCCCATAATAGTTTCCATTCAGCTCTGGTTGTTGGTATTTTTTGATACGTTTTTTCTTGAAGTTCTGCTACTGCTAGTCTTAAATACTCAAAAACTATGATTGAGACTTCAAATATTGCGAGGCTGTAAAATCTGAATACTAATAGAAGCAAAATACTTAGCTTTTGAGATCTTACAGCTTTTTTGATACTTTTCTTTCCATTTTTTTCCCTTCCCACTTTTCCTTCAAAACATCTGAGGCAAATAGCAAGCTCTTCAGTGTCAACCTGTGCTTCTGGTGGCGTGGGTAAGCCAGCAGCAAGGCTCATGATTAAAGCCTTGTGTTGCTGCTGGAGGAGAGGTAGAACAGCTTTCAGCACGGCAGGATCTGGGAGCTGAGATGCTAAGGGCTCTTTGTGCATAGGGCTGACATGAAATCAGAATATCTTTTGCACAGATTAACATTGCATCTTGAAGGGGAAAAAAAAAAAAAAAAATTGTTCTTTCAACTCAAGTGAGATGGAAGATGGGATTTGCTGAATTCATACCAGAAAGGCAGCTCAATACAGAATCTTCTTTCAAAAGTAGTAAAGCAGAAGATGGGTTTCTGCTTCTCAGCTCAGTGAGCTCCTTGCACAAGGTCCAAGAGGTGGTGGGTGAGCACTGTGCTAGCCAACCAGGTAATGCCACTGAGCCCTGCATTGTGGTCACGTTTCTGGCATTTGGGAACTTTTTTTAATCCACTTTTAGCATATCCTGATTGCCTTAGACTGTTATCTTCAAAAGAGGGGGGGAAAAAAAAAAAGGAATCTAGATTTGGCACTTCTAGGATTTATTTTCTGAGAGCTCTTGTCATTGCTTTTACTTTCTGCAGTGAGGATGTTTGGGTTGAGTCTCATTACTTCTCATTTCTGCTTGCCTGGAGACCCTAGATGACCCTAGAGAAATCACATCATCTTCCCTTTCCTTCCTCACTTGGAAGTGCTGATATTACTTTTCTCCCCTCTAATGCATATCTTGCTTATCAGGCTGAAATCTGCAATGACGTGGGCTGTCTTCGCTGATGCGTGGATGTGAAGTGCTCAGTGCAGAGGAGCCATGAAATTAGGAGGCAACAGCATGTGGAAACCTGACTGTGGATTGATTCCTCCTAAAGCATTACAAGCCAGTACTTACAGGTAGAAATAAATTAAAAACAACAACAAAAAAAGATGTTGATTTTCCATTACAGAGGGAAAAACATGGTTGAACTTTGGACCAAGCGGGAGTCCAAAGTATGAGATTTTAATGGCGACTCAGAGTATGAGATTTTCATAGAATCATAGAATTTTTGCTGGAGATTTTAATGGTGACTAATTAGCATATAGACTGAATTCATTGGACTGCCTCTCATGAGCTTCTCCTCTGCTCTCCTCTTCTGCAAGGTTGTTTCAGGCTGTGATGCTACGTCAAAACAGCAGAAAGCATATTATCAGCTTGTAGCTTTTGAAGTTTCGACAATTAAGGGGAATCCAAAAATCACAGCCTGATAGAGTGTACTCTGGAAAATGTCAGTCACCATGCCAAGTCTCTTTTGCTCAGTCACAGAGATTTGTTTTCTGGTTAAAATCCTGTGTGTTTGCATGTTGGCCAGAGGAGCTGTGGTTCCTTGGAAAAACACTTTGGATACGCTGCTTTGCTGTGCACTGCTCCTGGTGAGGAGGGAGAGCACAGCCTGCCTGCTGACTAAGTTGGTTGGGTGAGCAGCTGTTCCTCTGAAGCACACCACCACTGAACTTGTATAGAAGGATGTTACAGTGTGGGTTGTTCTATATTCCAGTAGGGAGCAAGAGTTGTCACATTTTTTGCAAATGCTTCCCTGAACCAGATACTTGGCTTGCAACATGATGAAAGAAAAAGGAAGTTTTCAGATAAGTGGGCAGTGGGGAAATCCAACCGCATTTGAAAGGGCTGGAGTAGAAAACAGCTCTTCCCTGTTACTCATCACTCTGTTTCTGCAGCACTTAGAAATGGGCTCACGATAAGACAGCACTCCAGGCACCTTCTGGATTTGCATTACTTTCAGTTCTTTCTCGCTTCAGATTAGGGTAAAGTGAAGGAACATCCTGCTTACTAGTTTAGCTTTTCTGATTAAAGAAGCAACTTGGCTCTAGAAAGGCAAGCTGAGCACCTGTAGAGATACATAGGGCAGAAAGTTTGTAGGTGCTTCCTACAAAGGAAGAGATTTTTCACAAGCATTCATGTGACTTAGGGAACCTGTACCAATGTTGTTCAGTGGAGCTTCTGCAAGAAAAGCACTTGTGGTAAAAACCTTCAGAGCCTTAAAGTAGTTATGGGGGTCGTAGTCCATTTTCAGAAGTGGACAAGACTTTGCTAACTGAATCACAGTGACTTTTGGAAAGTTAAAGGCAAGTATTCAAGCTGGATCAAACATGAGATTTGGTCTTCCTCAATGCTATGACTTTATCTGCTTAAGGGGACTTACAGCAACATTTGTCTTTTTAAATGAACAGCTTCATATTAGGTGATACAAGAACAAGCTGCTCCTAACCAAAAAGCAGGCTCCCATCTCCCGGTGAGCTGCTGCTTCCTTGGGAGGTGGCGCTTGGTTTTCTGGCTTGTTGTTTCTTCTACTGCCATTAGGCCTTGTATGGTTTGGACTTCTTTCAAAGGCAAGAGAAAAATCGAATGTGAACTTCTTGAAAGTAAGTCACGATTTGAAACTCCTCCAAACACTTGGACTAGATGATCCTTGAAAGTCCCTTCCAGCTGAACTGTTCTATCATAAACTGCACTTATACTCTTGGCATGGATGAGTCATTCAGTGATTGAGGTCTTTGGAGCAATCAGTGCATAGTGCTGGAGATGTGTGGACGCCCCTGATGCCTGCCACAAAGCTGGCAGAAAACCTCTCAGTGCACAGTATACTTATTATCCAGCATGAACAGCATGTGTGGGAGCTGTGCTGGTGAGGATTTCAGGTACAGCTACTGCTTGTTGTATCGCTCACCTGTCTTCACAGAGTGTACAATGGCTGTAGATATAGGTTATTCTCCACACATTGCCAATTTAGACAAAAAGCACTGAATTTGGGCAGTTCCAAGTTAGAGTTTCTTTGCCCAGGATTTGCTGACTGGTCCATCTGATTGGCCAGAGTCAGCAGTGATAGCGTGTGTCTTCCATGTTATCAGAACTGCCTCTGCACCTACTTAGAGAAAAGGCCAGGCTGAGCTTGATATTCTTTGTGGCAATTTTTGTCTGAAAGTCTGAATTAAATTTTCAAATCATGCTGTAACAGAAAGTACTTAGCTTCCATTAAATATAAAGCGAGGTGATAGTAGGTGGTTTGAGGATATTTGTTAAATAAAAGAACTAATTAATATATTGTGATTATTTGTAGTCAAGCACTTGTTTTAAAAAGTAATTATTCCAACTATAGAACCACATTTTGGCTGGCTTCTGAAAACACAGAGCTTGTTCTTCAATGGCCCTCATGTCTCTGCTGCTGCAGGGGGATGTGCAGTGTGCTGAGCTTCTGGGAAAGCAGGAACTCCTTGAGTCCAGGAAAAAAAAAAAAACTGCATTTTTTCTTGTTGAAGACATGTGACTAGCTATTTATGAAGTCTATCTCATGATACATTCATGGTCCTTGACATCATTCTTCCCGTACATTAGAAAGAAAATGTAATTACAAGACCATGCAGAAATATTCTACTTTTTTATAACCTGACATCTCAGTGAAAACACTCTCCTAGTGGCAAATGATAATTTCAATTATCAAAGAAGAAAGTTTGTAATGGAAATGACTTTCTAGCAGTGCACTGATTTGATAATTCTGCAGATTTTCGCAGCAGCAGGGTTTCCAACCTGAGGCACTGGTCATAGCATAGGTCTGCTATGTATTCCCTGATGCCTAGGGCAAGAATCATAGAATCTCCCTTCCTTTAGTTTGAAACCATTTCTCCTTATCCTGTTACGGCAGATGTTACTAAAAAGTCTGTCCCCTTCTTTCTCACAATCTCATTGTAGATATTGACAGGCCTCTCTCAGGTCTCCCCAGAGCCTTCTCCTCTCTATGCTGAACTGCCCTAGTTTCTCTCACCTGTCCTCAAAGGAGAGGTGTTCCATCCTTTGAGTCACTTTTGTGTCTCTCCTCTGGACAAGATGAAATGTCTCTCCAATACTGAGGACTCCACATCTGGATGCAGAACTCCAGGTGAGGCCTTACAGCACAGAACAGAGAAGCAGGGTCACTTTCCTGACCTGCTGGCCACAATTCTTTTGATACAGCCCAAGATAGTTTGGTTTCCTGGGTTGCCAGGATGCATTGCTGGCTCATGTTTCAGCTTGCCATCCACCTGTACCCACAGGTCCTTTTCAGCAGGGCTGCGCTCAGTCCTTACACCCCTCGGTTTTTCCTGATAAGCAGGGGTTGCCATGGCTCAGTTGTAAGACCTTGTGCTTGGATTTATTGAACCTCATGAGGTTCTCCTGGGCCCATTGCTCCAGCCTGTCTAGGCAAGGTAAAGGGATTTAAATTTTCAAGGAATCTGAACAATTTGGTCACTGGAAGGCTGAGGGGGAATGGCTGGGGAACTATTATTTTTTCTTGACAGTCATGAATGTGAGGGTATGTCATGGGCAAAGCCTGATTCAAAGAGAAAAAGAGAAGAGACAGAGTTCCCCAGTTATTTCTAAAGAGTAGGGCAGGGTCACAAGACATAACAGGGTGAGTAACAAGCCATGGGAAGATTCAGCAGACACAAATGATGGGAGAGGGATGTTAAGAGTTGTGCCTCTGTTCTATCTAAGCAACCTCCTGATGGATACGTTGAAAACATCCCAAGGGACAAGGAAATCTCTATGCAGTTTCATTGTCGTGGCATTTCTGTCTGCCTTCTGATTTCAGCCCTGCTTGGAGGCCTGTGTGTCAGAGCCAGATCCTGTCTGGCATGATGCAAGGTCAGGGATTTTGATGGCTCCGATGTGGAATGAGGAGTCTTCCTTCTTCTGTCAACCATTTTAGACTTTCTTTGTGACCCAGAAAGTGATGAGGGGTGTTGTCTTGCCACGATGGCTTCTGCTAAATGCTAAAACTGTCTAACTTGCCTCTCCTTTGCATTGCTTTGCCTTCCTGTGTGCCCCTAGGCAAGTGAGTACTGACATCCCCCTCCTCCCCATCCCTGTGGTGCTGAGCCACAGGCAGTGCCCCCATGTGCAGTGTGCAGGATTGCATTCAACAGTGTCCCAGGCAGTTCAGAGTACTCTTAATCTGTGCTAATACTGCTAACTTCTGTGAGCAGAAGACACAGTTTAGTGAAAGTAGATGAAAGGTAGAGAAATGCGTCAGTCAGTTACCTTCTTGGTCCGTCTCAAAGAAGTGAGATACGCTTGCGGTTTGTATGATTTTTTATTTTAAACTAAGGGAAATCAACCAAGCAAAGTAAGAACAAGAGTAATGTTTTCATCAGTCAAAGATTGCATGAAACAAAACTCAAGACTACAGATGTCCTGGTAAAATGTTGGCTCTTGGTTCTTTAGAATTACAACACATGGAATACAAAATTGTAAGAGCTGCCAGCAGCACTAACTGCCCCAACTCACCCCAGATGACTATTAATTTCCATTCTGCTTCTCAGTAGCTTTTCTTTCCTGTGCACATTCTTCTGCAAGGCTGTTATGAACTCTGAGCATGACAGAGGAGTGTGAACGTCCAGGTGGCAGGAAAACAAAGCACATAGTCTCTTGGACTCAGGCAAGGGAGAGGAACGTGGGGCAGCTGGGCCACAATGCAGATACAGCAGATGGTTTTCAAAGAGTGCTTTGCCTTTGCAGAGGCCTTGAGACCTTCACGTGCTGTACAGGTGATGTGATATTCATCCCAGGAAGCAGAGCAGATACCCAAGGGTTTGAAGCAAGCAGCATTTTGATACCCATGGTTTTATCTAAGCAGATCAAGGGTTCACCCTTCTAGCTCACATTTCCACCACCCTGCAGCAGTACTGACATGGCTGTCTGTGTGGAACAGAGGCAGGAGGAGTGCTTGACCCTTCCCCTTTTGTGTAAGGACTGAATTTGCCCTGCCTTGCTACAAAGTGTAGTGAAAAAATCTAGAAGCATTGCTCCAGCTCTCCATGCCTACTGCCCTCATATGTATTTTCTTTCCAATATTTAGATACCCAGAGAAGCATTTGTTGCATTTCTAGGCTGCTCAGCTAGTGCTGGTATGTGACATGAATTCAAAGAGGAGCAGTACTGCTTGGGCTTGACTGCAAAAGTCCTTGTGCTCTGAACCAGCCAAGAAAGGAAGCTGCCCTTGGCAAACTCCAATGGGATGTTTACCTTGCTAGTGACAAAAAGAAGGCAAAGCTGCAGATGGAGTTGAAAAGCTTTTCTTCTGTCACAGGCTGACCCTGAGCTGCTTCATCCCCTGGCTATTGTGCATCATTTGTGGGCAAGTTGTGCAGGAACGATATACAATACCTTAGTTTTGCATAGCACCTTTCATTAGAAGGGACCTAGATTCCAGCAGGTACCCAGCTCTGCAATGCAACCTTCTGCAAAGTACAGCTCCCCTCAGCTCAGGACACTGAATATAGTGTCCTGTTTTTCCAGGATTTTCAGGTCAATCCTGTGATGCACTAAGGACTCTTCCTTCCAGAAGCATCTTTCTCTTGTACTTTGTGGTGATCGAGGGCCATCCAGTATTATGAAAGTTTGGTATTTACTTTGTTTTACAGCTTCTGTAGCTGTAGGATGCCAGCCTACTGTGGCATGCGCTCCAGCAAATTGAACTTCACATAAAGAGAAATTGCAAGCTCTTCATCCATGATGATAAGCGCCCTAAAGTTTCCTGGAGGGTGTAAGGGAGGATCTGACTCAGAGCAGAACCCTGCTATATTTTATACAGGCCCCAGTAACTCTGATTCCCAAGGAGAATTTTTCCAGAATTAACATTTAGCTCACAATACAGCTTATCTCCCTTCTGCAGATAAAAAGGTCTACCAAAATTTACTGTACCATTTTCAGACCCGTTGTTTGGCCCCACAGCCTTATTGAGAGCGATGCCTTGCTCTTTGTACAGTATAAGCATGAAAGACTCATTCATCTCCGTTACGCGGTTGATCTGAGCGTAGATGAAGTAGTCACCACTCTCCATAATTATCAGGTGTTCGTTGTGATCCTTCACCAAGCCCTGGCAGTGTTTAAGGCTCCATTTCCAGATCATGGTACCTTTGTTTGCCGTTGGAGTATAGCTTTCTACTGAGGAAAATACAGACAAAATGAGTATTGTGATTAGTTATGTTTAAGGACAATCTTGTTCTATACATATGCATGTAAATTACTATCTGCTATTGCCATTTTTCTTTGCACTCCTTTCCTGATGTTTTTCTTTAGAGGATAATGATTGTTGTTATTGTTAGGGATCTTTTGAGCTTAGTAACTCAGAAGTGCTAGGTAGAGATCTCAGTCTGTTTGGAGAAACTCTGACGGCCTTCAGGGCCACGGATGGCTTGGAGAGACTCTGTGCTGTTGTTGGATGCTCAAAGCACCCCAGAGACACAGAGCCTTCAAGGCAAAGAGCTAGGTCTGGGCTGATCTCTAATGAGAAATAATTCGTGGGCAGAGCTTCTGCTTGACCTGACAATGATGAGGGTGGTTATGGTAATCCTCTTCTCACTGACTTCTCTGTATTCATCCCTCACAAGAGCTGAGCCTGTGGGATCTTGCCAGATTTTGTTCCTGTTCCTGCACTGAATGAGTGCACATACCATCAGCAGTGCCTGAGGGTGTGCCAGTTGTCATTTGCCTGGCACTCTGATAGGGAAGTGATGACTCATGGCAGTATCTGATCGTGCATACCATGAGGACGCATGTTTCTACCATACTTAATGCATCAGGGTCTCGATGCAGTGGATCAAATAGCAGGTAATGGGGATGCCCAGCTCACTCCACTGCAGTACCTTCAGCCATAACCTCTGTCTGCAGCATTCAAGCTGGTTAAGGTGTCACACAGCCAAGTAATTAGCTAAAGTTTAATGGATGCAGAAATGCTCCATTGATGTGTTAAATCTCTCTGAGGATCTGAGCTGGTACATGGGATATTTCTCTAGGACTGCTCTAGCTTGAGCCCAGGGAACTGACAGCCAACACCAGGTAAAAATAAACCCGCTTCTGTGATGCTGCTTTCATGGGCCATTTTCAGAGGTGAGTTTGGCTGGTTCTGACTAAGACAGGAGGTTGCTGGCTGGCAGCTCTAGGTGCAGAGCTGGGAATATCTCTGCGGAAGCCAACATATCCAATGGGCTCTGTATTTCTGTGTTCAGAATTTATACTTGCGTGGAACAGGTGAAACCACACACAAGGGCTGTGACAAAAAACTGAGAAATACTTATTTTTGTCCCAGCATGAGTCTGATAAAACCAGAAAGCAGCTCTGTTATCTCTTAATACTTACAAGATCCATGTGCCCAGCATGTCCCCCGTGGCTGTGGAAAGAAGTAATGGTTCGTTATTATTTTCTGCTGGGAATTTTCAGTCTATTTTTGAACTCAACAGAGCAGCGTTCTCATTACATGAGCACAAAAGTGATTTCTTAGAAAGGGAAATTACCTTTATATCTGTAATTACAAACAATAACTGCTTTCAAGGGCAAACAGTGATTTGCTATGAAAAAAAAATTGTTCTCCCATTAAGTTTTAAATGTTTAAAACAAGATCAGATCAGCGTTTTTCATATGCATTTTAGTGGTATTTAAAAAAAAATAAAACAGTAACTGCCACCAGTGCCCAGAGGAGATCTATGCACTTCTTTGATGCCAGGGCTTTCATTTTAACCCTTGATTCAGCTCTCCAGAACGGTCACAAATGGTATTTCTGTAGACATGGATTCAAAACCAGTGCAGTCGCATGGGGAGATTTACATTGTTGTGCTAATTTCCCCTCATAGAACTATGAATCATTCCTTCTGTGTATTGCAACTTGCAATTATTTATTGCCAATTGACAGAGCAGTGCACACTGCAGCCCATACACTGCTTTGCTGACTGTGCTTACAGTGGTCACTGCTGCTTTGGAGTGTCCCTCAGGCTTCCTTGCCTTTATGCAAGGAGCAAGAAGGAAACATGGAAGGATGAGGTGATGTCCTCAAAGTTGTACCTGACCTGATGTGCAGGAAAGGGAGAACTGCTGCTGACTTTTAAGCCTTACTTCTTTTTAACCCCTGCATCATGTTTAGCTGGAGAGTCAGGCACAGTTCTTCCTGGTCTGGTAGTCAGACTTCCTAGTTAAGAGTTTCCTAAAGCCCTTCCAGACAAGGGAAGGAGGTGGTAAACTGGCAGCAGTGAGATTAAATTCCTCTGACTGGTGACTCAGAGTTCGTTTATGGAGGTTGTACTCTCCTTAGCAGTTTTGGAGCTGTGATCAGTGCCTGTCCAGAGACCCTAAAAAGCAGACTGAGATGAAATTACAGATATAGGGATCCATCATGTTTTGCAGCTTCCAAACTCTGAAATGCTTTAAGTCCCTTCTGAAACAAAACCTCATCTGCTCCTTAGGAAGTTGCTGTCCTGCGTGCTGGGGGGAATTCCTTGGAGGGAAAGGCTTTCATTTCCCAGTCCTGTCTCTCTCCAATTAATATAAGCGACAGGAAAGAAGGCAATTCTTTTTCTTACCAAAGCCACTACCTTTCTGTAGTGTGACATTAAGTGATGTGTCAGTGGGACGTGGGAACTGCTCTGTGGCTCACTGTCATCAGAGGGATGCAGTTGTAACTGCAGGTTACAGAGCAGCTCACTCACAGCTCTGGAGTAGATGGGGGGTTGTAAGAGGCCAGGTAGAAGTACCAAAACAATTAAAACTTTTTTTTTTTTTTTTAATAAATATTAGTGCTGTAAGGTGCAGAGTAGGTTCTCTCTTGTGGGAATTTAGCAGTTTTCATATTCTATAAAAGCAGTCAGAACTTTGCAGGATTTGTCCTTTGTGGGGTCCCTGCTGTCATTATGCCATGAGGAGGTGGAAGACCAAGCTGTCCTGCCTCTTAACAGAAGGGGACTTGTCCCCTTTTCTCTCCAGGGCTGGAATTGGAGTGACCTATATCATGTGGGATATGTAAGATATCCCAGACTAGAATTTAGATCCTCCCGGAGACTAAACCATTTTAAAAACTGGCAAGCGAAAAGCTGAGCTTTGTGTCACATCTGTTGCTTGGCTCTCTCTTGAATCTCTGTTTGTTATAGTACATGCAAATGGAGGAGTAGAAAACATTGAGGTCAGTTGTTGATATCCAGAAGGCAACATGATTCGGTAACTGTTATTTAGGTAAGAGTGTATGAGCATTTGGTAAAACTAAGAGTGAAAAGGCTTAATGGTTGGTGAAATACTAGGACTCTTCAACCTCTCTTGTCCTTACAGGGCAACATCAATCTGTATCATACTAGGAAAGACTACATCACTTATGCGGGAGAGGAAACTTAAGAAAACAAAATTAAGACTTTTTTTTCCCTAATCTTACTAAAATGAAAGCAAAATGCTGAAGACAATTCCCGAGGAGCCAGCAGAAATGTTAGTTGCTCAAACCTTGGAAAGTAGAAGCGTTAGCGGTCTCCAAAACAGAAAGGACTAGGTTGCCATTAGATTAGATTACATATAGAAATATTAATTCTTAGAAATGCATGCGTGTTGTACAGTCCAGAGTTAGGAATTTGTCCTTACCTGTTTATTATGGAGCAAATAGAAGACTGTAGAAACCAGGAATGAAATCACAATCAAAACAAATACTGAAGTATATAAAGCTACTTTACACCATTTCCTTCTCTGTGAAGTATTTCCATTCCTTGTCAAGTGCGGCGCTTCCATGATGCTTGTCTTCAGGACAGCCCAAGGCAAATATGCAAACAGCACCAATGTCAGAAAAAGCACAGCTGGAATTCCTGATCACTTTGTTGCCAGGATGGGACTTGGAGATGGTTTTATGCTGGAGCTTTCTCTGTGCTAATAATGCTGAGAGGAGGAGCTAGCCATGGTCTGTTTCATCACTAGCCTGGGGCTAAGAGGTAATGTGCAACTGTTTCCTCATTAAACGAGGCAGAGGATTTTTGTTTGGCTCACAGCCCAGAATGACAAAAATGAAACTCCAGCAGTAAGTTGTAAGGGCTTCCAAAAAGCACCTCAGACTTGATGCAAGTCAGGTCTACAAACTCTCCAGTGAGCTCAAACCAAAAGGACCAGGTCCAACTGCAAGAACTGCTGATGGCTGTATGCCACCTGCTCCCATCTCCAGAGGCATCAGAAAGCTTTTTTCATGGCTGAGAAGTTGGCGCCAGATTGAATCTGTTTCTCATTTTGACAACAGGGATCCAAGCGCTGATGATGAAAGGGCATTTCTGCAGTTCCCTGAGGATATGAGTCATGTGGTAAAAGTGAAACTACACACACTGAAATATATGACTGCAAACAAGCAGTGCTGTGGAGCCACAAGTGAGGTCTCAGTAGCAAATGGAAACATTTGCATGCAATCACCAACACACAGTAATGCTGTTTGAGCAGGATAGAGTATGAAAACCATTGAATTTTTTTTTTAAATGACTTCCACTTTGCTGTTTGAAATGAGTTGGCTGATTTTCAAAGTCTTCCTAAAATAATTTATTGAACTGTCAACTTTGAAAGTAGCTTCTGTTTTGACATTCTACACGATCTTTTATTTTCAATACGAAAGTGTTCTTCATTGGTGTTTATTAACAAAAGAGATCCTGACACACCAAGACATCACTTAGAGACCTGTGATGGCTCTGCTGCATTCACTAGCTTTGCTTGAGGAGGGAGAGAATGGAAAGTATCCCTTATACACTTTAGTCTTCTGCCTTTGCAATTCCCCTCCTCTTTTCAACCTGCAGAAAAAGCCTCAGCTTAAGGAAGAGGGACGCCTGCTTGTGGCACGTCCAGGCAGCTGCTGAACTGAACCTGCTGAGGCAGTGCCAGCTGTTGGTGCAGGACACCCCACCTCCATCACTAGCCCAAGCCCATCCAGCACTCTGGGAAAACTCCAGATAGTCCTGATGGTGTGATGTTGCTGCTGTCCACTGCCCCTGTTCTGTATGTATCTTCTGCCTGTCTTGGTAGTGTCTCTGCACGGCTGACGTCAAGAAAGCGGTACTTTCCACAAACTCCTAAAAAGGGCAATAAAAGGCTTGGCCGGTACCAAGGGAGCTACTAACGCCTATCACATGTGCCTTCTTCCGCTCCAAACTGCGCCGTGACAAAGAGCAATGGCTGTCCCTGCACTAACCCCTTTTCAGACTACCTTAAAAGAATGGTTTGTTGAAGCTAAGCCTGCAAGAGCTGCAGGGGATCCAGCTGTTCCTCTTGGCCTGACCTAGGCTACCTACCTCTACCTACCTCTCAGTCGCTCTGAAAAACAGCAGTACTCGAATGACAAATATGCAATGACAAACACACTGCAAGTGCTGCAAGTGAGGACCCATCTCCAAACAGTAGGGCAGAGAGCCTGCTCCTCAGCACTCCTGTGGGCTGCCTTAGGAACCTTGGTTTGGCCCCAAAATGACATTGGCCTGTGGCTCTGATGCTGCAGCGCTGGGAACTAAGCTCACCACTTCTTAAACTCCTGGCTTTGACCACATAAAAAGCCCCAAACAATCTTCATTTTAAAGCATGAAAATGAAACTTCCTGTGAAATCCCATGTATCACAATGGCACCAAAGGTCTGAAAAGAAGTATGTTAAGAAACAAAACATAAGGAAACATCCCAGGAATGGAAAAGAAAATCTACCAGTGACAATTCCAGCAATATTTTTTAATCTGGAAATAACTGCATTTTTCTTGCTACCACAAACTAGAGCTTAGGGTACAAAATTGTCATTCTTGGGACTCATCATTTGCTAGTTACTTAGATGAGTAGATGGTTAAAAAGGGAAGGATCATACCCCTTCAAGAGGGGTTAGAGATAAAAGTTTCCAGACACTGAAGAGGCATTTCTCTCAGAGGAGGTGGAATACAGCTCATATTCTATTTATATGCACTTTTATTAAACATAGATACAGCAGTTTGTGTGTTCACAGTTAAGTGGAAGCACTAAAGGGCCATGTAAAGGGGCTGTAAATCTGTCTTTCCACTGTGTTACAGATATGCTGCTGGGTGCGTGGCAGCTTTGGACTTAGAGCTGCATTTCATTCTGTAGTTTCCTGCAGCTTCAGCCAGGTCTTACAGTGCTGAAATGACTGTTTAAATTAAGAATGATTATTTATTTGGAAGAATATTTATAGCTGTGGCTCAGCTGTGTTTTCTTTGTAAATCTCAGTAATTTTTGTTCAGTCAGTGTTTAACTATATTACCTCCAGTTCAGAAACAGGCTCAAGACTAAGGTCAGCAGAACAGAAGATATAATTGCCAACGCGTTTGGGCTCATTTTCCTACTTGTTTCTCAAAACTTCTCAAAAGTAGTCTTGGCTCTTGAAATGGGATTTTGCAACGTTTGTTGCATCTTTATTGACAGGGTACTCACTATGTGCAAGTCTAGTCCTTCCTTTTCATTCCTTTTTCCTATCAGCCTCAGGGGAGGATGGAAACAAATTCAGTGTAAAAATAGACACGCTCCTTATAAAGAAGCAGGATGCAATTCCTGCCTGCCTTTCCTGCCTTGTGCCCCTTCCCTGATTTCTTTGGAAGTCAAATGTAAAATAGGATTGGCAGTAGCAACAATGCATCTGAATGCAGATAAAGGCCACCTCTTGCATTTGAATTTGCTCTGGAGCCTGTGGGTGCAAGCATTTGACAATTTGCCGACTTTTGAATGAGCTATCTGTTATAAATTATTAAAGCACAATTAATCTGCTTTAAATTATTTCGAAGCAGGAATTTCGTACGCTCACCGTTGTGCAGGCCTAACCTCACTTTCTCTGCCTGAGCACCACCTTGGAAGCGATGTTAATTACTTGGGCCAGATGTGGGCTGGGACTCACAGACATATTGCTGCGTATTTAGACATGAACTTTCTGTAAACCTGCTCAACAGCAGGTGGTTTGAGTGTTTGTCCAAGCCTCTCGCTCAAATGCTAGGTTGTGCTTTTTTTTAAGCTTGCTTAACCCCAGGGAAATTTTCCAAGTCCTACTGGCTTGTTTTCAGTGACACAGATTGCCCCATCTTTACTTTGTGGTGCCGTTTTTCTTTGGAAACGAGTTTTTTTCCAGATACCACAGCTTTCCAAGCCTTTTTTCAGGCTGCAGTAGTCCGCATGCCGTGAAGTCCCTGTCGGAGGCTTCTGACCCATAGCATGACCGCTTTTGGGAAGCCCACCCTGAGCAGCTGCCAGCATAGAGGCAGCAAGAGGGGAGCTGGGGCAACAACCTGACAAGAAGCACTTTTTGTTCTGAAGCTGGCCAAAGGCCTAGGCTGGCATTACAAGCAGAGAGGCAGTTATTGGAAAAGCCTGGAGTGTTTCCTGCTGTAGGCTTTTTCAAGACCTGGTTGTTTATTGAGTACAACAGACAAGTTCTCAGCTGAGAAAACTCTCCTTCTTTAAATTCTCTGGGTTCTCTCCTTGCATTACAGCCAACTACTGGGACAGCCCCCTGATTTTGCCTTATGCTTTCAACAAAAGAGTGACACACCTGACATTCACAGCTGTGGCTTTTAGAGAATGCCTGTGCTTGAGCTGTTGACAGCAGGCTGTGCCAAATATATGATGTTCCTCCTGATGTTTTCCCCTTGTTGCAGATCTGCGTCTTGTGCTATCTGCCTTCAGTTTCCAATAATTTGATTGACCTCTGTCTGCAAAGTTGGTAAGTAGTGTAAGCTGAACGGTGACTCCATCAGTGTCTGATTGCTGGGATGGGTGAAGAAATATGGCTGCGTAACTAATGGAAGCTTAGATGGAAAGTTGTCCTCTGTGTAGTTCATGTGTGACTGGAGCCTTAATCCAGCTGTCAATAACTTCTGGAGGAAGAATAAAGGCATCATAATGCCATCGGGTAACTGAAAGTGTGGCCTCCTCTGTTAGTGCTGTGGGAATGGCAGGGGTGGAAGAGGGACCGAGTTCGATTGCTACCTGACATCTGCCTTCCCACAACTCTTAGGGGCAGATGTTGTGTCTTGAGAACTGTTTGCGAACGTTTTCCATTGCACAGCAGAGGTTTCTGGTTCTAGTTTACAAAAAGCTGTGATTCCTTATTCCCACTCAGAGCCTTTGGCCTCAGGCCAAATAGCATTTCTTCCAGTGCACAGTATCAGCACTACTCTCACATATCCCTGCAGCAGCAGGGTGGGTTCAGGGGAGATTTCCTCACCAGCAGCTGGTCTGGCTGGCTTTTTCCCAGTCCTGAGCTCATCACCTGCCTGTGTCGTGTGATGTGACAAGAGCTAAAGCCAAGGCTGGCTGTCACTTCGTGCTGCAGTCAACATCCAGTCTGACGTTTGCCAGCACCACCTGGAAATGCAGGGGAAGAGTACAGTAAGGCGTGCTTCCTTTTTGTATCGTGTGAAGTAAGTTATAGAATATCCTGAGTTGGAAGAACCTATAGCGATCATCAAGTCCAACTCCTGGCTCCACACAGAACCACCCAAAAATCAGACCACACACGTGAGAGCATTGTCCCCATGCTGCTTTAACTCCGCCAAGCTCAGTGCTATGACCTCTTCCCTGGGTAGCATGTTCCAGGGCCTGACCACCCTCTCAATGAAGAGATGTATTTCTCCTCCAGGGAGAGAAGCCTGTGAAGGCATCCCACATAGATGTGCCTGAGTGCAGCAACCAGAACCTAGGCTGATCCTCAGCCTTTTGGGAGGACTAAGGCAAAGCACGACATGGTCTTCCAAGAGTTAATCATGACTTACTCCAGGTCACCTTTCCATTACCCTCCTGCAGAAAAAAATACCCACTCTTCTCTCTCCATAGCTGTTGCTGAAGAATAGGGATTCTCTCATAGCCTCCTTCACGTTCATGTTCTACATTATGGAAAAGTTGATGTTCATTTCCTCTATGTCATCCTTAATCAATAGCCATGTTGGATGGCATTGTCATAAATCAATGCATTCCTCTACCCTGTTCATACTTTCCATATGCCAGCTTTCTTCTGCTTTCCAGTCCAAAAATGTTTCCATTTAGTGTTTTCCACCTGTAGCCCTTTTAGCATTGTAGCATTGTAAAAGCCAGATCTGCCACTGGTGCTTCACCGAAGACAACCACCTGTGGGTATCAGCAGTGTCCCTAGATGCAGTTGATGGAGCTACAGTGACGAACTTGTGTGAGGCGTTGGTGGTCCTACCATGGCATTTCCCATCAAGGGGTGGAAAGTCTGTGTTCTCCATTACATGTGCAGCCACAGCAGGGTGTCAGCTTCAAGAATTTCTGGACTTCTGTGGTATCATGTGAATTAGTTGAAAATCACATGGTATGTAGGTGTGTGGTCAGCTGGATTCCTGTGCAAGAGGCTTCTAGGGCCTATTTATGTAGTTCTTGGCTATTGTGTATATGCCTTTGAATACTGTGGTTGACAACAACGTATTTGAAAATCGGACACATTTTGAAAGGCACAGTAAGAATAATCTGAGGAGCATTAAAAAGTCTTAACCATGGTGGTGTGCCTTGTCTAGAGTCTTTTCTTCCCTTGTAAGTTCATTTTAGAACCCCAGTGCTCCTGTTATGTGATGGTAACATGTATCGTGTGCTGTGACAGACTGGAAACTCTCCAGCTACGGCACTTTTATCAGCAAACTGCCTCTGAATTGACAGCATTCTGCTGTCTTCTTCCCTCACCAGCCTGAGTCTTGTGCTCTGCTTCCTGCTGAGTTCAGCAGCAGCTGTGAAGGAACCAATGTGGGAGTTTTTGGAGGGACTGTGCAGGAATTGCATCGACCAGCAAGAGAGGTGTGGTAACTGGGAGCTGGGCAGCATCCACCAGTATCTCCTGGCAGTGAGATGAAAGACATATTTTAGGAAGAAGATGAGTTAAGTGTCTCTGAACAGTTTCCATTCAGAAGGAACATTGGAAAAGTAGTCATATTTTCTGTTCACTCTGTTCTCCTATTTCTTTCCTGAGAAGACGTATGTGTTAGTCATTATCTGTTGGTGGAGTTATATTTAGTCAATTTATTTTCCTTGTTCTCTACTTACCTCCTTTCAGTGGCAATGCCACTAAATGTAAAGGTAGCCAATTTGCAAACTGTCAGCATCTGTAACTTGCAGAAATCTCACCAAAGGAAGCAGCACAAAGCAGCACTATGTGGTACAGGTACTGCTATAGTGCAATATAGTGCAAGGCTTGAGTGGCTTCATCAGCCTACTGAAAGGGAGTAAAATACAGAAAAAACTGTGGAGCAGCATTAGTATTGCCTGAATATGTAGTATTAGTGTATGCCAGGGGTCAGAAATGGCTCAGCACTGCCCTTTGGGCTGAGACTGTGGGTCTAAGCACAGCAATACAGCCCACAGAGAGACCTCCATCAGGGCTCTGGAAGTGCTTGCTGAGAGCTAAGGGTGTTGTTGCCATCAGGGCTATTGGTGCTCTTTGAGGAGGTTTGTAGGAGTAACAGTTTGGATTTCATGTTGCAAATGCAATTACTTTGTAAGTGAGGGACCATCTCCATCACAGAGCTCACGCAGTACACCAGCTCAAGTCCCGCATTCAAAACAGAACATGTTTAGAGGACTGCAGATAGGGAGATGCTTCTTTGTCTGGAAACCCACAATAAAGTAGTGATTTGCCTACTCTAAAAGGCTAAAGAACCTTCCTTGATTCCTCAGCCATCATCACTTGGATGGGAAAAGGCAGAAACTTCAGCCTTCTCTGTTTTCTCTTGCTGTGGAAGTGAGAGCCGCAGGGTGGGAGTGCGAGCATTAGCAGAGGTAGCGTGAGAGGGACAGGGTGGAAAATCTTTTATGCTGCTAACTGTTCTAAAGAGGGCAAATATAGAAGTGGCTGGTCTCCTGATGTTTGTGTTATTCTCAGCAAGTGAATACCAGTGATCTTGGGTTAGCTAGAAAGTTACTGAGGCCTCGTAAAGTCTATTTGACTCAATTATTTTGCAGGCAGGTGAGTGAGTTTGTTTTGTAGGTTTTAGTGAAGCTGTCCCAGAGAGCTAGTGCTGCTTCTCTCCTTCAGCTCTGTGTGTCCTGGGGAGGTCCTCTGCTCCCTCCACACCTCATGGCAGGAGCAGTGGTACCTGCATGACACCTGAAAGGAGTTTAGCTACACTGCTCTTCAGGATTCCAAACAGGTCCTCTGTTCCAGGGCTGCCCTGTCATGAGTAACAGTTTCTCCTCATTCTCCCAGCAGCTTGCAGGTTAAGCCAATGGCCTCTTTTATATGGTCACAGAGAACAGGTTTCTCTCTCCATCACATGTTTACAGTTATGAAATCTGTCCAGAGAACAACAGAACTCTTAGGAGACATTTCCTACACCCCAAATACCTCAACCTTCCCTGGGGATTATGAATGGTTTATTGATCTCTTGGAAAGACAGTGTTTGGGACTGGACACAACTGTAGCTTCCAGAGAAAGGCAGGATAAACAGATTACCAGGATGTCTTTAAGCCCAAATTCACCTTTTGTGGACAGTGTGATGCCTGACTCCTTTGTGTACTGCAGTTCATTTTTCCAAATCCTCTCTCTGGATTGCCAGACTGTTAGAACGCTATTCCTGCCCTTCAGTAACAGTCCTGCTTTTGTGTTCAGGGCTTGAGAGCCTACATTTGCTGTTCTGAGTTGTCCACTCACATAGCACTGTAATCTGATTTGGTCATGGGGTCTTCCTGTACAAAAGGTTTGTCTTGGCCCTGGTGAATGACTAGCCTAGGTTCTGTCAGCTTGGTCCATATCCACTATTGGAGCTACTGGAGTTTTTGTTACTGGTTAGGTTGTTGGCTTAGATGGATTCAATTCAGTTACAGACATGCCTTTTGTGTGTTTTTTTTTCGCTTCTCTGTTTCACTTGCTGTCTCTGTGTCAGCAGAACTTGTCTCCTCTATGCAAAACTGAGACAGTTCTTATGGGAGACAAGTTTGAAGCAGTGTTCCTTGTAGCATTGTGGGAGGTTGCACAGACAAGGCTGAGATGTGCTTCTCATGTGAGATGATTGAACACTTGGTCATGCTGTGGGATGCGTATGCTGTGTGTCGTCCCTGCAGGCAGCACATGCACCCACAGCATGCTGCAGAAAGGAGCTGAGGGAAAGGAACAGTTCTTATCTCATTCAGTTCTTTCACTTTCCTTCCAAATTGCTTTAGGAAAGTGAAGTGCTGTTTGTTTACTCATCCATCTTCTGTCTGGCAAAGATCCCAACTTGCTGAGATGTGAAAGAAATCATCCTGAGAGATGTAAAACCATTGCATGGTTATTCCGAGCCCAGGGCTGGGAGGCTTGCATCATCCGCCCCCGGCCACTGTGATCTTCTTCCTCTCAGTCCTTCAAAAACCCTTACAAGGCTACATCATGCATCGCATATGTGTCTGGCATTCTGCCTCCCTCTGCTTCTACCCTAGTGAAATGAAACTACGTCCTGCTGCTGCATGTCACTTAGCTCTGAGCCACACACCAGCTCTGGGCCAGCCTGCCAAGACACCTGGCTCCAAAACCTTTGTCACTCAGTGACTGTAGCGTACTGCAGAGCACGAGCTCCTTTGGACAAGTGGCCCAGTGAGATGGGCAGCTCCTGCCTGCCCCAGTGCCCCTGGCAGCTGGAGCTGAGCTGCTTGGTGACGTCCTGGTCCCTGCCCTGCCCTTGCTCCCTTGTAGCATCACTCAAGAATGTCTGTGCTGATTGTATTCTCATAGTCTATGTAATGTCTAGATGTTTTCAAGCTTATCCTCCTGACTTCCTCCACATTGCATCACCAGATGCTGATTTTATTTCCTCTGTGCACTTGAAGAACAGCGACTTTATCAGCAAAGTCAGCATCATGAAATGCTGGAGCCGGGGGTGTGTGAGCTGCTCAAAAGCCCTCCTTGCACAACCCTCAGCCTTCCATCACATGAGCCTTGCAGGAGGGGATTTCCAATTCAAACTGCTGCAGAGGGGCCAGTCCTGTCATGATGTGTAGTCTTGGGGCAGTGCTACTAGCAGGGAGACTGCCTGGCCTGGTAGTGCTGTGGTTGGAACCTGATCTTGATCCATTCAATTTTATGTAACAGAGGACTAGCCATGTAGCTAGATCTGTGCAGTCATGGCAGTACTGTCTACTTCTTATCTGCATTGAGTAGCATGTGAGGGTTTTTCTGTTGTGAATCTGCTGTTTTCTGAGTGTATCCAATATCCCATGACAATAGGAATCATCATAAAATAGCCTAATAGAATCATAGAATCATAAAATAACCAAAGTTGGAAGGGTCCCATAAGGATCATCAAGTCAATGGATTCTGTGGAAAACAAACGAACATAGCCTTTGTTGTCCATTTAAAATTGGTATCTGCCCATTTAATGGGATGTTCACCTCCACCTGAGCTTGACTTTTGTGGAGCAATGAGCACAGCTCTTAGCTCACCTCCAACTAAAAGTTCTGTGGATCCATGCAGTGCTCTGCCCTTCCTGTGGCCATGCGGCATAGGGGTACCTGCTCTGACTATCCATAGTCCAGGGAAAGAAAGAGGAATGTTGGGACAGCAGATGCGCAGAATCTGGTGATGGAGTACCCATGGGGAAGGTGGATATCATGCCTGTGAAACAGATTCTTGAAGGACAGAGTTGCAAAACCCCTACATCACTACTGAGGATATCCCAGCACAGGGATTTTACAGTTCGTGGTGTTGCACCACTCAGAAAAGCACTAAGTGCCTCCCCTGCAGCTTGCAGACAGCAAGACTGATTGTAAATGTCTGTTGTGGTAGCAGCAGTGCCACAGGCTTGGGCAAGCACGTGCTGAGGGCCTGTCCCCAATCCCTGGGGACAGAATGCACTCATGCATGGCCAGAGCTGAGTGGCTGCGCCCTGCCTCTTGCTGGTTGGTGATGACCTGCGGTCTGCATCAGCCTGTCCTGCCAGGAGGTTTTCTGCTTGGCAGAAAGACCCTGCTGTGCTGCTCAGAACAGAGTGACTCCGTTTTAAAGCTCCTCTGTGGGAGTCTGCTTCTTTTGTTTTCTCAGCAAATGGGCTATGTCCTGAGGAGGACAAGCAGGGTTAAAATGCCATGAAGGAGAGTAGGCTAGGGAACCCTGTCCTGCAACCAAGCATCCTTTCTCCTTTCATGCTTGGAACGCTGGTCTTGCCAAAAAGCCAGGAAAGCAATGGCCACGCATGGTCCTCATGTTCAGCCAGGGGCTTCTCCTGTCCCACCATCAAAGCCAAGCTTGGTGGCTGCTTACCATCTTTGTTCAATTGCTTTTTGCCTTCCCAGAGCTGAGCTTCTGTTCCTGGCCTCCAGAACATGTTAGAAAAACCTGGCTTGTCCTCACTCCAGGCCAGAGGCAATTTGAAAACTGAGCCCTCTGTCTGCCTCACACGTTGTCACTGTGGAGCTCTCAGGGTTTGTTCTTCCCTAGGCAGACTTCCCCACTCCTAAGTGATGTCCTGGACAAGTTCTGTTTCTTGTCTGAAAAAGCAGGGGGCGTTCACCAGGGCTGTGTGAACATGTGGTTTATTAATTCACTGAAAATTTGTGAGAATCCAGACAGAAAAACATTTTCTCCTGCTTCTCTTTCCAAAGAAAATATTAGAGAATATTCAGTATATCAAAGTGTTTTGGTTATCCCCATAGGAAATGTTTGTTTCACTCTTACAGTTATTTATTTGCCTTTGAAACAACTGCTGTTAGTTTTGAAATGAAGCACTTAATTTTAAAAAGTGAACAGAAAGCTACTGCCTGGGAATGTGGCTGCCCAGATCTGAGTCTCAGCTCTGCTAACATGACTCAGTGCAATTCCACAACTGGCTTGATTAAATATCTGAATTGCAATCAAAGGGAAGAGGTTAGTTTTTAGCAGAACTTGAGGTTGGTTTTAGCAGAAATTAAGGAAATTTTATCATCCAAATTTAATGTGTTTGCTCACATTAAGAGCAGTCACCAAACTTTTCACCGCATCTAACCTGTGTGTGGACTTCAAAGAGCTCCAGTCCTTACTTTTCTTACACATACCTCTCAGCTTAGGGCCACAGCAGCATCCCCAGTTGCAAAAGGAGGCTTTAACATGGCTTTCTTGACACTTGAGAGGCAGCATCAACAGCACTTTCTGTATGCTCAAACCCATGTTCACAGCTGGGGTGCAATGACCAGGCACACCTAATCTCTGAACACCTGCTCAGCCCCTAGTCCCTTTCCAACTCCTCCTCCACTGCCTCTGCTGATCTATTGCTCTGTTTGCCCTAATTGTTCCCTCTGAAAAAAGTTCCTGCTCCTGAGCTCTGCAGCTCAGCATAAGGGAGCCGCTGCCTGGACATGGCTTGCTGAGGGGTGTCACGTTGTTGTCAGCATGGCCAGGCTGCAATGCAGTGAGAAAGAATGCTGTTGAGAATGTGTGCTGGGAGTGCTGAATCAATGATGAGTTGAACATTTAACTTGCTATCTCTTTGCCCTGTAACAGTAGTCACAGCAGCCTATGCTTGATTTCTGCATGTCACTGCCATGACACGGGCACAAGTGAGTTTATTTGCAGGTAGAAAGCTAGGAAAATAAGGAAATTCCACCAAGCACAGCACATGAGGGAATACAGCCAGTGCTCTAAGAACAGCTTATCTGATAATGTGTCATACTCCACTGGTATGTGGAGGATTGAAAATGGCTGATGGTCCTGTTTCACTTACATGCCCTCTGTATAGAAAAGTTGATTAAGACTCAGCCAAACAAAAACTTAATATTGCAGTCCATTTTGTATCCACAGAGGTTCCTGCCCAGCCCAGAAACCGATGGCATGACTAGCTGGCATCTATTGCTCCTCTGTTTAATTATTGACCTCATTCAGAAGCCTCTCCCCTGTCAAAAGGACAGTCATCTTTCTTCCCACTCCTCTCAGCAATGAGAGATGTTATTGCTTAGCTCTCTTGAGTGGGTAGGCTGTTGACAGGTCCCTAATGTGCATCTGGCAGGTGAAGGCAAAGAGAGGAGGAGGAGGCAGGGAATGTGCAACCAGAAAGAGGGTATATTTTGTTTGAAACGTTCTGACTTCAGGGAATCCTTGTTAAATCAAGCAAGAATGATCTTGTGATGACATGGCAGCCTCGGGGGGTTGCAACCTGCCTCCTTCACTCCTGCTGCAAGGCAAGTCCTTGGAAACTGCTGCCTCCGTATGCTGGCATCCACGTAGGGCTTGTCTTGTTTACAAAGGTGCAGATGTTTCCCCCACACATATGAGCTGGTATTTGGTGTACTTAGTCCATCTGCTAGCAGGTAAGGTGGCATCCGGTCCTCACAAACACATTCATACATCTTTTTTCCTTTCACTGCCCAGGGTCATTCGTATGCATGGTAGTTAGGAGGCTCTCCATTCAGGCTGAAGCTGAGAGCTTATTCTGTCATCCTGACATGAATCAGTGTGACTGTTCTCAGAATATGCCTTTTTCTTTTCCCTCTGCTCGAGTTCTGTGGCAATGCAGATGGAGGCAGGAAATCACCTAAACCTCCATTCTCTGGGAAGCTTGAAAAGTCAGCTGAAACCCAGAATGAAGCTATAGTTCGTGGTTTAGGGCCCATAGCAGCATTCCAGATTGAAACAGGAAGGCTTCAGTGTAGCTTTGCCTGCAAAATTTGGTGGCCTGCTGGTTGGAAGGGACCAAATAAACAGAATTTGAATACTGGTCTCTGGTGGAGCATGCACCTTGAAGTCCTGGAGAGGGGAAGAAGACCCTATGATTTCCTTTTGATATCTTCCAGCTTCCTAGCAGAGGAGTTATGGGAGCAAGGCATCCTGGATTGCCTTCTGCAGGGCTACGTTGGCCATCTCCATTGCACTCAGAGGAAGCAAGGTAACTGTCATGGGGCCAGGAGTCTAGCCTTTGGGACAGAGATCTCCCGAAATGAGCAGTGAGAGGGGCCCAGGATCCATGGTCAACTGCTCTTTTGGGAGAGCCTGAGTAATTCCCACGCATCCCATCATTAAGACCTGCAACTGAAATTGATGCCTTGGAGGAAGTGTACCTGATTGTGCACGTGCAGCAAGGCAGTGGGTTATGTAGGAAGTCATTTCTGAGAGCAGAATCATTCTTTGTGGGGACATCTGTGCTCTCCCAAAGCTCATCTGAAGGGGACATTCCCAGCTGGGGCTACATTGGTTTAGCTATGGCCCAGCTAGGGATGGGACTGATGGAAAGCTGACTCAAACCATAGCAAGTACCCTGGTGACCAGGATGGCTCACGCACTGTGCCACACAGGAGTAGTATAGACTTGAAAGCTCTGAGTGCCTGTCTTGAGCACTGCTCTGCTGTTTGACTGATGAGCTAGTGCTGGAGACCAGAACAGAACCACGGGCACAGCCAAGGACTGAAGGCAGTCCAGATATGAAATGCGTATATGAAGCACATTTATTACGTAGCTGTAGCTGAGTCATCTGTTATATGAGTGGTATGCTGATGCTTTAACAGCCCGTCTGAGGTCTACTTGTGCATGCTAGCTTTATGTCTTATCCCCAGCTGCATTCATCTGTTGGCTGGCTGCAACCACAGGAGGAGCTAGGGATCCTTCCATCTTTTAAACAGTGACAGAGTGTCTCCTGCAACCACCCAATGGCTGCTCTGATATTTCAAGCTGTGGAAAACTATCAAGGCAGTTCAGGGACAACATCCATAGGGATGTGAACAAACTTGAAAAGCAGACACACAAGAATCAACTGAGGTTTGGCAAAACCAAGTGCAAGGTGATGCACTTAAGTTGAGGCAATCCCAGATATGAATACAGACAGGGAGAAGAACTCATTGAGAGCAGTCCTGTGGAGAAGGACTTGGGGGTCCTGGTGGATGAAAAGCTGGACATGAGCCAGCCTTGTCTTCTTGCAGCCCAGGTCAGCAGTGTCCTGGGCTGCATCAACAGAGGGGTGGCAGCAGGGCGAGGGAAGTGGACTCTACTCTGCCCTTGTAAGGCCTCATATGGAGTACTGTATCTAAGCCTGGGGAACCCCAGCACAAGAAGGATGCAGGCTGGATCGGGTCCTGAGGAGGCCATAATCAAAGGGCTGGGGCACCTCTCCTATGAAGAAAGGTTGAGGGAGCTGGGCTTCTTTAGCTTGGAGAAGAGAAGGCTGTGGAGAGATCTCGTGGTCTTTCAGTACTTAAAGGGAGTTTACAAGCAGGAGGGTGACCAACTTTTTGCACCATCTGTTAGTGATAGATAAGCAGGAACGGCTTTAAAATATGAGGGTAGATTTAGGCTAAGCATTATGCAGAGATTTTTTACTCAGAGGGTGGTGAGGCAGTGGAACAGGTTGCCCAGAGAGGTTGTGGATGCCCAGTCTCTGGAAGCCTTCAAGGCCAGGTCGAATGGGATCCTGGGCAGCTTGATCTGGTGGTTGACAACCCTGCCCATGGCAGGAGTGTTGGAACTAGATGGTCTTTAAGGATCTCTTCAACTTGAGCCATTCTATTGTTCTATGTTATAATTCTATGAAAGATCATTTCAGACCCTGAGGTCTACACCCAGTCTGGGAGCAGCAGGTGAGGAACAAGGCAAAGAAGAAAATCCCAGTGCTTTCACACCCTACTGGAGCCCCAGGAGCCAGGCAGTCCTGGTCTCTCCAGGGAGAGATGGCATAAGCAAAGCCCTTCATTCGGAATTACACTACAGAATTATAAAGGCCAAAAATATTTACCTCTGAGTGGGATTATTAAACAGCCCTCGGCTCAACAAAAAGGTACACAAGAAGTGAGGTATCTAACATCAATGCTGAGAGAACACGTTAATCCATGTGCTTATGTACATGACCCTCAACAGATTGTTATCTGTGTAACTTCCATTACTTAAAGAGAGTTCTCTGCTCTTTCCTGATGACTGCACTATATCCTCTGAGTAATCTAACCTTTTAAGTTGCTTTTTAACCAGAATTGTTTCTATTTAAAATGATGTTATTCTACAACTTCTTGGTACAATTTGTAGTAATTTATAATACATTCCTTCCTGACCCTATATGAATTGTCAGATTTTTCTTGGCATTGTGATGCTAAGCCAAAATTCAGCCCCAGCCTGCAGGACTCTGGACACTGACAATGTCTATCTGTTTGTCCATTTTCCCCAGGCTCCCAGGACAGAGCCCTCTAGGCCTTGTAACCCCTGGCATTGCCAAGCTCTTCTCTCTGCCCTTCTTCTGCTTTCATCCATGGAGTCTCCAAGCTGGAAAGTTGCCTGCTGCTTCCTTCTGTATGTTCACCAAATGAAAAATTAGTATCTGTCAAAGCATCAACAAGCTAATTGCAGTACTCACTGACTGTATCAGACTGTCTGTCATGGTCTGTCTCTGAGGTTCCCCTAGGCTTTGAAACAAACGCACTGTTTCGTAGAGAGTTTTGGGGCAATGAGCAGTGCCAACCAGCAGCAAGCAGGCTGCTCCCAGCTGCAAAGGGGAATTCTCTGTGCTGGTCAGGAGTTTTCACTGTGAGGCATGCGGAGGAGCTGCTTTTCTCTCTGTAGAGCCATCTTCACAGTGTGTTGAAAAACTCTCCTACTGGACTCCCTGCTCCTGTTTAGCTGCTGGCTTGACGTTTCCTTTGAAAAAGCAGCTCTCTGTCTTCAATCTCTGACATACGGCTTGCCTAACTTTGTATCTGACTGCATCTGCAGAGACAGTTTTTAGTGATTCTATGTCTCTCTGCACTTTTGATTGGCCGCTTTTACAGTATGTAGGAGTGGCACAGAAGTTAATTATCCAGGAGAAATTGTTTCCGCTAAGCTCAGGCTTTAGTTGCTGATTTCCCTTTCTCTGACATTCTGGCATGGCTTTCTTTTTACATATTAGTGTCAGAATGTCTTGCTTCTGGAGACCAGAGACCAGACATTCAGTTCAGACCACCCCCTCCTGCATCCTTGCTGATGGTCCCTACTTGTGTGGTCCAAACAGTGTAGATATCTGGGAAAATGTGAAGTGTCTGTGGAGGATTATTTCCTTCATCTGCTTCTTGCTGTTATTCCCACAGACACAGGCAAGAGGCAAGGCTGCCTGTGACTGTGCCCAGAAGGGCCAGAGCCCTGGCTGTTGCCTGGCACAGGGCAGCTAAGCCCTCTGGCTGTGCCTGTGCATGGGCAGCAGTGCACTTGGCATGGCAATGCAGCACCTTCCCTGTCTCCAGGGAGGATGCTTCTTAGGAGAGCAGTTGAGCATCGCTCCAGCATAGCTGGGAAGTTGTTCAAGTTACTGAAACCCTCTGGGACACAGTGAGATCTTGCTCACGCAAGCAGGAGCAAATCTTTTCTTGTAAAGGGTGGGTGCTTCGTGAGACAATGTACAGTCTGGTCTGGAAAACACCAAAATTAGTCCATCAGGCATGGGACACAAGAAACACTGGAAGAAGTTTCTTGTTGCCAGCTGTGTATTCTGGATCTTAAGAGGAGTGACAAGGAGAAAAGCAGATTGTTTCAAAAGGCTGCACATAGCCCCAAATAATGTCCCCACTGGATGTGTGTGTGTCCCACTAACCTTCTGTGCTGGTGATAGCAATCCAAATAGGCAGACATGGACAGGAACAGAAACACTAAATTAAAAGACAAAGGACAGTGAGTCCTTTGACCTCTTTGAGATAAGGCAGTGATGCAGTGTCTCAGGGATTTACTTGGTGATGAAATTGCAGTGTTGATGTGTGCCTTGTGAAGCAGATCCTACACAGGGTTAGATGTTTCTTTATCAATCAATCAATTAAAAAATCAATACTGATATTTTTTTAATAAATAAACCAAGTGGGTCTCAGGATTGCCAGTAAGTAGGTATGAATTTTGACTTAATGGCAATAGTAAATCAAATTATTATGAAAACACAGTTGTACTCACATCAAGTTTTGTCTTGCCTCAGCCTTTGTTCTGCTTGCTCTCTGAATGAACACCAATACATCACCCAAGTGCCCTTGGCCAGTGGCCCAGCTCCACACCCTGGTGCCTTGGCCGATCACCAGAGTGCTGTGTGGGCGACCAACCCTGAAACCACAGAAGCAGTAAAAAGTGCAAGTCCACAGGTGGGATTGTGTTTGTGCTTGGGAATCTGCTCTAGCTAGTAATCCCCTGGGAACAACTTTATCTCCTGAAGAGGTGACTAATATTGCCATTTAGAATAACTGACACTGGCTGTCATATTTTAACAGCTAAATGTGCAAGTCTTTGCATTAGGATGAGGAAATGGGTGTTTGAGGAGGCAGTGGATGTATTTCAATGTTTGCAGAGGTTTGCTTCACTGAGTGTGGATTCGTAGGAGAAGCACTCCTTTAGTTTTCTGCCAGTCCCACAGTTGCAAACACAATCCACAGACCTGCTTCTGGCAAGGTATCTCTCTCCTGATGTCCTCTTGCCTGCGCTTGCCTGCTCCTTCTGCCCAGCACTTATCTCCCTGGAACAGGTCAGCCAGACTCACTATCTCCTCCTGCCTCAGCCTGCAGCCTTTCTAGTGCCTCATTCTGCTTACAAGTGGCCTGAGCTCCATGTTTTGCCTGCATGGCACACAAGTGTTAGCTGTGGTTTGCTGGCTGGGACGCTGCCTTGCTGCTCAGCACCTCAGTGGGATCACCTTCAGCCTGTTTTTTGTTTTAGCCCTCACAAATGGAGTCCTCTGCTTTCTGCTGCTGACACTGGGCAGTGCCAGCTTTACAGCAGTAGGATCAGCTGCGTTTTGCCAAACACATTGCAGCTTCCTTGTTCTCTCTTGCTAGTGAAGTGAACAGCCAATAACTGTGACTCATGATGGCTTTCTAAAAACCACAGGTTTATTATTCATCATTAGTTGTAACCATTTGTGGTAGAAAAGGTGATGACTTTTGAAGGGAGGTGAAAGGTGACTAAATGTTTCTATTGTTGTTGGTCTCGGTTCTGCTCCGCTCTGCTCTCAGTGGTTTCATCTCAGCCAGGAAGCAATAGCTCTGCAGTTTTGATGGGCACCAAGGAGGCCAGTTCCTCCTCAGGGGTGACCATGGCTCTTACACGAGCTTTATCACTCTGTCCCTTCTTTCATGCATGCAGGGAGTGGGAAACAAAGGGAGTATGTGGTGGCCACCTCTGCAGTTCATGCAGTAATGTGGCTCAAACATAAGATGTAGTATCAGTGGAGATCGCTTTAATATCATAGCATTGTCAGTAATCTCTGGCTGATGACTGTATTCTGTGTAAGGGTTCTTGTGAAACGGCCAATGAGAGACAGACCATGAAGTCCCCGTTAGTTGGGGCAGCAGAGCCCTGTCTCTCCAGAGCCATGGATTTTCTCCAGATACTTCCAGATCCTACCACAGGTAATTTTGAGGGATGAGTCAAAACCTCAGTGCACTAATCTGGTCGGTCAGATTTGTAAGATGTAACATAAGCACCATCTGCAAGCTGCTACAGAAACTTAACAACCCAATAGCAAAAAATTAATGTTCATCTATGCAAGAGACGTTGAGCTTTGTGGAGACAGGGATCGCAAGACTGAAGCTGATGATATAGAAAACATAGAAACTTGGTGAGTTAATCTCACAAGTCATTAAGCTCTGGAATTGAATTGTTTCAGCCTTTATTTCAAGACAAGTGTGTGTTCATGTATATATAGGTCAGTGTAGGTCAGCTTCAACATGCAGGGTGTGAAATGCCCTCTCCTGCTCTGAACAGGAAGGTTGATCCTTTCTGAGGGACAGATCTGTTAGCATTGAGGCTTAGTCTCTCAGTTGGTGTAGCACCCTGCAGGCACCCTGCAGGCACAAGCCAGCCTGCAGCTCAGTCCTGATGGAAGAAGCTGCTTCTCAGCACTCAGTGGAGTCACTGCTTCAGCCACGGAGGTTACCTCCACGGAACTGAGGAGGTGTGTGTGTAAAAGGTGCCAGAAATAGTATAATGCGCATGGAAATGCTCACCAAAGTCTGGAGGATTTCTGAAGCTGCCTTTGACACCTGTGTCTGCAGAGGTGGTTGCTGAGGAGTTGATCAGAGCAGGAAAGCTCTGTGGCATGGGGAAAATCTGCAAGTGGAGTTTGGTTCTGACAACCTGAAGTTGCAACCCTTCCCTTTGGATGTTTCTAAGAAATAACATTCTCATGCCTATAGTATAAATATATAAATACCTTTAATAATAGACTTTGGAGCGTACAGTCAGCGAGGAGATGCCAAAATGTTGCTGGGGTTCACTGGAAGCCAGATGGTCAACTTGTCCTTAAAATCTGCCCTAGTTCAATCAGAAATGCCACAGCTGCCTGCTGTGCTCAGGGCACAGACAGTGTTGTCCTCAGTAGCTGCTGTCTGCAACATGGGCCCCTGGTCCAGTGGCCAGGAACAGCCTGTCTGGATTCTGGCAGAAGCCAGGCAGGGTACGTATGGGTGCACAGATATGTCATGGAAGTTGGGTTGTGAACCTCTTTGTGGTGCATACCTTCATAGCAAGACTCTTCGGACCTATCCGGTCCTCCCTGAGGAGATGCGCAGACCTTCAGGTTCCACTTGGTCCGTCAGAGAGAAGTTACCAAGGGCCTTCATGCTTCTTCCCAAACTTCATGTACCTGGATCACTTTTGGGTTGAGCCATTCTCTGTGTGTGTTTTTGAGGGAGATTCTCCTTCAGACTAACACCTCTGAGACCTGGCATCAAGATGTAAACATCCTACCTGACACATGGCTCAGGATCAATACTCTGCAGACAGCTGGGATGGCCTGCGAGCCTTCTCTCTCATAGCTGCTCCTACAGATCCCAAGGTAGCTGCAGGACCTTCCTGCAGTCCAGTTGAGTCCTGTTAGCTTCTTTTGGAAGCCCACCTTCCCTTTATGGCCTTTACCTGCCAGAGAGCATTTACCCAGTTCTCTGCAAAGGCAGTATCTTCCTGGCATATCTTCCTGGTTTAGCACTTTATTTTAGCAAATATACAGCGCGTTTGTATTATATACAGGTACTGCCAAGTGACTAGAGACACCCAGGGTTTCTCTGAATACGAATGAAGCTCGGATACATTTCTTTGGCGTTCATCTCTGTTGTCCTCAATGGCTTCACACACCCCTTTGTTGAGTGTTAGAAGGATCCATCCTAGCTGCGTAGAGCTCCAAAGAGATGCGTGCGCTATATGAAGCCTGTTTGCATTGTGATTTATCTGCACCCCAGCTGAGGCTTTCCACAGCCCCAAGGAGGGAGTCTGCCTGTACAAGTACAGCCTGGGGAACAAGCCTCCTACGTTCAAATGGATCAGTAGGAAAAGCTGTACTTTATGTGTTATGTTTCATGCCATCACCTATGAGTTGCAAAAAATGGGATTTAGTAGAACAAGGCTAAATGTCAAATGCTGGATTGTGGCGTTCGAGCTGGTTGACAGGATGATGTTATTTTCAGCAAACAAGTAGAGTATCGTGATGAGATCTACCGCGTTGCTGCTGTTCTGGACATCTCGCTCCCAGAGGGGTGGGGCATTCTTGTTTTCTGTATTCTGCATCATCAGCTTCAGTGAGCCCTTCTCCAGGTCAGGAGAAAGAACACCCTTCAGGGACACCACGTAGAGGCCATCACAGGGGATCACGATGGAGCCATTTATGACAGGAATGGAGGTAAATTCAGCACTGAGATTCATGGCCACTCCTGCAATGCTTTGGCCTGGAACAGAAGAGAGAAAAGATGATCCTATTAAGACAAATATATTCTTGATAGAAGGCAGTTTTGTACAGACTACCTGCAGGTAGGGTGGAAAAACATAGGAAAGGAAGAGACTGAAGTAGAGAATGGTGCAGACTGGAGCTAGGTTATCATCTGTGCTAGACATACTTGATGTGCAGTGAAAGTTTTCAAGTTCCCATTCCTGAGCATGCTGCACCTTTTGGACTGCAGCTCCAGTTTGTATGAATAATTTCCCCAGGTTTCTGCTTATATATTATTTATTTACTCTATTAATTAAGACATAGAAGTAAAGCATTCCTATGAGTTTAGGAAGTATGGATTCCTCAGAGAAACAGAAAATAAAAGCATCATATAAGAGGAGGGGAAAGTTATCCAAGCTGGAAGGAAGGGAAAAAGAGCTTTCTCTGGAGATGTGGGTAAAAAAATCCCTGCCTTTGTTCTTGGATCCTTTTGGAGAAAGCAGGATGAAAGAGCAGTGTAGACAGAAACAGAAAGAATAAATGAACACAGAGCAGAATCTGGAGAAATTAAAACTTTTCTATGAAAGGTTTTCTCTGGGAACGATCAGTGTCAATTCCCAGAGCTATGCTAGAAATGTTCTCCTGCTGTGCTGTGCACCACACAGGGGAGGCTGATGAAAAATCATCGTCATCAGGTCTCTGTCTGCACAACACAGCCCCGTTCTGCAGCGGGCAGACTTCCCAAGCTTTTTCTCTAACATGGCTTCCTGTTAGGTTAGGCTGTCGGCCACCATTGTAATATTCACCAAATGCGCAAACAACGTTTTAATTGTGACTTGAAAATTTGAGTTGTTGCTCCTTTTGCTGAGGTGTGGCATGGGGCAAAGCATGCAAAGTACACAGTGCGCTGAGCGCTGCTGTTTCTGCCACCATGTGTATGTTCATTTTTCTCCAGGAAATCATTTGCATTTTTCATAAATCAGGAAATCATTTACTTGTTTCAGAAATACCCCAAGAGGGTACTGTGTGTGCTCAGTAAATTCTCAAAAACACATGTTTTCACAGAATCACAGAATGGCCGGGGTTGGAAAGGACCTCAAGGATCATGGAGCTCCAACCCCCCTGCCACATGCAGGGCCACCAGCCTCCCCATTTCATACTAGACCAGGTTGCCCAGGGACCCTATCCAACCTGGCCTTGAACACCTCCAGGGATGGGGCATCCACAACCTCTCTGGGCAGCTGTTCCAGCACCTCACCACTGCCATGGTAAAGAACTTCCCCCTGACATCCAATCTAAATCTTCCCTGCCTCAACTTAAAACCATTTCCCCTCATCCTGCAGTTATCTACCCTTTCAAAGAGTTGACTCCCCTTGTTTGTAGGCTCCCTTTAGGTACTGAAAGGCTGCAATGAGGTCACCCCGCAGCCTTCTTTTCTCCAGGCTGAACAAGCCCAGCTCCCTCAGCCTGTCTTTGCAGGGGAGCTGCTCCAGTCCCCTGATCATCTTTGTGGCTCTCCTCTGGACCCTCTCCAACAACTCTGTCTTTCTTGTACTGGGGCTCCAGACCTGCACACAGTACTCCAGATGGGGCATCACAAGAGCAGAGTAGAGAAAGCCAATCACCTTCCTGTCCCTGCAGGCCACCCCTCTTCTGATGGAGCCCATTATACCATTTGCTTTCTGATCTGCAAGGGCACACTGCTGGCTCACGTTAAGTTTTTCATCCACCAAGACCCCCAGGTCCTTCTCTGCAGGGGCTACTCTCAAGGACTGCTCCTTCCAGTCTTTTTGTTTTGTTTTGTTCTTTAATGGAATGAATGTTTGTTTTAGTATGTAAGTATGGACAGCAGAAAGCTGCTCCAATTTCTTGTGTTTCAGCCCGTAGAGGAAAAGCTCATTGATTAGTTTTGTACATTGTGGCTCTATTCCTCTTTCCTCTGCTCTCCTGGCCTTGTCCTCCACCAACACCACAGCACCAGGCACTTGGGCTACCAGAGCCCCCAGACACCATGGGGATCCATTTGGGAACTGGGACAAGTGCCCCAGAGCACCAGGAGACCCCTGGCTGGCTGCCCACCCACCTGTGTACCGGATGAAGGTCCACTTGACTTTGTCACTGTGAGGCTGAAAAAATAAGAAGAGAAAAAAATCTATGTTAATGCCCCTGGGTCCCATTGCTTCTGCCAGTTTTGCTTTCATTTCTGTTCTGGGAACAGGACGCTGCTAGCCAGCTATGCACCTTGCTTGCTCATACTGGCATTATTATAAAGTAAAACTTTAGAGTAATTCCCAGCCAATCCAACCTTCATCCAGCAGCTGAGCACACCAGGGACATATGGTCCTGCCATGGAAAAACATCCTGGTGAGCATGATCAAGGCAGACCAAGCAGGAAGGACCGTGGGGTGCAGAACCTCTCTGCATGGCTGCTTGAGTGCAACTGGCAGCTGGGGATGCCTGCCCACAGAGCTGGATGTGCCCTGTCTGTCACCCTCGTGCTGCAGGGCACCAAAAGGTGGCTCTGGCTTTGTAGGCTCAGAACAAGTGCTCTTGGTGCATTCTCTGCACTCCAGGTCAGGCTGTCACAGGATGCAGTGCTCCCAGTGGCTCCCTTAGAAGTGCATTAAGGCATGTTTAAAATCGGTTTGCATTTTACATGTATAACAGAAAAAGTGAATGCAAATAGAGAAGTGGGCATTTTAATGATCAGATATGCAAAGCACCAAGCTGCTGCATTAGATTTTTTTTAAATCTGAACTTAACATCTCTAACACATCTCTCATTGTAACCACAGGAGGCCCAAATCTGCAGTGTCTTCACAACCACAATTCTTCAATATCTTGCCTGACTTAAGAGTGACAGATTAAGCTGGCTGCTGTGTTTTTTTCTCTGCCTACGCCATGGGTTTTCAAAGATGTGTCAACACGCATCTGACCAGCTATCTTTTATATTTTTTACCCCATCAGTTACAGAAACAGCAGCAGTCTCCTCACTGTGAGCACGTAAATAGTGTTGGAAGTAGCAGACTCGAGGGTGAGCACAGACAGACACGCTGACCCGTGGATCCAGTGCTGCACCCTGGCAGAAGCAAGAGGGCAGGGAAGGTGTTTAGAGTGGCAGCCTGCTGTGCTGTATGTGCTGAAGTGTGAAGAGGGTGCTGGCAGTGGGAAAGGTCTGCTCTGGCACCCTCTAGTGCTGTTACAGCTGATGTAGTGCTTGAGAGGCTGGATGCAACTACCGAAGACAAGCTTTTATTGTGTCATTGCTATCTGGTGCCAGATAGAACATTACTGATCCTATCCATCACTGCAGTGGCTTGAGGCTACACTTATTATGTTTCTAGGTGCCCAAATGTACAAGCATCTCACCCTTTGACTCAAGCAGCTGAAATTTCCAGGTAGTTTCCCAACAAAATAGCTAAGTGCAGAACTGCTGAGCTTCTGAGGTCGTGCAACATCCATTGCGAGCTGTCCAGTCTGGCTGTCAGTGGACAGGGTCTGATAAAACACGTGTTTGGGACGAGCTTGTAGCAGTTCTAAAAAATCAGCCCCACTGTCACTAAGGCTCTTTACATGTTTGGTATATCTTTGGTGAAGTCTTGAAGGACTTCATTATCAACTAACCTAATAAATTTTAGGTGACGTGTGCACTGAAAGTGAGTTGTATGCCAGGATTATGACTATATCTTTCTCATCTACATTAAACCTCTGTAAAATTACTTCCCCTGCACCTTTTCCTGCTCTGTTCAAGCAAAACCATCTTGCAATAGGTCACTAGGAACTGTTGAGCTGCCAGTGCCATTTATTTTGCCTGCATTCATCACTAGGGAGTTTCACACCCTCTGACTATACCTGCAAGCAGCCTGCCCTTGGTCTTTCCCAGCTGGCTCAGCAGAAGGAGGTAATTTCAGCAGAGATGGGAAGTCACAAGCACTGCATATACACAAGTTACTATTGTTAATAGTTGCTCATTTGGAGGTCACAGCTGAGGCTTGCTCTCCTAGCCACATGGTGATACAAACCAGCTTGCTGTACATTTTTGTTAAGCATGTTCTGTTGTGCAGATTCTCTCATTCTTGAACATGTTTCGTAACATTATTTACACTGTGTTTTTGCTGAGTAGTCCAGTGGGATTTAGGGATTTGTGAGGACAATGGAAAGTAATCAAACATGGTCTTTCTATGAAAAAGCACAGCTACTATCTAACTATTACAATTAGCATGGCACTGTCCTGCTATGGAGCTTCCCAAGAGCAGGAACAGCCTCTTGGTCACTGCCAGGCCCCAGCTCTCTGGGCCTGCCACCCAGATGGTGCTGTGCCCTCCCTCCCAAGTCTGTCTCCCTGAACTGCCCCCAGAGTCAGGTCTGATTAGCACTGCTCCCTCTGCTTTTTTAAGGTGAGTCCATGGTTATCCTACAAAGCCCTGTAATTCTCATGCGATAAAAGCCCCCCAGGGTATAGCCCATGAGACCTCTCCCACACAGCATGCCCTGTCAAACAGAGCACTTGGTGCTTAAAATAGTGGGAACAGGTTTTGAGCTTGCACTTAGCAAGTGTTTAAAGCTGGAGGAGTCCTTCCTGATGACTCCCAGGGCCTCGGCTTTTCATCTGCAGCGGCTGCTGGTCCTTGAGCACCGTTTCAGTCATTTCTATTGAGGAGGGAAACTCCAGGCCTGCATGTCCTCTCCTCATCAGCTTCTGTCTAGGATTTGTAAGGCTGACAGGCTGCGCTGCCATCTTTCTCAGGTGGCAGAAGACTCGAGTTTACATTTTTACAGAGCAGAGAACTCCTGAGAGTTGAGGGCTTGCAACCAGAGTGGGACCCTAGAGAGATTTCTGTGTTTCATAGACTCATAGAATTGTTTGAGTTGGAAGGAATCTTTAAAGGTCATCAAGCTCCAATCCCCTGCACTGAACATACAGCTCCATTAGGCGCTGAGAGCCCCATCCAGCCTGACCTTTAATATTTCCATGGATGGAGCGCCCCCCTTTTCTCTGTGCAGCCTGTGCCTGAACCTCACTGCCCTTATCACCACCCTTATTCAAGCAGGGCACCACAGCTTCCCCGTCTCCATTGGCTTTAAATGCAACTTCTCTCAAAAAAAAAACCCCAACATAGTAGAAGACTGAACTGAATGAAATGTGTTATCTCTTAGTGTTATCAGTGACATCACTGTAAAATTTAACAACTGCTGTGAGGTACAGGACAGTGAAATTTGCTCAGAGCATGAGTGTTTTCATTGCACAGCAAAGCACCTAGAACATCAGGCCGTCTCTCCCTTGCAGTGTCATATGCCTGGCTTGCTTCTCTGTCATGTCTAAGTGAGAGGACAGAATGAACTCTGGTAACATGAAGCACAACACACTTCAAAGTAATCACTGCTCCTGGAGAAGATGTGGGAGGGGTAGCTAGTGCATAAGCAGCACTGAAATAGCAGTGAAATCTTGTTGATAATCCACTAGTCTGCAATCGTGTGAAAGAGGAAAATGTACTTGCTGCAGGTTTACTAAAAGTTTACAAATCTCAAGCATCTCAGTTAGGCATATTGTCTGCAGTATGTAAATGAAACCCTCTGGTCTCATATTCAGCATCTTTCTCTCATGTAGACACACACAGGCTTGAACCGTCCTCTGCAAATACAGATGGCTGTTCCCAAAGCCCAGTGTGCATGCAGCCTGGGAGCACTGTAGGGTTTCCAGATTCTTGCTAGAGCTGTCACAGGCTAGCTTGCATTCTGACATATCTACCTGCATATATAGTGTATTTTAAAATTCAGGAGAAGTTTATAAGCTACCTGGTTTCTGGTCCTTCATTTTGCACTTAATAAAAGTAATTCTCCACTCAGACAATCTCAATTAAAAGAGCATACACAAGTCACTGCAAGTCAGCTCACTAGCAGCTGATGAGGTGGTGGGGCTGGAGTCGTGGGGGGACAGACCTCTTCCAAGGGTGCTGCTGCACAGTGCATTCCTGGAACCATCCCACTTCTTGACAGCTTGTCCCCCAGCCCTGTAGTTGGTGACACGGGGCACTATTGTGAGGACAAGAGGTATAAGAAAGGTGTGAGAATTATTAGGAATGCATCAGAACCTTACGGCTAGAATAGGGATAAACCTTTGTCGTTGCTAACGAAACCCCATACTAAGTTCTACAGGCCAGAAGACAGTGGGTTGAACAAGAGCTCTTACCGTCCAGAGTTGCAGAGAATCTGTACCAAGGTAAATCAAGCAGGCAAGCAGTAATATCCACTGAGTGGCTGCAGACATGAGGTACAGCGTGTTCCTCTTAGCCTGTCCTTTTTGCCAGCCCTTCCACTCATCATCACTCATGATGCCAGCAGGCTCCTTTTCACAGTCCTTCTGATCGTTGTGCTTTCTCAATTCCGTATCTGACTGTTCTTCCATCTCTGCCAGCAGGGCAGGGACGAGGAGCACAGGAGGGCCTGTGGAGCACAAAGCGGATGAGATAGGTGCTCCTGCCCCAGGAGCAGAAATGAAATGAACACGCTGCCTTCAGGAGAGGGTTTTATGTGCACAGAGGCAGGCAGGGGAACTTCTTTGTGACTAATCTGAATTTCCCCTTCCTTCTTTCTTTCTTTCTGTCTTTTCTTTATTCTTTTTTTTTTTTTTTTTTTTTTTTTTTTGGTGAATGTGGGGGCTGGTTTGTTGCATCCCAGTTCAGTTTTGAGTAAGGGCCTTTGAATGTAGATGTGTTTATGTGTTTATGTCTTTCATAGTTTCAGCTGTGGATCTCTTGATATGTGATGTTTCCAATGGTAGCTAAGAGTTGGATGGACACTGATCTCTCTGAGCAGTCTTTTGACAGTAAAAGCTCTCATCTTTCTGTTCAGCTGCAGGTTGGGGGTTTACAGAGCACTGGCTGCCTGCCTGGTTTGTAGAGTATGATGCTGCTGAAATCTCTTTTCTGTAAAGAAGTAATTAATAGGAGGGAATATCAGACAAATGGAAGTCATGAAGAATTGGAGACAAAATATGTCCTTTCCATTTCTCTTCACCTTTGTCTTCTACCTTTAAGGCCATGGGATGCTGCATGAAACTTATGAGAGAGAAAATGGAGAACTGCTCATGGAGCATCCCTTGTTGCACTCATTGAAACCTCCACCCTGCCCCTACAAGTGGGCCATCAGGCTTCCCTCCTGGAAGATCACTGCCTTTTGGGACACTGAAAACTTGAAATGCAAATCCAGTTTTTCCTATCTGTCCAAGGGCCTGTATTACATGTTCCTCTGCCGCCTCTCCTCCCAACACTCCCCCTTTGCTTAGTCTTCTTGTGACACTCGCATGTGATGTGTGAGTTGATACATGTCAGCTGTCTGCAGCAAGGGCCATCTCCTGCGCATGTTTTGGGTGACAAGATGCAAAGCCTCTTTGGAGGCTGTCCACCACTGCTTTCTGTCACTCTTTCAGACAGATTTTTTTTGTTGTAAATCAGCATATCGTGACTAGAGTCAGGTGCTACCTTCTCCCAGTGAGGATCAGGCCCATTGGGAGTGTTATAATGCATTCATCTGTCAGGTATGAGCTGTCAGAAGTTTCCCTTCCCCAAAATGTTCTCTCTTAACTTGTCAACTTGTCACAAGGCACATGTCCTGACAAACATGTACTCTGCATGCAGAGAAAGCAAGAATAAAGTTTTTTTTCATATGTTTTTTTTCCATTTAAGCAAGGATATTTCTTATAAACATGAATTGAACAAAGGATGGAGTGCAGCACTTGGGTGAACAAACTTCTATGAGGACACACAGCTCCTCAGTACATTTATTCCTGAGAAATAAACTCAGTTGGCAAAAGCTGGTAGATTGAGTCAGGAATACACTGGTATTTGACTTAAGAGCAGGCCAGAAGTCATGAAAACTTACTGAAAAAATGCTCAATTTTAAAATTTTCTGTTACTTCTTGGGTGCGTGGGAATTTCTGTCCCACTTCTGCCAGCAGCTGCTCACTGGGGCATGCTCAAGCCCCACGCTGAACCCCAGCTCACCGAGAGGTCCAGGAACAGCCCTAACCCTCTTTCCTTGTCCCAGATATGACTGATGCCATGGTGAGGGGAAGTGATGCTGCCTCTGAGAAGTTCCCTCTGACCTAGATGGCATTGCTCCCAGCACTGAGCTCAGGTTTAGCCAAGACGTGAAGAGGAGCAAGGCAACACTCTGTGGTGCTGCAGAGGCCCACTGAAGCTGTGGGGACACGGAGAGGGAGGTTGTTTGTTCCTGCAAGTCTGCAACATCCTATCTCATCTACCTGCTTCCATGAAAGGTCCCCAGGAAACAGGCTTCATGTTTCCAGCCACGGTGTCCATCCATAACAGGCTTAGTGAAGAGATTTATTAATCTTAGTGTGTCTTCAGAATAGCTTTCCAGTGGGGAAAAAAATCTACCTCTGGGTCCTTCCCCATGACACTATTTTCAGCCAGCTGCAGCTCCTGGCCGTGGCGGCCAGAAAGCTGGGACCAGGCTCTACTGATGCCACAGGAATAGCAAGACATGCTGAGAGTCTGTCTGGGCTGCAAACATCTGCACCTCCTTGTGCCCTGAGGTGCCTGCTTTGGGCACGGCTCAGGGCAGGTGCCCATCACTCGCAGTCCCCATGGCAGAAGCAGGGGAGGAGCACTGTGAGGCAGGCTTGTCCAAAACCTGTGCTCCTACCTGTAGCGAGAGCCATCAGCAAGGGGCTGCAGAGGCAATCAGCACAGATCTGGTATAGCCTGCCAGTGAGCCTGGCAGTGGTTCACTGGGGAATCACTGAAAGAGAGAGTAATCTTTACACCACATCTGCCTTCCTGGAAGAGTAGGCACTGCCATGTACCAGAGTAGCTCTGCCAGATGCAGCAGCCCGCTCTCTCCTATTGGCCCTCCAAGGAAGGAAACTGTTTCACAGTTGCTGCTTGGTTTCTACAAAAATACTGGAGATGCTAAGACATTCCAAACCAGCGTGACCCCATAATGCTCACATTCTTTTATGTGCCTTTGATCCAGACACAATGTCTCACTCATCTCCCTTCCCCACTTTGGATATTGCACTGGTTTTGCTTCTAAAAGAATGTACCCTGAAAATGTGGGTGGAGGTTGTGCATATGTATTTCTGAAATTGCTCTGTCATTTCTGTACTCCCCCAGTGCAAGTGTTGCTTTGCCTGGGTTAATGACACAGGCGGCACTGAGGATCGAAAGCTGCATTTCAAGTAATGTATCTGGCATTGTGTCCGAAACAGGAAAGAGGACAGCTCATTCAGTACCATCATGAACAATGATGCACAAACTACCTTCCGCGGTTTTAATTGCCTTCATCTTGTCCGCCTGCCTTGCATATTGAAACCCAAGTGCATGCAGGGTTGGTGGTTTCAAGTACGTGCTATGAGATCCCCTGCTTGCACTCCCACAGGAAATCTTCCTAGCTTCTGGTTTCTTTGTCATCCCAGTCATTTTCCAAAGACATGGTTCCTGCTGGTACTGACAGCAAAATTATTCCTGCCAGAACTGATGGCTAAACCTTGGCTAACGCATATTGACCACGGTTGAGGCTCAGTCCTGCAGTGTCACCCCTCTACCAGATCTTGAAGCTGCTACCCATCAGCGTCCCCATGCCATGAGGCTGCTATACTCCAGCCCGTGGGATGAAGCAAAGAGCATCCTCACCATAAACCGCAGCTCCTGGCCCATTGGGAGCATTGCACATATGTGAGGGCTCTTCTCCAAGGCCTGGGAGACCCTGCAGGCACCCTTCCCAATTCTATTCCTATTTCCTGGGAAAGTACTCTTAGAACCCCAAAAGGTGGAAACTGGGAGTTACATGGGTCAGATGAACTTCTCAGAAGAATAGAAGAACAACTGATTGAACTGTTTATAAACATCTAGAAAGAAAAAGGAAATGAGAAGCAACCAGTGTGGGTTTCCGGGAACAAAAGATAAAGTTGTCTTGTGAGGGATAAGAAAGTCTCGGGTACAGGAGTAGCTGTAGGAATTTGTGGTGTCTTTGGTAAGAAGTTTGACTCTTTTTTGTTACACTGATGATGAAAGATCTGTATGAAATCACTGCTAGACAGAAGCAGAGCAAGTTGAGTGATTATTGATGGTTTGGTGACAAAATGGAAGGACCTGTCCTAAATTCAGCACCTCTCTGCAGTTCCAGAGCTCCAAGTGTTTTGAACACAGTTGACTGTGAGCTAGGCAACACTGATGCTCCTTTTGAGGCAAGGTATCTCAGGCACTTTCTGGCTCTTCTTGGTAGTCTTTGGCTCTAGTTTAAAGGGCTGGCATCTACTTGGAGTGCAGTGCTAGCAGAGATCTGCTGTTGCTCTCGTTGGTGCCATCAGGTAGTACAACTTATACCCAGTGCTGTCCTTTCATGTGCAGTTCCTTATTGTCCACCGACAGCTATCTTTACCTTGGGGGTCTTGGCTCATGCAATCTGATGAAGCAGAATAGCAGGAAATAGCAACTGAAGACTCGTAGTTGTGCAAGAGTGTAGCAGAAATGCTAAGTCACAGCATGAAGCAGTGATTGAGCACCTGGTGGGAAGGCAGGGCCAACCCAGGGGAGCTCAGGTGCGTGCAATGAACCTGAGTGACCTGAAGGGCTGGAGCCAGGATCCACACATTCCCAGACCTCATTTAAGGGCTGGCAGTGGAGGTGAGGGTATCTTGCTGGAGATCTGTGCCTACCTGAGACTATCCAAAGGTAAGCAGTTTTTTTCTTCCTTTGTTTCTGCACCCTTAGCTGCTGCATTTAGGTTTGTTCTCCTTTGCTGTAGGGTTGTGTCACTCTGCTATTATTGCTATTCTTTCAATCGTGTTATAGCATTACAAAGAGAAAAAAGCAAAGCGTAGGACAGGCAACATTTTCTTCCAGGTCTAGCTGCTCAGCATGTGCCTTATCTAGTGCTCTTTTAATGCTTTCAGGATTAATTGAACTGAGCCAGTCCTACTTATCAAGGTAAAAGCATTTAACCCCAGAATATTGTGCACTCCTGCTTCAGTGTCTTGCAACCATATGAACTATTTTCCATGCTTTGATTTTTGTTCTCATGTGCCATTTTCATGCTCCTCACTTACAGCCACTCTTTGGCTGCTAATGCTCCAAAAATTTCTGTTAGCAGAGGCATTGGGCCAGGAGGTTGTATGATTCAGACAGTTTTTGGCAGTGAAAAGCAGAGGAGGAAATTTTGGAAACGCTGTGAAATTCATGAATCAAATCCTGGGCATCTATGGCTTGGTGCCATTAAGAGTGGAAAAGATCTCTAAGGTCATCAAGTCCAATCATCCAACCACCAATCCATGCCCGCTAATCCATGTCCCTCCATGCTGCATCTCTGTGGTTCTTGAATGTCTCCAGAGACAGTGACACCAACGCCTCACTTCAGAGCGCTGTGCCGGGATCTTTCCAAGTGAGTAGCAGGGTGAGTGGCATCACTGTAGCACCCCTGTGGTTCTACTGCTGCATGTAAACATGTTCCCCAGGACTTGCGACAAGGGTTGTTGTAATCCCTTGGTGAGGAGAAGGCTCTTTTTCAAGAGGATGGTTGCATAAGCCCAATTCCAAGAACTGGCTGCGCTAAGCACAGAAAATCCAGGCAGGATTAGGGCTTCTGATAGTGCCAGCGGGTTTTCCCAACCCTTAGGGACTCTGGTGTGCCCAGCACAGGCCATACAGCATCTGCAGCAGAGCTACATGTTTAATGGCAACATGCTACAGCCGTGTCATGGTGCTGAGCTCCCAGTGGACCACAGTGCAGTCCTGTGCAGTCTCAGAGCTGGGGGATGTCAGTATCCCCTCACCATGAGCAATGGCATGTTACAGCAGAGCTGTGAGGTTTTAAGGCCAGCTGTACCACTTTTTTACTTTTTTTTTTTCTTTTTTTTTCTTTTTTTTTTCTTTTTTTTTTTTCACCAGAAGAAACTTTCCAGGTTGACAGTGACCTTTGCCTTGAGCATTATCTCTTTCCAGTGAGCCCCTGTGGATTTTGCTACTGTCTCTGAGTGGACTTCACTCACCACGACTTCAACTGAGTGGGCAGGGGCTGAGTGTTTGCACTGGAACCTCTGAAAGGTTGAGGTGAACTTAGTCATACCAGTTTTCCTTCCTGTTCCTCAGTAAGAAATCACGCCCATAGCATTAGATTGTAAAATAACAGGAGACAAAAGTCAAATACATCTTTCTAGAGAAGAGAAACAATTGATGCCAATACTAATAAAGATAAAGCTTCCACTTAAAAACGCAGGTTCTCATGTAGGACTGCTGGGCTTGGCCAGTTTTCTCCCAGTGAAGCTTCCTGCAGGGTTGGACGCCCCAGGAAGGGATGTGCAGCCAATGATGCTCCATGTGCATCCCTGTCCTGGGAAGAGTTAAGGATGTGGCTTCTCTTGCTTATCTGTTGCTGTCTTCATCAGTCTGTCTGCTTCCCCTTATTACTCCTATGGGAGTTTTTTGTTTCTGAAATCACTCCCCTTGAAAGTTGCAGCTCCTGATTCTTCCAGTGGGGCTCTAATATTGCATTAAACAGTTGGAGAAGTGTAGGATGAATATTCCTGTCCCAGCTAAACTACTGAGAACACCCGTGTAGTGCTGTTTCCTACTTCAAGACACGAGTCCATGTGTCTTTTCACAGCTATTTTACTGGGATCAGACAGCCAGCCTTTTCTAACCAGCATACATGTAATACCATTCTATGTGCCTCTCAAGATCATTATCCAGTAGTCATAGGACTTCAGGGACTAAGTCAAAACCAGGTGTCAACAGAATTATGTTGACCACATAACGCTATCTTCATCATGTACATTATGAACTCTTTTCCCTTTTTTGTTTTCTAAGTACTGTTTTATCATTTTTAACAGTTATCAGATTAAACGTCTGCCAAAATTGTTTCCTTCGTAAACACTTCTGAAAGAGCTCTTGATTTTTTGGTTTTTTTTTTTTTTTTTTTTTTTGTTTTTTTCCATCTGGTCAGCTTAGCTCATAACTTCTGCCAGTTTATATTAGATCTGATGAACCATCTGGTGCCTATATTACTGTCTGGGACTGCCCTCTGTTTGCTCACACTGACCATCATCAGACAGCAGTCACTACTTTCTGTGCAACTACCACCTTCAGAGAGAAATTACCTTTCTTTGCCCTGAGAAGCACCTCATGCAGCCTGTCCTGCTGCTGCAGGCACATGGTGGGAGTGGGCACCAACCTTGCTCAGCCTCAGCAGGGCAGCACAACCTGCTCACTGGTGGCTTTCTCTTTTATCTTTCTCTTTTATTCTTCATTCCTTTTATTTATGAAAGATCCAATTGCCTAAATGCAGCTTGAATGGGCTGGGGAGTTTTTACCCCAACAATATCCCCATAAGGCATAATCTTTCACCTTTGGGACCGATGAAGTCTGAGCATCCAGATGTCACCCAAGATTTTAAAGCATATCTCAAGCGAATTGCACACTTGGTGTGATGTGAACCTCACAGGCACAGCAGCCAGTATTTCTCAGGTGCCATATATCTCTTGCAGAACTACACAGTGAGCAGCCCCGATGCTGCATGTTGTGCTGGGCAGGACCCCAGCTGCTTGCAGGAACATCCCACAGCTGTGGTGCATGGAGCGCCCACAGCCATCACACAGCCATGCATTTTGGTATGCACAGGGCTCCCCAAATGACTGCATGCAGCCCCTCTGCACTGTGTGTTCGGAGGGCAGTGAGACAGCAGTGAGAGCCCCAAATGAGTAAGCCTGGCCTGAGGTTTTCTCTGTATTACGCACAGCAGCCCTCGCACTCCGACGGGCTTTAACAGGGGATGGCACTGTGGTTCCCAGCCCTCATTTTGGGAGCCCACCTCATGGCTGTCACCCTTCAGCCCCCAAGCACACAGGCAGCCATAGGAGGAGTATGATGCTGCAAGACGCAAGCATGAGCTGGTACAAGCTGCCAGCCTTGTGCCATGGGTGTTTGCTGCTGACAGATGCTTCGCTTTCTCCCTCAACTGCTGCTTTCAGAGGTCCTTAAGTGAAATACAAACAGCTCTGCTAGGTTCTGGGGAGGGTTCTAAGGACACAAGAACACAGCAGGCTGTCAGGGCAGGTTCTGGGGCCTGCAGGGGCAGCTAGGAGGGAAGGAAGCAGCCACCTGAGTTTGCTTACAGAAGCACCTCTGGGAAAGCCTGCACTGAGGTTGCTTTGTGTTGGGGTTTGCCATATCCATCAGACCAAGAGAGATGAGGGTGCTGCTGCACTGACATTCTAGCATTGGCACTGAGCACGCACACAGATGCTGTATGTGCATGCACAGCATGTGCATGTATAGATGTAGTATGTGTATACATGCAATTCATGTATATGTACACAGCCATGCAGCTCAGCACATGCACAATACCCAGCCACTTGCAAACAGCACAAATGGCCTCATCCTATTCCCCTTGCTGACAAATCAGCATGAAAGCCCACAAGCAGAATATATATATATATCTGTGCAATATAGATTCCTCCAGCCACTGCTGTGCCACACACAGTGTGTGCAGCCTATCCCCTGACTCCCACACCACTTACCACAGTCACCAGCCAGCCTGGCTTGCTGTGTGCTAGCACTTGCACACACCATCATGCATCCCAGTTCCTGCAGCTGCTAGGGTTCGATGCTCCCTCCATGTACTGCTGCTTCCGCTTCCTTACATGCTCTATGCTTTGAACAGAGCTCCTCACCTGGGAGACAGCTATAAAGAGAGCTCAGTCAGAAGACATGGCACAGCCAGAGCAGCACCCCAGTGCCCTTTTTGTCCTTTTTCCCTGTTTTTTCCATGCTTGTTCCTCCCCAGACTGCACTGGTCCCTCCCTTTCTCCTTGTTCTTCCCACAGACATCCCACGATAAGCCCTACACGATCCCCAAAGGCTCTTCTTGGCATCCCATAGCAAGTCTGTGTGCCTTTGGGTAATCAAGCCTCGTGTTTTCTGGACAGACGAGAGAGTGCTGCGCTCCTCAGGGCGGACACAGGGGCCCTGGGGATATGTCAGAGTCTGATCCCAGCAGTACTCTGTTCTTCTCTGTCTGCTGCTTCTGGAACACACACACTGAACAATACATCCATTTTTTTTCAATAGCTGCAGCCTTCAGGATAGGCTCCTGCGCCGATACTGAGAGGAAAGAACGTTGAGTATTTTTACCATGAGACCACAGGAACGGTGAGTTATGACTCTGGCATTCCATGACAACTTTTTCTTGGTAAATTATCCCCTTCTTGTGTAGTGCTCAGGGATTCTGTGCTTTTTTTAAGTCCATGTGATATTTTTAGACATTCTTTTAGCGCTCTAATTTTAGTAGCTTTTGCAACATATTACTCACTCTGCAAAAGGGAAGAGTTCACTCCCCTGAGTTCTTTCCCCTGCCAACACAAACTCTCCTACTAAGGCTGGAAGAGGAGAAGAGCCCACGTTGTCTTGTTTCACAGCATTTCCTTCCCTTCCCTTTGCCCCTGCTGCCCGGAGCAGGGAAGGAGCTGCGTGTATTGTATTAACTGCTCTTTTATTAACAGCTGTCACAGCCACAAGAGCTGGGATGCGGTTGGGTCAGTGCAAAAAAAGCCAAATACACCAAGGTGATGCAGAACCCCTGACCTGTGGGCAGGCTGACCTGTGGGCAGGAGCTAGGAGTTGGTTCATGCCCATTGTGCCAAGCCAATAAGCACACAGAGTCAGAATCCCATAGAGGTCCTTTATTCTTAGCAGCCTGTGGTGCTGAGGCACGTGGACGCATTTCCTTTGAGATTTGAGGAGGAAAAGCATTTGCGCATGCCTTAACTTGCTTCAACTTGTCTGACCTGGGTATAGCACTCAGCAAAGTCCCTGCAGGGTTTGCCCATGACCGGGCTGCTTCTCCACCTCCCCAGCCTGTGCCTGCAGCTGTGCCATCTCCTCCAAACTTTGCCCAATGGAACCATCATCAGTGCTCCTTGCACTGGCCAGAGGAAGAGAAACCAGACTGCAGCTTCAGGAGGGGGGCCTGGCTGCCATGTCATGGGCATGGCTTGGAGCCAGCCCTGCCCTAGCCCTTTGCCCTGGCTTGCCCATCTGTTCAGGGCAGGAGCATCCCTCTGGGACAGGCACATGTTCTCCTTAGGGCAGCGCCAGTGACAACCACAGCGCAGGATGTCTCTCACTCACTGTCTCCCCATGACTCAACTAGGTCAACCAAAGGCAGGCGGCAGGCAAGCAAGGAGGCAGCTGTAGTGCAAGTGGGGCTTTCTCAGCTCTGATGGCTCTGGTTGATTTGGCATTTCTTCTGGCCCCAATTTGAAGATGGGAGTGATGGGAAGTCTGATCACACTTTGGTCTGCTCTTTCACACATCCTTAGGAGTTCCCTGTGTGACATATTTATGAACCATTATGAACCTGTGTGCCCAGCAGGCTGGTGCAGAGTCAGCATGGTGCAAGGGTTACCTCCAGCTGGTGTTCCCCTAGGTGGCATGGAGTGTGGAAGTACCCATGATAGGTCTTGTTGTGTCCCAGATGCCATCACACCTCAGACAGCTCACACAGCACTTTACCAAGACATGGGCACAAGACACTCCCAGCCTTTTTTTGCTAATTCCCCTGCTTATGTTTCTCCCAGCAGGATTGGCACTACAATAATAGTTATAATGGGTGAGTAGCATTTATGGTTATGCCTTATCAGTGACAACATTGCTGTCTAAAAAATCAGCGTAGGTCTGAATAGAGATGTTGGTTGCTACCGGAAAATAAAGCCCCTGTGTTTTTATGGGACACCCACACCTGGCTGTTGTGATGCATCAGCCCTTCTTGGCAGGCATTGCTTTCCTATGGTAACACTGGAGTGAGTGGGTCCATTTTAAACCCATTGTCCCCATCAGGTCAGCAGGAGAGTTGGAACTGCTGCTTCTTGATCTGCTTTGCTTCCCAGTATTTGATTTGTTGTTTGTTTGTTTGTTTGTTTTACTGCACTTATGCTGAGAAGCCAAAGTTTTTGTGGGGGGTGAGGGAAGGTAAGTGGTGGTTGAACAAAAAAATTTTTAAAAATCCCAGAGAAGTTCAGCTGATAATGCAGTGGAGTCATCTGCGTAGTGCTAGGAGAGGGCGCAGTCATGTCTCTCCAGCCAGTGATATCATCAATACCACTATGACTTGTGCAGAATATAGGTTGGAAGAAACAGAATTGCCGGTGTTGGCTGGAAACGTTCAGGTGCAGTGTGTGTCTGCAGGCAGCTGCATGGCCAAACAGCAGCCTGAGTCACACAACAGTCCCTGGCTAAGAGCTGAACTTGGGTGCTAAAACTCCCCTAGCATGTCCAGAGAGCCGTGGCACTTTCTGGCACTCCTCTAGCTACCATTTTATCCAGCGAATGAGCAGTTGAAACAAACCTTGTCATTCCTAATCGCATCACCCACCTTTGGGAAGCCCTGGTCAAGGAAGGCAGGCAGGCTGCCTGCATCTTTTCACAGTCTCATATCCAGTCCTAGGCTGCTAAAGATTAGGATCCCATCCTCAGCTAGATTCTGATGCAGAGATGTGATCTGGCCACGGGGGAGGCAGCCAAGTGATGAGGTTGGCTTTCAGTCTCGCAGGCATGGGGAAGCTGCTGGAGGCACTTGCTGTCTGGGAAGCCAGCTCCTCTGCAGCAGGTGGCTGCAGCAAGGAATCGTGTAAGCTCCCAGGAGAGCAGCGTTGCTCGCTGGTGCTTATAGTTGTGGTTACTCAGCACTGTCACATGCCCTGGTTGGTATTGAATCCAAGAGAAATTTGTTTGTTTGTCTTGGGTTTCCTGTGGGTTCTTGCATTATGAATTCCTTTGAGTTACTGGATCTTGACTTTCTCTGAGATTAGTGCTCTCATTTACTGCATGCAAGGTCCAAGAGAGGATAAACTACAGGACATGATCATGGGGAGCAGCAGCAGTAGGATGGTGATGGCTCTGTCATGCATCAACTTGATAAGGTCAGCCACATCCTCCTCATGGAGAGCAGCCAAGGTGTTCAAGGTGCAGCTGAGGTAACAGCTCCTTCCCTCACAATCCCCATGCTCCTGAAAGCAGCACTGTGTTCCCATACAAACTGTAACAATTTGGATGTTTTGAAAGGTCCTTGCCAGCGGTGAGGGACTCCAGACACACTGCTGTGTTGCAGTACTGCTTCCTGTTAGGCTTGCATGTGATTTTCTTTTCTTTAGTGCTTCACCAAGATTCTACTACCCCACTGCGAAGCACATCTCATCTGTGCAGCTGTCTTTGGGAAAAGGGCTATTAACCTCCTGTATAATTTAAAAAAAAAAAAAGAGATCTGCAAGCACAGTATCTGTAATGCACAGCACAGGGGTGTGAGATGGTGTTGTGGATTCGAGCCTGTTCTCACCATTAACCTGTCTTCTCAGGTCTGTGCCAGCACTGGGGTATGCCCCCTGCCCTTGATGTCCCCAACCCTAACCCTGCCACTGCTACCAGCTTCACGCCTGTGACGCCAATGGTTGTGACAGCAGGAAAGATGATCTTCTCCAGTCATCTGGCCTGCAGCCACGTCATCTCTTCATCAGCCTTTGGGGAGTGCTTCCCACCCTGCACATGGCTGGAGGCCGGTGTCCCTGGCCGGGGGCTGCTGCCTTGGGTCTCTGCCCCCGGTGCTCTGACTCACCAAGATGAGTCTGAAACAAAGAGCACTCATAAAATCTACAGGAAGATGTATGCAAAGATAGAGATCTCATTTACTGAGACACCACCAACTCCTCACTGGAACCAGCAAATGAAAAAGTAGCACTCTTGTGCCCAGCAAAACCCCAGACCTGCTTACTGGGTAAACTCTGAGCCAGGTAGGAGTAGGGCACAGCAGAGACATGAAGCAGTGAGCTTCAGGCTAGTGATCCCAGGAGAGAATTGGACGTGAGATGAGGTACTTCAAAAATAGAAAACTCACATCTGAAATGAGCAGAAAAACCACAGATAGGGACAGGGTGAAGATGTGGCTAAACTGCTGAGGAATTCCCCCCATGGAGTGCACCATGCATCACCGTTAGCTGCTGCCTCCCAGCCCCACACGGCCACCATGGAGCCAGGGGGAGGCTTGGGGGGATTTCTGCAGGGACTGGGGCAGCACATGGGGCAGCACATAGGGAAGCAGAGCCTCACACAGCAACCCCAACTCACAGCTCCATTTCTCCAGACTGTAAATGAGCCAGAGTACAGCATGCACCTGCTTCAGCCGCGCAGGGCAAGTGGCACTGCTATCATGTCCTGACATGCCTGAGACATGGCTCCATGCTCCGCTATCTGAAAGGGATCCTTAGCTTTCTTCCCTCCCTTGTTTCAGTTTTGAAAGCAGCAGCAGCTCCATACCACAGACGTGGCAGGAGATGCTCCTACAGTCCCCTCAGTTCCCCGGGCGAGAGGTCAGCCTGGTCCACAACTTCAGCCCAAGGCAGAGGGCAGCGTGAGGCTGAGGCCACACTTCCAGAGGGACTGGATGGTTGTTTTGAGAAAACACTGGGCAAGGGCTCATTCCAGCCCCTGCTGCAGTGCAGGCTCTGAGGGGCATCCACTGGTTTTTTTTTTTCCTCTACGGTTGTCATTGTTGGAAACCATTAAGGAATGAGCCAGCAAAGGCCCAGAAAGATTCCATGAGTAATAATCTTGGAGCTTTGCCCAGGCTTAATAACAGAATAACAAACAACAACAAGAACAAAGGGAGAGCAGGCTGTGCACCAAGAGGTCTCCCGTGGCTGCAGGATCTATGAAGTCCGTGCTTTTGGTTGAGACCATTTCTGAGACTGTGATGGACAGAAGGGTTGGGGTACCAGGAGCACACCCTTATTGCAATGCCAGCAGAGGCACCCCTAGAGCCATGCACTACCCCTGGCTCTCTGGTGCTGCCCTTGTACCTCAGGGCTGATCTGGAAGTGCCTGCAGTGCCCACAGCCCTGCAGAGCTCAGCTGAGGCCAAGCCTGAATCCAGCCCCACAGGGCGCTGTGGGAGAAGGCATGGGCCCTCACACAGGGAGCTTCAGAAAAGGGAAACGTCGTGTTATTCCACAGCACATGCAGACACACGGCTGTGGTTAAGCACCAGCTCTGAGGTATTGCTCATTTGCATCTTGTGCTACCTCAGGCGCTTTGATGTCTCACGTGAGGTTCTGGTGCCTGGGTTGCCTGGAGCTCCCGCACAGCCCAGCAGCATGGCTGTGCCTGTGCTGCCCTCCAGGCCACCTGCGGGGCTCTGTGCCCTGTTCCATCCCCATCCCTGCAGCAGCAAGTTGCACCAGCAGCAGCACAGCACCCAACAGCCTCAGTACCGCTTCCCCACTGCCAGCAAGGGATCCAGGATCAGGTGGGTGCCTGTGTCCCCTCAGGCACAGGGAAGGATGCTCCTGCCTCAGCTTATGCATTTGTGTTACTGCTGTTTGGTGAGGCACACCCCTGTGTGATCCCTGCTAGATGCCACCTACCAGCCTCTACTGTCAGAAAAGGGCCACTCTATCTCCAGAGCTTTTTGGTGCTCGCCCATCAGGTATGGGCTGCTCAGACCTGGAAGAGCCAGAGAGCTCCTGTTCAATGACAGACAGCAGCACAGGAGGGAAGATAGCATTCTGTATGTGGCACACCATCTTGTTCTCTTCAAAAGTATGAATCCATCCACCAAGCCCCTGGAGGCTGGGACTGCCCCACTGGGGTTAGTCAGTCCACAGAACCACAGTAGGGATCAGCTGGGCTGAGCAACAGAACACAGTACCTTCAGCATGACAGGGCTCTCTGTGTGTGTCTGTACTCATGCCTATACAAAGGTGTTTGTCTTTTCCTCTTCTGTTTTTTTCTAACCATGGGTGTCCTGAAGTCTAAAATAATGCAAACTGTCCCTATTATTGCCCAAGTGGAGTGAGGACAGCCCATACACGTACCTCTCTATGCTGTTTTTTTCTTGACAGCTTCAGGAACAAAGTATTAGGAACCTGCAGCACCCCACAATGCACAACCCTACTTCCACACACAGGTGAAGGGGACTGCAATATTATCATCCACTCATTCTATGCCTTCTGCCTCTCTGATGCTTTGCTGTCTTCCTTTGGGAACAAGGATGCTGAAGATAGCAGGACTACACCAGCTGTTTTGGAAACAGGATGCTCTGCTTGAGCGTCAGCAGTGCTGCCTTTGCATCAGGCAGGAGTGAAACTGAGAAACCCAAAGCAAAGGGATAATGCAGCTGCTGTGTGAACAGCTCCAGGATGCTGAGCTCAGCTGTAAGTGGGGGTGTGGGGACAGGCAGTGGCCTTGCCCTTCAAATGCGGGACAGGAAAGGGAACCATACCTCAGCAAGGCACCTCGCACAGGGACCAGGCTGCTCCATGGGGAACAGGGCCAGCCACAGGATGGATGCACACAGCTGCAACACAGGAGAAAACTAGAGGTGAGGTGCTGACAGAGGCAGCCCAGAAGAGGTGGAGGTGCCCAAGACTAGGCTGGATGGGGCCCTGGACAGCCTGATATGGTGGGAGGCAGCCAGCTCATGGCAGGGGGTTGGAACAGGGTGAGCATTAAAGTCCCTTCTAACCAAAACCATTCTGCGATCCTATAAAAGCCTACTTAAGCCCAAAAGACTTGTATCTGAACATCAACCCTGTATGTTTTAAGTGGATGAGGATGGAGAGAAAGCTGGTGGGTGAGCATTAGTCTGAAACCAAAACTTAATCTGTGACACGCTTTAAAAACAAACAAATATGACAACTTGAAACAATCTTCTGGTGAATATTTTGGAGAAAGCGAGGGCAGAGGTAAATATAAAGCAGGCTGATCTGCCTTGTGATTTCTTTCTGGTGGGAAAATAGCATTTCTAATAAGAAATGAAAGTTTCAGTGGAAAACGTCTGAAATGTTGCTTTTCCCTAAAGCAACATGAGAGTATCTGCTACCATCAGCACTTCACACTGAGAAACAAGTCCATAGTTCACAGCAACACCTACTCCCTGCTGGCTTTGCTAAATGCTGGCTGGAAGATCCACTCCTGAGACAGACACCAAGCACCCTGGGAAACTGCTGCTGTCCAGCAGACAAATGGAAAGCCCTCAAGCAGGCTTATCTACCATCAGCTGCAGCAAGGTGAAGGTGCCAGGAAGACTTCTCAGACAGGGCCAAGCCACCATGTAGGATGTAACAGTACCTTACTGCATGGCACATGGCAGGAGGCATAAGGAAGAATGAGGAAAAAAGGCCACAGCTCATACTTGGATAGGAACATGGCTGCAGCACTCTAGAGCAAGGACTGAAGGTCACCATAGGGCTGATAAAGGTTCTGGGTTGTTCCATGGCACAACCAGCAACCTTTCCTGTAGGCAAAGGTGGCCCCAGCTCTCCTTCTCTTTCTGCTTATCGAAGTGGAGTTTCAGAAGTGGCATGTCATTGCACAGAAACAGATATCTGATTCCGGGCACTTTTAAATGCAACAAAGACATAGAAAAACCCACCAACAGGAAACTGGTTTCAGCAATTCAAATGGAAACAATGCTTTAATAATAGCTAGCCCTTTATAACGTACAGCAGTCAAGGCAGTCACTGAGCTGACACTTGTCCTCTTCAGCGATGATCCCTGCAGCACCACTCAGACACCAGGCCAGAGGTGGCCAGGTGAGCCCTCGAGCACCTTCTGGCCAGCCAGCAGCAAAGAAAGGGCAGGGTGGAGGGCAATGCCTTCCAATTCTTTCAACATGCTGTACCCCTGCTGTTACAGGAAGGCCAGTGCTTCAACAAGAGACCCGGGGGCTCTTGTTGTACCACTGACACATAAACCCTTTTAGCTTACATGGCCCTCAGCTAGAACAAGCACAGGCCTCCAACACTTCACATGAGCGTCTCAGTCTATGAGTGTGAAAACCCCATCAGCCAGATGCTATCTAGAGACAAATTCATTTCCCAGCAATAAATTAATCAAAATACTGTAAAAGAGAACTTCACTTGCATGAAGCATTTCTCAGTGAAAAGATTATTCTTACAGTTAGATTCATACAGTTAAAACTCACTTCAGCCTGTTGTGAACTAGAAAAAAGGAAACCATCCAATTAGAACCTTTGACTGCAACCAAACTCAGTTCCAGGACTGCAGGTAAGTTACAGAGGCTGCTCAGGGGTGGCCAGCAGAAAGCTGCACCTTGCTTCTGACAAACAGCCTCACCTGGAGCACGAGGGATGCATAGACACACCACACAACTCCTCAAAAGATGCAAAGTCTTGAAGGAAATTGGCTTGCACTGCTCTCAACATGAACTAAGATCTCCTTGTGTCTCCCTGCCAAGGGACTGTGTTTGGACACAAGAGATGTGAGTTTCTTGCAACCTTCTTGCAGCTGTGCAAGTAAGGTGGGGATTACCAAGTAAACAACATTCCCTTGAGCCTGTGTTTATCTCAAGGTTTGGTAAATATTGGCCTTCTCAGACAGGATGGGTGCATCTACCTGATCCAGCCCCGCTCCCCTGTCCCAGGAGGAGAGCAGAACCTTTTTGTTTGGGGCTCCTGGGCATTCACAAATACAGTGATTTTTTTTTTTCCCCCCTCCCACAGATTAAAGGAAAACTAGACAGTGAGTATGATAAGAAGCTCTAGCCTATGCTACAGTGAGAGATCCTTGATGCAAAGAAAGGTGCAGGACTGTGGAAAAAGCCTTCAGTGGTGAAGATGTCTGGAAAGCAGGACAGATTGCCAAAGATAAGTGAAAGCTTCCATTGGAAGTTTTTAGAATAACATCCATCAGGAAGAGCTTAGGTCAAGCTCAGCCTACATGGGTCTTGGGGCACAAATCTCCCACCCTATGAAACAGGGCTGACACTTTCCTTATTCAAGTTTTTTTGTGCAGCAGGTGTCCCAGTTAACCTGCTTTCTATAGCGTGGAACTGATGACTCAGCTCTTCAGAACAAGAGGCTCCGTCTGCAGAGCCTTCCTTCTAGCACATGCAAACAAAAGAGAGCAGCACTTCTTTTGCTGTGCTTCACTATGTTTTGGAACTCACTTGTGATGCTCTCAGAGGCTCCATGCTCCTTTCAGACCTGAAATCCTCACAGCTGCCACAAAGTTTCTAACAAACAAACTCAGAGCTTTCATTTTACACCGGAAACAACAATTATGTGGGAAATCCCCCTCCCACACTCCAGAGTCCATACTTTGGGTAGCTAGAGCTCACCATATACAGCTATATAGGTTCACTGTTGGTTAAGATCTACAATGTAAAAAGTCACTGGGGTAAACTTTTAAGATAAGCATACCAAGCCAGTTCAGATTGAGCCCTCAAATATAAAAATGGCAGCAGAGACTAGGGGACCAAAACAAGCCTTCATTCTCCTCCTACCCTCTTGCTCAACCTCACACTGCCCTACATCAGTAGATACAACCTACCAAGCGTAGAGCTGCTCTCATTCTGCCAGGCCCTGAGTTCTCTGCAGTTGCCTTTCCCAGCTTCTCCATTATCCTGAAGTGGCCTTCTCAGGATGGGAGCTGCTACTATCTGTACAGACACTGCCTCTTGCTATGCCTAAATCTGGTGCTCATCCCTCAAGAGGATGCAGGAGAACCATCTGCCCAGCTCCCTGCTGCAACTCTGGTCTAACACAAGCACTGGTTCATGAAATGAAGTTATAGGCAGGTAACCAAGAAACACAGTAGGGATACACATTCTCCTCAGTTAAGGGTGCAACAGCAAAGGAAATTGCATGGGAAAGGGAAAAAAATTGCAGTTCTCTTTTTCAAATACTTTCCAAAGGAAAAGCAGAACGAAGGGGATCCATAAGCTTCCTCTTCCATTTTCTCCCTGAGGAAGCTTTTCCAACTCCACTATCCAGATGGCACAAGAACAAAGAACCAAGTCATCTTTCAGCAGATACATGTATAGGTATGGTTAAAAACCCAGTGAATTAACTTCTAATATGAGAATGCTTAATATGCCTTCATAAGCCCATTCTCTTTGGCACCTAAAGAGCACAGAGATGACACACGAGACAGTAATGCAGCTGAAACACCACATGCAGAGTCCATACCCTTCTACAACCTGACCTGAATGGCTCCCTGCAAAATTAAGATTGAACCTGCTATCCCATCTCGGGGATGGTGAAGCTGCTTGCTGGGATGTCTGAATCCTTAGCTGTACTGACAGGCACAGGGGCTGCTTCTTGTCCTAAGTCCAGGCAGCTCCTGCAATGTTTGAACACTACCCTAAAATAGGATTAGACAAGGACTAGGCTGAAGGGAAAACACTACCCCAGAACCCTGATTTTACTGTTTTAGTAACTGGTGAGAGATCCCATGACAGCTGGTGCTCATCTTTCATATTTTTGTGATGCAGAATAGTTCAGAAGACCGGCTACAAGAGATTTTTCCATTTTACTTTGTTTTCTCATCTTCTAATCCAAAGTTTCCTCAACGTGTCACACAACTGTTCGTCTTCATGTCCTAACAGTCAACTGTTTCCACTTAAATGAATGGAAAGGACCAACTGCAAGAGAAGCTGGACAAGGCTCATGCAGGCTGAACTCAGAAGGGAAACTACCTCAGGGGGATGGCAAGGGGACAGTTATCACATTCAGAAATAGACACACACAATTTAAAACCAACTCTACACCCTCACATTTATTTTTCTTAAAAAAAAAAACAAAACAAAACAAAAGTCTGCAAACAAATCTCATTCCTCCTTTCCAATTTAGTGGGATTGCTGCAAGCACTCCATGGCACAAGACTCTCGGGAAGCAGAGAAAATGTACCACTTAGCATTACCTCAGTAGTATTTCCATAGGAAAAGCCGACTCCTAACTTACATCTTCCTTGAAGCACAAACATGGGATTTTAAGAAGCATCCCAGCATCAAGTCCAAGGAACAGCACAGCAGCCATCAGGGGCCCGACGTGGCTGCCAGGCTCTAGCAGAGTAGAAGGCCCTCCTTTGCTGCCAGGCGCTGGCGGTGGATCTTATCCTGCTGTAGCTCCTCGTGGTTTGGATGCCACAGTTTCATGACAATTCTCTCAATGTTTAGGGCGTAGACAGTGTGTGCAGGAATAACTTCCTTGTGTACCTAGAGGCGAATTAGAAAGAAAGTTTCACGCTTTCATACTTACTTCCCCACACTGCCCATGGAAGAAACTGCAAGATGATCAGAGCCAGCCCTGCAGAGCAGGAACACAGGCTGTCACACACAAGGAGAGCTGTAACCTACCAGCACAGAACAGTCTGTTACAACACTTTGTAATGGAGTAGCAGGGTAAAGAAATCTTGCTCCAAAAACACACAGAATACAATTCTGCTTGGCCTAACACACAGCCCAGATGCTCAATTACAATTCTTAAAATCTGCCTCCACAGCCTTGAGGTAAAAACCTCAAGGCCTGCTCACAGCAGTAAAGAGCAAGGCAGGAGAGGAGGGGTGGAATCTCCCACAGCTAGCTTCAAATTAGCCTGCTAGGCCCCAGCACTGCCAAAGAGGGACCCACAAACAGGCATCTCTGGAGGAAAATTCACCCACAGCGCCTCTGACACCTCCCCAGGGCTGAGGCACTCATGCATAACCCACTGCAACAGCCAGCAAGCACGATCCAGTATTCTTCTAAGCAGCCACGTGGAACACAGAGGAAAAAGGGATGTGCCAGGCAGGTCACTCTGCTGCACTGCTGTCAAAAGGGGAAGCATTCTTTTGTAGAGATGGCAATTTCCTCATCAACTCTCTGACCAAGGGGGACAGAACGGGCACTAGACCATGAGTTGACTTTGTTACCCGTTCCCTAATAGTGGGAGCAAGTCAAAGCCAAATAAGTTTGAGAGAGAAATAAGGAAACTGACTGTGAGAGGATGAAATCAAACCCCTCTCTGTGCACATAAACCAAATCCAAGAGTGGCAGCTGATACTCAGGACAGCACTGCCCTGGTCACAAAGCGTGATACGAAGAGCTTACCTGTAACGCCTCAAAAAGGTCATACATGTTCACTGGAGGGAGGGATGCTGGCAAAGTATCTCCAGAGCACGCCAGCAGTAGCGCTGCCTGCTGCTCCGCATCATCAGGTGGGGGCTGAGGGGCTACGCTCTGACCAGCAGAAGGTGTCACACAGGCTGGAGGGCTGCAGACAGCAAGCAGTAAAACATTCCAGTCACAAAAGCAGCACTAGCTTTGGTAGTAACACAGCAGGGGCTCAGCCCCAGGGTTTGCTTTTCTGTATTTGTTAATATAGCCTTTGCGTATATGAAATTCTATACACTAAAGTCACTTAACAAATCTCAGTTTAATAAAAACAATGAAAACTGATCTTCAGCCTGCCTCAGACCCGTGTTGTACTCTATTGTGAGCTGGTAACCTTTGCTATTCACAACCAAGTTTCTACCCAGCCTAAAAAATGAAGGCACTCACAACATTCAATTAAGAGACATTAGCTATTAGGCAGAGTTGTTTGGAATGGATTCCATTTGTGGTACCATAACCAAACCTTAGAACACCCACGACCTCCTGTGAAATGCTAGAAGCTCTGTCATGGACAAACAACTGCCTCACCATACACACACACGCTGCCTGACACAGAGCATATGCTGTTTGACACTGAGACTGCAAAACCAGATGAGCTTGAAGCTCTGCAAGTGGAAAGGCCTGCAGAAAAACCATTAATACACGTGGACACAAGAAATGACAGATTGCAGCACCTCAAAGGTCCTCACCTGCATCTCAGCCTTCTGGTACAACAGCAGTGCTCAAACAAAGCTCTGCCCTACTGCTTTCATAGTGTGTGAAAGCTAAACAACACAGTTAGCAGATTCCACTCAGTCAGAAGAAAAACCAAACTGAGTAACTTCAGGACTAGCAAATTACATTTGAAGTTAACAGCATGCTGAAAGCTCTTTACCACTCAATTAAATTGTTGTAAGCAACAACACTGCTCTTCAGCCCAGAGGCCTCCTCCCTGACACCAGAAGAACTCCTGTGTCACTTGCACCAAACAATAATTAATAACATTCAGAGGGCCAGGGGTCACCTTGATAAACTGATAAGGTAGCTAGGAAGAGACTTAACATTGTCCTGAACTCTGCTGCTGAAAAATCCCTACATTCTTCCTCCCTGTTCAGCATACAGCAAATGAAAGCTGAACACCATTAATAGATCCCACTCAGTGTGAATTAAAACTGAACAACAGAGTAACATCAAGACTAGCAAATTACATTTGAAACTAACAGTGTGCTGAAAGCTCCTTACCACTCAATTAAATTGTTATAAGCAACAACACTGTTCTTCAGATATGGCTGAGGATTGACATTGCTTCCAAAGGCATACTTGAAGTGGCCATCTCTCAGCCGATAGGCTTTTCGTCTGGATATCACAGATGTCAGAATGTCCTTAAGGTGGTTCTGGAATTGAAAACATTCTTGTTAAGCATGCTGATTAACTCATCCTACCAAACTACAGCTCAGAGAAGTGCAGACTGACAAGTTCTGCCATAACCACAGGGACCTAAAGACAACATGTGGGCAGGCAGAGTGTTTTCACTTAACCACCTGATACAAGCTGGAAACAAAGAACGTGGCTCTGCATTTTAAAGCAGAGTTTACAGGCTAATATATGATGTGCTACTTCAAATGTCACAGAGAGTTTTCTTAAATACTAGGAAATTCCCAGCCTGATCCCTTTCAAGAGCTTTTATAGCTTGCACTCTATGTGCTCGTACTGAAATATTGACTCTAGAACTACTATGAAAGGCCATGCATTTTTTTTTCAAGCTGTTGATGTGTCTGGAAGCTGCTGGAGAAACAGCTGTCTGGAACTGCTTCCTAGCATGACCTCACTCCCAGACAGGGAACTGAGGTTGGCATCTGACACCACAGCTTAGGGAAGCAATCCCCAGAGAGCTGACTAACAGCTGCACCACAGGGCCTGAATGGGAGACGCCTGGTAACAATGCTGCTGGCCAACAGCTCCAGCAGGCAGTTCATGCAAATACTGTCTGACTCTGCTACTTCCAGGCCAGATACCTTCACATGTAACAGGTTTATTTTAAACAAACTCCTTAAGAAGATGCCATTCTCTTTTCAATGGTGGGAACAGCATTTTCCAAACTAGCTACTCAAGTGTACCTAGTGCTCTTTGTAAGCGAGCACCTCTCATACTTAACCCTCACAACCACAAATCCAATATGTTACCATCTCCGAGGGCACAAACCCCTCTGATTCCAACCTTACTCTTCCTGAGGCAGGTGGGCAATCAAAGCAGCACAACCCCTCTCAAGTGAGGGGGGGGCTGTGTGTGCCCTGTACTGCACACAGAGACTTTTGCTGCTGGTGTAATGGGAACCAGGGCTGCACAGCCCAGTCTCACCTCCACAGCATAAACCACAGCTGTCACCGCATCCTCTGTGACGTTGTCCAGCCCGTGCTCATACGCAGTTACAATCATCCTTCCTTCTAGCTGGCCACGCGTGGGAAGCATCATGGTATGGGAACACAGCTTCAGGTCATCATCCTCCTGAGGATCTTTAGCCACAAACTGCTGGGCTCCAGACAATGGATTCTGAGGCTGGAACCGGTGCTGCGATCAACACAATATCAGAGCATAAGATGATGTTAACTTGGTCAGGCTTCAGTTCACCTCGTGAAATATTGCTTGTCAAACTTAAGCACAAACAACCTACAGATCACATAGCAGCAGGACAAAGGGAGCAGTACACCCACTCGTCCCCAGGATACTCCTCTAAAGTCTCAGTGAAATTTCTGGGCTAGGGTTGGTGTCCTTCCACTTAACTACCCATTCTGCAGCACTCTACGCTACCAATACCTCAGGTACCCACCACATTCCGCAGCAAGAAATTCTGCATTTACTCTGTACTGCCCACCTGCTTGGCTCATTCCATTTTCCTGCAAGTCTCCAGTGTGGCCAGTCACAGTCCCTCTTACCTCTGTCCACATTGCAGACTCTACTGGACTTTCACATTTTTCAGTCACTTCCTTCTACGCTGCAGAGTTCTCATCTACTTACTTCTTGTGCAGAAGCTCTTTGATATTAGCTAAAAAAAAATACACCCTATTGTCCACCAACCATACAGTTTCCTACCAAGAATCAACACAGTGATCCTAAGCTTGAGTAAGTGATTCTTACACATCTTAAAAGAATAAGGATTTAAATACAACAGCTTCACCACATTTCAGTTCCAGGTTTTGTACTCTAACCTCCCCACGCACTTCTACTACCCTAAGCAGGGCTGGGCAACTGTGCAATCAGTTTGAGAAGATTACGGCTGATAAGATTATTTCAGAACTGAGGGAGTTACTTAGGGACAAAATATCACCGAACCTGAACTCACACCAGAAGGAAGCACGCTTCCTAACCCACCTGCTCCCACGCTATTCCCAGGCCACACTTTGTGGTGGCTCTGTGGAACTCAGTCCCCAAGCAGAGGAGGAGAAAGGTAGAGAGGAATTGATGTCTGGGCCCAGACACACACTTGGCCAATCCCCAAGCCACAAGGGAACACCACAAAGCTGGCTCACCAAGCACTCACAGGACACCTGCCCTCAGCTCCCCAGCACATAAACCATGGAATAAACACTGCCACGAGGCTCTTATGAGGGATCATAACAAGGACATGCTTGACATATAAACAACGAATACAGAGCAAAGTGGATTTCTCACATCTTGGTTTCAGGAAAGGAAGAGGGGCCTTCTTTATTCAAAGGACAGTGTGGCATTTAACTCAAAGTGAAAAACCAATCCACCCACTAACACTGTGAAAGCACGGTGCTCTCACAGTAATTTGGAGGACTTAAGCTTTCATTACAGGAAACCTTCGTGTGTGGAAGGGGAAATATAAAAAAAAGTGACCTTCCAAGTGTAAGCACTTGTAAGAGGAATGTATTTTGGGAAACCAGAAACCAACTGGAATTAATCTGTAGTCATTTCCACAGTTGCTCTGATCAGTGAGGAGACATCAAGGCACTTACTCCTAAGTTCACACTACTGCAGCATTACACTACTAAGACACAAACCTCTTAAAATACACCTTATGTAATATTTGCTATAAGACATTCCAGTAACAACTCCTATACTTGCATAAATACGCAATAAAAATGCAGTGTAACATAGGGGTGTTCAAGCAAAACAAATTCCAAGACTTGCACAAGTGGATTCTCCTCCACTTGCTGCTGAAAAGCCACAGGGAAGTTCGAAAACAAAAGATAACATGGATTGCCATCTCTATTCAGGCCACAGCTGTGAAAAATATTTTCACAGCTTCTAAATACAATGAGCCTTCAGCTGGACTTGCAGCCCTCCGAAACACTGGTCTCTAAAGCATGCACATAAAGCCCAAATATTGCACTAGAGGTGTGAGGTGCACTTTGGCTGAGCCAAGCTAACTTCTCACAGTGGCGAGAGGCCTCAAATGCCCACCTTTCCCCCTGCACCCAGCTACATGGCTTCCTTGTCTTCTTTTGCACTGACTCTGACACCCATCCAACCACAAGGAACGCTGATCCAACCGAATAAGTCAGCAAGAAAAACCTGGGAGTTTTTATTTGGTTGGTTTGGGGTTTTTTGCTTGGTTAGCTTTCTGCCTTATCAGAGGTGAACTGGATCAACATGCGGTCTAACACTTGACAAAGCCACCTCACAGACACTCTCCCTTTCAGCAAACTTAATTCAGTTCCAACAGACTGATCAAATCCCACCCATAAGACACAGTGCCCCATCCTAGTCCTCCTTCAGACCAGGCACACTGATCCAGAAGCACAGAAAGCTTCAGAACAGATACATGACAGTGTCAAAACAACAGATAGACCCTTTGCTGCAAAGCTAACTACTCCTTGTGCATTTCTACATGTAGAAGGCAGTATCCTTGTTTCAGAACCAAAAATGCTTTGCAATTACACTCTCTGAAAACATTCTGCTTTCTCTTTCTCTTAACCATTCAGACTGCAAAGAACCCTGCAGCTGGAGCAATTCTGCTTGAGCATAACCATGAACTCACTGTTTCTTCAAGAGTTTTACAGATGTGTGAAGATTACAGAGAATGTGGAAGATGAACAAGCAAATGAAAGATGTATCTAAGAGTGACCACAGAGCTACTCTGTTAGTTCCTGAAATACAAGCAGCAGCAGCTCCCAGCTCTTGGGACACACATCATCAATAGGGCGTGACTTCAGCACTCTTGGCAGTAAGAAGAACAATATGCTGTGCACAGCAGTTCACCCTCACAGAATTTCAGTAACCCAGGACCATTTGGCTGCAGACGCTTACATCAAACTTCTGCCGCACTGACGAAATCTTTTTCTTCCCTTTGGGTTTTCCAGGTTTGGTTGCGGAGCCACCTGGCCACGGCAGAGATCCAGCACCTTCTGTAAATTGCAAAAAAGAAAGTTTGACAAGCTTCACTGATTTAGGGCCAGGATGACACAGCACACAGAAAAGCCCCTCACATTTAGCCCCCAGTTTAGCCACAACTCCAGACCAAGAGCCACAAGCCAGAGGAAGCACTTCTTGCGCTGCACTCCTCTGGGAGAGCCCGTAGCTCTGAGCTGCACCTCACAAACCCTAACCCCCTGGCTGTACCATAACCCAAACCCAACAGTCTTGGCCCAAAGAGGAGTTCTTTGGGAAAAATGCTTTCAAACAGCCTTCCCCTTCATTGGCTTTTGCTAGGCTGATGCACTCACGACCTTCACACAACCAAAATCAATGGTGGTAGCCTCCAAGTCAAGTCACAAGGAAGGAACAAGCCATTTGTTCCACCGGTCTCTGTGGACCAGCTCCAGACAGATGCTAACTAGCAGGACAGAGCCATCCAGTCTATCTGCCTTTACAGCTTCCCATCAGCTCCAGCAAACCTTGTCTTGGACTCTTGTTAAACGTCAAGGCTGTTCATGTCATGTCAAGTTCATGTCATACTGAAGGGGAAAGGAGAGACTGCAAAGGCTGTTGTGTCCAGGAGTAGGACAACACCTGTGTGGAATGGTGATGGCAATTACACATAACATGCAGCAGCACTTATACCTAACATGAGAATGGCCCAGAAACACACCATATGCTGTTCGATGGGAAAAGCCACAGCAGGTCAAACCACATCCCAAATAAATCACACAGCTCTTGGCAAGGACAGCCTTGCCAGGCTCCCACAGACAGGTTTACAGGATCTGCATGCTATTCCTTTGGCTGCATAAGAAAACCTTGCACTGGACGTCCACGTGCTCACTGATAGAAAAAAAAAGTAGTTCTTCCTGCAACCAAAAGCCTGGACAGCCCTCTTGTGGCTACAGCAGCAGCCTTTGCATTCAGTCAGCAGTGCTCTCCCTCAATTCTGCAAATTGAACACCATCTTTTCCTCTTGAGCTGTGAGCAAAGCATGCCCTATGGTGGAATCCCTGCCCAGCTCCAGGAGCTCAGACCACTCAGCTCAGACACAGAGGGCTGCTGCCAAGTAGAGCCATAGCCACACCAAGGGCCTCACATGCCATTCCCTCACTAAGCACAGAAGGCACAGCAGCCATCCCACAGCTGGCCAACCGCAGGCACATTTGCTGACCACAGCAAACCCAGCCAGTTCCCGTTCTCTCCCAGCCTCACACCAGCCTTGGGCTCTTGTGACTGTGGTTAATTAGCTGTTTTCAGGAACTCAGACATACGACCAAACGATAGGTCTGGTTACAGAGAACATGGCAAACTAAATTCCTTGGCTACGTGCAGCTTCACATACTCATCACTGGAGCAAGAATACAGGGTTCTCTGATAGGACTTGAAGGATCAGACTAAACAGTGTTCAGATGAATGCTCAGCTGTTAAGATGAGGTTAGAAGCAACCTACACAGAGATGGCACATTATCCCTCTTGAAGCTTATCTACACCCTACCAGTGAGCTGAAAAATCAACACTCTACAACAAAACTTGTGGAAATCCAGCCATCAAGCGTGGGGTAACTAAAAAGTAATAAAGATATTCTCTCCAGAAATCAATACTGGTGTCACTATTCATTACCACTACATTGCACTAGAGAACCTATCAAAGGGGAAGCTGGGAAAACACCACCAGCAATCATGTCAAGGACCACTCTCTCCCTCCATCAAAATCTCAGAGCTTACATTGTAGGATCCATCAGAGGTGATGCTTCTGCTCTCACAAGATGCTTTGCTTGCTCTTTACAGCCAAGTCACTCCCCCCCTTAGAATTCATAGAACGGTTTGCATTGGAAGGGTCTTCAAAGATCACCCCCCCCCCGTTCAGGCTGCCCAGGGCCCATCCATGGCCTGGGGCACCCACAGCTCTGGGCAGCAGAGCTCACTGCTCTGAATGAAACACTTCCCCCTGACATCTAATCTGGATCTCCTCTCTTTTAGTTTCAAGCCATTCCCCCTTGCCCTATCACTATCCACCCATATAAAAAGTTACTCTCCCTCATGTCTATAAACTCCCTCTAAGGACTTGAGGGCCACAATGAGATCTTCCCAGCACCTTCTCTCTGCCAGGCTGAATAAGCCCACCTCCCTCAGCCTGTCTTCGTAGGAGAGATCTGTAAGCAGGTCAAAGCCCCTGCACAGGAGGGGAGGCTGGTTGTGCTAAGGACAGACAACTGCGCTTTCGACCTTTCCCCACTCCACAGCCCTTCCTACTCACACACAGGCCCCACTGATGCAACATATTCACAATCTGTGCACTTAAAACCTCAGCTTAGAAAAACAGAAAGGCAAAATACTATTTCCTATCCCCTATTACCAAGAGCCTAGGGCAGAATTATTCTGGCTCCTTTTCTAGGTTTCCATATTAACAAGCCTAACTAGCGCTAGATGAAGAAAGCAAAATTTCCCTCCAGTATTCTAAGAAAAGCAGCATATGCCTTCCTGGCCACAAACATCAAAGCTGGGTTGGTTCAGCCACCAAGTTTCAGATACGTTCGCATCTTTTATTTAATCTTGATAGCAGGAGAATCAGTGTTAGCAAGCTGCAGCACCGGCTGCTGATGTGCCTTCAGAGATAAGCAGCAGTAGCCAAGCTCTCTTTACAAGATGCCAGGACTCTGCAGTGACACTGCCAGGCAGGGCAGTGTAAGTCAGGTACTCCCAATGCACTGCAGCAGCACAGCACAGGAGGAAAGGACAGAGACACAAGGCCACAACTGGGCCCAGCAGACAGGCATGGGAAACATCCATCCCCCTTTTCCCATTCTCCTCTGATTGTCAGGGTATGGTTTTCTGCGTTTTGTCTGTTTCAAGACCTTCCTGCAGGGACAGGGGTTGAGTCAACTACATTCCAATGACCTCTGGTATTTTCAATTCCATTCCAATTCCTCTGGTAACACCTCACACTCCTGTTCTCTTCCTTCTCCTCCCTCTTCAACTCTCTGGAGAGAAGTGGAACACAATGTGGCAACCCTTCAAGCAAAGCTAGGGGGAAGCCCCCAACATTATATAAGTTCCTGCTATCCCAGCAAGAGTTCTAATTCTCTGAACCATCTCTTCATTGGCTCAAGATGACCATTAAATAAATGAAATGCTTTCATCACTAACTCAAGTGCTTACAATTGTTAAAGTTTCTCCTAGTTACCATTTAGCTAAGAAACAAGGTAACAGTTCAAGTGAGCTACGTATTAACTCAAGGAATCTGGCCAACCTGACTGCTTGTATTCAACCATCAACCAACAAGGCAGCTCAGCAAAGAAGTTCAAACAGCATAAGGAAAGGCTTTAAACAGGATTTCCCCTGAGAGAGGGAAAAAATTACATAAAAGCACTTCTGAAAATGCTGGCAAAGATCAGCAAAGAAAACAGTCTCTCACACCACTTACATCAGACTTAGGATCCTCAGGGTCCTGGGGGACCTCAGTGGGAGCTGAGGAACCAAAAGCCCCGATCAGTCCTGCCATCCAAGTAGCATGAGCCTTCCTCTCACCCCACCACCAGGTCCCAAATGTCCTTAACTGGGATTTGAAATCTGCATGCCCATTAGAGTGAGGAGGTGCAAGTTGTAAGTATTGATCCCATCGGCCACTGTGCACCTGTAAGGCCAGGTGGAACCACTAATCAGAAAGAACATTGGGAACAGATGGGTTGTTTGCTTTCTTCAGCTGTTAGTCTCTCATTTGAAATACCCCCTGCAAGGCTCCCTACCCCAAATGCCACAATCCAGTGTAGCACCAACCATACAAGTTGTTTTTTAAAAGATGACAGTTTAAAAATGTTTATTTCCCTCTTGTCCCACTTACATGAAGGTGGAAAGCACACGCATCAGCCTTTGTGGCAGCACACCAAGTGCCTCAAGCACACTTGTACCAAGTATTTGTTTCCATAAACTATTTAGAGAACACTTTTTACTCAAAGCACAGCACTGGAGGTGCCCTGTTAGCGTCCCATTCTCACAGGGACAAAAACCAGCAGGTGGCAGGTTGGAAGCTAGGGGAAAGTGATAGAAGGGAAAAGCGAACCGAAGCATAACATCAAGTACTCTGTTTGTACTACACCTCTGTGTCTGGACATAGAAGCCACTGCACCACACACAGCAGACTGGCAAACAAAATGCTCACGCAACAGATCTGCCAGAGGGCAAGATGCAGGCGTCTCCATGCAGGTTAGCTCCAGGTCCCTGGAACAGGCTGCACACTGGTCCAAGCTGGGAACAACAAAAACCCACAAAGCTGCAAGAGACCACCAACATGCAGCATCACCTGCAGAGCACAAAGCCATTCCTCTAGGAACACACATGACCAAACCGAGCTTATTCAAGCTGGCTTGTGCAGATCTGCTCAATGAGTTTGCCTGGAAGCATAGCCACCACATGCTAAGCATGGCTAACTACCACTCAGTTACACACCCTCACTGACCCACAGAAACAGGCTCCTCAAGGGCTCTGAAACAGCTTCAGCTCCACTGGGACAAGAGAGCCCTTGCAAGTACTTGAAATTAAGAGACTGAAGTGGGAAATAATGAGCACATGAAAGGCACTTGTGAAGCACCAGCCCCATTGCAAAGCAGTGTAATACTTAACCCATTCCTAGACGGCTCTGAGAAAAGGTAATAATTTTTCCCAGACTGCCAAGTCTGAGCTATTCAAGCCAGTAAAGTCTGCCCAAACAACTGCAGAAATGCTGCACAGCCTTGTGACTGGACAAAGTAACAAGTGGAAGTCCACAAAGACCAGCACAGCAGTGCAGACAGAAATGAATAACCCCAACTTCAGCCACCCAGCAGTGCCACTGCTGCCATCCAAAACCAAGACCTTGGGTTATGACCCAGCACTCAGAAAAAGCCAACCAAGCCCCAGCCAGAGCAAACACTGATTCACCTTTACATAAAACTGAAATGTTCCTGACCCTGAACAGAACCAGCAGCTTTCCCCCCTCGCGAGCTCAGACCCAGCCACTTCAGGTACTTCCCACAGAGAAAAAACTGCTTCCTCGGACCTTAGCTCACCACAGCTGCAATGATTTTCTCTCCATTACCACACAGCAGCTTCATATCTTAAATTGCAACTTGATTGTCCTTCATATCATATCTCTACATTGACAGTTATTTTGAAGATCAAGCAGAAAATAGCTTGCCAGTCTGACAACAGCCATTCAGAATGCTTACACAGTTAAAGAAGTTTAATATCAAAGGGGCAGGAGGTTGGACTAATTGACCATAGCTCAGTTAAGAGTTGGCTAGAAGCATTCAGTAAGCACTTTTCTAGCAGATACACACTTGACTTCAAGGTCAGTCAGGAAAACCCAGCTCCTCAAGACGTTATTCCCAAGATACCAAGGAACAAAGAGGGCACCACCCAGATCAGAACACAAAGGAAACAGCAAGCAGAGCAGTTCAAACACAAAGCAGCATCTCCCATTAACTTCACTTCTCAGCACTCATGGCCCAACAGACACCCAGTCTAGAAATCAAACTTACCACAAACAGCAACCCAGCACATCAGCCTCTAGCAGAGCAAATGCAGTTTTGTTTTTCTGCTCTTAAGAATGTCACACTGAAATCATCTCGCTAACTACCTGGTTACCCTTCTGCCTGCATGGCCAAGGGAACAGGAATATTAAGGCTCAGCAAACAGAACAGCCACATACGAAGCCCAAACGCATGTGCCAAAGCTTTACTGATTACTTTTAATGAAACTTGGGACTCACCTGGTGCAGAAACCAAGATCTGGCATCGGGTAAGGATGGCCAGGAGAAAGTCGTTGTGTGAGTGGACTGCATGAAGACAGATAGCTCATTAGGAACATGTTGGTGGTCATAGGCACTGGCTCAAAGTAGGTCTCTGTGTCTCCCCACAGCCATGTTTTCACCATTCACTTAGCTGAAAGTCACAACTTCCCAATATAAAGAGTTTTTTTAAGAGATTTTTTTGTTGTTGTTTTTTTTTTCCCCCCTTCACTTAACCCTGAACCTGCTACTAGAAAGAATACGACACAGCACAGGTGCAAGCTGGATTGCTTCTCAGCATACCATGCAGCAATCCAGCCCTAGAGCACGGTGCATGGCAAGTCAGGTGCACTCAGCCAGCAACAAGGAGTCCTGGTTGTCCTCCCTCCCATGCACCTTCTGGCAGTGAGGCTTTGGGTATGCTTTAAAAAAGAAAAAGTTAAAATGCAGGAGAGCCAGCACTAAGCATGGAGTACTCAGTACTGGAGAGACATGAACCTGCTGGAGCACATCCAGAGGAGGGCCACAAAAATGACCCTAGGGATGGAACATCTCCACACAAGGAGGGGCTGACAGCTGGGGCTGCTCAGCATGGAGAGAAAGCTGTGGGGGGACCTGAGAGCTGCCTGCTGGTATCTACAGTGGGGCTGTAAGAAACACGGGACTGACTCTTTAGCAGGGCCTGCTGTGACAGGACAAAGGGACTGAAAGAAGGGATATCTGGGTTAGATCGAAGGAAGACATGTCCTGCTGTAAGAGCAGTGAGGCACGGCACAGGCTGCCCACAGCTGGCGGTGCCCCATCTCTGCAGACACCGAGATCAGGCCGGATAGGCTCCCAGCACCGACGGAGCCGTGGCATCCCCGTGCGCGGCAGGGCAGCGGGACCAGCTGGCCTTTAACCACCAGCGAGGAGAGCCGCACTGAGGGCCGCGCCCAGCGGCGCGAGACGGGCTGCCCCACCGAGGCCCACCGTTACCGTTGTCCTGGGTGAGCAGCCGCCGCGCCTCCAGGTCAAACTCCTCCTTGCTGATCTTCTGCTTGAACCAGAGCTTCAGGTTGGCCCAGTACCTGCGAGAGAGAGGGGCGGTGCTGTGACGGCGTCGCCGCGGGCGAGGCCGAGGCTCGGGGCCGCGCGGTAAGACGCTCACTGCTTCACATTCTCGCCCAGCGCCTCGCTCAGGCTTTTCTTGGCCGCCTCCAGCTCGCTCACGTACGTCGCCATCGCCGCGGAGCACGGGGACGCGGAGGCCGCGAAGCGTCGTAAAGCGCGGCGCTCCGTTACGTCAGGGGAGGGGCGACGGGTGTGCGCAGGCGCGGAGGTCACGCCCCCCCCCCCCCCCCCGGCGAGCCGAGCGGGGCCGAGCAGAGCCGAACGGGTGCCGAGCGGTGCGCTGCTCTCCACTATGCCGGGCCTGCTGCTGGGCGACGAGGCGCCCAACTTCGAGGCGGACACCACGCAGGGCCCCATCCGCTTCCACGACTTCCTGGGCGACTCGTGAGCGGCGGGGGCACGGCCGGGGCGAGAACCGGCGTCGGAGAGGGGCGGGGCGGTGGGCCCGGGCTTCCCGAGCGGCATTGTCGGCCCAGAGGTCCGGCCGTGTGTCACCGACGTGCGCGGCAAAACGCGGCTCCCGGAGGCGGAGGGCGCCGGGCGGATCCGAGCCCGCTCGGTTCACATCCCGAAGTGGGACGAGGGGGGGGTAAAACGATGAGCTTGGTTTTCGGAACCGATAGCCTTGTCCTCACGCCGTCCCCTGCTCTCCTCTTTCAGATGGGGCATCCTCTTCTCCCATCCGCGGGACTTCACACCCGTCTGCACCACGGAGCTGGGCCGGGCGGCCAAGCTGGCACCCGAGTTCAGCAAACGCAACGTGAAGATGATCGCCCTCTCCATTGACAGCGTCCCCGACCACCTCGCCTGGAGCAAGGTAGGGGTGCCTGGAGCAAGGTAGCGGTGCCTGCAGCACTGCGGCTGTGCTCTGAAGGCCAAAGGAAAAGTTCAGTCACGGGAGAGCTGTGAGCTGCAACTCTATGGCAGTGCCAGAAGGTCGGAGGATGTGTTAAAACAGGAAAGATGTCAGCGTTGGTGGCTGGGCTTAGTGGTCCCTTCTGATCTTAGTGGCTCTGTGATTCAAACTGGCAGTCTTAAAAGGGTGCAGCTCGTAGAATCAATCTTAGAACCCTTAGAGTTGGAAGGGATAGGGTTGCCCAGGGCATTATCCAGCCTCACCTTGAAAGTCTGCAGGAACGGGGTACCAACCACATCACTAGGGCTAACACATCACTTGTGTCCAGGCAGAGGAAAGTACACAACGAACAAGCAGTGACACGTTGAATATAAAAGTACAAATAAGAGCACGTCAAATATGAAATGCTTATAGGGAAATAGAAGAATGGTGGCACAGAAGTAGCTTATTTAAGGAATAGAAAAGCTGCTAATGGAAAACTTCAAAGGCAGTGTCAACAGGGGTGTTGTTGACACTGTCATGCTGCCAGGTAGCATGACTCCACATATTAGGGATATAAAATGAGTACTGAGACTTAGTGGACAGAGTACAAGAATCCCTGAGTGAGTTATCTGCTTCTTTCTTCACTCTTAAAAGTGGGAATGTTCTGTCACGTTTTCCAGGAGTCAGATGTATGCAAATAAGAAGTAATAAAGGTGAGAAATTTCCACATTCAAACATTACTTCATGTCTGAATGGCTTTAGAAATTGCCTAATTGCCTTAATGCTTAAATTGACCTTTGTGCCTGAGTGGTGCATAGCTGATGTCCCACCAAGCCTCAGAAGGGCCTGGGAAAAACAGCATCAAAATCCTAACCGGTAACTGAGGTCTTTGCACTGGTCAAACTGGCTGAAACCACCATCAAATTAGTCGATAATGTTCCACTAAATGGAACAGAAAGTTTGGGTTGTGTTTTGTAAAGGAGTCTCGTCTCCTGGTTTGTTAGAACCCTTTGAAGACCTGTACAGATGATGCTGACTATTACAAAGCCCTTGGCTTTCCAGGAAGGTTTTCGAGGAAATCAGCTCTGAAAAGGATTTATTATGTAGGGTGATAGGAGGAAACAGTAAGTTGTGTCAAGGAAGGGAAGCAGTGAGCTCCCTAGAGGGGCTGCAGGGATGCGTGGCGTTCACCATACTTGGATGATCTGGGAGAAAGGTGAACAGTGAGCTGGCTTGGTAATGCTACAGAATTATTTAGCATAACCTCAGGTAAAAGAAGTTGCAGAAAAGTTGCAAAACAGCCTCATGATGCTGACGAGACAAAGAATTTGGAAAGGCCTGAGGGCAGTAGTCCAAGCTGCAGCTAATATGCTGCCAGGCTGGGAGAGGCCTGAGAGACAGTCGTTTGGAAATGTCTGCTCGGCACCTGTTGAAAGCAGAACTTTGAAAGTCCTCTGGAGCAAAAGATCAAATTAGTGAGATAAATCCATAGCAGACAGTTTCTGATGTGTTTGAAATTGCTCATCTCACAGATGAGAGAACAAGAAAAGGTGTAGAGGGGGAGCAAAGCTACATGAATAGAGATTTGAGCAGGTTTTCTTTCACTACTGGGGCACTTTTGCATGGGAATGAGAAGATATGTCAGGTTGTGACACAAAGAGTTTAACTAAGTAGGAAGGCAGCTGTTCAGATCTGATGAAGTGCCCCCCCAGAGGTTCTGCCCACCCGTGGAGCATGAACAGAGATGCCATCCTTTGGTGGCAGGTGCAAAAGTGGTCTGCATTGATTGCTAGACTAAGATCTAGAAACTGCAGTTTCCTTCACTAGATATTAGAAATCCCAGGAATGAGCAAAACTTTGGGCAGTTAAACCTCTTCATGTAACATTCCTCTACCTTCCTATACTTTCTTTGTGGATGAAGCTTCCTTCATCTGAAGTACTGCCCAGAAGGAAGCAAATGAGCAGGAGGGAAGGCTGAATTTTGCATGAAACAAGAAAGAAGCCTCTGCTTCCTTTGCTCCCAAATTTCAGTGGGCAGATAGGGCCTGGGAAGTTGATAAACTGGGCTGTCCAGCTCAACTGGCAGCAAAGAGCAGTGCTGTAAAACAGAGTAGCCATAGCTGTCACACCAATTTGCTTAACTCTACTTTATCAGCCAAAGATGTCACTGCTCTTAGTCACGCCTCTCCCAGACCCAGGGGCTTGCTCCTCTCATAACAAGCCAGCAGTAGATCCTGCTCTGCTGTCCCCCATGGTCCGTGTGCTGCTTCTCCAAGACCTGGCTGAATAGATGAGTCCCTCGAGAAGGACTAACATGGCATCTGCCCCCACAGCAGCAGGTCTGTGGCAGGCAGAGAGATGGTCACCTGAAAAGCCAGTGTTTGTTGCAGGGTTGTCTGGCTTGTACTGAGCGTGTCGGAGGAGGTTTCAGCATTCTCTTAGATCACTGATGAGTAAGGTGAATAAATCACTCTAGTGATGTCTGCTTTCAGCTTGGACTCTGGAAGGTTTACAGGGAAGTGAGTAAGTCTTATGTGTCCTGTTGCAAAATAGGGTGGGGTGTATGAAGCCATTTGTACAGTGATTTCCTGCGACATGATATTACGTGTGTTTTGGAATGAATTACAAGCTATAGGATTTGGATCTTGCTTTTCAGCAATCTTCATCTGTCAGTCTGGAGAGAAGGTGCGTGTTTGTCATGGTCTGGCTTTCCTCAACAGCCTCCTGCAGCTCCACGGGATGTTCAGAGATGGCCTGGTCTCTTGTCTTGGCTTTCCTTCTCTGCTTTGCTTTGACAAGGCAGCTCTGCAGGAGTAGGGAGCCAGTTCCTTCCCAAAGCAGGCCTGCACACAGCCCAGCAGAGGTGAACAGCCCCTTTGTGCAGTTCATTGCTGACTCACTGGTGTGGGGAGAAAGCAAGCAGAGAGAAACACTGCAAATGTTTCCTGCCACGTGTGTACCACTTGACTGCTTGCAGCATCCTGAGCAGCTGGGGCAGCTCCTGACTGCACCTCCTGCAGCATAGGGGTGCTGAGGGCCAGCACATGGCCTGTTTGCTCTCACTACCTTCAGCACACTGAGCAGGGGTAGGCATTACTCATGGTCATGTTTCCAACTCTGCCTTCCCCGCATTCCACCTGAGCAGGACTGAGTCTGTTCCCCATGTTTAAAGCCCAGAGAAAACAGAAGTTTGTACGTACACAGCTGATACCATACCACTTTGGTGTGTAGGAGGCTGCTGTAATTGCTTGAGTCCAGTTTGTTCCCCTGTAATATAAAGAGGACAGAAAGAACAGGCGGCTCTATTCTGGGGCAGAAACCTTGGATTAAATTTGCTTTCATGCTGGCTGCTGCTCTGCTTGTGTTGCCTTGAGTGGGCTTTTCCCAGCCCTCCTGTGGCTCAGCACTTGTCCAAAAATAACTTGAATGTTTTGGCCAAAGCCAGATCAGATTCAGAGATGATCAAAATACAGTTTCTGTGTGAAGCGCATCAAGTTAGAACTGGTGCAGGGAGCAATCTCATAAGCTGGTCGCAAGGAGAGTGTACGCAGGTGATGGTTTACTTCCTCTGTCTCCAGGCACAGTTCAGAAAGAAACACGTGGTGTCCCAGCACATGCACAGAGATTACACTTTGTTCTCAGGAACTGTTAAGTAAGCTAAGAGTGGCTTACTGAAAGGAGCTGGTTCCTTGCTCAAGACCTGTCACATGTTCAGCATATGAGCTTTGTTGGCTGTAGAGTTGCTGACAGCTCTGCAGTTAGAAGAATTGTTCCTTAGAAGCATGGTTCAGTTCAGGTGTCACTCCAGCACATTCGTCAGAAGTTTGGAATGCTGAACTGAAAGGGACACGTCCATTCTCAGAGCAAGGTGGAAGAATCCCGTGTCACCAGTGGGTGCATGTTTGTGTGGCCCCTCTGCAGCAGTCTGCTCCGGATACACCAGGTCTGCCTGCATGGCAGACCCAGGTCAGACCACGTCCAACCCATGGTGGGAGCATAACCCTAAGCATTCCAATGATCTTGTCTCTGCAGGACATCAATGCGTACAATGGAGATCAACCTGTGGAGAAGCTCCCCTTCCCCATCATTGCTGATAAGAACCGAGAGCTCGCCGTCAAGCTGGGCATGCTGGACCCAGATGAGCGGGACAAGGACGGCATGCCCCTGACTGCTCGTGTGGTGAGCTTGTGGCTTTAGAGCACTGTTGCTTGGCAGGCTGCTCAGCAGCAGGCATTACCTGCCATCCTGCCCTCTGTCCCTGGGGGGAGCAGCTTACGTGCACAGACAGGACCATCCTGGGAGCTCGGTTGACTTGCCTAGGCTAGATCTGTGGGTAGTGGAACAAGAAGAGGCTGGCACATCCCTGGCCTGCTGGCAACAGCTCTGTCTTGCTGCTGGCATCAGTTCATCCTTGTGCCTGTCCAAACGGAGAGGGAACATTAAGTCCTTGATCCGCCGGGCTTTTCCTCTCCCCTCCTGTGCTTGTGTTAGAAGGACATAGGCCAGGATGAGGAAACTTCAAGTAGCAAAACAAGATAGCATTAGAAACAGGAGTTCCTAGAGCAAACACTGTTCTACGTATCTTTGCTCTTGGAATTACCCACCACGGCATCTCTACTGCCCCAAGCACCTCAGTCAAGCAGGGCACCTCCCATGACCAGGAGTGGGAGGGCTGAGTAAATCCATCAGGGCAGTGGGACAGACACCTTCTGCCAGGCCCCTGATGATGCCCCAGAAACATGACCCTGTCTCCCTGTGCTCAGGTGTTCATATTCGGCCCTGATAAGAAGCTGAAACTCTCCATTCTGTACCCAGCCACCACTGGGAGAAATTTTGATGAGATCCTGAGAGTGGTGGACTCCCTGCAGCTGACAGCATACAAGAAGGTTGCTACCCCTGTGGATTGGAAGGTGAGAAGGGAAGCAGAACTTGTGTGCAGGGGAGGTAAAGGTGCATTAAACACCTAACTGCTTCCTCTGGGAGTGATCCAGGGGTAGGGAGAGCTGCTGCAGTCCAGTTGTATGAATTGGATGCTAAACAAGAGCCCCAAGGGCATTGCTGTGTGGCATCACACAGAGATCTCCCTTCCCTTCCTTCAGTTTTAGGTACCTGCAGATATAGGGCCTGGCCCTTCTGGCTATCAGCATGTGAGCTCTGGGCCAATACGGGTCTTGCCCTTGGAGGGCAAGATAAGGAAGAGCATTGCTGATGTCAGCTGCCAGGCCAAGGTCCACTCAGAGCCAGAAAAACAGCTGGCATGAGCACCCCTCCCTAGATGGCTTGCTGCTCTGCTCCCTTTGAGCAAAGAATGGCTGGAATGGGCACAGCCCTCACTGCATCCTAGCCTTGCGGAAAATTACCAGATGAAGTTCCCTAGTTGCTGTCATCCCTATGCAGCAGCATTATTTCAAATTCCCAAGAATTTGTTCAGGCAACCAAGCCAAAGCAAGAATAAGCAGTGCAGCCTGCCTGCTTGAGCTAGCTAGCATTTTCCTTGGACCCCCAGCACTGCTTTTGGATCTACACTGCTGGCTTTGGTAGCTGTCACCAAACAAACCTGCCTGTCTGTAGTCAGGAGGGACATTCCTGCTGAGACAGGTGTCCCGGAAAAGGTGATCATGGAGTATTTCTACAGGTACAGCAAGGAGAGCATGGAGGCAGCTTTGTCTCCAACAACCCCAGCCTCCAGCCATGGTTTGGGGTGTGCTCACCCCCTGCGCCATCCAGGGCAGCACAGCTGGCTCACCAGAGGGGACCAGCACTACCTGCACATTGGCACTCGGGCTTTAGGATGGAGGAGCAGTGTTTGCCCTGCTGCAGTGCAGAGATCCTGTGCTGTGCAGCTGACCAGCATCCCTGCTGCTCTCACAATTCCCATTTGCTCCTTAGTGTGGTGACAGTGTCATGGTTGTGCCCACCTTACCTGATGAAGAAGCCAAGAAGCTTTTCCCCAAAGGAGTCTTCACGAAGGATCTCCCATCAGGCAAGAAGTACCTGCGTTACACCCCACAGCCCGAGTGAGCAGCTCTGCCCACCCATGCTGCTGGGCACGGTCCTTTGTGGTGGGAGCCTGCCTGTGCCTGAATCCTGCCTCCCAACCCCTGTGTGATCAGCAGCATCGTACTATGACTCTCACTGACAGTGCATCGTGATACTAAGTCAATCTTCCACATCCCTTTTGTCCCCCACACTCTCTCAAACTAAAACCCTGGGTGTTTTCTTACCTACAAGGAAGAGGTTAGGAGACTGGTGGGTGCTCCAGGGCTCACACGGTGGGCATTTCTCCTGTTTGGCACCAGCTTTTCCTGGCAGCAAAGTGAGAAGTGTGGTGTCAGCAGACAGGTCACAAGGGGTGTCCTGCTGGGCCCATGCCTCCCATCAGGTAGCTCCAAACTGCTTCATGCCTTTAGGAGCAGTGGTCACTAACTTGTTTACACCTTCATTTGTTCCCCTTTGTAGGGGAGGAGCTGCAGAGCAAAATCTCTCACTTCTTAATGCTTTCTCTTGCTGAAAGTTGACTGATTGTTTTCAGTGTTTGTGGAAGAGGGAATAGAGCAAATAAACTGGTCTTCAGTACTATGCATGATGTCCCTTGTCTGCCTCTGCTGGGTTCCCCCACATAGCACTGCTGCTTTGTCTACAGTACCCTGACTACTCGACTTGGCTAGCTGGGGCATGCACCAACACTCCTGGCTGGTGGCAGTGCAGAGGCTGCTGCATAAAGCAGTCTGGAAAGCACTTTGCACAAAGGCAGCAGGTATCAGGGCAGCAGTGCTGTCCCTGCTTTGCCAAGGAGCCTCAGTGGGGAAAAGGAAGATGTCTGCTTTGGAGAAGTCAAATTGGATTTAGAGGTAGCTACCCTGCTCCTTAGGGCACAGTACAATCCCTGTAAACTTCCTGCACTCCAACACCAAAACCTCAGAGATTTCTCTGACACTTACCTCTAAATCCTTGGGACTGTGAAGTCGGAAGGTTTGTGATTTGCTTTCCAGGCACGTTCCGCTGCTCCGCCTCACAGCCCCGCTGCCCAGGGGATGCTTCATGCAGGCCCAAACTCGTCAAGCAATGAACCATGTTCAGTGTAATGCTAGGAAAGAAACCCGCTCACTGAATAGCACACAGGCTGCCTGCCCATTGGCATCTCTCAGTGCCCACACAGTCAGCAACACTTGGAACCAGCAGCTACTAAGGAGGCTGGCTGGCACAGGGCACAAATGTCCTGCAGAGCCAGCAAGGACTAGCAGTGGCACTGCAATGCAATGAGATACCCTCCAGCATCCTGCAGGGATGCAGACTGGATGTTCCCCAACACCGTTCCAAGCTCTCAGCTCTTCCCAGCACCCAATGCAGGCCACGCCAACCCAGAAGACATCCCTCCCCAGACACGGCTGTCTTTCAGGCTGAGAACTCTTCTTTTCATTAATACATTGCTGTCAGCAACTATTCAGTGACTATTGGTATTCTTTCCAAATGTTTCAATTGCTCCTTTTCCTCAACTCCTGGTTGTGGAAATTTAAGTGAACCTTTGTTAAAAAATTCTCAACTATCCCCATTCATTATTTCTACTGAGGAAAAATAACACCGTCCGATCTCTGTGTGGAATCTTATTCTCCATCTCTCACTGCAGGAACTGGGAGTGGGACTGCAGTTTCCAAGTGGGAACACCCCCTTTCTGTGCATTTTTTCAGCCTGACAAAGTTTGACAGATTCCCAAGTTCCCCACCATCTGCAAGAGCTCCCAAGTTCCATGCAGTACTCTGGCACACAGCCCTCACCCTGACCTGATTTCCCCAGGGAGAAAGGGCAGCCTGCACCCCTCCACCCCTTGCAAACATTCCGGCCTGCTGCCCAGAAAAGCCAGACTTAAGCAGACAGAACAGTTTGGTTCCAGTACAGATTGAATGTTCTTTTAATCCCAGAGAAGTGAAACGCAACATTTGTTCGAGTTTGCAATAACATCCAAAGACAGAAGTCCAAGCCCCCTACTCCGTAAAGTCATTTGTGTTTAAGGCACTCTGCAAAACCAGCTTTCATCTTCTCTTCCTTCCGATTTTCTCCACACAACAGCAGAATACCTGATTTTGTCTTTTCTCCGTAGTGACACCCACACGTCCTTGCTCTTATCACCATCTCCAGAAATTGGCAACATCAAGTACAGCGTGAGCCAAACAGAAAAAACACCAGGAGGCCGGGCCAATAAATACATACGGGCACGGGAGGGAGTGCAGCGCCTGAGGGGGAGGAGGAGGCTTCGAGGTCCTGCAGGAAGAGGCCAGGCACAGGATGTCCTCCCTGCAGGCACTGATGTGATTCCTCTTCCCCAGTTCTCCCTCCCTCCCTCCCAAAAGGGGATAGGATGGGAGCGGGTGCCCACGAGCATCCCTCCCCATCGGCGCTCCCGAAATGCGCAGGGGAGACCCAGCCACCCCTGCCGCGCAGCAGAAATGACCCCCGAGTTCCAGCTGTCAATAAATACAAATAAATAACTTAAATACACCTTGAATAAATAAATAAGAAATAAATAAGAAATAAATAAGTGAGCCGAGCACGCGAGCAAGCAGCCGCGTCCGCATGGGTGCCGAGGACAAGGGTGGCACTTGTGGCACCCACTCCGGCTTCACCTGCCTGCCCCGCAGGCGTTTCCCAGCACCCGCAGCAACGCTCTGAACCCAGAGAGATTGATGGGTGCTTCCCAAAGTGCCGTGCCCAAGTGGTATGTGGGCACAGCCATGAAACCACAGGACGGAGCAGAAGGGGCACCTCAGGATGAGGGGGAAGCGCGACCTGTCCCTCCCTGAGATAACGAGGTGCCGGCTACAAGCGGGGATGGGGATGGAGTGCTGGAGGGGCTAGCGTCCCATGGGGTGGTTTTACAGCTGAGCTCAGGAGGCCAGGTGCTCCTCCCAGAGCCAGCACTGGGGCTCCCAATTGGGGCCCTCAGAAAGAAGGGCAGCCAAGCTGCAAGCAACCTCAGACTTGAACATGCAAGCAGATCCTTAGAGGGGCTGATCGCTCCCTACACACCGAGGAGATGCAGCCAATCCTCTGCCTCTCTCCCTCTGTGCTTCAATGCCACACAGCCCTTTGCTGCATCATTTCCTTGGGCTCAACTGCCCTCCAGCCCCTGCAAAGGGGTTTCACAAGAGCTTTTGGGATTGTTTCTGTCCTAGCAGGTCAACAATACACACCTGTCTTATTTCACACTGAAAGGTATGTCCCCTTCTTCCTCCTCCCCCACATTTTGATGCAAATTGTATTGAAAGTTTCTAACAGCTTTTCCACACACACTTTTGATAAACATAACATCAGCAATAGCTAAAATTGCCTTTGATCACGTGTCCATACAAAAACACTGGCTGAATCTCACAAAAAAAAGGTGCCCAGTGCTCACCATTTCCTTGCAGAAACTCTGCTCAGAAAAGCAAAGCAGACCAGAGCTCAGAGCCTGCTCTCCCTCCAGGCTTTTCTCATGGCAAGGACTCACCCAGTCCTCAGCTAACCCAAAGCAGTTGCTTCCCAGGCCACCAAACCGCTCTGTCTGCACCAGGCCGAGCAGGAGGAGCAGGACCACAGCCCACAGCACATCAAAGTGTTCACCAGGGTGTTGGTGTGCAATGCTCCCAGAGGAAAAAAAATTAAGAACTGAATAAGCAGCAAAGCCTAATGAGAGTAATAAATAGCATGGGGATTTCACAAGGATTTTTGGTCTAAGACACCCAGGAGTCCCTTTGCTCGTGGGGAGCAGCTCCCAGATGCCAGAGGTGTGCGTCTCACCCTGGAAAAGCATGAGCTGCACCTGAAGCTTTGCAGGGATTTGTGCGTACTTCAGAGAGCGATGCTGTGGGAAGGCTCTGCCCCAAGGCGTGTGCACACGAGGAAAAAAGGCTCCTCTGCAGCAGGGGGAGCAGGTTTTGCACACTGGGGGAAGCAAAGAAGTCCTGAGCTGGGCTGTCTGACACCCAGGTTCAAGGAAGTGCTCCTGATGCTGCAAAAAAGGCTTTGACAAGAGTAGCCAGTGAGACAGTTCCCAGGCTCTCCCAGCAGCAAGGGGAATGCAGGAAGCTCCAAGCAGAAATACCTCACATCCCCACAGCAGCAGAAACCTTCATTGCACAAAGGCAGGGGCACAAGCTGGAGGTATGGCAGCATGAAACAGAGCAGGGAAAGCAGCAAAAGCCATATTCATCTGCCCGGGACCCTGCAGCAACACAGGGCACCTGAAACTGTCCTTGGGTGGGGACAAAGCCACTGTGGCTTCTGCTGCTGCTGCATCCAGGAAGGTGCAACCACCAGAGCTCAGCTGAAAGAAGGGAAAAGTTGCTCCCCTGCTACAACAAGCAGGGAATTGTACACTGCAGCCCACAGCACCAGCACCTCCCCACAGACCAGAGAGATGCCAGCAATCCAGGCAGTGAAGGGCACAGGGTGGAGAAAAAGGCAACCTGCCAGACACCTGCAATAGCACGAGCAACTTGCACATGCACACACGCTGCACTGCTCCATGGGTGGCTGAGGATCAAACCTCCCACACCAGCAGGCATTTGGGTGGAAGATGAACAAGCACACAACCTCTTGCTATGCACTCATGTCTGCAGTGGAAGCATCCAAATCCTGGAGTACCTCCAAGCTTTTCTGGATACCACGCAAACACCATCAGTAGCTGCCTGCTCTCCTTCGCCTCTGTGAAAAGGCATCACTTGTGATTTCTCTTCTGGTTGAGAATAATTCTTGCTCCAGCAAAAGAAATGGCAGGTGGGGATGGGGAGGGGGGGAACTGCAAAGATTTAGTGCACCATAAAACTGAAGGATATCTAACCTGCCCTCAGGTCTCACTCCTAGACAGGAATGAACTATGTCATCGCCTACATTCACAACCACTCCAAACACACCGAGACGCATGCATAATGTCCTGCTTCCAGTCAGCTGCAGAAAGCCCCTCTCAGGCAGAGATGACTGCTGGCACTGGGCTCTGACTGGGCACCAGCTCCCACACTGCTCCCAGGCCCTTCCAAGTCCCAGACAGCATGGCAACATGCTGATTATCCATCTGAAATGCATAGGTAGAGACATCGAGGGGAAGGGTGACTGCACAACCCCCCATGTCTGGCAGGCATGGGCTCCTCTACTACAGCTAATGGGGTGGAAAGCAGCATTTGCCACAGGCACGGTTTTATCATGCTCCTGCTCCTCACACTTTCCTGCAAGGAGGCAGGAGATGGTTAGATAAGACAGCCTTTTTTCCAGCCACAAGCCCTAGAAGCACTTAAATCCACTTCCTGGGACCAGCTTGGCAATTCCTCTCCACAGCCAGGCCAAGCTCATGCTCTCTTTCCAACTGTGGAACTTCCAACCACAGCTACAAAGGCAGGCGAACTCAAGAGGTCTGCTTTGGCTCAGGAATCCCACTCATTTGCACCACACCAACAGCACCAAGGTCCCCACATGCACGCACCAGTGCGTGCCCCGGTGCTGTGCTACTTGGGAGGTATAACAACTATAGGCTGGCCTCGCTTGGGTCTCCACATGAGGACTTGGGCATCGTTGGCATTGGGTTTCACTAGTGCATTTGGTGGGATGGGCTCCATCCTGCTCAAGATCCGGGGCTGCTCCTGCTGAGTCCTTCCCACCAGTCGTGCCCGCTGCCCCAGGAGCTGCATGGGATCAACCTCAATGTCCACTCGCATCCGCCACTTTATAGTCTGCAAGATGATCTTTTCCTTGGTAGTGGTGTTCATGGCTACCAGCCACGTGGTAAAGCTCTGGTCCCTTTTAATCCTGGTCAGCAACGGCACATTACTGTTGCTCACAGGGACAGCCCACGTCACGCTGGGGTAGAAATTGTCATTCATGCTCACCGAGAACCTGGAGATCTTGTTTGTGGGCCCAACCAGGGTCACAGTTTCTGTGGTGTTTCCATACCAGGGGTAGCTCACTCCATCAGAATCACTGATGGCTTTTACTCTTCCTTCTCGCAAGTCGGGCAGCTCCCAGCTTGACCTGGTGAACAGAGATGGAAAGGGCAAGTTACTGGGGAAACAGCAACAGCAGTGCTTGAGCAGTGCCTGCAGTGGAAGGAACATAGCAAGCTGCTGTGTGCTGGCACGTGCAGGGTAAAGCACTTGCTTTAGAGCAGAAGGAAAAAGTACAGATAAAAGGATAACAATTCTATCTGAAACCCCACTGAAAAAGCCATTCCTTCCAGAGCCACTGGCAGCTCCATACCAGCCAAAGCTGTTCACCAGTGTCTGTCTCTGGCATCACCCATCGGGTCCTCCCTCTGGGAACACTAACTCAAGAACAGAGCTTGGGAAACACCTTCCCACCCGCAGGAAGCCCCTGATGACCTCGTTCAAGAACAAATTCAGCTTTAGCTCCTTCACTGAGTCAGTCAAGGCCAGCAGGAGCCTCTGCTCTGCCAACACAACAGCATTTTAATTAACCTGCAATCTAACCAAGTGGGCCCATACTCATTTCTGAGTGACTCTCAGGTCACTCTCTCCTTAATCTCATTAATGACGAGAAAAAAATAACAGCCTTCCCTGCATGTCAGCTGCAGCATGGCCACAACCTGCACCAAGCCTCAAGCAGCTTCCCCCAGCCTACAGCTCAGTCTGCAATTTTTACACCCCTAAATATAGACATTTGCTAAGACGCAGGTGCAGTAATTAAATACCACAATCATGCCTGCTGCTGGTGTGACGAAATCCCTGACATATTGTTAGAGTTGTGGGTGGGGGGGAATTCCAGCCAAAATCTTGGCTGCAAACCACGTTAGCAACACCAGGCAGATGCAGCGATGGAGAAGATCACCACGTGGTAATTATCAGCAGGGAGCGGGGACAGTGGCCACCCAGCTCAGCAAGACCCAGCCCAGCTCACACAGATCTTTCCTGAAATCCTAAGAACAAAAAAAGCAGAAATTCTTTGGATGCTGAATCTGCATTTTCAATTTAAAACGCAGACAGAGGAGGCTGTGCTAGGTCTCCATCCTGAGGCACATCAGGTTCCCAGTATGTGAGTATCTGAAAAAAACTGGCTGTACCACTGCTGGATATCAAAGGAAGGAGAACAAAACAGAAACCTTGAAAGTCCTCAGGCATATTGCTCCGGTTGAAGCCTCCTGCTGAGCTCAGATGCACACAGATCTGGGCTCTGAAGCTGCCAACGAGCAGCAGGAAGCATCTGGTTTCCATCCTTCCCAACATGCAATGATCTGCACTCACTCTGACCCTCCTGGGCACCCCAGTGTTGCACACAACAACGCCACCTGCTCTGAAAGTAAGGAGGATGGGGTCATCCCCAGCATCCCCTGCCTGCGCCCAGCCCCACACTAACTCCACTGGCCCAATGGCTGGCTTGGGGCAATACTGAAGGCAGCTCATCTGTGGCCTCCAGGTCCCTCTGCCCTTGAGGAAGGGCAGGAAACTGGAGGAAATTGATCCCGACACAGCACCGCAGCCTCTGGCACCCACAAGAAAACCCAAGCAGGGTTCTACTTTCAGGAAGGGCAGCCAGGATAGAGCAGGCAAACTCAGCAGCTTGAGGCAAACCCGAGGCTGGTGCCAGCTGCTCCTGCTCCCCAGCAGGATCAGGGCTGGGAGAGCTGCTCCAGCCCAGCACTGCAGCAGCAAGAACAGCCCTGCAGGCGAGGGCAGGCAGCACCATCTCTCCTGTCAGGAAGCCATGGCAGCCCAGAGCTGTGTGAAGTGCCACCTACTTCCATGCCGAGGATTGCCAGGGCAGCCTCCATCTGCTCCCTCCCTTGGAAATGCAAGCAGACTGACTCCGATAGTGACAGCACATCTTCCAGCATGGGGTTGAGGAGAGAGGGTGCTTTTCTAGAGCTGGAAAGTGATGGAAGGGAGCAACTCCTGTGCCTGCACTCCTACACACCAAGGCTCACACTAAGGGCGGAAAGGACAGCACATGCTGTGCTGGAAGGGATGTCCAGAGCCCACAGTTTCTGAGGCTGGGAATCCTCATTTCCAGCAAGGGCTGCCTCACAGAAATGCAGTAGTGCCTTCAACCCATCACAGACCCATCCCAGGGCCCCAGTCTAATCCCAAAACCATACCAGGGCCCCATCTCCTCACATAATGATACTGGGGCAACCGTCTCCTTACAGAACCACACCAGGGCCTGTATTGTGTCATGGGCTCCAGCGCCTCACCTAACTGCACCAGGGCATCCATTCCCTCATGTAACCATGTAGGACCCACGTTTGTTCCCATAAGTGCATCAGGTCCTCCAGCTCCTCACGCTTCCGCCCCCTCAACGAACCACACGACGACCCCTATCTGTTCATATAACCACACTAAGACCTCCATCCCCTCACATAGCCGTTCCATAACCTCCATTCTGCCACGTAACCGCGCTGGGGACTCCATCCCTTCGTGGGGTTACACGGGAACCTCGAACCGTTCACACAGCCGCACCAGGACCTCCACCCCTCACAAACTCAGCTCAGGACCGCCATTCCCGCACATAAGGACATCCGCTCTCGCCCGCACACCCTCCCCTGCCACCCCTCAGGTGCGCCGCAGTGCCGCCCGCTGCCGCCCCCCGCCCGCTGCCGCTCCCGCCCTCCCGCTCCCGCCGCTCACACGCCGAGGTCGCTGTAGGTGTTGTAGAACTCCATGTGGTTGCAGGCCTGGATCCAGCCCACCACCCAGGTGTGGCGCCGGGCGATGGGCGGCATGAGGACGCGCGCCGAGGCGCGGAAATAGGGCGTGCGGTACCGCAGCACCACCGGCGAGCTCTCCTCGATGGCAGTGGCCGCCGGCTCGATGGTGGCCGACACGTCGGACACCACGATGTGCTCCCGCCGCACCCGCGCCTTGCAGGCCACGCTCTGCAGGCAGCCCATGGCCGCCGCCCCGCCGCCTCCGCCGCGCTCACCCTCCTCCGCGACGCGGGGGCCAGGCGGAGGCCCAGCGTCCCCTCGCCGCCCGCCCCACCATCGCCGCCCGCGCACCGGCGCCCGCACCGGCGCCGGCAGGGCGAACGCGCCGCCGCTTCTCTTGCGGCCCTCGCCGGCCACCGTCCGCCGGCTCGGGGCGGGGCGGGGAGGAACGGGAGGGATCCTCCGGCCAGCAGGGGGCGCCGCAGCCCCGCGCTTCGTCCTGGCGTCCGTGTTCCCTAGCAACCGAGAGGCGGCGGAAGCGGAAGTTCGGCAGCCCGGCGGCGGGCGGAACGGAGCTCCGCCGCGGGGCCCGGCGGCGCGGGTACCGGGACGGCTGGGCCGCAGGAGGCGGGGTTACAGCGGGGGCCGCCGGCGGCGAGCCTCCTGGCGGTGGGTGACCCGCGTTGGCCTTTCCGGGCCCGGCCCCACCGCCATGCCCAGTCCCCGCGGCGGCCGCGAGCGCCGCAGCGCTCGCCCCGAGTTCGCGTCCCTGCTGAACCAGCGCGGCCCCGGGGTCCCGGACAGCCCGTCCCGCCGCCGCGAGTCGGCCGGCTCCGCGCCCCCGCCGCTGCCCGAGGAGGACTGCATGCGGCTGAACCCGTCCTTCGTGGGCATCGCCCTCAGCTCTCTGCTCGCCGTCGACCTCTGGGCCTCCAAGCGCCTGGGTGTGTGCGCCGGAGAGGCCTCGGCTTGGGGCAGCGCCCGCCCGCTGCTGAAGGTGGTTGAGGTGTCAGGGCACGGCATCCCCTGGCTGCTGGGCACCTTCTACGGGCTCTGCCAGAGCGACAGCTCGGCCGCCAGGGAGGTGCTGCTCAACCTGTTCTTCGGTGAGGCCGGGAAGGGGCTCCCCGGGCGGGAGGATGGGTCCGAGGGAAGGGAAGAACAGAGAGAATCCGAATGATCTGAGCCTTCGCAGCCCCAGGGAGCCACGTGGCTCCCAACAGCTGTTGTGGCTGCCAAGAGCTGCGGCATCTCAACAGTTTACTCAAGCACGCAGACATCAGCGCCTGCAGGCTCGCTGCAGGCAGTACCTGCTTGTGCTGATCTGTATCAGCCAGTGTGGAAACCTGGTTCAAAGCACACACTGTAATTATGCGTGGTGTAATGTTTTTTTCCCCTGGCGTCCTGCTGGGTAGATGTAGATTCTACATTTTTGCTTGCCTAGAAACTGCAGTAGCTTCAGAACGATAGACCTCTCCTGAACCCCAGTCCTTACCCCGTGAGATACCAAGGTGTCTTGTGTGCTTTGTTTGAATCTAAATGTTTGATGGGGAATGCAAGTTTTCATGCATGTTGTTTACTTTGCACTGTGTGGTCAGATCACTGTCCCTGGAGAACTGGTGGGAGGCCCTTGGTGGCCTCCAACCATTGCTCTGCTCAGAGTAGCACTATCATGGCACCAGGCCCGCCCTCTGGGAAAAGAGCCCTACCTGATATCCAGATGCAATAAAAAGAAAGGATTGAAAAGAGCTTAGTTGTTTTAAGAAAAAAAAAAAAAACAACCCTCATACAAATCAAACATTTGTTCTTAAATGATTAAAACCCTCATACAAATCAAATAAACATTCATTCTTAAATGATTAACCAAAGAGAACAAACTGAAGTAGCCAAAGGACTTTGTACCCAGCAACAAAGGTTACAACAAGCAGATATCAATCTCTCAGACATGGCTTCCTAGAAAGAAGCAGCCACAGCAGCCAACACTGGAATGTTGTTATAAACAAGCTAAATGGGAGAGAGAAGACACCGCTGGCTGCCCTTGTCAGACAGCAGTTGACTTCTCACTGGTACTTCTGACTTCTATCACAATAGCACTCTGGGAGAAAGCTGGTGCTAAGCCATCTTGTCAAGTCTTAAAAGCCAAAGCCTGGTTACCTTTTACACACTGGTGCCCTCAACAGCAGGGAGAAGCCAGGTGAGGAGCTGTGAGCCCTCAGACTGCTGAGGAGTGCCTGGACCCCCTTTGCACTGAGCCACAGCTGAGCACCGGAAGCAAACTGATCATTTACCAGGGTCAGTGCACTTTGTGCAAAGTAATGATGAATCAGCATGGACTGGCAGGGAATATTAACCCCTTGGATGGCTTCAAATTAGGGAAGGATTTGTGCTGAGTCACAAAGAACGGATTTCACACAGGAAGAAAAGCCCAGCCTAGAGTGCTGACAGATGTGCTCGTGCACAAATCTAGGGCCTGGATGAGTGCTATGCTCTCCTTGCCTAGATCTGCAGCCGTGGGAAACACCACCTTCTCTTAGCAGCTTTGGTAGCTATGCATTTTCATACATAATGGCTTTGCATTGTTTCTCATCTCCCATGGGACAAAACACTTCCATTTTTGCTCACTTGTTGTTATTGTCTCCTAGCACTGGTGCTGGATCTCGTGCTGGTGGCAGTGGTGAAAGGGATCGTCAGACGGCCACGGCCTACCCACAACAAGATGGACATGTTTGTCACTGTCTCAGTGGACAAGTACTCCTTCCCATCGGGCCATGCCACCAGAGCTGCCCTGGTCTGCCGCTTTGTTCTGCACCACCTGGTGCTTGCCATCCCACTGCGGGTCCTCGTGGTGCTCTGGGTTCTCGTCGTTGGCATTTCAAGGGTCATGCTGGGCAGGCACAATGTGACGGATGTGCTCTTCGGCTTGTTCCTGGGCTACGTGCTGTACAGCGTGGTGGAGTACTGCTGGCTCTCCCCGCTGAACGCGCCTGCCCTCTTTGCACTCTGGAGCCATTGATGGCTGCACCCCTCCCAAAGGAGAGGGCATACACCCCGTTCCCTAAGTGCACATGGAGAGGGGTTATGCTGCGACTCCTATCCGTCCAGCCAACACTTAACACTAGTGGTGCTGCAGGCTCCCAGGCCTGCAGTTAGACACTTGGTGCTGTCTTGCCCTGCTGACAGGCAGTGAGGCAAAGCGTGCGCTGGTCAAGCAGCTGCACTGACTACTCTCCAGTGACAAACCGGTCCCTGCAGAGCCTGGGAAGAGGTCAGCACATCCATCCGGCAGCTCACTGCTGATACTGTGAATCAGCATGCCCTTGCTGGGCACCTGCTGTATTAGCCTATGGTGTATGTGGTAGCTGGGGCTTTGCAGAGGTTTCTCCGCAATTACCTGTGTATCTGTGTGCTATAAATACACTGATCATGTTGCTGTTGTGAGTGCACTTTCTGCAGTCTCCTCCATAATACCCATCTAGGGGGGGACTCATCAAGATCTGTTCTCATGTTTATAAAGAGTTCTGCCTTCTAAGTAATGTCTCTTCCCTTTTTTGTGTGATTTAAACACTGCCCCAAGACCAGATCTCAACCAACAAGGTCACATGTATCTGGCTGCCAGTACTGTGGGGAAGGAATGAGGTGGCCAAGGGTTTGGTCCATCTGTTCCCTCTCCAGGAGGTGTGGAAGCAGCTCCCAGCAGCAGCTTGCATCTAAAGCCGCTGTGCATAGCCTTACAACTCTTTTCCCTCCTGCAAGCTTTTCCATTGCCCAGGGGTTACAGCTTGCCCCATGGCACCCATATAGGATGCAATAAGTGCAGCAGAATGCATGGCATTGGGCATGTACTGAGCAAGTCAGGGGCAGAGTCCAGGTCTTGAGGACTTTTGGCCCCTTTTCCCACTGCCAAGGGCAGTGCAATGGCAAGCTGTGCAGCAGTTTCGCAGCACAGCTGGAAACCAGCAACCTTAGTGTAATCAGGGCTGGGCTGATCCCAGAGGAGGCAAAAGTCCAAGGGAGTGATCGATTGTACTGCATGCATGACACAGGGCTGGGCTGCCCCTCACCCCCTCACCAGCCCCAGAAACCCCAATAGCGTTCCCTCTCAAGGTGTCCCCTCGCAGGGCTCCCCGGTTGAGCACTGGGACAGCTCCTGGCGCAAGCCGCTGATGGAAAAGCAAAGCGCCAGAACCTGCCGTGCGCTGGCTTCCTGCCCCAAGGCCCCCGTGGGAGGAGTGACGGCGGGGGTGGGTAGGCTGTTCCCCGCCATACGCCATAAATCCAGGCTGCGCTGGTCGCGGCAAAGCGTCGGAGGGCAGCATGGCGAGGCGGGTGGCCATCATCGGTGGGGGCAGCTGTGGGCTGTGCGCCATCAAAGCCTGCCTGGATGAAGGGCTGGAGCCCGTCTGCTTCGAGAGAAGTGGGGACATCGGAGGGCTATGGAGGTTTGAGGTAAGCTGTGCCGGCTGCAGGCTCTGTGTTGTAGCTGTCACCAGGGGAAAGCAGCCATGGTGGGATTGTGGAGGAAGGGCTGAACACACATCTGTTCCCCATCCCAGAGGGTCCTGGGGACCCTCGCTGGCAGCAGAACTCCCCCAGCCCTATTGCAAGGCAGTGACCTGCCATAGGGCAGGCCATCAGGATTCTGAGCCCCATGCCTGCAGGAGAAGCCTGAGGAGGGCCGCGCCAGCATCTACCGCTCCGTTATCATCAACACTTCCAAGGAGATGATGTGCTTCAGCGACTTCCCCATCCCCGACGACTTCCCCAACTACATGCACCACTCCAAGGTCATGGAGTACTTCCGCATGTACGCGCGGCGCTTCGACCTGCTCCGCCACATCCGCTTCAGGGTGAGCGCCGGGGGCCAGGGGGCAGCACGGGGACGGGGCCACAGGGACGCTGACATCTGCTCCCCCCACCCAGACCAGTGTGCGCCGCGTGGCCAAGTGCCCTGACTTCGCCACCACGGGCCGCTGGGAGGTGGAGACCGAGAGCGAGGGCAAGCAGGAGTCAGCCATCTTCGATGCCGTGATGGTGTGCACCGGGCACCATTGTGAAGCACACCTCCCGCTGCACACCTTCCCTGGTATGCTGCCGTGTGCCCCTGCCATGAAAGAGCCCAGGAAGCTCCAATGTTGTTGTCCCCATTCTCCTCTTTGCTTTTCTTCCCAGTCCCATGCGTTTCCCTGCTGAGTTCAACCCCCTGATGGGTCTGGCAGAGCTCCTCAAGGATCTTGCTTCATTCTTTGGAGGCAGCCCTCCAACCCAGGCTGGGGAAGCACAGCATTCCTCCTCCCTCCCCACAGGCATTGAGAAGTTCAAGGGCCGCTATCTCCACAGCCGTGACTACAAGGAACCCCAGGAGTTCATGGACAAGAGGGTCGTTGTCATTGGGATTGGGAATTCAGGGTCAGACCTGGCCGTGGAGATCAGCCAAGCGGCCAAGCAGGTGAGCAGCAGCAGGGGGGGGTCACCAGAGGCAGGGCATCCTAAGGACACCCCCATGCCAAGGTGTCTCCTCAGGACTGTCCTTGGTGTCCCCGTGACTATCACACCAATAAGGAAACAACTTTCTTCCTCACCCAGGTCTTCCTCAGCACCCGCCGAGGTGCATGGGTCTTGAACCGCGTAGGACAGCAGGGCTACCCCATAGACACCATCATCACCACTCGCATGAAGATAATCTTGAAGTATCTGCTGACCGCCTCCGTAGCAAGCGACTACACAGAGAAGCAGCTGAACATGAGATTTGACCACATAAACTACGGCCTGAAGCCAAAGCACAGGTGCCAGCAAACACATGCTCCAACCATGTCTATTTCTGGGGCTAAGCATCCTCAGAGCAGGATGCTGCACAGACACCTCAGTACCCTGATGGCTCCTTCTGTCCTCCAGGGTCCTTGACCAGCACCCAACTATCAATGACGACCTGCCCAACCGCATCATTTCAGGCAGGGTGCTGGTGAAGCCGAACATCAAGCAGTTCACAGAAACATCTGCCATTTTTGAAGATGGCACTAAGGAAGACATAGATGCTGTAGTCTTTGCCACTGGGTACAGTTTCTCCTTCCCCTTCCTTGAGGGCTACGTGAAGGTGGTGGAGAACCAGGTCTCTCTCTACAAGTTTATGTTCCCTGTTGACCTGGAGAAGCCGACGTTGGCTTTCATTGGCTACATCCAGCCTCTGGGAGCCATCATGCCCATTGCAGAGATGCAGAGTCGCTGGGCCACCCGTGTCTTCAAGGGTAAGTGAGACAAACTGTCCCCTGAGACTGCAGCTCTGGAACCGGGTCAGATGGTGTCCAGCCATCTGCTTCCTATGCCTTTGGTACTGCAGCCCCCTCACACAGCGCTCTTCTCCCCAGGGCTGAACAAACTGCCACCCAGGCACAACATGGAAGCTGACATCAAGCACAAGAAAGAGGAGATGGCCAAGCGGTAAGGCCCCACCAGGACCCAACTGGGATGGGGCAGCAGCCTGTGAGGGCTTCTAGTGGGTCTCATGGCCACGTCCCACCAGAAAGCAGGGTCCAGCCCGCTGTCCCTGCCCACAGGTACGTGACCAGCCGGCGGCACACCATCCAGGTGGATTACATTCCCTACATGGACGAGCTCGCCAGCCAGCTGGGTGCCAAGCCCAACCTGCTGTTGCTCTTCCTCACTGACCCCAAGCTGGCAATGGAGGTGCTGCTGGGGCCCTGCACGCCCTACCAGTACCGCCTGCGTGGCCCAGGTGCATGGCAGGGTGCCCGGGAAGCCATCATGTCCCAGCACCAGCGCATTATTCAACCCCTGAAGACACGGCATGTGGAGCAGCACACCTCCACCATGCCATTCCTCCTCAAGCTGGCTGGGGCCCTGGCAGTCTTCGCTGTCATCTTTACCTACCTGTAGGCTGCTGCACTCTGCCTGGTGGGGTTGGTAATGCTTGGGGGGCTACACAATCCCACAGCAGTCATGCCCCTCACATCAAGGGAACTCTCCGCTTGTTGGCACAGCCCCACACAATGAGTGTACTGCACCAGACCCTCCCAGGTGGGGCAGACCCAAAAAGTACCCTGTGGCAACCCTGGGATGAAGGAAAAATTCTTTCTCATGTGGGGGAATGCCCTGTCCTGTTTAGGTATTGCTGTTGGCTGAGCATAGGCCCTTCTGTCATCTGTAATTCCAACCTGCTTCCACTGATTATATTCATATGGTTTCTACATAGCAAAGGTATAGCAAAGTTTCTAATCAGATTAAAGTGTTTTCAACAAACCAGTTGCCTGTCCTGTTACTCACATTCCCCTGTGTGCTGAGAATACACATGGGATGGGGTCTGCATGCATGCACACACATGCATACATCTGCAGCAAAGCAGTCTTGCCTGCGGTACATGCAGCTGGAACAGATCCCGGGGATCACATCAGCAAGATCATTCCCATCCCTGTAACACACACGTAGCCCCCCAGAGGACAGCAACTGGGGACATGCATTGGGGACCTGGAGCAGTGCTAGCTGCTCCAGGCTGCCATGCACCAAGGCTGGCACTCATGCCTGGAGCATGCCCTCTGTTTTGTTTTTCACATAGTGATGCTAAAATTTGGAGCATGGCCACATCTCAGCCCCACACCCAGGAAGTTGCTGGGGCAGGCTTCAGCATCATTACGTGCTTAGAGAAAATAATGAGCCCTTTGCGAAGGGCGGGCAGGAACCTGTAGATCATGTCTAGATGAAACATCTCGTGATGCCTCAGTTGACCTCAGCCATCCACGCTGAGAAACAGGGACACCCAGCACAGCTGAGCGGCACCAACCGCGTCCCTCCTGTGCCACTCACCAGACTCAGTGACCTCCTGCGTGCCCAGCAGCACAGCCTCCCCTGCCACCACTGCTGTCTCTGCTGCCAGACATGGCTGCCCAGAGAGTAGCCATCATCGGTGCTGGCGCCTCCGGCTTGTGCGCCCTGAAATGCTGCCTGGACGAAGGGCTGACCCCCACCTGCTTCGAGAGGAGTGGGGACATCGGGGGGCTGTGGCGATTCGAGGTAAGCACCATGCTGTACCGAGCTGCCCTAGGCAGCAGCACAGACAGGATCGCTTACTGGCAGCTGATGAAGCACTGCTGGGAGACCCCCTTGGCGCAGACTGGGATGCTGGCAGTGCAGGACTGGTCCTGCCCAAGAAGCCACTGCTGGGGCTAGCTGTCAGCTGAGGCTTGCTTTCCTGCCTCAGGGTGAATGTTTCCCATCCCTTCCTTCCCAGCCCGTCCTGATCCCACCCATCCCTCCCACTGGTCCCACCTGCCTCCCTCCCCCACCCCTGCAGGTGCCCCACTGCCGATGGCATTACCTTCCTATCCTTCCCAGCCCCTTTTTTCTATGAACGTCCTGGCTGCTCCTCATCCTTTACCTCTCCTACCTCCTACACATAGGCACAGGTTGCTGCCTTTGTTCTCCTTGCCAAGGGAAAGCCCCAGAGCTTGTTTCTGCATTCGCCAAGCGATGCCACTGTCTCTTCTTCCCAAGAAGAGCCAACCTGACATGCTCTGCTGCCCTGCCCAGCCTTGCAGTGAGCAGGACAGCTGGGAAATGCTAAACAGTGCTAGCATGGGGTTTGGAGCTGCCTGGCTAACACAGTGGTGGCTTTGCCCATTGATGGAGCAGAGTTAATGCATGGGAGCCAGAGGCTGAGCTGCTGGTGCAGATATCAGAACTGAGCTGAGCTGATACAGTGGCTCAGTCTTGTGGGACTGATGGGATAGTCATAGCACAGGTAGGTTTGGGACCGCCACATGTTCCCCTTGCCACCACTGAGCCATGCCCCATGCCTGCAGGAGAAGCCTGAGGAGGGCCGCGCCAGCATCTACCGCTCCGTCATCATCAACACTTCCAAGGAGATGATGTGCTTCAGCGACTTCCCCATCCCCGACGACTTCCCCAACTACATGCACCACTCCAAGATCATGGAGTACTTCCGCATGTACGCGCGGCGCTTCGACCTGCTCCGCCACATCCGCTTCAGGGTGAGCGCCGGGGGCCAGGGGGCAGCACGGGGACGGGGCCACAGGGACGCTGACATCTGCTCCCCCCACCCAGACCAGTGTGCGCCGCGTGGCCAAGCGCCCTGACTTCGCCACCACGGGCCGCTGGGAGGTGGAGACCGAGAGCGAGGGCAAGCAGGAGTCAGCCATCTTCGATGCCGTGATGGTGTGCACCGGGCACCATAGCGACGCACACCTCCCGCTGCACGCCTTCCCTGGTATGCTGCCGTGTGCCCCTGCTCCAGGAATCCTCTTCCCCAAGACTCTTCACAGCCCTGTCCCTTCTGGCTGAGCCCTGATCCCCACCTGTGGTTGCTCCCTTCATGTCAAAAACCTCAAAGCCAAGCAGGGTGCTGAGGGTGACACAATCATCTCCCAGTCTGGAGATGCCACCACCTCCCTGGGCACCATCCCTAGGCAGTTCCCACTGGGCTCAGCCTGCTCCCAGAGCACATACCTAGCCCAAGAAAAGGACAGCCACCCCTACTCTCTCTTGCAGGACTAGACAAGTTTGAAGGCTGGTACCTGCACAGCCGGGACTACAAGAGCCCGCAGGCCTTTGCGGAGAAGCGGGTCATCGTGGTCGGCACCGGGAACTCGGGCATCGACATCGCGGTGGAGCTGAGCCACACAGCCAAGCAGGTGATGTCCCAAGACAACCAGGCTCAGCATGCCTCTGCTCCTTGCTCCCAGCCTGTTTTTACTCCCGGACCATGCAGGTCTGTCTGAGTTTGGGCCAGCACTGCAGTTCAGATTAAATGTCCCTTCTCACTTCTACCAGGTGTTTCTCAGCACCAAGCGTGGGACATGGGTGATGCACCGGGTGGCAGAAGGTGGGTACCCCTTTGACTTCTCCTACCTCAGCCGCTTCACCCAGCTCCTCCAAAGCATGCTGCCCCTCTCTGTGAGCAACTTCATGGTGGAGAGGAAACTCAACATGCGCTTTGACCATGCTCTCTATGGTCTGAAGCCAAAACACCGGTGAGTGTTTGTGGCAGCGTTACGGGGTCCTGCCTGCATCCAGCCCTGCATGAGCTCTGTTTGTTCTCTCCAGGGTCTTCAACCAGCACTTGACCATCAACGATGACCTGCCCAACCGCATAATTTCGGGCAGGGTGCTGGTGAAGCCGAACATCAAGCAGTTCACAGAAACATCTGCCATTTTTGAGGATGGCACTAAGGAAGACATAGATGCTGTAGTCTTTGCCACTGGGTACAGCTTCTCCTTCCCCTTCCTTGAGGATTCTGTGAAGGTGATGGAGAATCAGGTCCCCCTCTACAAGTTTATGTTCCCAGCTGACTTGGAGAAGCCAACGTTGGCTTTCATTGGCTACATCCAGCCTCTGGGAGCCATCATGCCCATCGCAGAGATGCAGAGCCGCTGGGCCACCCGTGTCTTCAAGGGTAAGTGAGGCAGGCAGGGAATTTATTTCCTTGCCTGTGCCTCTCTTGCCCATGTTTCTTTGCCCAAAGGCTTTCCTGCGCCACAGAGGCCACGCTGGGTGCCGAGGGGCATGTTTGCCGAGAGCAGAGCTCTCTCTCCTTCTCCTTCTTCCGTAGGTCTGCACAAGCTGCCACCAGCTAGCACCATGCTGGCAGACATTGCACAAACCAAGGACAAAATAGCCAAGCGGTAAGGGCCCTGTGGGTCACTAACCCTGCCACCACCTCCTCAATGCACACACACTGAGCCAGCCCGCTGTCCCTGCCCACAGGTACGTGACCAGCCGGCGGCACACTATCCAGGTGGATTACATTCCCTACATGGACAAGCTCGCCAGCCAGCTGGGTGCCAAGCCCAACCTGCTGTTGCTCTTCCTCACTGACCCCAAGCTGGCAATGGAGGTGCTGCTGGGGCCCTGCACGCCCTACCAGTACCGCCTGCGTGGCCCAGGCGCGTGGCAGGGTGCCCGGGCAGCCATCATGTCCCAGCACCAGCGCGTTGACCAGCCCCTGCGAGGCACGGCCAGGCACCCAGTGCCACGCTGCAGCTCCGTGCCACACATCTTCAAGGTCTTCTTCAGCCTCGGACTGATCGTGGCCACGCTCGTCTACGTCTCACTGTCCCCTTAGCCCCAGTGAAGGGGGCTGCTGGACATCGCCTTCCTCTCCTTGGGGTGTCGGTGCTATTGGGAAGGGCTCAAAAGCTCTGCTGGATGCGGGGTGGCATGGGGAATTCTTTCCCTGAGGAAAAAGGCAATAAAGCTCGTCCCCGTTCTCCGGGGTGAAGGGCAGGCTCTGGTCCGTCCTCACGGACCTCCACACCGCGCACACATTGCACAAGACAGAAGTACTCGCGCCACCCACAGCAAAGATGGCTGCCCCTCCCGGAAGTCACACCGCCCTCAAACAAAATGGTCGCCCGGTACCATAGAGAGCAGCGCGGGGGCGGGCCAGAGCGCCCCGCAGAGGCTGGCGGTGGCGGCGGCCGCCATTTTGATCGGAGGCGGAGAGCGGGGCGGCGGCGGCGGCGGCGACGGCGGGCAGGTGGGGCTGCGACCGAGGCTGGGCCGTGGGGCTGCGCTACCACCGTGTGCGCTGGGGTCTGGGCGGCGGCTGGGTGTCGCGGCTGGGTAGGCCGCGGAGGGGACGGGAGCGGACGGGCGTCCGCAGGGGGGGTGGGGCTGGCAGGGTGCTGCCGGGGTGGCGTTGCAGCGGGTGACACTGGTTGATGGCGCTGCCATGGGTGTAGTACGGTTGGTGGCACTGCAGCGGGTGACGGTACAGTTGGTGATGCTATGATGGGTAACGCTGTAGTTGGTGACACTGTGATGGGTGGCACTGGGTTGGATGATGCTGCAGTGGGTGACAGCTGCCCTGACCCTGCAGGCTTGGCCATCCCCAGCTCGGGCTGCAGCCGGGGACACTGAGGGCTTAAGAAATACTTCAGTAATTGCCCCATAATTGTCCAAAGCCAGGCTTTGGCTGGCGGCCTCACCTGGAACTCATAACACATAACTTGATCTTCTAAACAAATCCCTAAATGTCACAACAAAGTGGATGAAGCAAGGCCAGCTGTCCTCCCGCCATCCCTGCAAAACAAAGCTGGGCAGGGGGCAAGAGCCCCAGCCCACCTTGGTTGCTGACATCTGCTTGGAGCCTGACAGCTCCATGTAACCCATGGTAGCTTTGTTGTTTGGTCCAGGAGGCCAGGTGCAACACGGCCAGCTCCCCCTGCCTGGCTTTCTGCAAGCAGGATGGCAGAGCAGTGGTCTCATCCCGATGTATCGCCCAATGCTGGACAGACATACAGCCCTGGAGTCGGGCGTGACGAGCACACCTCCTTGCTGTGCTGTTGCTGAGCCTTCTGCACACACTGCACGGTACTCCTTGCCTTGGCCACGCTCCAGCCTGGGCGATTCCACTCGGCTACTTTCAGCACTGTTGCCTCTGCCAGGCATGAAGCTCTGCTCCTCTGCCCGCAGGCTCAGGGAAACTTGTTGGGAGCTGTTAAGCAGCTGCTACTTTCACTCTCCGGCTGTTTTCTTGCTGTATGTAGCGTTTTTTTTCTGTGCAGGCTGTGGGATTTTGAAAGAGGCTCTGTTCGTGCCAAGCGACAATTTGCCACTGAAGGGTGGCTTTATTTTTCTCATCAGCCCCTCTACTTGTGTAGGATGCAGTCTAACTCATGTTTGTTTTAGGGTATAACAATTACCAGCTTAACTATCATGATGGCTCATAAGGGTATGCCTATAATTAGTTCAAGCTGTCTTGCTTGTTAAATTCCCCTTCGGCTCCCAAACTTGGCATTGGGAATGAACTTTGCGCCTTTTTTAGGATTGCGGTCACTCTGTCCTGGCAAAAGGCAGTGGGAAGCAGTACCCTCACTCCCCCTTCACTGCTGGAGCCCATGGGTGTAGACACGCTGCTGCCTTCTCCTTCTCACAGGGGCTGCTGAGCTGTCATGGGAAACACCACCAGTGAGCGAGTGTCTGGTGAGCGCCATGGCTCCAAGTCCCACCGCTCCGACAGCTCTGGAGGTGCCCATCACACAAAGGAGCACCCACACAAGATCATGGTGGGCAGCACAGATGACCCCAGTGTTTTCAGCTCCCACGACTCCAAGGTAGGGGCTGGCTGCTGCCTTTGTTGTCCTCACATTGGGTGCTGGGTGGTGTTCCAGAGGGGGCCGTGCGGCTGTGCTGAGCTGAGGCTGCTTTCAAGGAGAGGATTTTTGGTGAGAGGGCTGTAGCACCTGGTAAAGAGCAGCGCTGTGTTTAATTCAAACTAAACGGGCAGGGTATCAGGGTGCTGGGGTACTGCTTTCATAGCAAGAGCCAGGCTGAGCTGCAATACAAGAGAAGCATCTCTTGGGATGTATGAGCGGAGCTGCTTGCCTAGCCTGAGGTTGCTGTTGTCTGGGATGTGCAAATGGAGGTAATGGCAAATGAAACGGCTCTGGTGTTCTCTGCTCAGATTCCTGGGGACAAGGAGTTTGTTTCATGGCAGCCGGACCTGGAAGAGTCAGTGAAGCCATCCCAGCAGGCTCGCCCCACTGTCATCCGCTGGGCTGATGGGGGCAAAGAGGTCTTCATCTCTGGATCTTTCAACAACTGGAGCACCAAGATCCCACTCATCAAGAGGTAGCTAGCCCCTTGGGTCAGCCCATATTCTCCATCCATCACAGGGAGCATTTCTCTCAGAGCCATTTGCTGTTCCTTTTACCCACCTGGCTTCTCACAGTTCATTATGCCCAAGCTAGAGGTGTGAACACAAATATGCAGTCAGCATCCTGCCTGGGTGGTGCTGCAGTGGTGGGGAGAAATTGTGAAACAGGGGACAGGACAGGATGGGCCTCCTTGCTTTCCAAATTGCATGCCACACAGCAGTCATTCTGGCAGCAGAGCCCTGCCCAGGTATGCTGCAGTTTTCTGAAGCTTGGTGGCCTATCTCCTTGTCTACGTTGCTGCTAGAGGGAGTTTAGTTGTTCCTCACATGTCTTCCTCCCATAGTAATGTTCTCGTTGTTCTGCTGTACACCTGTGTTTTCTGTGGAAACACTGTGTAGGACTGGGCATAATCCCAGGAAATACCTAGAATGGGATTATCTCAATTGCAGACTTCAGAGGCACTTCCTGCTTCCATCCTGCAGTACCAGCACAGGTTTAGATTTATTGTCCACTCGCCCTGTCCAGTGTGTCTTGCACATGACATCTGTCATGCCAGCTTCCCCAGAGCATGCGGGGCAGGGCTGCAAGCTGAGCTCCTGTTCACCTTGTGCCCTGATTGGACCAGATGATCTTAGTGTTTTTTTCCAACCCTAATGAGTCTATGATTCTATGGACCCTGAGGGATCTGAGTCATACGTAGGCTCTGGACACTCACACCTGCTCTGGCCATGCCTTGAGTGATGAGCAGTCCTAACCCAGTACGTGGGTGTTTGGGTCAAGGGGGCAGGCAGTGCATGACAAAGTGCTGTTCTCTGGGACTCCATGGAGAGGCAACATCCAAAGCATCACTGCAGTAATGGTGTTGTACATCTGTTTTCTCTGCACAGCCACAATGACTTTGTCGCTATCCTAGACCTCCCAGAAGGAGAGCACCAGTACAAATTTTTTGTGGATGGCCAGTGGGTCCATGACCCATCCGAGGTAACTCTCAAAGCTTTATCACTGCAAATCTTGTCCTCTTTGGGGCCCAAAACGTGATGTAAACATAGCAGAAGAGAAGTATGAAGAGCAGAGAATATCTGCCAATGCAAAAGGGGAACCTCCATCTCATGAATCCACTCAGAGGCTGGTTCTTTTGGGCTTAGATATGCTGTGTGGGGACAAGCTGTATGGGGGAATATGGGGGAACGTCAGGGACGTATTGGGTGGCAGTGAGATACCAGTAAGCTTTAAATGCACATTCTGAATTGGAAAGACAAGCCACAGGCCAGCATTCACTGCAGGTTCTTCTCCCAGCTGCATCACACAGGAGCAGCATGGGAAGGAGATGATGCTTACCCATCGGCATGCAGCAGGAAAGATGAAAGTAGGAGGTAATAGGAGCCTGGGAGTAAGGGGAAATCTCCCAGGGCAACCAGCAGAGATCTGCAAACGCTAGAGCTAAACTCTTGCCACCTGTGCTCTGAGGTAATGGCATAACAGTGGCAGCTCAGGCTGGGACAAGCTCAGAAGCACGAGTATGCTTCAACTGAGGCTGTATGTAGGAAGCTTCTTACCTTAGTTCTTTCCAGCCCGTGGTCACCAGCCAGATGGGGACGATTAACAATCTGATTCATGTCAAGAAGTCTGACTTTGAGGTGTTTGACGCTTTAAAAGTGGATTCCCTGGAGAGCTCAGAAACCTCAGGTCGGGGTGAGTTTTTGTGGCATTACAGCTTTGCATGTGCTATTTTCCATCTCCTACTCTGAGACTCACTGCTATGGGGACAAACAGCTCCCCTTAGAGGTGTGGGCCCATACACACAGAGAGATTAATGTTTGGCAGCAGGTCCTGCCCATGTCCTCAGCAGCTTCTAGCTGAGACATTGTCTCCAAGGAGGCTGTGCTGGTGTAACCTGTTCTGTGTTAGCATGGTCCCAGAGCAGGGCTGGTGCCTTCCTGCAGCTGAGATGGCCATTACAGACCAGTGAACACAGGGAACATCTCTCCTTTCTGTCTGCTGAACTGTGAGTAAGTCATCTGATCTGGGGTAGAAGCTAAGTGGATCTAAAAAGCTAAGTAAGGATCCAGGCTATTTTCAGCAGCTGCTCTTGGTTTTCACACCAAGGCTATTTGTACAATTGCTAGCACATCAGAAACCTCTCTCCACTCATGTTACATCAGCAGGTTGAGTTACCACATGGATGCTGGCAGTGCTGGCTTGGTAAGCAGTGCTGGCAGGTAGTCCAGTCATGTTTCAGTCCAGGGTGCTCTGAGTGCAGCCTGCCCTCCATGCTCTAAGTCCTATCTCAGGTACAGCCTCAGTTCCAGGCCGTTGCCTAGTCCAAAAAGAAGCCATCAAACAGCATCTCCAAAGAGGTGGACCCTTCAGGCTGCTGGCTGTTCCAAAATGAGCAGTTCAGATGTGGCTGGGAGATGCAATCTGTCCAGCTTACAGACCACAAGCTCCTGAGATCCCTTACACAGGCTGAGCATCTCATAAATCTAGACTTCCCCTTCTGTGCCCTCTGAGTCAGGCAGTTGTGCAGATGTGCTGCTTGCTGTGTCCCTGCATCCTTGTGTCCGCTGCAATGGTGGCAGGCCGCTTGGAACAGGCAGGGGTACTCAGTAGTGCTGGGAGTTGTGTGCAGGAGTCTTGGGGTGGATACCACGGGGTGCCTGTGTTGTGTCTATGCATGTGCCACCTTACAGGCATTCTTGGATATGCCCACAGCTTGCCTAGCTGCTTATTCTGCTGTGAAAAGTCTGATCTGTTACTATACGATACATGGCTAAGGGAAAACTGAGGTCTGAAGACCTTTCTGAAACAGAACAAGCCACCTTCTGTTCCCTAGATGCTGTGGCTTCTAAACATGATGAGCCTGTACTGCTGCCCTACTACATGCTGACCCAGTCTTCTCAGTACTAGTTGCAGACTGGGCTCATGGAATCCTTCAATGTCTGAAAGACCCTGCTGGGTTCTTCTCAGCATCCTTGGAGCTGATCTGTGATTTAGCCATCTTATACCACCTCCTGTCTCTTTCCTTTAGACTTATCAAGTTCCCCACCCGGACCTTATGGCCAAGAGATGTATGTGTACCGGCCTGAGGAACGCTTCAAATCCCCTCCCATCCTCCCGCCTCACCTCCTCCAGGTCATCCTCAACAAGGACACCAATATCTCGGTGGGTACCAGCACATGGCTGCATACAGAGAGCAACGTAGAGGCCAGAAGGGGAGTCCTGTCTGCAAGAAGCCTGCTCAGCCCTTAGCTGGTGCCTGGCCCTTGCTCTTTGCTGGAAAAAGCATCGATTTTCTCATTAACCACTCTTCCTAGTGCTGAGCCAAACTCTGTTGATGTTCTGAACAGCCACCCAGCAGCTCAGATTGTCTGAGATGGCAGCTCTTTGCTTCTCATGCTGGGGGGTCAGGGTTCTGCTATTCTCCTCTGATGCTTCTCTTGTCCTAGTGTGACCCGGCCCTACTGCCCGAACCCAACCACGTCATGCTCAATCACCTCTACGCGCTCTCCATCAAGGTAAGGGCAGACCCCAGCAACCACAGACTGGGGAAGGGGGAGCAACTGTGGCTCCCAGAGGCCTGCAGGTCATAGAACCTGGACAGCCCTGGGGTGGTGATGGTGGCACAGAGGTCCAAGGAGTCACCTGGGGATTGCTTGGCTGCCTTTATAAATGTGGCATGTGCAGGGGTGTGGGTGGTGGTGACCTTCTTACAGCCCCCAGTTCCCTGTAGCTGCCTTCTCACAGCATGGTGGAGCTGGGCAGCCTGGTGCTCTTCTGTCACAAACCAGCTCCCTCCCTTGCTCTTCCCCAGCTCCCTGTCATGGGTGGTGGGTGGTTCTTGCTGGCTGTGCCAGTCCCCCAAGCCCATAGAGCAGCAAGGGCCTCTTCTCCCAGCTGCCTGGGGGTACCCTGCAGCACTGAGCTCCCCAATCCCTGCAGCTGGTGCTTTGCCTCTCACAGGACGGCGTAATGGTGCTCAGTGCCACACACCGCTACAAGAAGAAGTACGTCACCACGCTGCTGTACAAACCTATCTGAGCCGGGGCCTTGCCCACCCCCCACGCAGGACACGAAATGCCACTTTGTCTGCACATGCTGGGCCACAGGACTGTGTGAGGACTGGCTGCTGGATCCAGCCTCCAACCCGGGGGGGGGGTGCAGCCCCCAGTGATGAGTGCAGGCCTGCTGGGGCCATCCTGCTGTCCCATTATACTGGTGTGGTTTGATTTAACTCTTGGTTTCCGCCCACCTGCAGCTCCCCTTGGCTTCAGTGAGTCCCTGGGGCTGCTTTGCTGCTCACAGAACAGCCTTTCCTCACTCTTGACATGGAAAGGGCTTCACTGCCCCTCTGCTCTAGACTGTGATGGCCCTGAGGCTGTCGTGGCACTGTCTGCAGGCCAGCAGCAAAGTGTCCTTTTGCTGCGCTGGTAATAAGCCTCCAAGACCACGTCCCTGGAAGGTTGGGGAGCCTTAGCCTGCTGCTGTCCCCTGTCCCTTAGCCCTGTCTGTCCTGTTCCTTGTACTCCCCAGCTTCCAGGAGAGCTCTTGGCCACAGCTCTCTACCACGTTGAGTGCTGAGTCAGCAGGAAGGAGGGCACAGCTGGATGCACCATGCTTACCTGCTGCCAGGACAGCACCATCAAGGACTGAACATCTGCCCCGTCACCACCATTGGGTGCTTCTGGTGGGCCTGGGGAGAGCGGAGCAAGGCAGATACCCCAGGACCCCAGCTACACCATTTGCTGCTGTAGCAGTGCCATGTGACAGGGTTTTCTCTATTTATTACAGTATTTATTGTTCTCTGTGCTGCAGGCCTGGTGTTGGAGGGGTGCTTGGGAACAGCGAGACCATTGTGCCACAGTCCACCCCTGGGAAGTTCAGCACGGAGCTGCTCCCTGGGACAGCTGCTAGGTCCCTAGGAGGCTACAGGAGGGGGCACAGCAGGGATAGGCGTGCTGCAAACACTAGGACCGGAAGGAAACCTTTATTGGGGACCCTCAGGCCACTGAACAGAACGTGTCATTTCTTACATCTTTCTCCCATGCTGGGGCCTTGACATGACCAGGGAGGGCCCAGAAACACAGCTCCAATATCTATACCTCTCTCTGTATATATATACATACATCCATGAGCGGGGGTGGGTATGCAGCAAGGTTACACATGAGACTGAGTCCCAGGGCAAGAGGTGCTTGGGCTGGAGGGCCATGGCACCCCACTCTGAGCACAGTGGGAGGAAGGGGGCAAGCAGTGAAGCATGGGGCAGGCAAAGCCCAAGCCAGCTGCTGCAATACCAAGAAAAGGCAGGTGAAGGGCGCACAAAGTCCCCAGACCCACTAACTGCAGTGCCTGGGACAGTGCTGGGCACCCCTGAACCCTGTCCACTCCAGCCTTCCAGCGTGGGCCATTGTGTGGCCAGGGACATTGCTCCCATTGTTCAACCCGAGGCTCACGCAACAGGCAGGGCTTGCTGGGCCTTCACCTGGTGAGAGAGCATGCACAGCAGTGAGGGCTTGGCTGGAACTGTTGTGCTCCAGGGACAGGGATGCAAAGAGTGAGGGCAGCCCGCAGGATTCACATCAATGCATCCTAGGCTCACCTCACCCTCTGTTGTCTGCCATCTGAGCCCAGCCCCAGATGAGGCCCAGAAACCTTCACCAGGGCGTACAGCCCTGTCCAGGGCAAACTCACCTCCAGGTTTGTCCTGGCCTTGTGCAGCACATTGTGAGTCCTGGTCACTGTGAGGGATAGAGGTACAGAGTCAGTGAGGTTCCTGTGCCACAGGGTGACCCCAGGTACAAGGGTACCAGGGGACCAGCGCAGCTGTGCCACATACACTGGCTGACTATGAACTGCTCCATGCTGTCCTTGAGCTGGGCCATGCTGTGGAGCTGCTTGGCTGTACTCTGCAGAGCATCCTCCCTCTTGGAGAGCTGGGCACGCAGTGCTGTGATCTCACTCTGTAACGCCTGCTCCTGGGATAAGACATATGCTGTGAGCAGTGAGCATCTGGCCTGCTCACCTTGCTGGCTCCCAATGGTGCTCACCTTGCCCTGGTGCTGAGCAGGGCCAACAGGCAGCACGGTGCTCCAGAAGGTGGTGAGGAGTGAGGCACACTCCTCCAGGACACGGTGCAGGGTGCTGGCACTGCCCCAGAGATGCCCTGCACCTACACATCCTGGGACCTGTGGGAAAAAGGTGCGGGAGCAGGTGCTGCTGAAGCACCTCCGTCCCCCTCCCCTGCTATGGGGACTGTGCTGCAAGGATCCAGCCCTAAATCACCCAATCAGCACCTGCACCTGGTAGCAGCCTGGTATGCCCACAGCCACGGAACAGATGGAGTAAGTGGCAGATCCCTGCTTATTGCAGGCCCCCAGCCCATCCTGCCCGCCCTGTACCTCCTTTCCTGCGCTGGACAGCCCGAGTGCTGGGTGTGTCAGGCATGTCAACTCGTGGGCCAGCGCCTTCCCCTCCAGGATGCGTTGCTCCAAGGAACGGTAGGTGTCCATGCACCCAACAACATGAGCCCCCACCGGTCCCTTGCTCTTCTTCACTGGAAGGTTGGCCCTACACGGCTCTGTAGGGAAAGCAGGACTGGTGAGGCGCACTGCTTGCTTCCCCTTGTAGCTCTGCCCTGAGCTCAGCAAGGGTGTCGTGAGTATCTCAGTCTCAGGAGCACTCATGCAGGAGGGCTCAGGTACCTACCAACTGTATGCTGGGGCATGAAAGTGTCAGAGTGTGGTGAAGAAAAGGGAGCTGCTGAGCTGGTGCCAACATCCCGCACGGGAGGAGATGGGAAGCAGCCTGGAAAAAGATCCAACTGAGCCCTGCAGATGGCTGTGGCTGCTGGGCACTTCCCTTCCTCTCTGCATCCCAAGGCCAGGAGCAGGGCTGCCGAGCTGGGCACAGTGCTGATACCTGCACGGGGCTCAGTGGCAGGGCTGGGAAGGCTCTCGTAGACATGCAGCTCCGTGCGCAGGGCCTGCAGGAGCAGGCGGTGCTCTTCACACTGCTGCTGCAGGAGCGTCACTGTGTGCTGCAGCCTGCACAGAGGTGACATGTACGTCCAGAGCCAGCCACAATGCTCAGCCCTGCCATCCCCAGACCTCACCTGTTGTTGTCCTCCTGCAGAGAGAGCCTCTCATCCCGCAGCTGCCGGATGCTCTCCTGGTGCTTGGTGAGCTCCTCTGCCAGCCTCCGGTGCTCCCCACGCCGCTGGCCCAGCTCGGCCTCTGCCTCCCGCACTCGTGAGCAAGCAGCCAGGAGGGCCTCCTGCACCCGTGCCAGCTCTAGGGACACGGAGACATCAGTGTCACCCTGCTCAGCAATTCCCCTCTAAGACACAGGCGGCCCAGCCCTACCTCGAGAGAACTGGTCACACTGCAGCCGCAGGGTCTGGTTGTCCTCACGCAGTGCCCGGTTCTCTCCGCTCAGCTGCAGCCCCAGCTCTGGCCCTTGAGCATAGATGTCACTGGGCAAACCTGCGGAGAGGGACAAGTGCTGAGCCCCTTTCCCCAGCACCAAGACATGCAGGAGGTGAGCACCCAGGGAACATGGCACCCAGTGACCCCATGCAGTGTTGTACCACTGGCTTTGCTGGTGGAGGCCAGGCGGCGTTCGAGCTGCTCCCGGAGCCGGTCGTTGGTGCAGATGGACTCCTCCAGGCGCTGGCGCAGGCTGCGGATCTCCACCAGGTGCTCCTCCAGCAGTTCTGCCCCTGCACATCCACAGACACGTCTTCATGACAGCCACATTGCCCACCCCACACCATGCCCACCACCTGCCTCCCCCTGCCCTGAACCTTCTGGGGCTGAGTCTCCTCAGCAGTGATGCCCCCAGGCTCCCAACATATCTCATACCTGTTAGCTTCTGGCTGTTTGAGCACCCTGATGGCAGTGCCCCATAAAGTTGGCCAGCAGCTGGCATGTCCCAGAGGACAGGGGGCTTGGATAAACTCTGCAGAGCCCCGTGCTGGCACACTGATGCTGCTGGCTTGTTGCCCACTCCAAAGGGGCCCAGCGAGGCTGTGGCCTTTGCTGTTGGCAGCGTCACATCTGCATACACAGGACAAAGTGGTGAGGAAGAGGAGAACAAGGGGCAGAAAGGAAGAATTGGGATGACAAACCCACTCGCCACATGCTTCTTGCTGTGCCCATCAGTGCAGCCCACAGTCTCCCATTCACCCTGAGGAACCGAGGTTCTCCCAGTGTGTGCTGACTGCATGACATAAGCTGGGAAGCCTCAGCCCTTCTACTCAATGGCTACCCAAAGCAGCCTTTTCCAAGGGGTGTTCATCCCACCCACCCTTTCTTCTGTACAAGAGGATCCACATGTCCCCATCATCCCCCTGCAAGAGCACTGGGACTTGGGGAGAAGGAGAAAGGCCAGGGAAGGACATTCAGTCTGGGGGCCAGGGGCCACGCAGTACAATGTAGCAGGGCAGACGGGACCATGCCCCATGCCAGGCGTGCACGCTCACTTTCTCCCAGCTGCCTCTGGAGCACTTGCAGCTCCTGTTGTGCCTTGGCCAGGGAGCAAGCATGGGTCCCACAGCAGCCCAAGGGCACAGGGTGACCAATGGGCAGGAAGGAGTGAGTGGGTGCCTGTGCTGGCAGAGGGGCGCTGTTGGGTTTGGACAAAGAGTCAAAGTGGAGGCCTGGAGACAGGAGAGAGATGAAGAGAGGTGTTAGCGTTGGGCTCTGTGCTGCAGCCATGTGCTGCAGAGGGGCTGCATGCCCCCAGCTCCTGGTACCTGAGAGTCGGGCGGGCTCCTCGGGGCACTGGCTGCACTCGCTGGCTGCTTCCCCATCAGAGCAGGGCTCCAGAACATCGGACACAAAGGAGGTGCTGGTAGCAGAGCGGGACGACTCAGAGGGTGGGTGACTGCTGCCTGGTGACTCACATCGCTCCTGCAACTTCGCCTCCAGTCTCTCAATCACCTTCTCCTTTTCCTGGAGCTCCTGGCTGAGCCTGCAGAGACAGCCCATCAGCGAGGCTAGTGACCCTGCACAGCTGTTCCCTGCTGTGCCTTGTCCACCATAGCATCACACTGTAGTGCAGGGCCACAAGATGCCAAGTACAGGAGAGCAGTGGCATCCCCAGCACAGCCACCCAGAGCACTATGGACCCCCATCCCAAAAGCAGCGATGACCCCCAGGGTGTCCTTCTGGAAGAGGTTGTACCTCAGTGCCAGGAGCTCATGGCTAGATTTATCCTCCCCATCCTGTCGATCCTCTGAAAAAAAAACACAAGAACAATCAAAGAGGAACCACTTAGTGTCCTTTCAGAACCAACAGAACAGCCCACGGCAGGGCAGGTAGCCCCCATGTCCAAACGGTTCCAGCTCACAGCAGCACCCATCAGATCATCCCTTCCCATTCCTCATGCCCCCACACCACCCAGTACCCCCCAAGGCACTTACTGGTGCCCAGCTTATCACTGAGCCTCTCGGCCAGCTGCCTGCCCTGGGCCAGCTGCTCCCGGAAGCCCTGGCCCAGGTAGTAGTCAATGTCGGTGCCGCGAAGGAGCTCCTCAAAGGAGCGCAGGGCATCGTGCAGGTGTTGGGCCAGGCTGCGGCTCACTCCACGGCCCTCACGCAGCGTTTGCCGCAGGTGGGAGAGCTCCCGGGCCTGGGCTTGGATCAGCGAGTTGTATTTCCTGTAGGGTTGGGAAGGAAGGGGTCCCCAGAGCTGCCTACATTACATAGCATGGACAGGTGCCATGGACGTGTGCACACCATCCAGCCCTGGGGCTCTGCAAGCAACCACTTCAGGCAACCCCTGCAACCTCCTGTAGCCCCCCCCATCCATCCCAATACACATGCCCATGCCATACCCTGGCCAAGTAGCAGACTGCAGCTCCTTGGGGAAGCCCCCCCCCAGCTTGGCAGGAGGCAGCTGTGCCTCGAGGAGTGCTACACGGTGCACCAGGTGCTCCAGGTTGCGCTGTGGGCACAGGGTGCCATGGCTGTCTGACTGCCAGCCCTCGTCCTCATCGGTGAGGCTGTGGGGTGGCGATACCGGCACGGTGGGGCACAGCGGGGGCCGCTCAGGGCCTGAGGTGTAGCCACTGGTAACAGAGATGGAACGGGTACGGCGCTGCAGGCTCTGGATCACCTTGTTGGCATTGAGCAGCTGTGCCTTAAGATCCTGGATGTGCTGGCGCAGGGCTCCCACATCAGGCTGGGCCACAGCCTTCAGAGCAGCCTTGCCCACCCTGGGCAGCCCCGAGCGGTGTGGGGAGCCCAGCTCCTCTCCAAGGCTGGGCTCGCTGAACACATCTGGCTCCTCACACTCTGCAGAGGGGATAGCATCACTTCTCTGTGCCAAGCAGGCAAGGCATAAGGACCCCCAGTGCCCCTAGCTCTCCTTACCAGGGCTGGTGGTCTCATCACGGTCAGCTTCAGTCTCACTCCGCCCACATGTCTCATAGCCCAAGTCCTGAAAGTCCACTTGCACATGCTTGCTGAGCTGCTGGGCATGGGGCTCACCTGCTGGGCATCACCACACCAGCTCAGGGACCCCCTGCAGGTTGGGTGCATGCGCAGGGCATGCCGAGCTGGGCATACATCCCACCCACCCCTCCACTCACGGAGCAGGACGTGGTACTTCTCCAGCTGCTCAGCCTGTGCTCGGACCATTGCCTCAGAGGCAGCCAGCTTGTCCTGCAGCTCCTGGCACTGCTTCTGTGCCGCCTGCGAGTGCAGCTCCACACCCAGCCCTGGCCAGCTTCCACAGGGCACCATGCCCTCCACCTGCCAGAGGGGAGATGGGACCGTGAGCCCTCCAGCACTACTCCATTCCTGTTCCCATCCCAATCCCATGGCTGCAGCACTCACATGGCTCCCATCCCCTCCACCTGGGCTGCTGGGGCACAGTCTCTTGGGCGCGTCATCCTGGCACTGTGCCTCCAGTGCAGGGCGCTTGGTGGGCACAGCTCCCCTCTCTGCCAGCAGCCCCTGGCCATCCCCAAGGACACTACGGCCCTTCCGCTGCATCCTGCAGGGCTCTGGTGATGGAGAGTTGCCCAGCCCAGCCTCCTCTTGTTCCCCACTCTCCAGCAGAGATGTGGCTTCACCCATCCGCTCCTTCAGCTCTGCGTTTTCCAGGCACAGGCTCAGCATCGCTTTCCTGGGGGGCATGTGGTGCTGTGAAAGGCAGGCAGCAACCAGGACGGGGGGTGCTCCTCGCCCACCCACCAGCTCCCACGTCCCAGGCTCTTGCCTGATGTGAGACACAGAGGAGAAGCCTGCTTCCTCCAGCTGTGCCTTCAGCTCCCGCAGCTCCTCTTCTGCCCGCAGCTCCTGCTCTGCTGGGGCAGGGGCTGTGCTCTTCTTCTCTGTGCCTCTGCTTTCCTTAGGAGCCCGGGAACCAGTCTGGAGGAACAAAGGCAGATAGAGACATTTTCAAAGGGACCAGACAGCAGCACAATACCTGGCTCTACAACCCCTGTTCACCATGCCATGCTGCCCATGCTTACCTGCTGGGTCATGGTGCTGTGAGCCACCTCTTCCTTAGTGCTGGTAAAGTCAGCATCACCAACCTCTGTCCCTGCAGCCTGACCTAAGGGACAGCAAGGTGCTCAGACCAGTGGCAACAGCAGTACTGCCACTGTCTACATGTCCCCAGCAATATCCATGGCCACCGCAGGCAGCCCTTGGGCAGGTGCCTGCTCTTGCACATGCCTGGTGCTGGGGCACCCCAGCAGGATGAAGGTCTCCCTTCCATCCCTGTGACCTGTCACTTCATTCATGATGGAGCTCCCACTCAGCACCATGCGCTGCCCCAAGGAGCAGACCATTCCAGCAATACCACCCATCCCATCTCATCTCATCCCCTCCAATCACTGCTTCTGCAGCAGCTTGAGCTCACTGCATCAACACTCATGTGCACGACCCACTCACTCAGCAACGATATCCTCAGCTATGGCCACCAGCAGCAGCACCTGATGGGCAGGAAGTCTCACTAGCATTGCCCTAAACTACCTTGTGCAACTGCCCACCCCACCTCAGCACCACTGCTATGCATACCACTGGGTTCTTTGTGTGACATGTACTGGCCTTACAAAGCTACAGCACAGCCATAAGGTCACTTGTATCCCATAGCCTAGCACACAGAGGCAACAACACACAGAAATGTGCACAGGGGGCTGGGGACTATTCTGCCCAACAAATCAGGCAGTGGGTACACTTTTCTGCTCGTTCCCAGTGCCTTAGTGTGTGAGCCCACTCTCTCACAGTCCTCCAATGCAGTCGCAGAGCCCAGCCTGCTCTGCTGGTTGGGGATGGGTCAGGGCAGTGACATCCCTCCCCAGGGAGATAAGAGCCTGGACAGTTCGCACAGCCACGCAGGGTCAGGTTCTGTAGCCCCCACCAAGCTCTGCAGAAGCCACAGCCACTTACCCTGCAGGCAAACCCATGCTATCCGGGCTGAAGCTCCCAACTGAGGGAGCCGAGCATACATAGGGAACGCAGAGGAGATGTAAAATCTCACAAGTGAAGGAGAAACCAGCAGGAAAGCATATAGTTACTAGAACAAGCGCTGAGGACCAGCCAGGAATACACCTTGCAGTAGGGAAGCACCTGAACAGTGGCACCATCAGGAGACCCATTCATGAAAAGCAACTGGGGGGTGGGGTGGGGGTGCCAAATAAATAAATAAATAAACAAACAAACAAATCAGGAGCGATTCCCAGCCTGGGCAGACAGCGCCCCACGTGGCAGAGTACGTTCAACAAGAAAAGACACTGACAGCTACCACACTCCCTTAAGGCAGGAAGAAGCAGCTGGAAGAGGCAGTAGCTCCCTTAAAGTGGCATCCAGCATAGCCAAAGCACAGCCCTGTGACCCCTCAGGGACACAAAGCCAGCAGATGCCAAGCCACCCAGTTCAGTGCTTGCAGACTTGTGCTCAGCACGGGGACACAGCCCTTGGGCTGCTGGCTGCGCTAGAGCAGGAGGAGCACCTGCACGGGGCACTACAGGCAGAGAAGCAAGGCAGAGTGGCTCACAGCCAGCATAGATGCCTTACGGACATGGGAGTATCACCTCTGCCAGCACTTGGCACACTGCTCCTCCCTGCAGTTCTCAGCTGAGAGCACAAATCTCAAATGAGGTGAAAAAAAGGGGGGGAATTGGGGGAGGGAAGGGGAGGAAGAGGGGGAGACAGGTGCTGACGAAAGCAGAGAAGCATGTGCATGGGACGTTCACCAAGTGTTTGACCACTCCACAGAACCCAGAGCACCCCAGGATGCAAATTCAGGGCTCCCCTGCACTCCATGTAGCACTTGTAAAGGGGACAAGAGATGCACCCTGAGCTTTGTATATCACAGACTTCTGTACTTGAAGGAAAGGTTACTGGCTGCAGGACTTGCCCACAGTATTGGCTGCAGTGGAAATTTTCACATCCTTAGGAACAGGGGGTGAGAAACAAGACTCCAAAGGGACTGAGAAAGGAAAGACCTCCACAAAAGGCTGTGACACAGCACAAAGCACTGCACAGCTCAAAAGGATGTTCTTAGGCATGGGTTTCTCAAGCTGGTCCTTCTGCAGGGCAGAACAGTACACAGACAGGTATACAAAGGATAAAGCAAAGCCCAAAGAAACACAGTAGAAAACCTGGGACAACTCTGCTTAAGAGTGATCCCTCTACACCACTTAACATCAGCGATGGTAGCAGGGACAGATCTGCAGTAAAACATGAGCATAACAAGAGCTGGGAGCTGCCAGAGCACCAGCCGAGGCCAAGCAGCCTGCACTGGGCCCTGGGCTCCAAGAGACAGGCAGAAAGCAGAACCAGGATGGATGAAGAAAGATGGAAAGATAAGGAAAAGGACATAGAGGCTCCTACAGAGTGAGTGGCAGAAGGAGAAAGAGATGATCCTACAGAGAGAACTGAGAGGAAGAGAATGAGATGAAGCAAGAAAAGCAAGGCTAGCCAGGTACCAGAGCTGCCCAGCAGCACCAGCTATGAGCCCTCAGGCCACACGAGGACAGATGAACTCACCATGCAGCTAGGCGTAGCCCCAGAGGGGTGCTGACCTGCTGCATGTGAAGGGAGAGCCATCCTGTCTCCTATCCCTGACTGAGTCAAGGAAGACCTCAGCAGAGGTGCAAGGTGTGAGTTGTACGATGTGTGAAGCAGTCACAAGCTGTACAGCAGAGAGGTTACAGGTCCAGAAGGCAGAGCCCAGCAAGATGGAGCTCTTCTGCTCCATGTTCTGCTTCCCCAGCAAACAGAAACATGTTCAAAGGCACAGATTTTGCTCCTGGCACTTTGGGAAATGATTTAATATGAGGAAGCCAACTCAAACACTTGGGAAGTGCTTGGGATATTGGAAACATTTCAGTTCTTACACCAGCCCCAATACTCCTAGGAGAAGTGAAAGACGTCCTAGAAGTTGTACACAGTGGTGCCAAGTGCACTTGGTCCCTAGCAAAGCAGAGGAAGGCCTGGTCCAGTGGGCATGTGGAACCTATGCATGAGATGTGCATGTTACAGACAGGAGCAGACCCAGCCCAGGCTCTTACAGCAGGGAGGAAGCTTTCCTGCAAAGGCACTTACAAGTGAGACTGTGGCAACTTACAATCAAGGGGAGAAACAAAAATAAAAAACTAATAAAAAAATCGGTGAAGTCAATGCTGGAGTAGGATTTGGTTTGAACATAATTGCTGGTTCTACAAAGAGACTTGTGGAAGAAACCCTATGCAAGTGCCATCAGGTCTTGCAGCCCTTCTCAAACTCTGTCTCTGGAACCCGTATCTCCAAACACTCCTTTTGTGCCAGTAGCCATCAACCCAAGAGGGTGATGTCACTGGGTAGAAAAGCAGGGAGGGAATACAAAAATTCACACTCATGCACTTGGGAGATGAGAGAGAACATTTGGTGTTTCCTTCAGAGAAAGGGAATCTTTATTTGGCCCATAGGGTAGGGAAAAGGGAAAATGGAAGGAAATCAACTAAAATGGAATGATCTGAATGTGCAAATACATCAGCGGGCACCGGGGTGAGTCAGACAGGAACATACATGAGACACAGGTGAATTGCACTGATCGCCATTTCCAAAGCAGCTCAAAAATAAAACAAAAAACCCTGCACCGGTTCTATCTTAGTACCATTACTAAGTACCAAAGCAACCCTCCCAGAGTCAGTGAGACAGGCTCGCTCAGTTAGTGAACCATTTCCGTGGCAGGCGGGCGAGCGCTAGTGCTCAGAAGGCATGCTGGGGTAGGACTCTCACACGCTCCTGTTCCCCACCTCCTATGGGGCCCTGTGTCTCCAGCCTGCTCAAACGCTCCAAGCTTCTTCCAAGAGCTTCTTCCAGTTGTCCCCGGAGCTCTTGGACCCCTTCCAGCTCCACCTGCAGAGTGCAGTCTCTCGCAGCGCTAAGCAGACACACCACACAGAAAGGAATAGGGTTAGATAGGTGCAGCAAGTGCACACCAAATTGGCTCCTCCATCCAGGACTTTCACTTCCCCCAGGCACAGGCCCTGCACACTCCCATAGGTGGCTCAGACACCTCTCACCTCTCCAGTGCACAGCCATCCCCAAAAAAGGCTCCAGTCCGTGCTGGGGACCCCTAGTCACAGCTGTTCTTCAATACTTACTGCAGTACTTCACGTACATGCTCTCTTGCTGTCAGGTAGCTCAAATATCCCAGAGGCTGCAGCCCCATGAAGGGCAGGGGATTAGCATGGAGGACAAAGAATGCAGTGGTATGCCACTGTGGGACAGCCTCCTCGATAAGAGCCTAGAGAGATCTTTATCAACCCAGCAGTTGGTGAGGAATTTGGCAGGGTGAAAACAGCAGCCTCTGAAAGGTAGCCATATGCGGGTGGGAAACTGAGCAGGGAGTGAGTAAGCCAAGGAACGGGGATGGAAATCCCAGGGCTTGAACAAGAAACAGCAACGGGAGGAGGTTATATATCATTTAAAGCTGGCCACTGCAATCTCTTTAAGGGAAAAAGGCAGCCTAAGATCTGGACTCCTAAAACAATCATTGCTTCACGGGTTGCCCCACTGGCCCACACACACAAATCCTGGCAACAAGCAGGGCAGCATGGAGCCGAGGCAGCTTTGCTTACCTGTCTGGGTGTGTGTGAAACTTTACCAGGCTGCTGTAGAGCTGCCTCTCTGCCTGGAGAGCCTCATTTAGCCGATTCCTCTCAGCCACCAGCCCTTCCAGCATCAGCAACAGCTGGTCAAAGGGAACAGACAAGATGTAACACTGAGATAAATCAAAGGAGGCATCTGGCTGCTCAGGGATACAGTGGTTTCTCCTTCCAGATGCACCAACACCTCTCTTGCTTGTACAGAAGCTATTGAGTATTGCCAACACTGGACACCACTCCCCAAAAGTCTATGCCCTTGAAACAAATGCCAAAGGGAACCAGTGCTTTCTATTCTGTTATATGCAGCCAGCTCTGAAGAACATGCACACCTCAGCATATCCAACAGCTGAGAATAAAGCATTGTAACTGAGCACCAGATAAAACACAAACACATTCAAACTTGCCCTGCAGGACACACTACCTGCTGCCTTCTGTTTCCAGTAGCCTCTTGTCCTCTCGACTCTGCTATGGCCACTTTCTCGCGGAGTACCAGCACTTCTTGTGTCAGCCTTTCCACTGCCGGAATTTCTTCAGGATCTACCAGCTGCATCTGCAGATCCTGAAAAGCAAGAGGCAGGAGGGATCTGTGGAGAAGGGATCAATAACAAGGACAGCTGGAAACTTGTGACCCTCCCTGGAATGCAGTTACCAACATATTCCAGTGCTAGAGAAGACCTGGGTCTCCTAGGAAAGAAATGCCAATGCATCCAGCATGTATTAACATAAACAACTGCTTGGAGCAAGAATGAAGAAGGAACACAACATCTGTTTAAAGTGCTCAAGAAAGTTGCAATCAAGGAACAAAAAGTCTAATAATGACACTCTCAGGATTTGGGGCCCATAACTTCCAGCTCAAGACAGAGGGCTGTTGGCAAACCAAAAGCAAAATGATACACAAACAGCCACGTTGCTCTGAAGAGGCTCCTTGCAGTAGTAGAGGTACTTGGTCATGGCTATCACAAGCAGCCTGCAGCTTGGTTTCTGATGTCTTGCCATTCATTGGAAATGAGTGACCACGAAAGACAGGATGCAGGGAAAGCAGAGACTCCACTGCAACAGTCTCAGAAGAAGCTGACCCAGCACAGCATGTTATCTCACCTTGATGAGGTCCTCTTTGATCTGGATGCTTCTGGTCAGAGACTCTATATCAGAAGCCTGCACCTGCAACTCTTCCTCCTGTGTGGTCACAACAGACTGGAGAGCAGCAAGTTCCCGCTAGGAACAAAAGAGGAGTGTGTGAAAAACTTCAGAAAGGTAAAACTGCACTGCAAGCTGCTGCTCCATCTCTCACTGATGCACACTCATGATGGGGGGTCCAAAACCTTCATGCGGGGCAGCCCAAGGGTCTCCTGTAGGCAGGAATACTGCCACAGGCTTCAGCACAAACTCACTCTGCTTTCCCTTTCCTTCTTTGCCATTAGCTCCAGCTCCTCTTTGGCATTAGCAAGATCCTTCTCCAGTTCTGCCGTTGATGCTGCAATTGCAAGGACAGTTTGATTACTGCAATGTTATCATGTGTCAGTTGCTTCCTCTGACTGCAAGATTAGACAGAATCTCTCTTCGAAAAGACCAGTCCACAATGATTACACTCCCCACCACACTGCCTCTTACTAAACACTCTTCTTCCCTTCCTGACTCTTAAGCAGCAGCCCAAGATAACAGAAGTATCCCAGGCCTCCTGTCTTCACCCTGGCAAAGATGACATGTCCTGGCCTTAGAGCACAACCCAAACCAGCCACGTTATTCTCATCCCTATCTGAACCACTATGTCAATCCCTTCACGACTGCTACACAACTGCTTGCACTGAAGTATCTCACTTCAAATCAACCTCTCTCTTTTCCACACACCCACTCCCAAGACATCCATGAACCATCACTCAAAGGAGAGGCACAGCTTTATTTCAAAACATTTGCTCTCGCTCAAAGCTCTTCACTCTCCAATGGTTTCATGTAAGTATGCTTGCCCCACAGCAAGAAAAGTCCTGGTCTTGTTTGAGGACCCTGAGAGAAGCTGTCACTCACCTCCTTCTGTCAGGCAGGTGTTGTCCTCCTGTGGAGGTCCAGCAAGGTCTGCAGCTCCACAAGCTCTTTGCAGTATTTCCTGAAAACACAAAGGCCTCTAGGTTTGCACCTTTACAGGGAACCTCACAGCTTCCCCAGGGCTCTTAAGACTGCAGCAAACCTGCTGGCTACTTTGTCGATGCCTCTGAAACACGACAAAGCAATGACAGTCAGCCAGTGGGGACAAGAGAGTTGCACACAAGATGGAAGCTGTATGTTTGGGCAACAGGGCTCTAGCCTTATTTTATTTGGCACTAAGAGGTTGCTGGCAGCAAGCTTCTTTATAGTCAGGATTAAGCAAGTCAAGTTTCACTCAACTGCAGCAACCACATCTTTCAACTGAGATTCTGTACAGACCTATATCTTCATCCAAAGACATGGCCCAGAGGAACTATGCAGGTAGGAAAACACAAAGCTGTGCCCAAATACACATATTGGGAAGTCTCCAGATCTCATTTTCATCCCAGGAATAGAAGTGAGCCACCTGCTTGCAGCTGCTTAAAAACTTTCAACATCTCATCTCACCAATAAACCATTAACAGCTGCTCAAGCAGGAACATGGCTTATGTAGCCTTACAGTTGCGCTCAGCCTCAAAGGGTTTTTTAGCAGAGCTGCTTTAAAAATACCAACCCCAATTGTGGAAGAGACAGTAAACACCCAGCAGGCTCTGCCAAGAATTAGTGAGACCTAAAATTAGCTCCCTTGTCCCCTCCAGTATGTGACAATGTCAGGAGGGAATTACAATACAGTGGCACAGCTCAGCCCAAGGAAGGACTGGGTCAGTGCTGGAAGGTCAGAAGGCAGATTTTTTTCATACTCACTTGTGCTTATTGCCTGATCAAAACAAGAGTGACAATGAGTGACAAAGTCTAGCGGAATCAAGGTCAGAGCAGCCAGGCAACATTTCTGCTCCTCAATTCTGCTCTGTCACTCCTAAGCCTCTCTCCTAATCCCACTTTCAGTACTACCATTCCCTGTGGCACTCCCCTCAGTAAGTTCCTCCTGTGGCAATGCACTCTCTCCAGAGCCCCAAAACCACAGGCAAAACAGAGTACGTGACTCTTACCTGCACAGGCTGTTGTCTGTCCTGCTTCAGCAGAGCATTACCAGGCGCCTGGATCCTGACAGGCTCCTTCCTCAACACATGCTGACGCAAGAGTTGTAACTCACAGTTTCTTTCAGCCAAAGCATGCACCATCTTCTCAGTAGTGGCCTGATTGAGCAAGGAAAAAAAAACCAAACCAATAGGGCTGTGACCTCAGCTTTCTTAGAGACTACAGGAAAACATCTTGATATTTTTCTGTCACTTGATAATAAAAGTGTTCTGCAAACAGTCTGGGAGCTACTGCTTCTGGTCACTCAGTTATTCCACTGCAACCCTCTCACTTCTGCTTGCCAGACAGCTACAGCCTCTCTACCTATCTACCTACTGAGGAACAAGTCTCTCAGTTTCCTTTTCCCACTTCAGAAGGAAAAAAAAGAAGGAAAAAAAAAAAAAGCAGGAGAGAGATGAGATGAGAGAGTGTTTAGCTTTACAGACTCCTCTTTTTTATGAAAGGAAACTTGATGTGAAGTATCTCAGTTAACACTGAATCGTATCCAGTGTGCAAGAGCAGGCAGAGCAGGAATTGTGGCATTACATGTCCAGGATCCTGCAGCAGTTTGACTGAAGTGTAAGTTGCAGTGCAATGAGCAGAGCTTTCTCAGAGTTCTGATCTACACAAGAAACAGCTGAGCCTTTCCTTCTGGTCTATAACACAGACCTACACGAGTAGCAACCCCATCATGGTCCCTCCACTGCCTCAAGACTGAGAATATGGATACCCAGGAGGATCCCCACCTCCTTCCCCATTACATATAAGCACTGACAAGCCACTCAGTGACAGGGATCTAAGAGCTGAACACTGCTACAAGTGCTCCTTATCATCATGTGACCAACCTAAAAGCAGCTTGGTGGTTCTCCAGCACTCAGCAGCTCCAGACAGACACCAGCAGTTACCAGACAGCGGCTTCAATACACTAACATGAGGCAGAATCATACACCCCAGTGTCCCCACTGCAGCACTGCACACAACTCACTTTGCTCCACTGCTCCTTGGTGCTCATGGCCTGCAGCAGCTCCCGGATTTCAGCATCATGCTCCATAGCTTGACGGTTCCTGTCACTGAGAAGCTCCTGCAGCATTTTTTCCTTACGCTGAAGACGTAAGCACAGCTCCTCTGCTACCTCACTCTGTCCTGGGCCCAGCTTGCACAGCAGAGTTGCCGTGAGCTCCTAGACAAAAGGAGAGGAAGGGAGAGATGGAGGGACATTGCTATGAACAAACTGCAATCTGTTCAGGGAGAAACAGCTCTTCAGTCCAGATGGAGCTAAGACGACAATGTTTAAGAAAGCACAGGTATTCACATGTGCTGAAAGCAGCCAGTTTCCAAGGTACCAGAAACCACTTAGCAACAGGCAGCCAAGAAGCTCTGGCCTTGGACCACTCTCTCTGCAGACAACCTGGCTAAATGCTTGAGAGTCTAAGCGAAGGCCTTACCTCCACTTCCTTGTTTCTGTCATGCAGGCAAGTCTGCAGCTGCTGAATGATCCCCTCCTGCTCCTTTTGCCTGCTGCAGGATTTGGCCTCGATCTCCTCTTTGAGCCAGCGGAGATTTTCACAGGTTGCTGACATCTGCTCTAGTTCCAGTGTTTTAGCTTTCAAGAGGCTCTCCAGGCTCTAAGGACAAATAGAAGGAGCTCAATCAGGGGCAGGGACCTTACCCTGAACAAAGACACACACACATCTCCATCCTTTCCAGGCACCGCTTTCACCTCTACATCCAGACCAGAAACATGAGAGCCCCAGGAACCTGCCCAGCACACAGGGACAGAGGAAGCCAACACCCCACAACTGCTCTCCCCGACAAAAGACTGAGCATTCACATGAAGCTTTGCCTTGCTCCACATCACAGCCAGGCTGGATTTGACACAGCCAGGTACAGGAACTCACATGAATGGTGGCCTCGTTGCTGGACAGGACGTTGCGCAGCCTGTCCAGGTCACCTCCACGCTCTTTTATTGAGAGACGGAGCTGTTGAAGCTCTTGTTCTTTCTCCTCTAGGGCACAGAACTTCTCATCTACTGCTCTCTAGAATGAGAATTGTGAAATACTCAGAGTGGGATAGAAAGGCTCTGCAGCTTATTGCTCTGCATGGATCACTTCAGCTCTCCCTTCCAGAAGGCTTCTCTGGAAGAATGGGTCGTGAGGAACATGGAGGTCAGCATGGGGCTGTACTATTGATGGTAACCCAAAGATTAAGCCACATGAAAAACAGGGATGTGTTACTAACAGGTTATGCTCACCTCCAGCGCAGCATCCCTGTCGCTGACTCTCTGCTGCAGTTTCTCCAGCATAGCATCCATGGCTGCAGAGCTCCTGCCCAAGCTTTGCTGGCATTGCAGAAGTTCCCTTGATTCCTAAAGAAGTAGCACACCGCCAATGCAGCTGTTAGTCCAGAAAACACCTGGACAGGAGATTGTGCATTTGACCTACTCCCTACATTAATGGGAATTAGAACACCTGCACCTGGTTGACTAGGGTCCATCAGGGCTCACCATGCTGTGAGCTGAGGTATTTGGACATCTGTACCAACTTCCTCACCTAGGGAACACAGAAGCATTTTTTTCCTTCCCTTCTTTGATAGGTGTGTATGAAAGGTACAGACCACCTTCTGCATCTCCAATACCAAAGGAGGAGGAGCAGGGGCCCTCGCTAGTTATGCTCAGTTTGAGTCTTTCTGAATCTCACCTGCAGAAGCTGCTCTTTGCGAGCCAGGTGCTGACTCAAACACTGAACCCTCTGTTCTTGGGCCTGCAGCTCACGGCACTTTTCCCACTCCACAGCCTGGATCTGCTGAGCCTTGTCCTGCAGCTCTGCTTGCAGCTGCTGTACCACAGCACGCAGCTCCTGTGAAGGAAAAGCGCACACCTTGGTGTTCAGTCCCCAACAGACCTATGAAGAGTAGCTGAATCTGAAGGAACCAAGAACAACAAGGACTGACAGGAGAGCTCTGCAAATAAAAAAATGCTCTGCAATACTGCAGCTCTCACATCTCAAAATATACTTTCATAGTGAAGTTGGAATTTATTTTCCTTCCCAGGAAATCCATCCATCTAAATGCTTTACCCTAAACACAGGCAGAGCTTTACAATCAGTAACAGCTATCCCACCTCAGCAGCAGATGTTAACTTTGTAACACTGCAAAAAGAAACAGGACATTTGTAACAGTACGAAGTGTACATGCCATAAAACACCCTCTATCTGTCACATGTCTCTGTGGATCGTAAATCCTCAGAAGGGAAGCCAAGGAGGCTAAAAATTCTCCATGCCATACTCAAGACAGGGTTAGTCAAGTGTGTCCACACCGGTGTAGGCAGAAGCGATGAATGAGAACAGAGTATTGACTACACTAATGCTTCTTAATTCTTACAACTGAGGAGACTTCCAGGCTGTGTGTGTGCCATACCTGGTTGTGTTTCCAGGTTGCCTCTCTCTGCTGCTCTTCTTCCTGTACCGTGGTCTCTAGGAGCTGAGCAGCCCTCTTGGCTTCAACCAGCTGATGCTCTTTCTGGCGCTGAGCTCTTTTCAGTTTCTGCACCTCCAGCTGCGTGCAGAAAAGTGTGTTCTGAAGATCAAGCAGTGCCACTTGCTGCTCCTGAGATGAAGGTGTGCTCTCTGACATCTGACAAGAGAGAGAAACTGAGAAATTGAACATTCACTTCACAAGAGGGATTTAAAAACCAAAATCCCTGCAGCACCAAACCAGATGTATTTCAGGCTTTCCCAGGACATACCTGCAACTGCCCCAGCTGGCTTCTGTGTAACATGTCCTGCAGCTTGGCCATTGTCTCATTTTGCCCTTCAATGACATGATACAGCTCTTCTGTCTGTGAATGAAAGGATGGAAAGCAGTCATCGGCAAGCCAAGCATAAACCCTTCCATTTCAAGCCTCCAGCATGGACTGTGATACATCAGTGCCACACAACACTAAGAGCTTTGCAGGAACTAATTTAATGAGATTTGGGATGCACAGAAACGGCTGAAGCATTTATTTTCAATCACTGCCTACACAGCTAGCTTCCAGTGAGCACCAACCCACCCGCCCTGCCCATCCTATACTAGTACCTCACTCTCCTTGCTCTTCAGGGCCTCGTTCAGACTCTGAATTGTATGATCTTGTCTCTGTGATGTTTCTCGTGCAGATTTTAATTCACAATTCAATTCATTCAGCTTTTCCTGTAATAACTGAACACAAAAAGATGTTGGTCTAATGCGATACATGAAACACCATTAACTCAAGTCCCACAGCCCAGGTATTCACCAGATCAAGACAAACAAGCCAAAGCCCTTCAGCACTGTTTGTGCTGGGTGGAGAGCAGCGAATAAACAAATCATTCTTTCCTCAATATGACTTCTCCAGTGCTTTTAGTCCCTCCAATGCAACCATCACGTGCAGGGTGGAGGTTCCATGTTTGGGTTCACACATCATGCTGCCTCCCACATACCATGGGACAGGCTTGCTCAGACTGCCCAGGACCCTTCCCAATTCCTAGCATGCATGCTCCCTCCTGAGGGAAGAGCTACTTCAGCTCAAACACTTCCCAGTAGATCTGAACAACAGAAAAGAAAAATAGGAAAAAAAAAAAAAACCAACAACAACAACAAACCACCCCATTTGGAGAAGCTACACATTCTAAAAACTGTTTATGCTGCTTCTGATGTCACCCAGAATACTGCAGCTGCACCTTTACCATCCTCCAGCCCGTCCTCTTGCTGCCTCATTCCACTACCCAGGTACTGTTGCAGCAGCTGCTGGTCTGCTGGCCGAGGTGATTGCACATTTGAGCCGACTACAGGATTATCTAGCCTCAAGTTCTGGCTTCAGAACAAAGGAATCTAAGGAGTGCCAGCATGCCAACAGCATGGCTACCGAGGGGAACTTCTCACTAGCTCCAATCTTTGATTTACAATCTGAGACACTTCTGCCTTAGACTTTTTTTAAACCTGAAGAGAGTAACATTATCTCAAATAGTTTTAGGACAGTTCTCTGCTTTCACCAAGTTGTACATGAGCAGTGCAAACTGTTAAGCAACTGCTTATTAGCATTTCTAAACATGCTGCCGTTGCCATTCTTAGTCGATATGCATCTGCTTTGGAACTGAATTAAGCCTCAGTTTCACCAGAAGCTGGTGCAGCCACAACCTCTTCTTGTTATTCATTAGTTCACACACCTGTCATGTTATCTCTTCTCCACCAGACACTCCCCCTAAACTGTTTAAACACTTCACCTGCATTTACAGAGCCTTGGGCCTGTTCTATTTCTCTGTCAACCTCAACCAGATCCAACAGCTTGCAGATGACCTCAGATTACAAATAAAGATTGTGTTCCAATGGTTTTGTTGTTGTTTTTGTTTGTTCTCTCCTATTGAACCCCTCTATTTTCCCCGTGGATGTAGTTTACCTTAGAGTTTAAGAGCATAACCAAGAACATCTACCCCTTGGAACACATGTTAAATTTGATCTGCTTCAAGACAGCTCAGCTTTCCTAGTAAATAAACTTACAGCCTTAAAAGCTAAGTGAAGATGTGATCCTCCTCTGCATTGATCTCCCTTAAAGCTTGCAAACAAAACAAAACAAAAGGCAGCAGCTGTCTAAAAAGGCAGGTGTTCTTCTCTCCTGCACCAGACTCAACTCATGCAAATCCAAGAGTGAGGGAAATAGCCCTGTGGTACCTCTGCTTCACCAGCTCTCAGAAGGCTCACCAAGCAACTGGAAAGTTCCTTCAAAATCGTGGTTTGCAAAAAATAAAATATGAAAAATTTACACAGCAGAGCTGGAGGAAAAGAAAAGCAAATGCTTTTAACTCGAGCTACAGACAGCAGCACTAAGATCCCCAGGCCAGCTCACACACCTTTGGCTGGAGGGGAGTTACAGGTGTCTGCCTCTGGAGAGGCCTAGGGGCAGCCTTCAATACTAACTACAACAGACTCGTTAGGCACTGAATTTGCTGTTTACAAATGAATACCTGGTTGGTAGCTTCAATTTGCTGGATTTTGCTCTGCGGTTCTGTAGCACATAGATTGGCTGTGCACTCCCTCGATGCAGAATCACCTGGAGCTGGCTTTTGATGTTCATCTTGCAGATTCTGGGGGGAAAAAGAAATAAAGAAGAAGAAAAAAAAAAAAAAGAGAGAGAAATGGTTCAAACCTTGCACTGTCATTTGGCAGCCCTTGCAGCATGGGCTCAAACGCCCCTCAGGGCTTTTGTCTCTCCAGAAAAACACAATGCCCATGTCTGCCTTCCCTTGGGTGGTGGTTGGCACCTAGCTGCCCTCTGCCTGACTTGGCAGGGGTTCCCTGCTGCCCAAGGCTCTGCTGAGACCGCCTGTCACTCCTCACTCCCTTACTGTGAACCCTCTGTTGGTGCTTCGTGGGGCCCTTCCTCACACCTCCCCATGCTCCAGTGCTTCAGCCCCACAAGCCATAGCAAATTCAGTGCCCCAGCTAAGAGATTTCACCCATGAGACAAACCCACACACTGAGAATGGGAACAGCACACTTTCTCCTCTACTTCCCCTTCCCCGCATTTTCCTCCTCCTTTACCACAGCCACCTTTGTCAGAAGCAGCACGCTTGTCCTTTTTTTTTTTTTTTTTTTCCCCTAAATCAGTATTTTGATTGTAATCTTTTCCTCAGTGCCCTTTCTTCAGCAATGCCAGCACCCACTAACTGAAACAAAACACTTCTATAAAAAACAAGGGCAATAATATCTGCACTGTCTAAACCTCACATCTGCACCAAACAGTGGGTAAAAGACCGGCTGTGAGAGCATAATGCCTCCCTGGCTGCCAGCACCAGCACCAAGGGCAGTGTAAGAGCGTGCCTGATGAGGGTTTGGCTCAATGGTATCTCCTTGGAGCTGCAGTGAAGGAGAAGCATTGTTGGTTTAAAGAAAAATACCCAAGAGGATGGTTATCTAAGGGATTACATGCCCCGGACACTAGATTGCAGCAATAAATGTAAAGTAGAACTGCAATTTCACAAAGCAATAAGGGCAGCGTGATCCTATTAAAAGAAAAAAAAAAAAAAAAAACAAAAACAAAAACAACAAATATAGAAGCACTTATGCCACACCCTGTACTCAAGCCAGTTACAGCTTGAGTGAGGTCACACCATAAGATGGTCAGGACAACACCTAGCAGGGGGATTCTTGGCAGGGACATCAAAGGGCAGAGGCTGAAACTCCCCAAATCCTTTCCAAGAGGAGGGTGAAACCCCCCCACACACAAGCCATAAGCACGTCACACTGACTGCGCCACCTTCTGTTCATACAGAGCCTGTTTTTATGCTGTAAATACACCCTTAGCTATGAAGACGAGCAACCAGCAACACAGCATATAGCAGCAGCGCCTACATCCTGCTTCACATCTTCATTCACTGGCTGCAAGGGCAACGCTTTTGTGAGGCAGATTAGTTTTCAGTGTCCTACATCCCGCCCTAGCAATTTCTTGAGCCGAGCTTTATGGGAAAAGCACAAAGCTCAGGAAAACGCCTGAGCAGATGGGGCAGTAAGCAGCACCCACAGAATAGGAAGCATAATTGAGCACAGCATCAGTTGCCATAGTAATAAACAAGCTTTTTCCTAATCCCTGAGGCTATCTGGAGAATTAGGCAGCACTAAGGCTGCTAATGCGAATGCAATTAGCCTGACATGGATATTCCTGAATTGAAGCTGAGTGGGGCCTTCTATTCATTACAGAAAGTGGTGAAGGAGTTACAAGTTCAGCTTTTGACTTCACCCTAATGACGATTTCATAAAAGCCAGCAGAACAGAGCAATCAAGCTGCATGAGGACCACCATCTACATAGCCAACAGGAGCATTTGCTGCCTTTTCACAACACCTGCCATTAATGGATGAACCTTTTCAAAGGATCAGAAAATAAACCAATTATCTAGAATACCAACCCTAAAGTCATCCCCTGGCACAAATCCACCTGCAAGGAAAACACCTTTTCCTCAAGGCACGCTCCACAGCTGCTTGCACAGAGCAGCACGCTCAGCTGGTCTGAGACCTGATCTGCAGAGCAGGGTGATGGTGGCAGCATGACAGGCAGGCTCCTGACATCCACCATTACCAGCACACAAAGAAAACACGTTTGGTGGAAAACACATGCCCAGGAGCTTAAAACTTTCCCTTTTGTTGTGGGTAAAAGTCAAATCAGCTTCTTAAAGAGAAAGCTATAAAGTGAAACTGGCATTCTCTCAGCAGAAAATGCAAACGCTTGCAAGGAGCTTAGAGCTTGCTAGCACACTGCATTCATTCAGAGGAGCTTCATTTCCCAGAACACAAAAGAGGAAAACAGATGACAAGAGAACAACAAGGGAGAGAGAACGCACACCTAAAAAGGACTGAGCTGCCTATTCTTAGCCCTTGGCTCAGCTACACGTGTCTATCTGTGTTATCTCAACACAGAAGAATGCCTAATGGTCCCAAGGGCCGAGCAGCAGTATGCAGCTCAATGGAACGGCTGCACAGTGACCTCTACCTGTACCCGCAGTGGCATATAATCCTCACAGAGGTCGTCCCACAGCTCTTGTAGTTCAGGAATCTCCAAGGGAAGACCCAAGGGAGCTCTGGAAAAGGATTTTCTGTCTGCATTCAGGAAACCAGAACCAGCATACGCTAAGCCAGCAGAAGCACTTCCATCTGCCAAGTCACCGCTAAGCCTGGGGGGAGGCAAGCTGGACTTCACAGGAATAGGCAGCCTGCTGCCTCGTGGGCTCTGGATGGGCTTGTAGTCTAACCCCTTGATCAAGCTGAGTGCCAGCTCCAGCCTGTTCCCACTCAGTGATGAGCTAGGGGTCATGCGGTCCTCTGCAAAATCGTCACATTTCCCGTTCCCCTTCACTCCCTTATCCACATCTTCATCCTTCTGCTGCGGAGCGCTGGCCTCCACTGTTGTGTCTAGGGACTCAACAGAGGATGCAGGCGTGCCCTCCTCCATGCTCTCCCCATCCATGGGCCCTCTGGCGCCAGCAGACTCCGCCGGGTCACATACAGACGACTCCTCATTGCCCATGCTCACTGACCATCGGCTGGACAGCCCACAGGAGATGCTCCTGGCCACTTTTCGTGGCACTTTGCAAATTGCTTCATAGTCGGCATCGGCCACACGCAGCGCGGCACAGCCCCGGCACCGCCGCGGGCGGCTGGCGGCTCCCTCCGAAGCATGGCAGCTGTGAGGCTCCAGGCCGTGTTCATCTTGGTCCGTCCAGTATTCGTACCCAGAATAAGCAAAGTCCTCCTGAAGGAGGGCAGCGTACCGCGCGTCAGGCAGGTTAGAAAGGTCCACAGTTCCATCTCCGGCTTTCTCATCCGCGCCAGGCTCTTCATTGTTCCTGCGGTACATGCTTGCAATGCAGAACTTGAGGCGGTCCTTTTCCAGCAGCAACTTCTGCAAGCGCTCGATGGAGAGGGCCTCGATGCGCGCGATGACCGTGTCGAACCTGTAGATGCGGTCCAGCATGAAGGCACACTTGCTGCACGCGAACTCGCCTCTGCCATCGCGGCACAGCTCCCTGCCCAGGACATGGGAGAGCAGCACCTGGAGGTTGAGCTTGGCCGTCGTGTGGAAGATCCATCGCCGCTGGTTGCCGCACAGCTCGCGGGCACAGATCCGGCAGGTTTCCTTCATTCTCTCTGCCGAAGGCGCCCAACCCTCCTGCCGGGGCTTCTCGAGGCGCTTCTCGAGGCGCTCCCCGAGGCCCGCACCACTCTCAGCGCATCCCCCGAGCACCGCCTCCCTCAGCCCCGCAGCGCAGCCCCCTCCACCGGGCCACACGCCGGGGCTCCCGGCTCTACGGAAACCCGCCGCCCCTCGCCACCTCTCGCCTCAGCCCCACCACGTCGGGGCGGCTCCTCTCCTCACAGCCCCCAGCCCTGAGGCCGCCCCTCTTCTCACAGCCCCCCTTTCTCCTCACAGCCCCCACCCTGAGGGTACCCTCTCCCTCCTCACAGCCCTCCGACCCCGGGGCTGCCCCTCACCCCGGGCTGGCCCCCCCGCCCCCGGCCCCGCCGCTCCGCCTCCCCCCCGAAGATGCTCCTGCCACGGCGGCGCCCGGCTTCTGGCTCAGATTTCAAGATGGCGGCGGGCGACAGCTCGGCGCGTACGCGGCGGCCGCGGTGCCTGCCGGGATTTGTAGTTCTTACTCCCGGCGAGCGCGCATGCGCAGTGCCCGCTGTGTACGCGCGAGGTTGAGCACAGCACAGTGCCATCCACAGCTGCAGAGTGCAGTGCTACTCTCAGCCCCAGCGCCAGCAGCGCCTGACTCCAGTACGGGTCCATGTGTCCTCTCCCGGTCCCATAGAGGACCACATGCAGGTGGCTCACGCACTGTCACCTGGGCCACCATAGGGCAGATGGCGCAGGCAGCTGCGGGGCCCCAAGGTGCTCTGTCACAGCCCAGTGTCCCCAGCACCACACCGCAGCACCAATCCCCAACACAGCAGGGTGAGGACAGCTCCAGCCATGCCCCACCGACAGCCACACACAGCCTCCAGTGCTGCACCCACCTGCCCTGCCGCAGCCTTGTCCCTCTGCTGCAGGTCACACCTCTCAGCCGGCAGCATCTCCTCCATACAGCCCAGCTCCTCCATCCTCCTGCATGCAGAGAACAGCGAGGGATGCTCAGCCCTGGAGTGGCACCGCTGAACCTGGCTGGAGTAGCACCCGGTGCACACCTACCTCTGGGCCACAGTGTCACAGCCATCTCCACTCCTGCTGTCCCCCTTTGTCCTCGTTGCCTCTTTCAGCTTGGCCACCAGCTCCTGGCACCGCTGTGCCTCGGCCTTGGCCAGCGCAGTGGCCTGCTCTGCCTCGCTACGGGCCAGCCTGGCCTCCTGCACAGCGCACATAGCTGAGTTCCATGTGGCCCCACTCCCCCTGACCCCACCACGGCCTGCTGCTCACCTCCTGCAGGAGCTGGATCTTGTTCTCCAGCAGCTCGTAGACATGTTCTGACTCCCGCTGACGCTCCTCATAATGCTGCCTGAGTGCAGCCTCGCTGCGGTTTGTCTGGTTCTCTGCAGCCACCCTGCCAGGCATGGCATGGCACAGAGTCATGGCATGGCACAGCATCATGGCATGGCATGGCACAATGTCACATGGCATGGCACAGCATCGCACGGCATGGCATAGCATCACATGGCATGGCACAATGTCACACAGCATGGCACAATGTCACATGGCACAGCACAGCATCACATGGCATGGCACAATGTTACACAGCATGGCACAGTGTCACATGGCATGGCACAGCACCATGGCATGCACAGCAGGGCTCAGCCTCACCCTCCCCCGGCAGACAGGTGCTGCCCTTTATTTTTGGCTGGTGTCAGGGCCGTAAGCAGAGCCCCACCAGCCACCCTCCTTGCTTGTCCCAGTGCTCACCAGGTTTTGTCCAGCGCCTGCTGCTTCTCCTGCAGCTCCCGCTTCAGGCTCTCCACCTCCACCTTCAGCTCGATGTTCTGCAGGGCAGGAGGGATGGAGCTGGCACTGTGCACACACGCCCCAAGGCCCTACACCACATCCAGGCCCCACACAGCACCCAGACCCCACACTGCTCCCTGTGCGCTTTGAAGGCAGTGAGGGGGCACACCCCTTGCCCCACAGCAGGGTGCTGGGTGCTTTTTGTCCCCATACCAAGCTGGGGATGCCCGCTGTCAGCAGGGACCCACCCACCCAGGACGGCTGTTGCAGCAGTTAGGTTGTTTATCATGCTGGCTTCCTGCTGCTGATAGCCCCATTTCAGGGCACAGATATGGGGTCTCCCCCCTGTGTGATGGAGCACGAACACGGGGTGAACCCCACGTGATGAGGCACAGGCATGGGGTGTCCGTCATTGTAACGGGGCACAGGGGTCTCTACCAGCAGGGAAGATCCTGCTCTCCCCATCCCATTTTCCTGCTCCAGTGAAAGGCAGTGAGAGGCAAACTCCCCCCAGCTCAACCACTCACTGGGATCCCTGACCCGTACTGGCAGCTGCATGCCCCCATCCCCAAAGGGACAGCATTGGAGGGATATCCCATCCGGTAGCACCTGCCCCATCCCTGTCCCCACAGGCGCGCTCACCCGCCGGTAGACATCGTCCCGGCTGCCCTCTCCCTTCTGCTGCACACGCTCCTCCAGGAAGTAAATGCGGAGTTTGAGGCTGAAGTTCTCCTTCTTGAGGTCGTTGAGGTGCTGGGACAGTGTGCGGTACCCGTTAGCCATGGCTGGTGCTCCATGGGGGGGGCATCCCGGCACCCCTCACATGGCGGCACCGAGCCCACGGCTCCCTGCCCGCACGCAGCTCTGGGACGGGTGCCCTCGCCAAGGCCCCTTCCTATTTTTTCCCCTCCCGGTGCTATTTGTGGGGACAGACAAGTGGTGAAACCCGAGCCCCGGGTGGCCCCCCGGACGTCAGCCAGGAGGGCGGTGAGGGGGAGCGCGGTGCCCCACGGGGACGGCACCGGCTGTCCCATCCCCTCCTGGGGCCAACAGACGCGTCCCGCGAGCACCCCCCCGGCCCCGGCAGCGGTCACCTTCTCGAAGTCCCGCAGGGTCTGCGTCTGGGCGAGGGGACCCTCCTCTGGGTCCCTCAGGGGACACGTTTGCACCGTGGGACTGGGATGGGGCTGAGCGGGTGGGGGGTGCAGAGTGCCCCCCGGTTCGGGGTCTTCGTCACAGTCACCCCACAGCCCTTCCATTGGGGTGTCCCCGTGGGACATGGCGTCCCTTCCTGTCAGGGGGCTGACTGTGGGGACGTCACTGCAGCTGGGGTCCCTGCGGAGAGGAGAGCAGCCCCGTGTTACACAGAGGTCCTTGGGGGGGAATTTCACCCATTTGCTGTGCAGCACAACAGCTTTGGAGAGGCGGAGATCTGATCAAACCAAATGTCACACCAAAGCATGGGTGTGCACGGGGGCAACATGCATGCACACGAGTGCTGGCGCACGTGGGACACGTCCACTCACAGTGCCCAGAGGGCCATGCAGATGGCGGTGCCCACTTGGGAGCACTTTAGCCCCATTAGCAGCCCTGACCCCCCCAGCAGGCAGCACGGACACCTGAGCCCCCCAACAGCCCCCCTCTATGTTCTCCCTGGAGGCTGGGGAGAAGGGCTGCAGGGGCCATGCTGGGTGCTCAGGGACAGCTGCTCCCCTCCTTCTCACAGCCCCCCCAGCAGCCCCAGGCACAGCGTGCCCTGCTGCCCGCCTGACTGCAGCTCACCCACTGGTAACAGCAGCCGCCATCAGGTTTATTTTCAGCATGGAAGTGTGAGTCATTTCAGGATTGGGAAAAAAGAAAACAGATTTTTTTTTTTTTCCTTAAAACAAAATAATCTGGGTGGGTTTTTTTTTTTTTTTTTTTTTTTTTTTTTTTTTTGTTTGTTTGTTTGTTTTTCTGAGTCCAAAGCTTTTTGGTGGAGTTCCCCAGAAGGCAGTGGGCCCCCCATGAGTGCAGTCTTCTGCCCTTAGCCTGGCAGCAGCCACGTGGTGCCATGGCCCTTGCAGCAGCCGCCTGCCAGGAGGAGACAGTCGAGTGCAATGACCTAAGGGGGTAAAGCATGGTGCCCAAAGCCCACCATACCCAAAGGCACAATATCCAAGGAAGCATGATACCCAGAAGCATGACACCCAAGGAGACCCAGTGCCCAGAAGCAATATGTCCAAGGAGGCACAGTATTTGGAGACGTGATAGCAGAGAAGGCAAGAACCTGGAGGTAAAATGCTCAAGAAGACACGACGCCCAGAGTCAAGGCACACCAAGACACACCATACCCAAGGAAGCACTGGATCCAGAGACTCAATATCCAAAAGCACAATATCCAGGAAAGCAAGAAGACCAAAGAGACACGGTACCCAGAAACACAACACTGAGACACAGCACCCCAAGACGCACCATACCCACAAGCCTGGTGTCCAGTGGGCATGATGCCCATGGCACCGTGCCCTAGCAAACACCATACCCAATGAGGTGCAGCATGGCACACGTGGGTGACAAAACATGAATGTGCCCATGGCTCCACAGCCCTGCTGGCACGAGGGTTACCACACGGCCCTGACTCATAGCACCCGCTGACTCACAGCACTGAGGAACAGCTTGGGGCCACCATAGCCACCCTGACACTGAGACCAGCCCTGCGGTGTCACCAAGGTGAGGTCAGAGGGCAGCAGCCGTGGCCCCCGTGGGAGAGCATCCCCCAGGTGCCCACCACCGCAATGAACCGGCGACTCACCTCCTGCAGCTGGATCAGCTCCCACGGGTGGGCAGATGGAGAATGGATGGACGGCTGCCCGCAGAGCCGCCTGCACACCCGGCAAGGCCAGGTGAGGCCGGGATGCAGAACGTGGCACGGCTCTGCCCGCTGCCTCGTGGCAGGGATGTCTCAACGAGGCCACCGTGGGAGGTGGGGCCGGTGCTGTGTGCGCCTGTGGCTGCGTGCAGCTATCCGCCTGCGGTCACGGCCCAGCACAAGGCCCCCATTGAGCGCGGCGGGACGGGGGGAGCGGAGCCGGCGGTACCCAGACTGCTGGGCGGGTCGGCTCCTGGTGCGGAGCGGGCACGGACTGAGGCTGGATGCGGGGACGGGCACGAGATGGAAGAGCAGGGAGGATGCAAGAGCCGGGGGAGATGGGGCCGGCTCCACTCCCGCACCACCTCCCCACCCTCGGCCTTCCAGCAGGGACACCAGCAACCCCCACCCTGCGTGCCGGGGTCAGCCCCGGCTCGGCCCCGCAGCGCCGGACGGCCCCGTCCCATCGCGCGGCAAAGCACCCGCTGGTCCCTACGGCATGCCCCGGCACCGTGCGTCCCCACGGCGCGCCGGCTCAGACTCGCCGTGACGGGCTCTCGGATGGGCAGCGCCGGCACCACGCAGCCCCGGGGCAGCAAACCGTATCCCGGCGCCGGGATCCTCCACTCGCGGCCCCACGCGTGTCCCGGTCCCTCATCACCGTCGCATCCCCCGCGTACCTCCCTCACCGCCGCTCACCTCCGCCTCGGGGCTCGCATCCTCTCGTCCGCCTGCGGGCTGCACCGCGCCGGGCCCCGCCGCACCGGGGGCACCGGGGGGCTCCGCGGGCAACGCCGGGCCGCCCCAGCGTGCGCCGGGGAGGCGGCTCTGCGGCACCGGGCGGCTCCGCCCGCCGCTGCATCCCTCCTCCTCCGCCTCCTCTTCCTCGTCCCTGCCTCCATCCTTCCCTCGCGCTCCATCCCTCCCTCCCTCCGTCAGCCGTCTCCGTCTCCTGGTGCCTCCGCCGGCAGCAACCCGACCTCCTGCCCTCAAAGCACCTTTACCCTTTCTCTGCCACTCCTATCCTGACCCAAGGACCCCCTGGAACATCCCTAATGCCCTTTCCTGGTACCACCCCTGCCCTCTCCCCACTGTCCCAGGGCCCCTCACCATGCAGGAACCCCAAATTGCTCTCCTCCATCCCAAACCCACGGCTGCCACCTTGTTGGTGCCTTCATGCAGAGACCACCCGGGACCCCAGCAGTGGGATTTAGCAGTAGGGGTACCAACCCTCTGTAGTCCCCGGGACCTCATCCAGGTCGTGGTCTAGTTGCCATCAACGTCACCAAGTGCCATATTAGAGGTGCCCACCACTCTGAGGGTGTTATATGGGACTTGGGGACTGCGTTCTGGTCTCTCCATGAGGTCGTGGGGACACACCAATGGGTACCTTCATCGCTCTCCTCATGTCCCTGCAAGAGCTGCGAGGTGCAACTCCTGCTCTGCTGCCCAGGAGAGGGCACCAACTGCCTGGGGAAAGCTGCACGCATTGCACTGCGGCGGTACCTTGGTCATGGCCTCGAGTGATCGCATGGGACAGGGTCTGCGGGGGCTGGGCTCAGCAAAGAGCCCCCGCCCGCTGCGAGGGGTGTTCCCTGCTTGTCCCCACAGATGCGGGGGGGACGCATGGTGTGGGAGCCACCAGAAAGTGACACCCAGATGGTGCTGTCCCAGACTTGGCGGGCGCCTTGAGCTCGATCTTAATGGTTAATAGGGGCCAGGGCCAGGCGTGGAGCTGTGCCAAGGCACTGGAGCGGGGCCTCCATCCACACATCCTGCCCTGAATGCCCCCAGCATATGCTGCGCATGGGGAAACCGTGCCCCGGCAATGGGTCTGCAGCCCCTCCAAGGGGCAGCACGGGGTCTTGCTGCGGGATGTGTCCAACCCCAGCCTTGACCCCACCTCTCATCCCATGCCAACTGCCCCGGACTTTCCTCCCTTTGGCGTCACGGTTGTTCCCTGGCTGCAGCTGCGGTGGGGTGCGCATGGTGCCACGGTGCACACAGCCTGCAGTGAGCGTGCCCTGCACTGCTCACATCCTGAGGTGTTGTCTCCATGACAAAGGGGACGCTCTCTGTTCCTCCCTATTCCCCCTGCCACAATCCATGCTGCCCCCCTCCAGGGTCAGCGCTTTCCCCACGAGGTCACCTGCACAGCCACCTGGCTCCCACCCCATGGAGGGCGTTTGCTGGGCGTCTCCCGTGCACTCCGTGCAATTGGGAGCCGGTGACAGGGCTGGCCCCGTGCCCCCAGCGCTTATCGGGGCATTGCTCAATGGTGGGCGCAGTGCTGGGGCAGTGCGGCGGTTTGCCACCACCTCCCTGTGGTGGGGAAACTGAGGCACGGCAGTGGAGTGGGAGGTACGTGGGTTGAGGGGGTGCTCGATGCTTTGGGGGCCCTGTTGGTCTCCCCACTCCGCCATCATAGCTGCTGAGGGTGAGGGGCTCGGGGGGGCCTAGGGGGGCTGGGATCCTGGGCTCGCAGCCACCCAGCGGCGATGGGGAGAGGAGGGAAAAGAGGTGGGATTATGGAAATGGGATCCAATGAGGCAAGAGAGCAGCCCGCAAAACATGCCCCGCCGGCAGCCCATTTAGTGCGGTGGGCAGCGCTCAGCAACCTCTTTGGCCGGAGCTGTGCGGACAGACAGTGGGCACGGACCCCCGACAGCCCCAACAGCCCAACACCAAGCGATGGCCTTTACCAAGCTGCAGAAAGTGCTTATCAGCGACAGCCTGGACCCCTGCTGCAGGGACATCCTGCAGGCGGGGGGTATCCAGGTGCTGGAGAAGCCCGGGCTGAGCAAAGAGGAGCTGCTGCAGGAGATCCGGGTGAGCAAGCTGGGGTCTGCTTATGGCTCAGAGCCCTGGGCTGGTGGCAACGGGTGGGCACAGGTGGGCGCCAAATGGGCACAGTGTCTGTCTGTCTGTCCCAGTGGAATGAGTGGGTACACCACAAGCACACAGTGGCGACATCATGGAACACTGCAGAACGGTGGGAGGCTGGAAGCCCCCTCGCCCAGTGGGTCACGTCCCCGCCTCCTGTGTCTGATGCAAGAATCCTGGTTGCTTTCACACTGCTGATCCCAGCCCCAGGCCTGCGGCTCTTCCCACACCACCCACCCTGCCTGCCATCCCCACAGCCCAGCCCTGACAGATGTGTGCTGTCTGTCCCTGCAGGACTGTGATGGGCTCATCGTCCGCTCGGCCACCAAAGTCAGCGCTGACGTGCTGGAGGCGGCGGGCAGGCTGCAGGTGGTCGGCAGAGCAGGCACCGGTGTTGACAATGTGGACGTGGAGGCAGCCACCAGGAAGGGAGTGCTGGTGATGAAGTAAGAGTGGGACCCACAGCCAGAAAGGAGACATCCTGCTGGCACGGGGCTGGGGGGTCAGCACAGTGCTCAGCCTCCCTGCGGGTCTCTATCCCTATGGGGAGGTCACATGGTGACCCCACTCCCTGTCCCCAGCACACCCACCGGGAACAGCCTCAGTGCTGCAGAGCTCACCTGCGGCATGATCCTGTGCTTGGCCAGGTGAGTGCAGGGCTGTACGGGGTGGGGTATCCATCCCACAGCCCCCAGCCCTGCACAGACTGTGCCCCCCTCTTGCAGGCAGATCCCACAAGCAGCTGCATCTATGAAAGAAGGCAAATGGGACAGAAAGAAGGTATGGGGCAGGTGCAGTGCCTGGGCGGGTGCGTGCTGGGAGGCCCCTGCTTGCTCACTGCTCTCCTCGCCCCTCAGTACATGGGCATGGAGCTGAACGGGAAGACACTAGGCGTGCTGGGGCTGGGCCGCATCGGCAGGGAGGTAGCCACACGGATGCAGGCTTTTGGCATGAAGGTGAGCAGCAGGGCAAGGGGCAGTGGTGGGGAGCAGGCTGGGTACAGCTGTGAGCCCCTGCTCTGCCCCAGACCATCGGCTATGACCCCATCATCACCCCCGAGACCTCAGCTGCGTTCGGCGTGGAGCAGCTTCCGCTGGAGCAGATCTGGCCCCGCTGTGACTTCATCACAGTGCACACACCACTGCTGCCCTCCACTACGGGTAGGGTGATCTGGGAGTCTGGGGGTGCTCTGGGGCTTCCCCCGTATCCCCATCCCTGATGGTGCTCCCTGCAGGGCTGCTGAATGACAGCACCTTTGCCAAGTGCCGCCGTGGTGTGCAAGTGGTGAACTGTGCCCGGGGTGGCATCGTGGATGAAGGAGCACTGCTGCGGGCACTGCGCTCAGGGCAGTGCGGAGGGGCCGCCCTCGATGTCTTCACACAGGTGAGAGGGGTCCCCCTGAGGCCATCACCCAAACTGGGCTAGGCAGCCCCCAGGATGGCACGGGGCTGAGACCAGGGCTGTGTGCAGGAGCCCCCAAAGGACCGGGACCTGGTGGACCACCCCAATGTCATCTGCTGCCCACACCTGGGTGCCAGCACCCGGGAGGCACAGAGCCGCTGCGGCAAGGAGATTGCCATGCAGATAGTGGACATGGCCACTGGAAAGGGGCTGGTCGGCGTGGTGAGTCCCCTGGTGCACCTCAGAGACCCCACGAGTGATAGATCCCCACTGCTCATCCCGCTTCTCCTCTCAGGTCAATGGGCAGGTGCTGAGCAAAGCCTTTGCGCCCCAGACCAAACCCTGGATCACCGTGGCCAGGGCACTGGGCATGGTGCTGCATGGCCTGGCCAAGCAAGCGACGGGCAATGTGCAGGTCTGCACCCTAGGTGAGAGGTGGGCAGGTGTGCTCCAGCACAGGGACCCAAGGGGATGCACTGGGTCAGAAGGCAGGAGGTGGTTGGGTGATGGGATGAAGGAGTCATCCCATTCGTGGGATGGATGGGATAGTGGGAATACAGATGGACATGAGCTGATCACAGTACTGATCCCAGGAGCCCCCCTGAAGGATGCCAGCAGCTACCTGGCACCTGCTGTGGTCTCAGGCATGCTGGCTGGAGGAAAGAAGGAGGCGACCCTGGTAAATGCCATGCTGCTGGCCCAGGAGGCTGGCCTGAAGGTACACAGAGTGTCAGCCCAATGCCACCACATCCTATCCTTCCTTGGTATAAGCCCACAGGGCACTGTGCCCTCAGGGGACATCCCTGTAGGATGCAGGTGCTGAGTGGCCATCTCCCCCCACCAGGTCACAGCCTCCCATGGTGACACATGCACTGAGCCTGAGGGCTTGCTGCAGGTGGCTTTGCAGGGCACCCCGCACCGGGTAACAGGAACAGTGCAGGGCAGCACTCCGGTGCTGCGGGAGCTCAACGGGGTCACCTTCAAGCAGCCGGCACCACTGGTGGGCCCTCTCCTTATCTACAGAGCCAAAACATCTGAAACAAACACGCTGCCCACACTCGCTGGTAAGCTTCTGGTGTCACCACAAGCAAAGGAACAGCTGGAGGGATCTCCACAATCAGCCTGGAGTCAAAAGGAAGACAATGCTGACAGGGCATTGTGTGCAGAGACAGGAGGGGTGGTTTGGTTACAGGGCTGGGGAATTGGTAATGCAGTGGCACTGGCTGCCCAGGGGTTGGTGGGGTCACCGTCCCTGGAGGTGTTCAAGAACCATGGAATTGTGGCAGTGAGGGACATGGTAGAGGTGGGCTGGGGTTAGACTTGGGGATCTGAGAGGTCTTTGCAACTGTAATGATTTCACAGTTGTATGACTTGGGGCAAAGGAAAGGAAGAACATCATAGAGGGGATTCAGGGTAGGCAGAGCCCTGCTATTCATGATCCTACACCACTGTGGGGTCCAGGTACCAGAAAACAGGCTGCAGTTCTGACCTCTTTCCTCCTGCCCAGGGCTGCTGGGGAAAACAGGGATCCAGCTCCAGTCCTACCACAGCTCCAGTGCAGTGTCGGGGGAGCAGTGGAGCATAGCCGGGCTCTCAGCCCCACTGTCTGAGCTTGCTGGCCTGAAGCCATGCACTACAGAAGTCTTCCAGCTCCACCTGTAGCCGCCCCTTGACAGGGAAGGACCTGGAGCCTCCAGCACCTGGGGGAGCATCGTGCTCAATAAAGCATCCAGGAATGAGCATGCTGTGCCTTGTCCATGCATCCCTACCTTGTGGTGTCCTTCCTATCCATCCCTAAACCCTTCTCGATGATGTCGCTCATACCCAACTCCACATCATTTCCTGCAGACTCTGTTCTTCCTGGCTCCATCCCCAGTGCTGCCCCCACCACCTTCTAGCACTTTTTGCTCAAGGGTGCAAAGGTCTTTCAGGCTCTGCTGCCCTGCTGAAGTCCCCTCTGGCCACAGCCTGGGCAGTGCTCCAAGATGGGCTGAGCCTCCTACGTCACCCCACTTCTACCCATGGAAGCTATCCCCTGGGGATGCTGGCAATTGTGTATTGCCACCTGTGTTGGATCCAAATCATTAGGCAACCTGAGTATACGTGCCATTCTCCTCAGGCACATGTGGTGTACAGGGATAAATCTCACCTGGCACGGAGGTGATTCAGGATGGGTTTAGGGGCAGGAGGGGAATACATGGCACTGGGTAATGTAGACTGCTTTGCAATAGGGAGCCAGAGCAGAGGTATTGCCCTTGCATCCGTGCTTTATTCCCCACACTGCCTGCGTTTTCGCAGAAAACACTGCTTGCTCCGGGACCCGGATGGCTGCATTCACCCCTGTGCCTGTACGTCCCCCCGATGGCTGCCCCTCTCTGTGCCCTACACGGGCTTCCTGGCGTACTGCCGGCGGTACTTGTCGTCCACCCGCTCCAAGTACCAGGTGCCGGGGAACAGGTCTGCCTGGGAGCCGTGCGGAGTGTGGTTGGCTGTGGGGAGAGGACGTGAGGCTCAGTGGGGCAGCCAGACCCCGGCAGCAGGGTGCCCCCCAGCCCTGCTCACCCAGGTGATGGGTCTCCTCCCGCCGCTTCATGATATCGGCAAAGTCCTGTGGGGCCACGCGCTTGCGGGCGTCCAGGCGGGTGGGCAGATCAGCCAGGCTGGAGAGCAGCTTGTCCAGGGGGGAGCCTGGTGTGAGGAGACCACGGATGAGACACCACCCATCTGTGCCCTCCCGGCTCTCGGTGCCCCTGATGTGGGACTCACCCGGAGCAGCATCTTGCGAGACACGGAGGGAGAACATGCTGGCGGCCAGCCCTGAGCCGTAGGAAAAGGCACCGATCCTGGAGCCGGCCAGGTCCTGAGCCGAGCACCTGCAGCCATTTGAGGTGAGGGGTTAGAGGAGATACAGGGCTCGATGCACCTCAGCCAGGAGGGCCCTGGCAGGCTGGGCCAGATTAAATTGCAACCATTGCAGGAGGAGATAAGGGAGGCTGTGCTGCAGGGGACAGCAAGCAGGGAACAGTTGGACACAGCAGGGGCTGGGCGGGTGTCTGCCCCCACCACGTCCCAGGGCCGTACCAGGCACTGCAGCCCTGCACGAGGCAGCGAGTGGCTCAAGGATGGGCTGACAGACACAGCAGTCGCACCGCCCTCGTGCCTGGCTGTTCCCATGGCTCCTTCCCAGCCAGCAGTGGGGGATGGCCGTTCTCTGGTCATGAAAAGGGGGTTTTCATCCCATAGCACTGACAGAAGGGCTTTATGCACTCCAGCAAGGCGGCATGGAAACGCTGGCCAGGGGACAGCACTGGGCTGAGTGAAGTGAAAGCTGGGCCATTCCCAAAATGGCGTCCTCCACAATGACATCCCACCAAAACAGCAAACCCTCAAATGGCGACCCCTCAAAATGGTGACCCCCTGATGCCAGCGCTGCAGACTCACTGAGCCAGGAGCGAGGCCAGGCAGCCATACATGGACGGCGTGTACATGTTGCCATTGCGGGAGGAGAGCAGCAGGGAGGGCTTGGTCTTCTGGTTGAAGATCTCCTGGCTGGCCGTCTGGAAGGCCTTCTCCACCTCCTTGCTGGTGTAGGTGTCCTCCAGCTTCATGCCGCTGCATGGAGAGAGGCGGGCTGTAAGCATGCACGGGAAGTGAGCAGAGGCATCCTCACTGCACTGAGGGACACCCACCGGAAGGGCTGCAGCCCCTTGTAGAGTCCAGAAGCCGTGTCAGGGCTGGGGGCGGCCAGGAAGTCGTTCAGCAGCAGCCGCCCCACTGACTTCTGCACCAGCTTGCAGAAGGGTGTGTGGAAGATGATGAACTTGAAGTCATCAAGGGTGAAAGGCCGCTGGATGCCAGCTGGAAGGCAGAGCAGGAATGTCAGTCGCCATCGGGTGGGATGTGCGGCCATCCGAGTGCCACAGCATCACCCCTCACCCTGCTGCCACTGGCTCTCTGCCTTCCTGCGGTACACGGCGTAGCAGCGGTCCAGGGCCCGCAGGTAGCACTGGATGGAGAGGGGACCATCCACCACTGGGTATTCTGAAGACAGGTCAGGCTTGTAGAAGTCATAGGCGTGCTCCATGTGCGTTCCCCGCAAACCTGGGGACACAAGTGAGAGCTGTGTGTTGGGGATCTGCTCGCGGGTCCTAACCACCATGTCAACCCCACCTTTGGCCCAGTCACAGCCAGTCAGATCCCCATGGAGCACTGACCTCTCTCCAGCACCAGAGGGGCGTTGGGTCCCACCAGCATAGCAATGGCACCGGCACCTCCTGTGGGCCGTGCGTTCCCCGTTGCGTAGACAGCAATGTCCCCACACACTACCACAGCGTAGCGTCCTGCAAGAGGACAGCAGGGATGACAGTAGGTGGGGCATCCCCATCCATCCCGTGGTCCCAGTACAGCCCACCACTCACATCCCCATCCCCTGGCCTACATGGGTGAGAAAGAAAGGTGGAGGGATGACAGTAGGGCAGCATCTTTCCCTCATGCCCCAGTACACCCCCCCCACACTCAGGCACCCCCCAGCCCCATGCCCACCGTCCCAGGCACTGGACTCGACCCAGGAGGCTGCGTTGAAGAGCGAGGCTGTGCCGCCATAGCAGGCGTTGGTGGTGTCAATGCCCTCCACATCAGTGTTGCCTGACTCGCGGAAGAGCTCCATGAGGACGGTCTTGACGGCCTTAGACTTGTCGATGACGGTCTCAGTGCCCACCTCCAGGCGGCCAATGGCGTCCCAGGAGAGCTGCCCACGCTCCACCAGCCTCTGCACCACCGTCAGGCACAGCGAGTTGATGTCCTCGTGGGCAGCACAGAAGCCCATCTGCTGCTGGCCCAGGCCACGCGTGTACTTGCCGGCCTCCACACCGTCATAGCGCTCCAGTTCAGACTGCTCCACATATTGTGCAGGGAAGTACACCTCCAGTGCGAGGATGCCCACGTCCTTGGGCCACGTGCCTGTGCCGGCTGCCGCTGCAGTGCTGGAAAGACTGCGAGGCAAAGGGAGCAGTGGGGGTCCTGTGCTGGGCACCACTGAGGCTGCCTGGGCCCCACAAGCGCTTGCACCCTGCTCCTTGACCCCACAGAGTCCCCCGCTCCCCAGCACGCATCCAGCTGACTGCCAGCCCCCCGAAGCCCCCAGGCTTTGCCCACCCCACAGCTGGGCACTCACCATGCCTGCTGCATGGCTGCAGGGTGTACCCGTGCCAGCCCCCGCCTCGCTCCCCAGCACCGCGCAGCGCGGCTGACCAAGCGCAGCATCTTCAGCCCAGACGGACGGACAGAGAGACAGACACAGGGATCGGCTTGGTGTGCAGCTTTTATCAACTGCGGCCCCCCCAGCCCTTATCAGCACATTGAGCACTGGTGCTCAAAGGTCAGCGAGCAGCAGCCAACACGACAGGGACAGTGCAGCAAGTACTGTATTTGGAGGGCACAACCAGTGAGATGGCTGCGGCTGGTGTCCCAGCATTTTGGGATGCGTGGAGCCAGGGCTGAGCATTGGGGTGGGCTCAGTGCCACCAGGTGACGGCTCGGCGCTGAGCTGGGGGGTGATGGTGACAGCAGAGCCCACTGTCACTGTGCTGTGTGACCCCCCAGCACAGATCAGAGAGTGCCCTGTGCCACCCATGCCACCTGGGACATGTCATTCTTCATGTATGGCTGCTCCGGGGCACAAAAATGAGCTGGGTGGAGGCACAGCCATCTCCAAAACAGCAGAGCAAACAGACACGTGATGCACAGAGCCGCACTGCAGTGACACAACGAGGGACCTTTGGCCCCCATTGCTGATGTCAACACAGCCCCTCAGAGCTGTAGGTTCATGGGAACCACTCCCATCTCCCAGGTCTCCACGCAGGGACCCCTCATCACACATCACCATCCCTGCATACCTGCCCTAGCCCTGCAACTCCTGGGACCTGTCCCCACACCCTCCTTTCCCCACAGGTCTCCACATGCACTAGTAGCAGGCAGAACAGCAGGGGACTTTGCACAGGACGCACACCATGCTCACATGCTTCTCTGTTTATAGATGTAATTTTGAGAGATAGAGGGATGAGCGCGGAGGTGGGGTGAGAAGAGCATGGGGGCACGGGGCCGTGCTCATTGTGAGGGTGTGAACTTGCAGATGAAGTGGTGCTGTCGGTCACAGTCAGCACTGGACCACACGGTGAAACCTATGGGAGAGATGTGCCATGGGGTCAGCATGGAGGGGGCAGCAGCTCCCAGGTCCCCTCTGCCCAAAGGGGTCCCATAGGAGAAGGAAGCACGCGGGCTGTGAGCACTCACTGCTGCTCCGGGTCAGCAGGGCACAGCTTCCTCCTTGGGCACCATTCCCAGGAACCGTTGGGAGGTCATCGTACTTCTCCCCGTGGGTCCAGCGCCAGTCCCGGCTCTGAGCAGGACACAAGGTTAGGAGCCCAGCCCCGCTGTCCCCAGCCCCATGGGTACTGCCAACCCCTCACCTGCCGCAGGTAGTGGAGGCCCAGCCAGACAGGCTGCGAGCGCTGGTAGTACATGATGACCTGGCTCAGCGTGGCTGCTTCCTTGGGCTCCTCCACCCAGGCAAGGTGGGCTCCAGAGTAGGTGTTCTGGCACTGCGCCTGCAGGGAGACGCGGAGCATTGCAGGACCCCGGCACACCCAGAGCTGGGGGCAGCCAGCTGCACACCCTGACCACCTTTACCTCTGCCTCCTCCCAGGTGCGGTGCTGGGAGAAATACCTGAAGCAGTTCAGCTTGTAGTAGGACCAGCCTTCAGGGCAGCTCAGCAGGTACCGGGCTCCTGGCAGAGGTGGGGATACACGGACAGGGGTTCAGCTCCATGCCCCCACCCCGAGCCAAGAGCATTTCCCCGGGACTCACCGACCACCTGCAGGAGCATCATGCAGCACAGCAGCAGAAGGGCACACCTGGCTGCCATCATCCTTCTCTCCTCTGCAGGCGTCCCCTGTAAGATCCCATGGTGTCAACAGGTGCCTCAGGCAGGGCTCGGAGTCCCTGGGCAGACCCAGCCCCGCCACTGCCAGCAGTGCTTTGGGGGATGGCGCAGCCACCTGCATGGGCGAGGGACCCATGGCTTGTCCTGCCCGGGGCAGCAGCAGTGATGACATGAGCAGACAGGGATGCTCAGGCCACAAGGCCTCTGTGCATCACTGTTCCTCCTGCTTGCGTCCATGCCAGGCTGGGGAGGCAATCGGCTGCCTCAGTGCAGCTCCCCTTTATGTGCGCTAATCGCCAGTGCTGGGGATCATTTGCAGACTCAGCTCATCTTCCTCTCCAAGAGACAGCAACAAAAGTTGGCCTGAAGACCACAAGGCTGCAGCGTGCCCTGTGCCATAAAGGCAGCTCTCATCCCCCTGAACACCCCGAGGCTGTGCTTGGTGGCAGCCCTATCCTCACCTGGCACACGGAGATGGGAAGAATAACGGCCCCTCGCGTCCGTGGTGCAGGAGGAACTGCCCTATATAGCCCCATGCTCACTGGAGTCACTGTTTGCACAGCTCAGATGATTGCCACCATAAAAATCTTAGGGCTCACTGCCCACATCCCCCGACCCAGCTGGAAACCAGCCTAGATCTCAGCTCTGTTTGCATTCAGCATTTCTCCAGAAAAGACAGGAAGGACCTCTCCTAGTTGGTCAATAAACCCCCTGCAATTAGCATTAATTACCAGAGCAAACAGAGCAGTGTATACGCAAAACCCAGCCTCGCACCTGCCGGGTGCCCATCTGGAATAGCACGGGGTGGCAGGGACAAGCCTCGGGGAGGCCAGCCGTGGGCAGCATGATGGATGGGATGGGGCGGGATGGGACGGGATGGGGTGGCAGCCAGCAAGGCCTGCACCCCTCCCAGCTTGCAGTGCGTCAGCCCCGCACCGCCCTTGTTTGATCTGCCTGGGCACCTTTCCGGCAGGATGCAGGGACAGCCTGCGGCTGGACGCCATCAGATAGCGGGCAGGTGGCCGTCCCCACACCCTGCACTGACGCAGGCTCTGCTGGTCCATGTCCATCAGCTCCCCCGGTCGCAGCCCTTGCTGCAGAGCTTCGTGCCACCGTGCTGGAGCCACTGCAGGGCTCTCCCACGGTTCCCAGAGCACTGTGGTGGCTCAGCCTGGCGTGTGCAGGCAGGCCTGGTTCTGGCGGCCCTGGGAAGAGGGCACCACTTATGAAAAAGCATGAAAATACCCCCAAGGAGCCTGAGGCTCCCACAGTTCTCCTTTCATTCAGTGATGCCTGCCTGGCTGGTTCCTTCGGGCCTGTTTGGAAGCGGCAGAACAGGTTCCCAAAGGCCGCTCCTCACTGCATGCAGGGGACGAGGCAGGTCTCAGCCTGAGCACCCCAACTACTGCAGCTGTGCAGGGCTCAGTCCCCAAATGTGGGGCAACCTGTGGGAGGGGGGCGAGCTGCTGGATGCTCCTACTGGTTGAGCTGGCTCTGCTGGAAGAGAAAGGAGCGAGAGAGTTCAATATTTGAACAGTGAAAATGCCTCCCAGCAGCTTCATTATCCCTCCTGGGCATCTTAATTCAGCGAGCAGCTCCACCAGAGCCCACAGCTGAAAACCCGCCAGGGGAGCACACACTAAGCTGAAGGCGCAGGGGCAGCTCCCTGCTCAAAACACAGCAATGGAGCCATCGGCAATTTGTTCCCTCATTGCTCAAGTCTGAAATTTTCCAGACCTGAAAATGCTCCTCCCCATCCACTCCAGAACACGCACACAGCTGCTAAGCCCCTTCTCAGCACACAGAGGGCCCCAGGTCCCTTCTGCTAAAGGGAGCTATGCAGTGAGGTTTGCATGCTGCTGAGCCATGGCAAAGAGCACTCAGCCTCCAAAGCTTTCTCCCATCCTGGTCCTAACGAGCCCGCTCTCATTAGGGCTCTGAGAGCCGCCCCACACAGGGCATGCCTCACTAATCCTATCTTTGCAATCCAGTGGTTGTGTCACAACAGCCAAGAGGACAAATGAAAACAGCAGCACGCAGACGCCGGGCAAGTACTCTTTATTCTGGGGATAAAAATTGCTTATACAATTTGCAGCAACTATTTTCATAAAAGACTTTTATAAAAAAAAAATGTAAAAATAAGCAAATATTTTCCATTATTAATATAGGAAAATGCTGCTGTGTGAATGGTTGCTCTACAACTTACGAGTTAAAATACCACCTTAAGGAGATATTATCTTTACAAGTAGTTAAAAAAAAAAAAAAGGCAGAGGGCCATCATATTAACACACCAGGCACGAAACTGGCTTCATTCCACAGAAAGCACTCATCTTGTAAATGGTGGCCACATACATAAAAAGGCACTTGGTTATTTGGGGCCAGCAGGCCCTTTGTTCTTTAGCACGGATGTAGCAACACTTCATTAAGCACAGTGAAACGTGTACCTCAACAGATCCCTGGGAGCGCTGGGCCCTGCCGGACATCTGAGTCAGCTGCAGCAGAACTTCACAGTGCACACTGTGCCAGTGCGACGGGAACGCTGTGCGTGTCGGGAAAAGGAACTTCAGAGTAAAAACTTCAGCCCAAACATGGCCCCGGGAACACGCTCCTCCTGAGGCCCTGCCTTCATGTACCATTGAGCGGAATGGAAAGAAGAAAAAGCTTTACGCTGGATTAGAATGGAAAGGAAGGTGGGAGAAATACTGTACACGGTAGGATGCTCACGCACGAGCGGCCACCTCCGGATCTCTTTGGAACACGAGTCTGAAGGGTTCCCCTGAAGAGGCAGAAGCAAACCACCCCCAGGAACGTACACTGCTATTCTGCCTGGCTTACAGCCCTTCAGGGAAGCACTGGCTTGCAGACAAGGGAGAAGTGGCGGTGTCCCACTGAGGTCAGCTGCTTCTCTAACTCCAAAAACACGGGGGAGCTGCGGTACCAACGCCACGGCTGTCCCATGGAGGAAACTGCGACACAGGCTGAAGCTGAGGACAGAGGACAGCCCCAAACCCAAGAACCAAACTGTGTTAGAGAGCTGTTTGTGAGCAACTTGCTCCACTGCTGGCCCAGCTCCTGTTGCAGCTGCCAGAAGGCTGCTTGGGACTCAGTGCAGCAGCTTCCCGTTGCTAGGGCAGCACAAGGCAGTGTCGCCACAGGACTGAAGCAGAAAAAACACTGCAGAAGGGCCAGACGCTATTCCTGTCACACAGGGACAACACTGCAGACATATAATGATGTCCTTAATATTGCTCAGTAACACCCCAGCGAGGCAGCATACAGTGTCTGTGGGACAGGAGACAGCAACCCTCGGGTGGAGGGGAGGGAGTGCTGTGCAAGAACGTTGGAAGCTGATGCTGTTAGGTCTTGAGGTGCTCCTGCTAATCCCAAGAGCTTCCCAGCAGGCCTCTATTACTTGCAGGCATCTCTTCCAATCCTGGAGCACGTGAAGGCTGTCACAGACACACCTGGCACAACTGGGGGTCATTTGTCACCATGGTCAGGTGTGTCTCAAGGAAGATATACAACTTGGGAGAGATGCACCTGCAGGCTGCTGCAGGGGGAAGATGGGTCAGACCAGCGTTTTCAGGAGGATAATTAAAAAAAAAAAGGCTTAAGAGAAGACTATATGTATATATATAACCTTGGAATACCATGGGGGCAGGCAGTGAGAATGGTAAGGGGCATTAGTGGGTTCATATAAGAAAAAGGTTCTCTCAGAGTGAGTTGAAGCTGCGTGAGAGAAGGTGGTGGCCGCAGTCACTCAGGCTGCAGCTGGCCTGGAGAGTCTGGCTTGCTTGCTGAGCAGGGGGAGCCACAGGATGGAGGGCTCTAGGAATGTGGGTGCAGCTCTGAGCTGTGTCAAAACAAGGCAGCCTGAACTCAAGGAGAACTAGTAGAAGGTGCTTCAGAGATAGATTATGTAGGTAACAAAACTAGTAACAAAATAAGGATACAAAGCTGGTTTTGGCTAAATTTCAGGAGAAACAACCATGAGATGCATTAAGCTGAAGAGCTGTCTCCCCAGATACATGGTGGAACACATTTAAAAGCAGACTGGAGAATCCAGTGCAGACAGCAATCACACCCAAAGTGGATGGCAGTTGGTTAGAAGTGATCCAGCTGGTCTTCTCCATCACCAGCTTCTACAGTTCTCTGCTTAGAAAAGCATAAAAGCCTACAGCAACCACAGTCCCTCCGATGAAAGAAAATCCTGGGCTCATTAAGACTCTTGGATACTAAAATGGTTCTTCATTTCCATCCTGGAAGACCTTCATGAGTTCTGACGTCCACTTTAGTCGGGCTCCACTTTGGCCAGCCTTCAGGCGTACACCTGCATGTTGTTCCTCTGCTGCTCTGGCATGTGAGCGGCCGCCGGCCCACGCTGGTTGTTACCAGGACTGGTTGCCACGTCAGACCAGTCAGAAGCAGAGTGTGGGGAAGAGCTGGACCACTGGTCTGGAGATTCAGGCGATGGAGTCAGGTATGGGTGCTCCCCTTGTAAGTGCCGGTTGTGGCTAGGAGTCTGTTCTGTGGCCGAGGAGTAACAGCTGTGCTGCGACGGAGGCGTGGGGTACTTCCCCATCGAGCTCTGGAACTGGTGGTAAGCTGGGAGGATTGTTTGAGGCACCTGCCCGTCCTGCTGAGGGATGGCAGCCATGGAGAACGAGGCGCTGGGCAGCTGAGCTAAATCTGATATCTGGTACATGGAGCTAAGAGGGCCAGCCATGTTCTGAGCGCAGTTGGACTGGGCCTGCTGTGGCAGCGCTTGCTGGTTTATGCCACCCTTGGGAACCAGCTGGAAAGTCATGATAGGGGGCAGAGACTCCCTGGACACTCCCAGGTGCTTCGTATCGGCTTGAACCAAACCGCTCTGCTGAGAAACACTGGGGTGCGAATGCATGACCGGCGGCACCATGCCGAACATCTCGTTGTACTGGGATTCGTTCATCTCCATGCGATTCATCCACTCGGTGGAAACGTTGGCCGGCCGGAGCCTGCCGAGCCCGCTGTTTGGAGGGGTCGTTCTGTGCTGTGAGAGCAGCTGGCTGACCGATGGGAGCACGGTGCTGGAGCCACGGCCTAAGGGCTGCATCTCGTGGAGGTTGGAGAAGGACATGCTGTGTGCAGCCTGCACCGACGGAGCGGTCAGCAGCGAGCTGGGTGATGAGTGTAACACCCCTGGCGATGGCATCACAGGAGACGACGTCGGTTCGGATGCAAAAGCATGGGGAGATTCCAGGGAGTCAACGGGTGACAGGGTTACCGAGCTCTCTGAAAACTGCCCTTTGCTCTCACTGAGGGACTTCTTCCTTCTCCTCTTCGCATCTTTGGTGAGATTTGTGGGCATGATGCCTTTGGCATTCGGTTTTCGTGACTTCTTGCTTAACGAGGCGTGCTTCAGATTGAGAAAGGATCTATTTGGGCCACAAATGACCGGGGAGAGGGCAGAGTTCAGCATGGCCCCGGGGTGCCCAGTGGGACTGTGTGCTACGTTATACTCATTGAGAAGCTGCACGATGTCGTGGTGCATCCGGTCCTGGGCCACATCTCGGGGCAGACGATCCATGTGGTCCGTGATGTCTCGGTTGGCAAAATGGTCCAGCAAGATTTTGGCTGCTTCAAAACTGCCTTCCCGAGCGGCAAGGAAGAGTGGTGTCTCCTCCTGAAAATGCAAATAAGGATTTTAGTTGCATTATCACAAGGGGGACCAACTCATACCCAGTGCTCTCCAATGAGTGTGGCAAAAAGAGGAAGCATGCTCTAATGTACTGTCTCATTAACTGCCTCCAAAAACAACCCATCCTGGGTTAAACCATCAGGAAGGGATAAACACACACCAAACCATTTCTTTAGGAAAAGCACCGTTCTGCCATGAGTCCTTCAAGGAACTGTAAAAGCATCTCGTGCATTTCTTCCATTGATCTCCATAAAGAAGAAGTACAAAGGCCCAGAACTGTCCAGTAAAGAACTGGAGCTTGCCAGTAGCCCTAAAATCCATTGACCAACACATACAAAACAGAATCCCTACAGAGGAAAAAGTCAAGGGTTAGGATGCAGCAAAAACTAACAGCAGTAAAGTTACTGGAGGCCTGCAGAGTGTGGACCAATTCTCACACAGCAGAGTTTCTGCCCCATGTCCTCCCTGCACTGTGGTCTCTGGTAACGTGATGGGATGTGCCACCAGATCTGACCCTCAGCTAACCAGAACCTAGCTGCTTTATACCAGCAGCATTCCACTCTGGTGCTCTCACACACTAATTCTGCACTGCATTCCTTTTCTGCAATGACAGCAGAACAGCACCGATGCCCAGTACACAGCCAAATGAGAAAGAACTGCTCTCCCAAACCAAAAGTTCTGCAGGACATTCAGTATTTGAGGAGAATTAGAGTCACAGTCCAATTTTGGAAGACTTGCACTGAGCACCAGGTTAGAAAATCTGAGTTTAGTTTACTTCCAGCAACAACAAGATGCTTTGAGTTTGGAAGAATAGCCATGCTAAGCACACCCAAACCATACCTTGTTATCCTGCATGTCTCTGTTGGCTCCATTTTTCAGTAGCACTAGTGTTGCTTCCACATTGTTGACAGCAGCAGCCCAGTGAAGAGCAGATTTACCTGCAGAGAAACCCAACAGATTCAGACACAAACCAATTAACTACTGTTTAAAGACCCAAGATTGACAGAGTACACTGAGCAGTACAGTTCACACATGTGAACATATCCTGTTTATATTTTGGAAATCCTAACGTTGTGACGTTTCCCTGCATCATCAAAATGCAATGGGACTTTTAATTTTTCAATAACCTATCCATAACCATGTCTGTATTACAGAAAATCCCAGCACATTCAACCCTACATTTCTCCTGCTTCTCTTCCAGAGCTGTTTAACCAAGGCGTTTTCCAGCAGCCTGCAGTCTATTACTGCTGGAAGGATGTCCACAGGAGTGCCTAGTGTCCCTTTCAGCTACAGAACTTGAGCATCCCCAGTCAGAAGCCCACACCTCCCAGCTTGCACCATGACAAATGTTCAGCAGCCCAGAACATCACGCCTGCATTACCGTGGTCATCTACAGCATTCACATCTGCTTGGCAATTAATGAGCTCTGCCACCATTCCTTCCACAGCCAGCCTTGCAGCCAGGATTAAAGGGGTTGTTCCATCATTCATGCGAGCATCCAAGTCTGTCACTCTGTTACGGATCAAGATCTGGACAACAGAAGACGACAGATTATTTTTTTTCAGTAACGCTACACAGCAAAACTAAGGACTCCGAAGAAACCCAAGAGAAGGGCTCAAAGAGAGGGGCTCAAAGCAGCTGCTGTAAAAGGGTTCCTTAATTGCTGTACCTGAAAGACTCCCTGGGCATCAGCAGCTACAGCTGCATGCAGAGGGGTCCGTCCCATGTTGTCCCGTGCATTGGCATCTGCACCGGCATCCAGCAAACGTTTTGCAGCATCTGCCCTCGAGTAACGGGCAGCTAAGTGCAGGGCCATCTCCCCAGTGCGGTCTGTTTGGGCCTGCAGGTTGGCACCTTGATAGATCAAATCTGTTATTATGTTTGCTGAGGAATCTTCTCCGTCTTCATCATCCTCACTGATGTCGGAACCGCCCACACGCAGAGATGCCAACATAAGTGGAGTACATCCATCTGCAATGGAAGAGATGTGACCGTGTTACCACTCGACAGTAACCTAAAAAGGGTCACAGGTGCTTCTGTTCCTGAGAACCTGTAATTTTCAACATATGCAGTAAATAAACCTGAAGATTCCAAGAATAAATGCTAATATTTGCTTAAGGATTTCACTGCCTTGCCACACATACATCCTGGGCACCTAGAAAATAAAAGGGACTGAGGTGGCAGCAGGAGTGGAACACAGTGCTAGCAAATCCACGGCAATCATAGAATGGCCTGGATTGAAAAGGACTACAATGATCATCTAGTTTCAACCCCCCTGCTATGCGCAGGGTCACCACCCATCAGACCAGGCTGCTCTATGAAGAACTGCCTGATTTATCCCACGTATAACCAGGGGATGTTTTGGACCACACAGACAACAGCTTCCAATTTACACAGCTCTCAATTTACAATGCACTGCCTTTGCTAAATGGTTGCATGAACCCTGCAGAAAGCAATACAGTGTGATCATACAGTTAGGATTCTGTGCAGATAAACAGGTTGATGATCACCCAACGTAAGTAGAGAGCTCTAACACCCCACTTCCCAACTTCTGGCTTTCCTAACTCTTTTTTAGGACAGTTCCAAAACTTTCCTAAAAATCTAGCAATCTGTACTCCTACAGCCAGGACCTTTATCAACCACCCACAGAGATCATGGCTGCAGCCCTCAGATCCACGTCCCCGAGCCAGGCTAAGCAGCAGAACAAACGCTCCTCCTAGTGGCTGACAATCAGAGCACAGACATCCTTTCGACAAGCCTTTTTCTCAGGGTTTGTTGGAAGGCAGAGAGGCGCTGACGCACAGGCCTGGGTTTGGATCCAAGACCCATTCGTGTCTGCAGCCCCTCTTGCTTGCTGCCCAAGGCTATACCTCTCTTTGTGCTCCTCCCTCCCTCCCACTGCTGGCTCTGCTTCCTTGTCCCACATGAATACTTCTCAGTATGCAGGTCAGGATGTGGTCTTCTTTCTACTGCCCTGATACAAAGAGCAAAGAGATGAAGCACAGAAAGGAGCCTTCCTTTTCTCTAGCACCACAATCCTAAGAAAATCACTTGCAGGAAAGGTCTCATGCAATCACTGTGTTTGTCCTGGATGGATCACACTTAACATCTATATGAGGACAGAGCTACAAAGTGCACTAAATCCTTCAAAGAAAAAATAAATAGCTGCCACCCTTCAAAGAGTCTCTCAGGTACGTGAAGCTCTTTTCAGGGCCTGGTAAATTGGCCACACACGAGTAGTTTTATGAGGCTAGCAAAAAGCATATCCAGTTCAATTGTCACAATTAAGTACTTGTTGTGTATTAAGAAATAGCCATGGTCACAATGTCTTTTTTCCTCCTTCAAGCTTGTTCTGTCAAATAGTTGGAAAAGAATTCAAAAGGATCCAGCTGGAGGCAGACACACAGCATGGAAAATTCCAGTCTGAACCACTGAAGTTTTAGCTACTGAATAAGAGGGCCATATAACAGGAACTGTTAATAGGTTTTAATTATAGATGGTGGTACTACTTATGCCAATAATTGCATTACCCTGGTTATACACTGACAATAACTCCACTGAAAAGAATGTCCTACCACTCTGGGGGACACAGAAAGAACAGCATGCGGAGACAAAGGTGAAAGCAGTATTTTACTGAAACAAAAAAAAAAGAAAAATCCTCTGGTTTGCTTCCTTTCAAGAAGACAGGCCCTGAGTAAACCTAAAACTTAGAGAGATGGTGAAGCACAGAATTTCACCAGATATGCAGGACTCTGTACTAAAACAATACACTGAAAGCAGGGATGTATAGAACCCACTGGTAAAGTCTGTTGGAGATGGGACCTCTCAGATCCCCCACCCTCAAGAGACCTGGATTCACAGGCAGGGATCCAAGGCGTTTTGACTTGCCTCTCCCTCTCTCTACTGCTCTTATTACCTGCACCTGGACCTGTGGCCAGGATCCAGCTCACCTACCTTCAGATGGCTACAGCCCAAACACCTGCATTTGAGCTGGTCAGGCTCAATATCCTTTGCAATCAGGGGCATTAGTGAGGAATTAATGAGAACAGGAGCTCCAACCTCTGGGAGACTTCTGCTTGAGACAGAGGTGGCTGCATCTCAGAATTGCCTGTTTCTGGTGGCCAGGCAGATGAACATTCACATTTACTGAGGAATCCTACCATTCCTTACTACTCCAGCACTTCTTTAACTTTTTAAACTGTTTCTTCCATAGTAAGCAACTCAGCATCTTGTACTGCAGAGGGGCATGGCTTACAGCAGCTTGCTTCATCTCCCACAGCATATGTATGACAGGAAAACAACTCACAGGCCATATTATTCCACTGCTTTTGCTGGACAAAACTTGGAGTGGATGTGAAAATAAGCTGAAGACTTAACAGCACTATCTCCTGCACTTGGAAAGTTTTTATCCCAGCCACACAGCTAAAAGCTTCTTTATGGGGGGAAAAAAAAAGCCTAGACTTGGCAGAAACAGATGGCTCACGTTCTCACACTCCTCACACAAGGAATCTCTTTTTCCCCGTGTTTTACATTTATGAGTGCTAATGGGTCAATAGAAAGGGAATGAGAATTGATAAATTGCATGGAAACACTCCCACAAAATGCAATAAAAATTAACTGTAGCAAAATTATGAGAACAAACTCTCAGCAAATGAATAAGAACTATGTTTGCAGCTCCTTCTAATCAGGATAATATTCTTGGTAAACTCCCCTCAGAAACACAGGAATTGATTATAGATGAGCCACCCAGTTCCTTATACGGCTTAGTGCCACAATCATAAGCAGCAGCTGAATGTTCTTACTGCACCTAGACTTCTGACACTGAGAAAAAGTACACGTATGCAGGAGTTCTAAGGAGAAGTTGCTTTCTAAGCTTGGAGTTGTCGTATGCTATCAACAACTCATTGAACCCTTCAACCCAGTTGAAGATATGAATCAATGAATTAAAAAGAACTCATCGTGAAGCGTGCATTGCTGCTCTCTGTTCCAGCACAGATTACTCACACACTGCTCACCAGGGCACACTGCTCTGCCAGAAGTCATCTTATTCAGGAAAAGGCCACCCTTGCATCCACACCAGAAAACAAACAACTCAGGTATAAACCCTGCTAAGCTCATCTTCAGCAAAGTCTGCTGTAAGACCCTGCAGTGATCCAGCTAGAGAAGTAGGGGGTTACTTCCAGCAGAACTACGGATTCCAAAATTCACGCATTCTGACAACTTTTAGGCAAGCACTGTTGTAAAGGGGATCATAGACAACTTCATTCAGCTCCCACTGCTGCTTACATGAACTCTCTTTTCTCCTCTTTACACAATATTCCATATGCTGCAGACCACAATCCACAAACCTCCCCAGCTTTCTTTTCTGGAACATACGTGAGCTTTTCTCGAGTACCATAAGAGTTCTACTGATGTCTCTGTATAGCCCACGTTAGCAGTCTCAGCCATTGGAAACAAGAGAGGGCTGGTGGCTGACCTGCAGAACACCCGAGATGCTCAAGAGTACTGACCTGGTCCTCTGACATTGACATCCAGAACATCTACTTCTTGATCTGCTTGAGGTGGTGTAAGGGCTAGTGATGTGCTTCCACAGACATCTGCTGCTTCCAAGTGCTGCTGTGTCCACTGGCGCTGATCTATCTGCTCGTCAGCTTCAGGGAGCAAGGCCTGGTCCTCAGTCTGAGAGCAGGAAACAAGCAATTGTTTCAAAGTGCTTATCAAGCTGTTAATGTCTAAAGTTCTCTAGATCTAGTGAAAGATGTCTGCTGATGGCAGAGGGGTGGACCAGGCAATCTTCATAGGTTTCTTCCATCCCAAGCTGTTCTATGATTTTCTTTTTTTAAGCTAATAAATGTGTCCCTTTACACCAGCTTGGTATTTCTAACTTTCACAGTCCAACTTTATGTTGTCGGGTCTCTACTGCAAGACATTACATAACCATTAACCCACTCTCACATTTGGTGCAGCAGGGCTTGAACGAGGAGACACTGGTATAGAAGTTACCTGGTTTCTCTACATGCCTGTGGTGACTGCGTTCACCTGAGGTTTTGCCCCTCAGATACGATTAGCTGTACGTTACACACCTCTGAATTAACCTGGATATTACTGTTTTCCTCACTAGCCAAAAATGGTCTGAGGGATAAGCAGGCAATATTTAAGTATTGGAGCAACTTACCTTTACTCTCTTTGGCTGAGGTCCACCATCACCTGCCCAGTGTTCAGTTGGTCCAGAATCTGCCATGTTACCCTCTGGTATCTGGACTGATAGATTTCTAAGAAACAAGAATACATCATTTTGTGGGCTGGCCAGGTCTTACTACTACTACTACCCATACTAAACTGAGAGACAACAAATAAATGGGATGTTTGCAAATGTGGCAGCTTGCAAATGGAGGGCCACAAAATTAGAATGGAACAACTACGGTCTCAGGTGAAACAAGCATGAACCAGCTGCTGCACAACAGGCACCATATGGATTAGAGGTGTTCACCTAAACAAATCCAGCACTGAGGTTCTGTAATTTCCAACTGCAAATTATCAACCATGACATTGGAGGACTGAGCCCTGACGCTCCCATGACTAGCAAACAATCTCAAGTGTCACACAGTCAGGCTTGGCTGGACGTGCTGACTTCCCAGGCCACACAGAGAGCATAAATCAGATTGAGCATAAATCTTCTCCCAGAACTGTGTGAGCTACACAGTGAGCTATGCATTTACAACTGTAAGCTTGGTTAACTCAATGGAAAGTCTAAACTTAATAAACATGATTCTTCTTCTGAAACTTTCCATTATTCCTGAGTCATGTATTTAATAAATTGAGCTACATATGTTAGAAATTAGTTGACACCTATCAACTTAAAAACGTAACACCTAGTATAGGAGAAAATAATGCAACTACCATACCTAACCACTAAACTACACCGCATCTGAAAACCAAACTTAACCAGATTAGGTTACAGTTATTTAAAGTTTTTCTGTCCAAAAAGGCTGTACTCAATTCAGAGAAAGAGCCTAAGAAGTCTTAGCTTAAAGGTCGCTTCCCCTATGCTAACTGCCTTTAATGAAAGATTTATACACGGTGTTCTTCAAAGCAGTAGGTCAGTAGCCTAAATACAAACTTACTTGAGTCCAACTGCATCTTCTCCAACTGGCTCCCTGCGCTTGTGATTACTGGGATCCCTGCGCAGAATAAAGCCCTCTGGGAGCCACAGTGAACCATGTTTGCGCTTACGTTTTGCCATCATCACACCCAAGAGAAGGATCAAGAGGATGATCAAAGCTGCCACAGCAAGTAGGTAGAGCAACTGGGTCTTTGGTGGTAACAAGGGTTCACCTGAAAGTTCCAATTGAAGCACAGTGAGATTTTACAAGTTGAGGCAACGATCTCAAATTTAATTTTACGTGCTCTGCTTTACTAAGGAGAAGATGCCTCCCTTAGAGAGGAATAAGCATATTGCACACACAGCCTTCTGTAACTGAGGCCTTAACAGTGAGATATGTTATGATGATGATCAATAATCCGAGCACACATTCTGCAAGCTCGAGTTTCTTGCACAAGCCATTATTCCCCTGCAATTACTTACTTTGGACAGACACAAAAGGATAAGGCAACATGCCCTTGATTGCCTGAGCTGCTAAGAGGGCTGCAGCAGCTTCTGTGTTGTGAAAGCACTGTTCTGAATCCTCTGCACACTGACGGTTGTCAATCTCCAGGAACACCCTCGTGCTGCAGAAACACAGTAAGAGAAGTTAGGAAAAGAGACTCTTCTTGTCAAAGCACTGGATTAATCTGTGGTCTTTTAAGTTAACCTTTCCACTCTAAGCACTGAATTTGGCAGCTGCAACAACTTTACATTGGTCAGCAGCCCCACATGGTCTAGAATGCCCCAGGACACCAACAAGCAAGAGCTACCAGCGTAACAAGGCCAAAAGAACACGAAGGCTTCCACTCACCCAATGACCTCTTGCTCCAGTTCTCTGTGCTTGCGAACAACCACAAGGGATCGCCGACTCCGTGCTGCCGATTTCTCTCCATAGTATGGGAATACCATGGGATTTCCCTGGGAGTCCAGCTTAATTCTCAGATTGGTGTGAAGGAGAGTTCCCAACGTACGCAAGAAGCTGCGAACGTCACGCAGCAGCTCATCAGGGCGCATCAAGACCACAATTATTAGGGTCCCCTCTGCCAGCTTCTCAGCTTTGTCACCAGCGCAGTCAAGACCGTCCCAGCCACACTCCTCGCTATTACAGCCCTGGTCACAGCGGCCGTCTGCATAGTGATCAGCACAGTACTTGTCATACCTAGAACAGCAAGAGGGTTACAGGCAGCATACAGGGCATCCACATTCTGTATAATACACCAACAGTCTAGAGCTTACGCTTTACATCTATTTGTAGTCATCAGTGGTTGAGGTAAAATAGCAGTTGTGCTCGGGATACAGAGAAAAGATGTAACTCCAGCATATGGGTGGCAGGGAGGAAGTATAAAACAGAACATCCCAGAAAGAGATGGCTCCATTCTGATGCCAGCGGAAGAAAACAGCTTATTCTGTTTATCACAAAAAAGCTACATCAGCTCCTGCTTCCTCAAGGGAACATCACCTACTGAAGCATTTATTGTGATTAACTTAAGAGAAAGAAGCAGCGTGACAAACGAGCAGGAAAACACATTCAGAGGCAGCAAACAGCTAGGGCAAAAATACAGACATTGCAGGTATGAGCAGGGTTCAGGACAGGAAGCAAAACTAGTAAAATCCTGCACAAGATGAAATACCTGCTATTTACATTTCCACAGAAAGCACAACACATTCATCAAGCAGGAGGAGGCTGAGGCAGCAGGCGTGAAGTGCACACGCTGTTGAAAGCACCAGCAGAAGATACATTAGTGACACAAAGAAACCATCCTCAGGATCAAGCCTTACTTGCACATTCTGCCATTCTGCTGACATTCAAAGTTGTCAAACAAGCACTCAGGTGTGTTGCAGAACTCGTCACACTGTCCATTGAAAAGCATCCAGCAGCGAAACGAAGAGGAGCAGTTGGCCCAAGGATCCTCCATTGTCAGGGAACAGTCACCTCCATCCCACTGGCAGGCGTGAGTGTTACAGTCCTCATCACAATAGCCATCTCTCGCTTTTTCTGCACACTGGGAATCCAAACACCCCAGAGGCTCTTGGCTGGGATGTATCAGCTGTTCACACTGGCTGCCTTGGGTGTGATCAGGGCACTGACAATAATAGTAAGGAGGCTGAGAACGAGGGTGGCAGCTCCCACCATTCTGGCAGGGGGCACTGGCACAGCCTGCGTTGGTCTGGCATTCCTCTCCCACAGCCAGCCTTGGGCAATAGCATCGCGGACCAGAAGATGTCTGGATGCACTGCTCACCCTTCTTGCATTTTACTTGCCCGCAAGTACTGTGGCTGCTGAACTCACATTTTGCCCCGGAATAACCCTAGGGGGAAAACAGGAAAATGGTCAGGCTCAGTACTTATTCTTCAGCGTTCTCAGGGGTGGAGGCAAAGCGTCGCACGCAATCTCATTCTCAACAGTCATTTTCTTATGGTACCTTTGGATTCCAGTAGACAAACCAAAGGACGTGTGTACAGTCTGTCTGAGGACACAATTTCTAGTACTAAAGAGAACAACTTCAACCAACACTGGCCTAGTGAAGCTCATGTGACTGTAGCCATAGGACTCCACAGTTGAGGCAGGTGATTCTGTTTCAGGACACAGCACTTACCGGAGGACACTGGCAGATGAACCCATCTGGCATATTGCTGGCAACAGCACAGGTACCTCCATTCTGACAGGGCTTCCTGGGACACACATCTATGACACTCTCACAGTGACGACCTGTGATGCAGACACACACAGAAATGATCAGAGAAATGCACGTGTGCACATCTTAAAACCATCACCAAGCAAAATATGCATTAACAGCCAAGAAGTCAAACACTCCAACGAAGCTTCCCTCTTGGAAAACGTAAAGCACGTCTCTTCAGATAACATATGCTCCTTAAGTAGCAGCTGGAGAAAGCACAACCCCCGAAATCCAAAGGGTTATCTGGAGCCAGCCCATCTCATCTGCCTTCTTAAGAACGCGTGACACAGTGCAAAGACAGTTTGCTGCTGTCACCCTTAAATCATCCAAGCACAGAGGCTGAATATGTTGAGAATTCCCTGAGATCTCTTTACTTCTAGGGAAATGCTTAATGAATCCAAAGGGAAATCATTCGCTGAGTGAACAACTCCCAGCATCTTGCAAGGACAAATGACTGCACAGAATGCCTTCAGCACCAATCACTGCTGGAAGTAACACAGGTACCAAACTGGCCACAGCAAGGAATCCTGAACACCTATTAGGTCATTTTACATATTGCATCTGATTTGCTGGGAGAAAACTATGTCTTAGGAACAGATGCAGTACCAGTGAACAGGGTGAGCAGGCAGAGCCTCCCTTTGCTCATCAGCTGGATGGAGAGGCCCTGGCTGCATGGACTGGAGTTTACAGCAGCATCCAGAGGAAAACTCAGGCTTCAGCACTGAGAAAAGACAAGGATGACCTGAACATGACTTAGACCTCCCAGGAAAATATTAATAGAAGTCTCCCCACATGTGCAGCCAAAACTGACTGTTCACAGACAGAAGCAGACAGGGCAGGATGGCCCACAGAGACCTGGCATCCTATTAGTCAGAAACCACAGCAAAGCCACCTCCATCTCCTCCTAGGCAGAAGGGTCAATGTGGAATGCGCAGAAGACTAACAGCTAGAGGAAGAGACATGCTCCCCCTCTGTGCCTAACATTTCCAGACAGATTTCATGTCTGAGACACAGCAGCTCTGCCTCTGCCCCCTAAGGAAGTGCAGGTCTGCACTCCCCATGCTGCAAGTTCCAACAACCCTTCCACGAGAGCCGGAAGCAATGTGAGGCACAATTTATGAAGAAGGGGTTGTATTTAAGTCTGTCTGTTAAGCTAACGTCCTGCAACAGTGTCCTTTTAGGAACTACTTCTGGCAGTCTAGGCAGTGCATCCAAAAACCATCACATGAGCTCTTTAAGTGCACACTCTTGTTGTTTCTTTAGTGGAAAAATCTCAAATTCTTTAACTTTTAAGAAAAAAAGTAAGAACTATTGGTAAAGCATGCAGAGAGGGTCACTGGTAAGCAGGGAAAGTGAAAGGTTTTAATGGAGGAAAACTGCATACATGAGAATTAAACTGACATGCAGTCTGGAAAGCTGAAAGTTAAGACACATCTGGAGACTATTAGCTTTAACTTACGCCCAGCAGGAGGCAGAAAGCAGAACAGCAGTAATAGTGACAAAGAAGAGGACTAGACAGAGCTAGATACAAGATTGTGTGGCGTGATTTTTTTTTTTTGCAAAGCTGTGACTCAAATTTGGATTGTGAAAGGATCACATAAATAAGCTAGGAATGTACAGATTGTCATGCATAGAGTATCCCATCCAGACCACATCTCCAACATAAGGAATTGAGGGAGGGAGGGTTACAAAAGGAGGCCAAAAGCTAATTATGGATATTATAACACTGACTTACAGAGAAAATTCATATGCTGCTTTGCAAAAGTGAAGCTGACACACAGACAATTACAATTTAAATAACAGAAATGTGAAAATATGAAGTGGAGAAAAGTATCTGGAAAAAAAAAATTGGCAGTCAAGAGTCTCAGGAGATTCTTTTGTCTGAGACACTTCTGGAAGTCCAACATCTTAGATTTTTTTCCCCTTAAAAAAAAAGAGTTTTCAGAACTGAGACAGCACAGAGGAACAATCAAATATTGTAGAGGGAAGTGACTAACACCATTTTTCAAGATACCACTCTGAAATTGGAAGCATGTTCATGAATACTCACCAGTAAAAGCACTACGACAGACACATGTGTAATCATTTATCAGCTGAATGCAATCCAGACTTCCACGAGGGTTACAAGGATTAGAGAGGCATTCATTGATATCCCCCTCGCACCGCTCGCCTGCAAAGCCTGGGAGACAAAGACAGCTATAACCCCCAATCTGGTCAATGCACTGTCCTCCATTAAAGCAGCGGGGTCCTCCTGACTCTGAAACACAGTCATCCACGTTCTCCTCACACAGGCGACCTGTCAAAACAGCAGAAATGGCAATTTGAGAATAGGGTGTCAAGGCCTTGTTTCCTATGACGTTCAAGTTTTGACTACATGGAACAGAGTCCTCGATACAAACAGGTAAAGATCTCAGTTTAATGCAACCCATGCCCGCTGCAGACAGTGAGCCTCAGCGCTGACTTAGAAGCATGTGGTTTAGATCCAGTCTGCTCTCAATGGTATGTCATACTGGTATTTAGCAGCTTTCATGCTTGACTTAATTTAGGGACATAATTAAAAACATAAAATCAAAACAAAAATGAAAGAAACACTCCATTTAGCCCTGTAACTGAACATAGAGAGCCCTGTGCCGTCCCTAGCAAGGCTGGAAGCTTCCAACCACTCATTTAACTTGGCTGGAACCCTGAAATTCAGCAACACCGTCAGAACAAGCCACAACAAGCCAACTGAAAAGCAACTGTGATAAAACAGAGACCCCTGGCCAGTATGCCATTCCTGCAGTTTGACTTCTGAGGGCCTACAGTGAACTACCAATGCTGCTAGGGATGCCAGCTTCTCCCTCTCTGTATTGGGTTCCCTGTCAAAAGGTCTGGTTCTAGTTCTACTTTAGTCATGCAGTGTAATGGATAAGGGAATAGAGGATAAGCTGAACAAAGAGTTCTGCCTATTAATATTGTTGATTCATCCTCAGCACGTGCAATGATTCACCTACACAAGGAACAAATTTATACACGCATCAGTAAAGCATCTATTTCAAACCAGACTAGGGAGAAAAACTACGTCTTGATACCATTAAGTAGTGATACCAGCAAATTCTAATTCCTTTCATTTAGGAAACAAAAATAAATCACATCCAAAAAGTAATTCATCTCAATGAATAAAGACTGAGGAATTAAAAGCCCACTCTGAACCATGAAGAATCTTGCAAAGATGAGGGGTACCTTTGTACATCACAAATTCTGACAACACAGGAATTAGTACATAAATATGTATGTTGATGTAGAGATGCAACAAACAAACTTGGTTCTTTCTTTCCTCCAAAATGGAGGTCCAAATCACAAAAGCAATCACAAAAACACAAGGAACTGTCAAACACGATGACTTGGAATAAAGTAAGTATTTAGGCAGACTGGGGAGATGTGTTTAACGTGACAGCCACATTAAACTCAGTGAATGCGAAGAAAAAGTTCAGAAGAACATAAAATCTTTAAACCTTGTTTCTGAAATCAGTTTAAAGAAAAACAATCAAGTTAGAAAACATTTGCTGGTGAGTAAAGATGTGCTCTCTGCAATATTTCCGAAGGCAGAAAGCAACACCACCAGGCCACATATAACTAGGAAACGTAAGGAGATCTTTCAAGAAACATTATGTTGAACAAGCTGTGGAATCCTACTTGCTAAAAATCAACACTGTGTAGCTGGATTGTTTTAAAATTTATTTTTAGGAGCTGCTATTAAAAGAGTTCCAACTTGCTGAAATAGTTTAAACCAACCTACAGGCATCAAACTTCTTTTTCACAAATGGTTCCAGGATAGAGCACAACGTAGGGCCAAAATTTAAACAAGGGTGTTGGAAACAATGCAAGAACTAAGCAAGCTTTCTGTATATTTCATAGTTTCTTAGCTAAGAAAAAACCTTGGATTTTATGGAACAAAACAGATAAACTTGGGAGACATCTTAATAGCAATCTAGTCCATCGCCAGTGCCAAAGAGGGGTCATCTATTCCCAGAGAACACTGTCATGACCTATTCCATTAAAAGAAAGGAAATAAAAAACCAAAACCAAACCAAAACAAAAAAACAGCTCAGAAAGACAGAGATCCCATAGCCTAACAAATTTACATATTTATTTTTAAAGGGAAAATATGTGTTCTCAAGGGATTCAGTGCACTTTGGGAACATTCTTCAAAGAAAATAACAGATTCCCTTTAGACTCTGCATTAGGAAACAAGTCAGAAAGGAAAATTTATTCTTGTAACATTCACTTAATTACTGAGTTTCATACCCCGAGTGCCTGGTGGACAGGAGCACTTGAAATGGTTGACAAGGTCTATGCATGTTCCTCCATTCTGGCAGGGCTGAAACTGGCACTCATCCACTTCATATTCACAGTTGACACCCTGGTACCCAGGCACACACTACAGGACAAAAAGAAGTATGAATAATCTTCTCCTAACAGTTACATTAGCAGGCACCTGAGAAAGGCTGACTGACTCAGCAAACCCTCAAAGGGACAGATTATGATTTCCTTTGTTGCCATACAACTGCAAGTGACTTCAAGGGCTACACAGACAGACAGCTCAGTGCACAGCTTCATCACACAACTGCCTGATGCATGTCTGAATCTGAGTGACTCTTTCTGTAAAATATGGCAAGTAAAATCCTCAAACTTCTTGCCATGGAGACTGATTTGGAAGTTTTGACTTCAGGTTTATATAACACTCAGGTTTTCCTTCTGGGTGGGTCTGTGCTTCCAAGGTGCTCTACCATTCTCCAAAGCTTAAGAAGCTTGATAGACTGTGAGATGATGGTCTCCATTGCTCTCTGTATCAGCTGTAGGAGTTAGAAGGTAGAGGAAGGCATCCCCCACTCTGAAAGGCAACGGATATTTTGCCCACCCAGAATTGGAGACTACAACATTCCTTTAAGGAATTCTACATATATTTTAATACAAACCACATCTCAGAAAAAGCAAGATTAGAACTTCTTGGAGACTGAGTTCTTATCAACCACACCTCCTTACAAATGTACTTCCACTTCAATTTTGAAGTCTTTCTGGAGCACTGCCTCTGCCACAACTGAATTAAAAAATATATTTAAAGGTGTTAGGTGGCTTTTATCCACTCTGTGAATCTCTTCTACCACTTGCATGTGTTTCAGGCTTCTTTTGATGCCTTTGCATTACAATGCCCTAAATATTCAGGACACTTCCTACTAAAGCACTCAGCATTACCTCGCACTGGTATCCACCCAGATGATCCCTGCAGGTAGCACCATTCTGACATGGGCTGGAGTCACACTCATCCAGCTGCTCCTCGCAGTAGCTGCCAGTGTAACCCACACGGCACTGACAGCGGTGCGTGTTTCCCACATTGAGGCAATGACCGGAGTGCTGGCACAACTGGTCCACTGTGATTCCTGAAGCAAAAGTTAAATCAAGTGAGAAAACACGTGAAACACATTTTCCATCAGCATTGGTAGATCAGCCAGGAATGAACACGGCTAGAAGCAGTGCACTGAAAACGTGAAAGTGAAAAACTGAAGAGTGACTCTTTAAATTACAGTGAGTCAAGAACCACGGCTGGCTTCTGAATGGAGTCACTGCTCTGTCCCATTTGGATCAATCATCAGCATCAACACTGGCACAAATTATTTGCACAGCTGCCTTATTTCACCACTGGCAGGCAAACATGCATCTCTGAAGTGTTAATGTTACAGTACAAAGGCTCAATGTACCTAGAATGTCTGCAAAAATGTTGCAGCTTGATAACGTTTGACAACAAATCTGCTCATTTGGATTTCCCTCAGCTGAAAGCTGCATGACACTGTGCATGAGTCACATGTCCAGGAAGTCACCTTTCAGGAAGAAATTCACTTAAAAATCCAAATCTTTTACATATGCAGCAACTGAAGTATGAAATTATCACCGAGGCGTAACAGGGGGTATGGTCTTAGCTATAGCGAATGGGGTACTTAATAGCCAGTATCTGCTGAGAAAATACTTGGAAGCATCAGAAATTGCAAGATGCCTTTTGTGCACAAGGACAGCATGTCTTAAACCCGGCCTGCCTGATATTTGGCAGAAAAAAATAGGAACAGCCAATGTATTTTCCAAAAAAGCAGGACACGTATTACTGAAACAGACTTGTCATTTTCCCCCTCCCCCCCAATTTTTCTTCCCTACTATTTATGACATAAACTAACTTATGTCAGGAAGAACCCAGAAAACCCTGAATCTTAACACAACCTTGCAGAATTTTCTAGCACAGAAGTGACTGTGATCCACCTCTGAGAGGTGAAGCTCCTTGGAATTCTCAATGTTTGCTGTGTCCACAGGTGTATGGGGAGAGGAAGCATCGATTAACGATGGGAAATGTTTTCAATTGAAGCAGAGAGGATGCTAAGAATGCTTATTTACCCCTTTGTGAAGCTGCCACTTGACAGGAGACATTGGGCACGTCGCAGTAAGCGCCAGTCCAGCCAGAAGGACAGTCACATCGAGTCTGGGCTCCACTTTGGAAACATGTGCCTTTGTTCTTACAGGGAGACTTACTGCACAGATCCATAGGTGTCTAGAGAGGACAAAGAAAAAACACAATACGATACATGGTAAGATCAGTAGGAAACACTGATCCAGAGTATAAGTTCAAGAGGCAAAGAAAAAAAGGCTCTGGCTCCAAGGAGCTTTGGAAAGAAAGGCACAGTACTCGTGAAGTCTAACGTAGCTTCTTCACTGACAATCCCAAGAGCTTGCATGTCTAGAAAGGTGTAGATGTGCAGGGAAGCAAACCCCAGATGGCAGCATCGTTTCATCACAGAGGTGATCCTTGCAGTTGCCACACAGGGTTATCTGGCTGGCTGGGTTTGAGAAAACTCAGGGTTTTTTTTTTATATCTCAAAGTAGGCTTCCTTCTCCAGTTAGTAGGAAAGCTTCCAGCCACCAACAGTAACAACTGTCCTTTCTTTTCACAAACTCCCTTTCCATCTTCACTGCTTTTTTGAGAATAGACGCGTTGCACACGTTGATCTTTGTTTTTCCTTTATGTCATTAGATAACATACCTGCTTTTGATCTCAATTGCTCTAGTACAATCTCCCCAAATTTTTCCATCTTCTGAGATTCAACTGAAACCACAGAACTGTTTTATAGACTGAGAATGGGCCAAGAGGGCAAAAACATACCATTTTTCTTGATTCCTTTAATAAAAACAAGCAGTATCCAAACAGAGACTGACATTTTTAGTAAATCGCCATATGGAAGTGGAAAGGACTCAAAATAACCATCTGACCTAATATAAACCAGCCACTAACCATCATTTCCTTTCTGAGCACTCAACCTTCAAAGTAATACAGCCATTTGATTGATTTCAAACCGACTTGGGGGACGGATGAGGTTTATAAAGTGAGTAGTATTGAATTTTGGCTGCAAAATGCCATTTCAATTGCAGAAAGTTCTGCTTTTCAGATGCAAACCGCCTCCCCACAAAAAGTAAAGGAGAAAAATCTGTGCTTTCACAGGCAACCAAAAAGAAACTTGGAATTAAGTTTTACCACATGCATCTCAGTGTGAAAAAACACTGAGCTTCTTGCTTCTGTATTTCTAATGAGTAGCTGACTATTTTACATGCAAATTCCATAACTTGTTCTCCGTATTTAGCTTTGCTAATTAGGTCAGGCCAATTTTCCACTAAGATAAGAGCGACAGCATCGCTGTGATCTATAACTCTCTCCAACACAGCTTTCAGTAGCAGTCTTCAGTTTAGAAAGCTCAGATTTCTTGTGCAAAATGAGTAATATGAGATGATCAAGCTTCTCTGAGCATGAAGCAAACAGGCCTTCTGGGAACCCACATTTAATTTGGGGACAGGAACATTAATCCTTTCCTCAAGTAAAAACAAAGCAAACCTAACAGAAGAGGAACTGCTGAACTTCACAGTACTTTACGATCCCTCTCAATACTAATTCTGCCAGTGAGGTTTACATGGTGTGCCCAGAATGCATAATTAGGGTAGCTGAGGGGCTGCTTTTTTATATCACTTCATTACTTTCCATTCACTTCCTCCATTAGAAGCAGACTTGACAATTTAATGTCTAGCAATGTACTTCTGGAAACGCACCTCCCCCACCGCCACTAAAATGCTTCCTCTAACAGCTGCCCTGTCACAAAGACACATCAGCACCAAAGAAAGTTTCAAAATCCTCACAGCATTCTCATGCTTTCCAGTAATTTCATACACACACTGCTGTTTTGTTTTCAAGGGGCAGCACTCAGACTTGTTGCAAAGAAAGCCAACATAGTGTTTGCTCTTCCAAAGCAAGACACAGACTCAATACTTGCTATTCTGATAAGCATAGGAAAATAAATAGCTCTAACATGAAAAATGAAATAAGCACTGCTTCCACTGTGATACGCCAAGTGGTGCAGCTTAGATCCAAGTATTTCTATACTTAGAAGTGAGTATCATGGCTGAAATGAGATGTATTAATTCTAAAAAAGAAACTGGAACGCTGTCAAGATACCATTTTCCCATTTAATCTGTAACTCATCTCTTGCAGTTTTTCTTTGTGTATCTGGCAAGCAGTCAAATTCACATGAGTCCTTAACAGGTACTAGTCAGTCATTTACAGCATGAGTCTGTGGCTTCTATGCTCACTATGAAAAATGGAATCACCTGAAACTAAGTATGCAAGTAGTACCAGAGCTTTGTATGGAAGTTGTGAACAGGACGATCACTTCAGTTACTGCTCTGAAACTTTCTGGCTATTTTTGTTGGTGGAAATATATATACGATCAACCTGGAAGAACTACACCCCTCTGTGCAAAAGAGAGCAGTGAAATTAATGTGCTGCTAATGACACTGAAATTCTTCCACTCAAGTAGTAGCCTTTTTTCCCCTCTATATAAACACAGTGTTTTATTTTGAATCAGGACAGTTTTATGTTCGGATGAAATGCAGCATTTTCAAAGCTAACAGCTGTTCTCATTTAAGAAAACTTATCTAGAAAACTGCATTGACACCCATCCTCAGAAATAAATAAGCATTTTTTTCCTTCTTACAAGCAGACACTTCCAGATTTCCAGAGTTTTGAACAGAGGCATCTGCTCTGTTTTAGAAAGAGACTGGACTAAGTTTTCCCTGGGCTAACAGGCTTATCAAAATAGGAGAAATAGCACTTGCCATGTTTGGCACCTCACATCTAAGCAGGAACTCCTGCTGCTTTTCAGTTCAAGTAACAGTTGGCTGTGCAGAACAGACAAGAAATCACCACCCACCTGGCAGTTCTTCCCCGTGTAACCCAAAGGACATATGCATCGGTATGTGCCTAGGCTGTCCACACAAGACCCTTTGTTCAAGCAAGGATGTGAATCACACTCATTGATTTCCATGAGGCAGAAGGGCCCCGTAAAGCCCACTGGACACTGGCAGGTAAAGGAATTGATCCCATCCACGCAGGTCCCTCCATTGAAACAAGAGCTGCAAGAGAGGGAGAGCAGAAGGTAAATGAGACAAAATGCAATTAGCTCTTAACCAGAGATGGCACGAAAACATAACTGAAAAGAGACGGAAAACCAGATTACAGAATCATCTGTGCTCCAGTAAGCTCTCACTAAAGAAGCATAAAGCAGATAAAGCAATTCAGCGGGGTTCCATTTTGTTGTGTTTTACCTTGATGGGCAAAGAAAACAAACCATGGTTTCAATGAGTCATTAGCAATGGAGTTAATTTCTCACTTAAAGAAATCTTCCCAGCTTCAGTGTCACCACAAACAGTGCTGTTTGCTCAAACTGACAGGTTGTATGCAAATTGTATTACAAATTCTGATTGCATTACAAATTATAAGCAGCAGAACAATTTGCCTTTTCTTCTTTATTATTTTTTTTACTTCAAAGGAATCAAAGGTATGTTTTCTCAAGGAAAGCTTCACGTAACATGCAAAACACGAGCATGCTCCTTATTGAAATAATGTGAAAGTACTGGTACTGCTAAACCCCTTCCTCTTCTCACGAGAACTTTCCTTCAGTCCTTGATTTGTAAAGCTACTCACATATGCACTGGCAGAATTCAGATCAAAGGAATTACCCCCCACAACCTTCTGATCATAAGGAATTCTACCAGAGTACATGTCCTACAGAGAAGTTACTGGGAAAATTAGCAGAAGTGAAGCCTCATGCAAAATTAGCTCCTCACAATTTTTTCCTCTAAAGAAAAAGAAACTCCCGCTCCTCTGAAAATAAATCTAGATCAGATTCAAGATGATCGTTTTGATAAAGAGCACAAAATGCATTCCTGCTTGTTATCTGTCTTGAGCACTGTGGAAAGGTACTTTCCATGAAAGAAGTGACTGAGTCATCTCCCTGAACTTTCAGTGCAAGTTTTAAGTACCTAAATTCTGACTGTCATTAACTTAGAGCTGTCAACATCAACCTATTTATTAGAGCTGTCTTTCTGCCTTGTGGACTGCACACCACTTTAAAAGGAGCAAAAACTGCCTTCAACGTTCATGGCAAAACAGAAGCTGGAGGAACCGTCAATCATTTGGCACACTGCACTGAAATCAAGCACCCATCTCCAAAAGAAAGCGTCACTCTTTCTCATAGGAGCTTTCTCATAGAATACAAGGAAGAATCATTTGAACCAAATTCAAATTCACCAACCATAATCATGCTCTTAAGTATCGCTCAGTACATTTTGGTTGAGAAGGTGTGACTGGTTTAGCTCGGCAGACCAGGCCAAATTGCTGCATCCCTCATTCATACCTGCAAGACTGGTTTCTGTCCTGACTGATAAGGAAATCAAAACCAGGATGAATCTCAAGGAAGAACCAGGCGTTCTGCTCTAGAGCACCCAACATACTTGATTAAACAACTGTTGGGCAAATTAAACACACCCTCATCGGTGACACAATCCTCTTCTTAAGCAAAAGATGTTAAACTACTTCCTCCCCCACAATTTCAATTTTATAAAAGACAGGAAAGACCTTTTCTTCGTGCACACAAAATGCATGAGAACAGCAAGGGCTTCACATTTAGGCACCTTATTTGTTTATTGTAATTAGACTAGAACAGATTTTTTTTTAATTATCTCAAGCTGTATTAGGAACCGTTTCCATCTGAGAATCTAAAGTTACTTATCTGAATCCCAATGAAGCTTAAAATAAACACGCAGAAAGAAGATGGATACACAGATGTAACCCTCAGAGTTTTTTTCAAAGATCACCAAGCAAACCAACTCATTAGGGACGAGCTATTGAGCATTTTAACTCAGTTCCCTACCTCCTCCTTAAAATCATTTCAGCTTTTAATATCAGCACTGCTAACTCACATCCAGTTTTTGAGCATTAAAAGGTCTCCAGAAAAATTAAACATTTCCAGTACAAAATTAGTGGATTCAGTTCTCCTCCTGGTTGCCTCCTCGTAGCTTTCTAGCTTCTGTTATTTGCAGTTAATAACTCAGCTCAGGCTTTCTAGCAGCAGCACTGTGAAGTCTCCTCACCTCTCTGTGCATTCATCGATGTTGTTCTCACAGTTGGTTCCCTCAAATCCAGGCTGACACTTGCATGTATAGCTGTTGACATAGTGGGTGCATGTGCCTCCGTTCCTGCACGGTTCACTCAGACATTCATTGGTATCTGTTTGACATTTATCTCCATGAAATCCAGGTAGGCAGATGCATGAGAAAGAGTTTATCCCATCCACACACGAAGCCCCATTTTGGCAGGGATCTAAGACAGAAACATTAACTTAGTGTTAAAATGGGTAACAGTAAAAACCCAGGCCTATGGTAGTCATCTTCAGAAAAAAAAATGTATGACACTGTCCAGAAGGTAAATACAAGTTTTTCTGAGACACTTCATGGAAGAGAACCAAAAAGCTCTGCTAATACTGAATTCTCAAGGTGTGGATCAGGACAAAACTTCAGGGCCCACACATTTCTCTCCCAGGATTTGTCGAACCAAAAGCAACAAAACCAGCCCCAAAGCCTCTCATTTTAAAGTTCAAGCTCTGCTCTTTTGCCAAATGCCTACCAATAAGAAAATACAAACAGTTCACTAACCCTTTCTTCTCCCTTGTTTGTACAGACACTCCTCAGCACATGTCCGGACACTCCTCAACGCATGGGAGAACTTGTGTGATTAATTCTAAGCATGCAAGTAATCCAGTCAAATCAAATGTGTATGTGGAAATTAGTATATGTATGAGTACTTCTGCATAATTAAGCACTTGGCATCCTTCCCAGTATCAAAGGCAGACAGAGGAAAGGCTGGTGGAAAAGCCCAAATTTCATACTCAACCCTGATTGCTCCTCACCCCAACAATTCTTAGCATTTTCTTCATTGCAACCAAAACCTTTTTAGTTGTGCATCGCCTGTTTTTTTTTTTGGTCTCAGCTACTCCCTGCTGCTGCATTCCTTTTGTTTCCACAAGCACCAATTTGCCATCTCTCAGTAGTTTCTTCCTACTTTGCTCCTTCCACTTTAAGAACAACAATCCTATGTCAGATTCTGCCTCTGAAGCCAGTTTTCTTTTCTAGTCAGGCTTCCCTAGTCCAAGAACTTGCATATGTAAAGGCAGAGAGGGGAATGGGGAAGAGGGAGAAAAATAAAAAGGTTACTGAGCAGTTTTTGTGATCTAAGACTATCCTCAAGTACTACTAAATACAAACTTTAAAGTGCAAATAAACTCAGCCGAAGATCTGCAGTTCAACACAAGTACGAGATCATTCTGTTCACTGGTAAATGAAGAAAACAGATGAGAAAGGTAATTAAAGCTCACTTACTGACTGAGGAATATGCTCACATGATAAAAATTTTTGTTGTAAGACTGACACCTGCATTCATTTAAAGGTCATCTGACTACTGCAGAGAAAAAGCATGCTCAAAGCAAGACCCCTGGCAGCTGTAAAATGTTGTGTCTGTGGCAGCCAGCCACTTATGACTGAAGCCAAAATTAATGTTCCGTGCCACACATTTACTACAGAGAAAGGAGACTAGAGTATCAACTTTTCAATAAGTTCTTGTTATTGGAGGGTTTATTTGCTTCATAGATTAAAGACACTTGGCTCAAGCCATGGAAGGTTTTTGTTATGCTAAATGAAATCAGCTGCAGCAGTAATCTGAAATTCCTCTTCAACCTCATGGGTGTGCTACATAACAGACAGCACTGGATCAATCTCAACTCAGAGATTTTCCAGCTGTTCAAGAAAGACTGAACACTTAAAATGTTTGCATCTTCAGATATCCACATAAAACATAAAACACCCATATAAAACTGAGCCACATCTTCGTTGGCTTCAGTAAATAAAGCTTTGGATCAATGCACCAGTGCCACTTTTTGTACTCTGTTTCTTCAGAAAGAGGCAAGGAAAAGCTCAGGCTAAGCCAGATGTGTTAGAAATTCTTCCAATGGTGTTGCTTTGGGGCTCTCTCACGGTAACTTTTACTCACGGGCTTGTTTGAATCCTTCTCTACAGCAGTCACAAACGTAAATTTCTTTCAATACAAAACATGACTTTCTAAATGCATACCTAAAGCCTGTAAGATTTTGGTTTGTTTTTAGTCTATTCCAATAAAAGCTAGAATTATTCTTTTTTGTCCATTGCATTTTTTTTTTCCAAGAGGCAGCCAGTTAAAAAAATACAACGTGGTGAACAAGGTTTGATAAAGCACTTCACAATAGTATCAGACAAGCTTTTAAACACTTTTCAGGAGACTCATTTTATCTGATGATGATACAGAAAATGCCAAAAAGAACAAGCACCCAATATGTGCTTGGTTTCCCTTGTAAACAGCACTGTCAAGGCCATGAAATGAACAAATGCTCTCTTAAACCACTTCAAGTGTCATCACTGTACAGCTTATCCTCCTGCAGCTGATCTCTGTTCTGGAATACAGTGCCTTCCTGCTGCTTAATTTGCTTCCAGATATGGCTTAACTGGAACAGCAACAGGATCCACTCTTTCCAGAGTATTAATGGCAGACAAATACATTTCAAGGACTGCTGTTGTCTCAGATTCCCACCATACCTCAAACAAGCTTACCTTTGAAATACAGATAAAGTCTGCAGTGTTACTTTATGAATTAAAATTTCAGGCAAACACAATTATTCATTTAACAGTGCTCCTTATTAAAGTACAGAAATAAGGATCACTTCAAGTTAAAAATTTGAAAATAACTCCTATCATCAGCTAGAATACATTTTTAGCAGCTAAACATAATGGATTTTGCCTGCCTTACACATGCAAGTATTACAAGGCTGAGGTTTTGAGGTTGTTGGTTTGTGTTTTTTTTCCCTTCTTGGTAAGAACTTACAAAGGAACTTTTGAGTACCTGTTGAAGAGCAAAGCAGAATTATTTCTATGTAAAAAGGGAAAACAGAACAATTCTCTAATACTCACTAGACAGGCAGTCATCAATGTTACTGTCACAGTCTCCTCCAGTGAAGCCTGGACGACATTCACACAGGTAACTGCCTTGAATATTATGACACAAAGCGTGATTTTTGCAGGGCTTTGAGAGACATTCATCAATATCCACGGTACATCTCTCCCCTGAAAAACAGAGAGTGCAGAAGTAAAATCTTTCCTCATGTCAGTGGTCAAAAGGCTCGATGCCAACACTACTGACTATTGGAAGTACTGTACGTTCCCAGGCACATTACCTTCCCAGCCAGGGGCACACTGGCAGGTGTAGCCTTCAGAATCAGGAGATTCTTGGCAAATTCCCGAGTTCTCACAAGGGTCAGGGGAACACGGTGCAACCACTACCTGGCAGTTCACACCTGGAGTGCAGAAGGGGAGAAAACAGGAGAATACAGAGCTAAGAGTTTTTTCAGAAGAATGAAAAGAAAAAAAGATTGCAACTTGCATCACTATCCTACACAGCAGTGGATGACATTTCCATATTTGACAAATCCTAGCAGTAGAAAGATCAGAATACTCCTCATAGGCTCAGCAGATAGACATGGTAATCCCAACTAAGTTAATTTGAGGGCAGTGACTGGAAGACAAACCTACTGCACTGAGCCATAGAGGGATGTGAGGAAGCCAAAGGCTCCCAGCCTATGGAAGATGAAGTCTTTAAGCCTGCTCGCAGAGAAGACACATTAAGTGAGAAAGGCATAAATGTGCAGCTACTACTGCTTTAGTACTCTTCAGCACCTTTTCCTGCTGCTATTCTGATAACATCTTTTTATTTGCTCCTCTTCTTGCTTTATGTTACTCTTACACTACCAAAGTTCTAGCATTTCCTTCTTTCTTATGAAGTTTTTGTAAAGCTACTGTTAAAAGAACTCAATCTATTTATCCACTAGGCAAAATTTTTAGACAGTGCCACTACCAAGCATAACTTTCTCTTTAAAAGATTATCTCATCACTTTCAGATGAGCTGCACATTACATGAGATGTTTTTGCCTGTGCAACATACATATTTTGTGGAATAAGATGAACTCATCCACTCCACTGCAAGCTTAGATGCTTTCTGGCAACAATTACTGTATTATGAATATTTTCTCTCTTTTAAGTGCTTTTTCTGGACTTTGATATCTTCAAGAAAGAATTATCCTTCCAAATAACCTTATGTCCCCATTGAATTGCTTCTACACTTAAGAAAACTGATGTCATTTGGATGGCACTAACCTTCCAATAATGTCTCTTCAGTTCCCAGTGCATTTACATAGACTATATAGACCTGTTTAACTTTCTTACAAAGTAAATTGCAATTAGGACATTTCTTAGTAGGCTCAAACAAGGCTTAAGTGCAATCTTAAAAAGCATTCTATGCAGTTGTATCACATCTATATTCAACTGTAATTCAACTTTATATAACCATGGCATTTTCCTTCTCAATTCCTATTTCCAAAAAGTTCAATGAAAATATTAAAATGCCATTAAAAGTGCAATGAAGTGAAAAGAACAACACTCTCTATGAATTTTCACCTTTGAATCCTTTCTTGCAGGTACATCTATATCCGTTCAGCAGATCCTCACAAGTTCCTCCATTTTGGCATGGGTTTGATTTACATTCGTTCCCTTCTGTTGAACAGTAATCTCCTACCCAGCCTGGGTCACAGACACATTTGTACCTTCAAAGGGAAGAGCAACACGAATGAGAGAACATTTTGGAATAATTCCTCTTTGCTCCAAAATACTGAAAATAAACCACCCTTAAAAAACACACTTCCCTCCTGCTAACAGTTTCCACAAAGCACTTAGACAGCAATATGCTTCTGTTTTGATAAGTCCATCTCAACACATTAAAAAAAAAAAATTATAGAAGGTGGAGAAGAAAAGTAGGTTTTGAAGATGAATAGACTAATTTAAAACAAAGTAATGGTTACAAATGAAAACAGGTGGTTGGAAGCAGCAGGAATTTACTGCATCATGTTTCAAAATCTGAAGCAGCTCTCCACCCATATGACATAGACCCAAAGACTTACTGAATCACCCTGGGCTCCAGTCACACAAAATGTACGCTGGCCTCCTTCCCCATCACGTAGACAATACTTACTCTATCTCACACCAAGCATAAGGTGCACACAGGCATAAACAAGAACACAGGTGACCAGTGATGAACAATTTTGTTCTTCAACTTTACGTGAAGGCTGAACCTGACATAAAGGCAGCCTTCCTGTCAGCTCAAGAAGTGCTGAATCCTGTCCTACAGCAGTGGCAAAACCCTTCCTTGCCAAGTGCTGACAACACTTTCCAGGACACAGCAGGCATGGAAGCCACTACTACCTCTGGGCCAATTGGACAGTTTCATAACTATGGTCCTGTCCCTCCCTCCACTTGTCAGCTCCACAGCCCCTGTGCTCCCAAAGCCCGTGTCATTCATTCACCATGGATACATCCCTAACAAAAAGAGGTCTTGATTCAGGGCTCACAAAGTCAGCATTTGGTCTTCCTGGATGGGATGATTCAGCAACAACTGCTCCCATCAGAATGGCCAGAAAAAGCTTTCTTTTCTTCTCACAGGCATGCAACAGTGTGACTAAAGCTGATTAAATCTGCCTTGGATATGCTGCTCTAAGACAACCACTGCTCAACAATCCATCTCCTTACCTTGAGAAAGCTGCTAGAGGAAACAGTCAACTGCATTCCATCAACGTACCAACTTTAAAACAGGATGCCTTGTTTAGAACAAACAAATAAAACACCAGCCATCAACTTTTTCCCTAAAAGCAGATGACTGAGATGGAGGGCATAAACTCATTTTTACCTTCTTCTTGACTTTTCATCCTGAGCTTCTCTTCCAAGCCTTGAAGTACCACCTTTATACAATATCCCCTGTGATTGGTTGTTACACCAAAATTTCTCCACCTGATCTTCCAAAACTGCTCTGCCTCTTAGTTTGAGTTATCTGCTTGTTCCTTCATGCAGAGTATTTGGTTAGCAATAACGGCTCTAGTCACAAACACACCCTCCACACTCAATGCTTTAGACTTTAATGAAATAAGTATGTGCTGTTTTTCAACAATTTTATTTGGAACCATTTCTTTATTTTAATTGCATTCACTCTATTAGATTGAATTACTGAACTCTCCCTTTCGATGGTGCCCACAGAGGGTAGAAAAAACCCACGCTGAAACAGCACAAAAGGCAGCTGGAGAATAAAGGTCTGCACCTTACTGGGATTATTTCATGGCCAGCAAACAAGTAATATGAGAAATTAAAATTCAGAAATCTCAAATCAAGGCAGAACTCAGGGTGGTGGGAGCAGGGAAGAAAGTATAAAAGGCACTAGACATATTTGATGTTACAGTAAGGACTTACCCACTAACAATGTGCGTGCAGTTGCCATGTACACAGGGATTACTAAGACAGCCATCTGCCTGCGACTGACAGTGAGGATGATGGTAACCTTCAGGACATACACACCGAAAGCCATTGACTTCATTTATACATGTTCCACCATTATTACAGGGGCTGGATGCACATTCGTCAATATCCACGTTACAACGTGGGCCTAAAAAATACAAACCCAACCAAAACATTCCTTATTAAGACGTATTTCTTTCAAGAACATTTGTCCTGCAGGTCTGTAAGATCACGTGGTTGAGACAGCTCTGTAAAGCTGAAGCAGAGGTGCAGATCTCGCATGTTTAAGTGGCTTTAACTGAAGACATAGAGTGTTTCTGAACCTGGAAAACAACACCTATGCTCAACAAGTATTTACAAACCACTCAAGAATCTCAATGGAGCTGCATTGAAAAAAAATCAGTAATCAACATTCAGTTTCATTTTTGGAAAGCAAAAATCACTCAACTATATTGTATTTGGAACAAACCTCTTGAGCTCCACTTGTCAAAGCCTTTCTATTCTGTGCTAAAAGCACCTACCGTCTGAACAACCCATACTGCCATACTGTCTGCAGTTAATATAGGTCTTGTGGTTAATTGCGTAAAAGGAACTCTAAATAACACCGTATCCTGTTTTGCCTCCTCTCTTCACAGTTTGTGCCAGAATTGCTAAATCCTGTAAATATTGACCATAGGAATGTGTGAGACTGCAAAGCTAAGCTGAACGAGTAGTGAAGTTGAAAAATATTTTTAACGTATAGAAAGCACGAAGTATCAAGAGCCCAGCAGGCCAGCTCTTTAAATACAAGAACGGCAATTCATCACATCTCTGAATTATTTCAGCAGATAACAGTAAGAAACCCAGTAGGATAACAAACATAGTATGACAATGATGGAGACCAAAGGCAAGAATGATCACTGCTATGGACACAAGAACATCACCGTGACAGAGTCAATGGCAGAAAGAAGCTTTAGAAGTTTAAAAAGATGCCAAGAGAAACACAAAAAACACATGAAACCTCTTAGTACTGCTTCTAATGCATTTCAGATCAGTCCTAATTAGAATCATTCAGTAATAAACAGTAAACAGACATGAGAAAACTGCTACAAATGGTACCAACTGCCTTACAACAATTATTTTATGAGCATGCTATCCCACGTGCCTCAAAACGTATTAAGTCCATTATAAACAGTGCTGAGATGTGCTGTAGTCATCAGAACCAGCCAGTCCTGATGCAGACCTACAGTTCTGAGCATGGATTTAAATGCACATAAAAGCTTCTTTTTTCAGTCTTGTTTTTTTTACGATTTTACACAATTTAGAAGAGGAGACAGCACAGATCACATCATGAAACAGAAGCATGGCAAAAAGTGGGTTATCGAGTGGGTTATTGGAAGCTTCTAAGCGGAAAGCAGTTCATTAGAACACTGACTTCATGCTTTGCTTTTGCTGAAAGAGAAATATTAGTCGTGGTCCAAGCTCAAGGCACAACCTAATCCAACACCTGTCTACATTGTTCACAGTCTGTGCTCCTGGAAAGAAGCTGTGAATAATAAACCAAAGTCACATGGTTTTATTTGTTATAAAACCGAGAACCATGAATTAGACGTAATTACCTAACAAGAATGGCATCTCACAGCACAGATCAGACCATATCTCCACTTGGTGTAACTTGCTGTAATGTAAGACACTGCGATTCAAAGATCAGAAGGATCTACTGAGATATTAACAGAGTCCCTCGCAATCAGTACGCAGAGAACAACTTCCTTAGCTAACAGGATAACTATCACCAAAACAACCTAAAGCTATCAGGTAGCTGAATTTACCTGTAAATCCAGGTTTGCAAGCACAGTTGTAGCGATTAATGCCATCAATGCAGTCCCCGTGAACACACGGGTTACTTGCACAGTCATCAAAGTTATTCTCACAGTTCACTCCTGGAAAAAAGATAAATTAAAGGAATAAGGAGATCAAATCTTAGCAAGATGAACAACAAAACCATTCCCTGGAAAGAGGAAAATTAAGAACCCCACCTGCTACAAAGTTACATAGGCAACCTAAAACAAAATAGTAAGGCATTTAGAACAACATACCTATTTTTTTTTCAGCCAATGTACCTGACTGAATCTTTGGGGTGTAAAGAGCAGGTAAGCTCTTCCAAGACTATTTGCAGTACATGTGTGAGCTACTCAGTTCACACAGACACAGGAAAACGCAGCAACCAAAATTAATGTGAAGGTGAGAGTTGCTTTAGGCTCTTTACAATAAACTTATTCTGCATACAAATACAGCACGCACCAGAGGAGAAGTAAGAAATAATTAAATCTTGAATCCTATTACAATCCAATCCTTCTGCTTGTCCATTATGTACCTGAAGTGCCCAGCAAACAGTTGCATTGGTAGCCGTTCACCAAGTCAATGCAGCGCCCTTGATGGAGGCAAGGATTGCTGTGGCATTCATTGATCTGCTCACTGCATATGGCACCCATGTAGCCAGGACTGCATATACACGTGTATGAATCGATTCCATCTTGACATTCACCATGGTGGCAAGGATCAGGATCACAGTTGTTGATGTTCTCCTCACACAAAACACCAGTAAAACCTAGGGAAAAATGGCCAACGACAGTAATTAACTGGTACAGTGCTGCAGTGGATAGAATGCACGGGAAGTATCGTACTACAGACATTAGCAAACTGGTGGACAGAACACCAGGGGTAACTGGGCACCTCAACTGCTGGCCATTTTCCAGCCCTGAAAAACAACTGACTTTTCCACTGCTCACAGAACAACACCTCGCAAGAAGAATCCTGCCATCAGAAACATTACCTTCATTATATTCAGAAGAGTAGCAGTGAGAGGAAAAACATACACCTCCACAAAATATTTACTTGCATCAATATAAACTACCTGAAGGGTCTCTCCTGTCATTATTTCCTCTACACAACACTGGAAATTTGACTTTTTCAGTACATGAAATTACTGCAAAGATGCTGCAGAAACCTTCCCAAGGGGACTCTCTTGGCTCATGCCACAGTTTCTGCAGCTCTGCTTATTGAAAAGTCTCTTGCTCCTCTCATTGGGAAACTTTTCAATAACTCCAATCAAACACCAACTGCAAATTCATGAAAGACTGCATGCAATCTCCTCTTCAGTTAGGAGCAATGAAACAAGCATTAGTTTGGCCTGTTTCATTCTGCTTCAGCTGGGAAACATCCTGAGCAAGAGCAGACAGAATTTGTTCACGAGAAGGGCTAAAAAAAAAACAAAATAAAAAAATCAGGAAGATAAGAACAGCAAACAACTCCCTCAAGAGCCCTGTTTTCCATGATGAAACAGGGCCATATGAAACAGGGACTATTTAAATAAATGGATTTCACAGATGATGTTTTAAAGCCACAGCTCACACTGCCTTCCAGCAGGTGGAGATAAGGAAGGCAGAACTTCAAATTTCAGACATTAACTGGAGACTGATACAAACCAAGCTGCAGGGAATTTCAACAGCTGAAGAGTGATTCTCACCTGAGCACAACAAGTGGATAACAGGCTCCCCATTTTTCATACAGGTTTGTGGCTAGTTCTCTGGTCAAACATACCAGGTGACGGCTAACATTTCCAAGTTCTGCGAACGTATGCATGGATGAATGGGTGTGGAAGTAGGTGGGGAGAGGGAAGGGAAGCTAGTTAGAGAGATGGATATAAAAAGATGTTAGGGAAGGAAGAAAACCAAACCGATAAGAGAACGAACAGTGGCAAAAAAAAAAAGACGGGATAGAGGGAAGGAAAAGAGGAAAGACCTAAGACAACTCAAGAAAAAGAAAAGCCATGATCTACCACTGGGAAGGAGAAGTGGAATAATGCCAGAAGGGAAAGAAAAGACAAAAAGCAAGCAGTAAATAGAGCTATCTGTACAGCATTTGGCCAAACATTTTGCAGTTTTCAATCAGTTCTGCAGCTGGCGAATAGCATTCAGGGAACATACGTCACTCATATTATGAGATTAATAAAGCAAGAACACATTCAAACATGATTTTCCAATAACTGACCTGACCCAATGATGAATTTCATATTTCAGTCTTAGAAGGCTGTCAATATTAAATATTATACTTAGCATACATTTGTTTAAAAATAACAAAAAGATTTTTCTCCTACTGTAGCTCAGCTGAACTACTTTAAGACCAGGCATATTTCTCAATCTTTTAACTGAACAACATACCTTAATGATGTACAACTTCCTCTCCCTCTTTGTAGACAGAGTTAGATTAGGAAAAAAAAACAAAACAAAATCTGAATACAGAAATAACTCCTCAGAGAGGACAGAAAATAGCCCCAGTACAGAGCCCTTCTTCCATTTTCAGTCAAAGCACAAACCAATTCACTAAGAGCTGCTGCTGAAGTCACATATCCATTTGGTTGCTTCCTGGCTGTTCCTTGAAAATGCTCCATGAACTACGTGCCATCACAGTAGTAGCAGCCTTCCTTTCTCATCTAGTAAAGAGGATCTCTGTACTGAGATGGCTCCCAGTAGTTCAAAACCCAAATTCAGAGCAAGTTTGGCAAAACACAGCTCTCCACACTGTCAGACACTATACGATCCCAAACTCTGCAATAAACTCTGCAATGGATTAATATTTTATCTCTGCACTCTCAGGGAATGAAAGCAACCAGACCCCATGAGAAAGACCTTCTAGGGTGGACTCCAAGTTTGGCAAGGACTTGAGCTTTTTCTTCTTCTGTCAACTTATTCTATCACGTGACACATACAAAAAAAATATCTGGCAATAACTGTTCCTCTCCTGATTAGAACTACTTTAGACCCTACTTCCAACATGTTGTTTCTTCATGGACTCTGGGTAAGGCTGTGTGTGAAAAGAGCAGGAAGGAGGTTCTAGGCTGATTTCAGCTGTATTCTGTACAGGGCAGAATAAATTACTGAAGTCAAATGAATTTGCCTGAACAACCTGATTACTGGAATGATTCAAAATAAGAAAAATTGCACATAAATCTGACCAATCTGACAAAACATTTCCAGTACAGAGGCAGTCCAGGAATTTTCAGCTACTTCCATAATGGAAGAGCTAAAGCCAACACATTCCATGCCTGGTCAGTCTGAATCTGCATCATGAACAATTCCACTTAGCATTAACTGAAAGCAACCAAAAGTTGTTCCTCACTGACAATTAAGGTGCAACAGCTTTGAACTCTTTACATCCTCAAATTTGACCAAATGTAAAAAACCTACAGATAAAAATACATCTCCATCACTCCCAGTGGCTGAAAGACAAGAAAATAGTGTAATTAAACCTGACGCTTCTAAATGTGCAACTGATCAAGCAGCAAAGGAATTCAGCGCATTAAAAACAGCTCCATCCACAGCTGTCAAAGTTTCTGTACGATGCTTGACAAATCACTTAAATTACATGATTGTAGGCTGCTACTGTGTGACATTTCTTCTAGTGGGCACAATTTTTACAGTACTTCTGCCTTTCAGTTTTGTCATAAAATAGCCTCAAGCAGGTAATCAATCAGAAAAGTAGTACTGCTCTGTCCACCTCTTGTTCTTCAACTGTATACTATACAATCCAACTTGTAAGAAGAAAGCCACAGACATAAGGCTTCACACTGGTGTTTTTCTATTCAAGGACTCCATAGTCAATACAGAAGCAGATGTCACCTTTTGGAAAACAAGGGTTGGGGCTGAAAGAGGAAAGCCAGAAATCTCAGCAACTGTGAACTCACTGCTGTCACAAGTGAAAAGGTTTCTACATTTAATTCTGTTCTCTGCCGCAAAGAAGCAGATAAAGCTACAAAGCAAACAAGAAGTGTTTCAAAGAAAGAAAACACTGACACTGCTTTGACCACTGCTTTTTGCATCTAGGTTACGTGCAATCTTCAGTCCAGAGGCTCTGAACATGACTAACCTGTGGCACACTGGCACTCGTAGCCATTGGGATGGTCGATGCACTTGGCTCCATTGAGGCACGGTGTGCTAGAGCAGTCATCTATATCAATCTGACACACTGCACCACTGAATCCTGAAAGGCAGAACGACAGTGAAAATTCAGAGGCAATATGAAGCATTTAAAACCAAACAACTGTATTATCAGGAATTATTTAGTAGCAAATCCTTAAAACCACCCAAACGTAAGCTTCAATCTAAGCTCAAGTGCACCATTAAACATACACACCACGCCCTGGTTTCTTCATTCAACCCACCAATCAAAACAGTTTCTATTCCCCAGGTCAGCAAAGCCTCAGTTTGAAAACAGAGATGGCCAAGTCAAACAGAAATAAAGCAAATGGAGCACAAGCAGTGGCTGCTACCAACCAGCAGCCTGCCTTTAAAACTGAGAGGCCATGAATGAAAACCTTCCAGTAATCAAGACAACTAACTGAAAATTAAACACTAATGCATACTTTATTAGAGCCTTCAGATTGGAATTACTGCAGCAGCAGGGAATGTGATGTAAAACAGCACTGTATCTTTCTACATACTTTTTGAAAGAGGCAAACTATCAACAGGTTATGTCACACAATGCAGATTCTTAGGCACTTAAAGAAACAAAAAAAAATCAAAATTCCAGGAATGTTTCTTGTAGGAAGGTACCAAAAGAAGAATTGAATATGAGCTAGAACATCATTACTCTATAAGAAGGAATGCAAAACAGGCTTTTGGTGAGTATCTTCTGGTGTCAAAACTTCTTGCGAGCCACCAGGAAGATAAGGGATGCTTACTTTGTAGCTAACACTGATCCTCCAGCTCAGCATTTGTCCTTCTATTCTAATAAAGTGGAGACCCAACCTGCCTTCTTCCTCATGCAAGCAACATAAGCTATACTGATGGAAATATGGCTTCTGCCTAAAAACCTATTAAAAAAAAAGGCATGCAGACACTCTGATTTTATAATGTGTTTAGAATTACTTAACTACCTGTCACTGAGATATTCACAACAATGTATGCTCTTGCTGCATTCAACTCTTTAAGGTGAGACATCCAACCATCTCTCAACACTTACCAGCTACAGGCACGATCACACTGCCAAACAAAACATGCCCTACTCCAACTTACCAGCGACTGCAATAAACTCAAACAGATGCTGTACCACGACTACAGAAACTCCGAAGAAACACTGCCTGCAGCCTTTCACTGGTTATCTTATGAGTTCTTGGTAAGGTGAAGCAGGAAAAGCTTCCAGAAGTACTCACCAGGAGGACAGACACAGAGGAACCGGTTTACTTTATCAAGACACTCTCCATTGTTCACACAGGGATTGCTTAGACACTCATCAATATCTTCCTCACAGTGAACACCTTTAAAACCTATTAAAAAATAATATAAGAATTGACAGAAGGCTTTAAAAAGCATCCCCACCAGTGTAACTGCTTCTTTTATTAGTGTTGAAAGATTAAAGCTAGCTCTGTTGCAGTAAAATTTGCTGTTTGGACAGAAACTATGAGGGAAGAGGTATGTTTTCTGGTACATTTTCACCGGAGGTGGAAATGGATGCTGAATGTCTGCAACTCCATAATGGAAGAATTCTGTGTTGTATTTACAGCCAGTGTTTTCCTTTATGATGAGAAGGGACCATGTTTTACCTCCTTGGAAGGGCATCAATTTGAGTATGCACCCACGTAAGGTAAAACATAATGAAACAATCACAGCAAATAGCTAAAAAAGCCTCAAGTTAAACAAATGACAGAATAAAAGAAAAATACTAAGAGGGGTAAAATAACTGGGACTAGAGTCCCACCTTTCAGAGCAGATTTGATCTGAATAAAAATTTATTCTGGTTTTCATGGTATTAAATGATCACCTGCAGGGGTCACAATCTTTTCATTATACTTTACACAACTGCCCAGCTGGCGACATGCACGCTTTATTACCACTTCCTTTCAGAAAGCAAAATAGCAGACTACATAGGTCACTGGTATGCTGGATGTGTTAATTTTGGACAAGCATAATCTCAACTAACTTTTTTAGCACATTTTTTTCAGGTCAAAGGAAGCCTGCATTATGTGGGGGCATTTTAAGAAGGAAAAATACAAAAAACAACAATTTCATCCAGAAACATCATATGCACATCTCAAAATACAATGACTCTTAAAGTTTGCACCTCCTTTGCTTCCATAAACATAAGTTTCTGCACCCACATTTTACTGAGCATAGCAACAAACACATTCACACACTCCAGGGTGGCGGACTACCTTTCCTCACGGATGTAGAGATTGGTTTCTCTCTCAGACCTTTAATTGTTTTCTCCCTCCCCACACAAATGCCAAGTCCGCCTGGCTGGAGCCACCACAGAAAGCACTCTCAGTGTTTCATTTAGCCTCACCCCATTGCAATTTTGTGTTCCACCTCAGCGGAGTTGGCAACCTTCCCTCTGTTCCTCCTGATTTTTTTCCACATTTCTGGAAGCCCCTTCCTAGTCAGAATCTCCCCTCACCTGGCATACAGAGACACGTGAATCCTCCAATTTTATCCAGACAGGTGGCATCGTTTTGGCACGGATTAGAATGGCACTCGTTGATGTCCATTTCACAGCGAGGTCCTGTGTATCCCTTCAAACACTCACAGTGAAAAGAGCCTTCTGTGTTCACACATTTCCCAGCGTGTTCACACGGATTGCTGTTTGCTGCAAGAAAGATAGGCGCGTGTGGCAAAACCTTTCCTCTGACCAGAAAAGCCACAGAATCCTTTATTAGTCATGGTCTTTTTCAGTGGTCATTCCTTCCTGACAAGTAATACAGGGGAAAGGACTGTTCACCGCTATCAGGAAAGGCTAGTGTGACTGAAGAGAACATGCAGCAGTTAATTGCTGTCAGAGGCAAAAAGAAAGGTTACCATCATTACCACAGGTCCTTATTAATAATAACAGTTGTTAAAAATAGAGCACTGGGTGGCAAGGATTAGAGAACTAGTGATGCTCTGAAGGCCTTATCTCTAGACCATCTTTATGATTTACCTCTTTCCTGAGGCTGTCAATGTATCACCAGAGCCACAAAACCAAATTTGCCCTTCATATGTTTTCAGAAAGGAACAGCCCTTTTGTACAAGGCAGACTGAGGAATTAAATTCAAAGAAATGCCTCTTTCCAATACTTTCACACTGGTTAGGCATTCCCCTCTTGCAGCACACTCCAGTACATAAACTAGCACACACAAAACTGTCAGCAAGTTTGTGAAAGTCCAGCTAATTCTCAAAACACAACAGGGTGATATAAGAGAACTACTAAAAGCCCATGCAATCACTAGTCTCAGAAAGCACTCATATGCTCATACGCTGGTGCCAAAGCCTTCATTTATTTCTGCTGCAAGGGAATCTGCAATAGCCCCCCCTGGAAACTGAGGTACTTCTGTTGCACCCTGCAGGTCACTGCCAGCTTAACCACTGTCCCTGTGCGTGCTCCTCACACAGTGCTCTAACTCTGCTGCTCAATGAAAAATGGTTAAGTCCATCACCTCACTGTCTTCCATATTACAGAGGCTACGAGGTTCAAGCACAGACAGCTACCCCAACTCAGCACATTGCCATGAGTCTCACACAAGATTTAGAACTCATCTAAAGATGCAGAAACAGAAAAGGGAAAGCAGGAAAAGAGTCTCACTTGCATTGAGAAGCTATGACAAAACATGTATACTTCTTCCTACATTAGTTTATTAAAAAAAGAAACTGACCCCTGGTTATCATACTCACCAACAGAAAACAGAAACTTACCCATTGCACATTCATCCACATCCTCAGTGCAGTCTGCTCCCTTATGGCCTTGAGGACAGGTGCAGATATAGTGTCCATTCACAGGATTGGTATCACACAGGGCTCCTTTCTGGCATGGATTGCTAACACAAGCATCATCCAAGTGGCACAGAAGACCTAGAGAAGCATACAAGTGTTCATACAAAAAAGAAAGTGAAATACAGCAGCCAGACCATATATTACACAATCAAATTACCCATCTTGGTATTTCAAACAGAGACTCCCCACATCCAGAATCTTCCAGGCCTCAACCCAGGCTTCAACTACCAGAGTTTTCACTATGCACTTAGGGAACATCATATTTAAACACAGACTGTGACTTCAGAGGTCTCTTCAGCCTCCTGGAGTGCTGCAGTTGCTTACTACTACTGAAGTCACCTCCTGGGAGCAGTTAACTAGCTCTTCTCTCTTAACAAGCATGATGATTATTCTGGGAGCTGAAAACATTTCCTTGCAATATAAACTGTAAAACTCTTTCAGCTTAATACAAATAGTCCTTTGTTCCTAGCTGCAGATATTTAAGAAGTCTTTGCTCGTGGACAGTACATACTTCCTTTTGTCTTTTGATCATAAAACACATAAAAATAAATACACCATTTTAAGTACATGCACAAACTTCAGAGTTATGAAATATTTTTCTTTTAGCACAAGAGCTACAAAGGTTTCCCATCCTTACCTGCCTTTCCTTCTGGACAAATGCAAGAAAACGAAGCCACTCGATCAATGCAAGTGGATCCATTAGCACAGGAGGCCGTGAAGCAGTCATCAATGTTCTTACTGCAGTCATCCCCACTCCAGCCATTCACACAGACACAGGCATAGCCTCCATTGTGGTTGGTGCAGGTACCTCCGTTCTGACAAGCGTTGGGCTGCAGCTGACATTCGTCAACATCTTCAGTGCAAAACTGGCCTGATGCACAGAGAGGAACAGGTTTTATAAGAGTTCACACTGTGATACGAGAAGATTCCAGAACAGACAGCACAATAAGAAAAGCACTTCAAATTGACTGTTACTTCTTATTTTGGGGACACACAGAAAGACACAAGCCTGAGAACTTCCAGTAGTGCTGCTGTCAAATTACACAAGTCAACTGACATCCCTACACGGCCCCAAAGAGGGAGTGAACTGCAAATTAGCTGGAAAAGTTACAGGAAGAGAGCCAGAAGACAGCCTGCAGCATATATAGATACATCTGAGAAGATCTGAAAATGCAGCAGCCAGAGGGACTAAAGAGAAGAGAGCCTCACAACGAAGGAAACATTCTGGCCAACAGCAAAGTAACTGTCAGTAGAACTCACTTTTCCTACATAATTACGCCATGAATACTACTTTATAAGGACGAATCTTTGAGATTCCTCTACCTGAAATATTCATTTTCTTCTTCCCAGTTCCCACACACAGCCTCTTTTTTTTATTTTTATTTTTTAAAGCCAATCCCAAAAAACCCAACCACATCCCTGATAAAATAACTACTCTCTAACAACATGGAAGATGTATTGGAGGGAAGAAAAGAAACACACACTGCATCTGGGAGCCATACAGAGAAGAGCTACCAAGTGCAACCTACTGAGATCGCCTTCACCAGGCATATTTCACAGTCACAGCTCCAGCAATCTCTACAGTTTGTGCTTCCAAAAGCATTCACTCATCCACAACCACTTCGATCCATCACTAAGATCTGGAAACTAGCACTCACACCAATATTTTGTTTAAATACTTACTTATCTCATGGTTTACCATTAGTCTGATGGTTTGGGTTGTTTTTTTTTTGTTGTTTATTTATTCTTATTTTGAGTTTCTTCAGTGGCTAAAAACTAATGGCTACGTACCAGTTGATTTCTTCCCAGGCTGCTATATGGGATCAAACGTGCAACCACATCACATTGCTCACAGTCCACAAACTTCTTTGCAATAAACTATTTCCAACCTTTCTGTTACATTAAGAACTCTGAAACTGGAAGCTTTTTTTTTTTTTTTAAATACTTAATTTCAGTATTTTTTCAAGGTTCTTCATAAAAAGCTGGCATCACATCACATAACACCAAAAGACCTTTATCATATGATGAGATTAGATTAATTTGATTTAAAGCTTTTTTTCTTTTTTTCCCCTCCAGCTGACCCCACTTCCCTTTCTAGCTTCCAGAAGCTTTCCATTAGCTGGGCCAAGACTGGTTTAAGTAACTGTGTTGCTATTACCAAGACCCTCCCCTTCTTCATTTCCAGCTATTTAATCAGGTGCACGGTTATATTTGTCTGGAATTCCCCTCTTATTCCAAGAATAAGAAACCTAAGAACTGGCCCCACATCCTTGCTGCCAATTCTCCTAGGCTTCAGTTTATTCAGGATTGCCAATTTAAAAGCACTTATTGGATGTTGCTCAATTGTCACTGCATTTAATAATGGCCTACAAATTCTGATGCAAGCGTGTGCAGATCTTCAGTTCACAGAACAAAAACATTTAGTGTTTCTCAGCGTACACCTTAGCCATCTCCATTTGCGATACTCAAACCACGATTCCCCTTTTCAAACTACTTAAATAAATCTCAGCCTTCAGCCCTGTGAGTCCTGGACTTGTTCCCTTTGTGGCAAAAGAATAAAATGAAAAGTAATAGTAAGAAAGGAGTTGCACAACTGACTGTTCTGTGCAAGTGCTCCTTCCTTCAGCAGGAAGACCTCAAGCCCTGGATTTTATCATTTGAAGAAACAAGATAACATTTCAGTAGCAGCACTAACAACAATAGAGCTTTCAGAATTAAAACTCATTTCCTGGATAACTTCAGAGAACAGTTGGGGAGGAAACCTAACACTTACATTGCTACCTACACAACAGCTCTCTGCACGATACAAACCAAAACCACGCATTTGTCATAGTAGAAGTTGCCTGTTCATTAGCTTATCAGCAACCAAACTGGAAAGAATTGGTTATCTCAGACTGGTTCCTAGCAGTCATGTGTATCTTGCATCATCAACACAACTGACTTCCTTTAAAAAAAATAATGAAGACATTATTTGCTTATTATAAAAGACATTTTCCTTCTCCTCTTGGAGGAGGCCCAACAAAGATCAAAGAATGCACGCTCTCATTTGCAGCAGAACTGTTTTGCAGAAACATTCTTGCAGCACCTACATCCTCCTTTTGGCTGCAGCCAATTTAAGCTTGGTGTCACTGAGGCGTGAACCATTTTCAGCCCTGATGCTGCCACACAGAAGTTCTATGCCTCTCTCAAATCATTTGTCCTGTGATGCACTGAACAGCACTCTTGAAATACAGTTTTCAGGTTTGGATTTTTTTTGTCAGTGGTAGGTGGTTTGTTTTGTTCTTTTAAGGCAAGTTTGGTGAAGATTATCCCCTCAAACTGTCTGGATTTGCTACTGCCTTCCCATTTGAAATGTCACAAGCGTTATCAATCCTTTGTGATGATTTTCTTTTTTCCTAGCACTTGCAATCCATTTCTGTGAAGGACAGTATCAAGTGACATCACCGCTGTGCTTGCAAGAACTCTAGGCTAGTCCATGTTTCCACCATCCTGCAGAAATTATTTTTATAAGGAGTAACAACACCTCCACAAAGGAGGAAAAATGCAGAGTTTAACATTCCTTGAGTGATTCAACTGTGTTTCAAGAATGTAATGTAAACACATTATATTTGAGCTCCTTATATTCCACCTCCATTCAGCGTCCCAAATGTGTCATGCTCCTTTTGCAGCTATTAGATCACAATCATATTAGTGTTTAATTATGAATATGAATGAAGAACAGCCTCATCTTTCTGCAGTTTATTTTAAAGAAAATGAAGATTAAACTCAGAGTACAAGAGAGGTGTAAATGAGGAATTAACTATTGCATTGTACTGTTGGCTATTTTAATGAAAAAGACTTGTTCTCTACTGAAGCTCTAATTGAAAGCCAGATTTAAACAAGGTCCAGGCAAAAATGTACCAACCCAAAGTAGCACAAGGCAAGCAGAACCTATCAACCTAATGACATTCATTAGCACCCACAGTCTCATCACCTCCAGGCAAAACAGTAACAGGCTTCAGAAGATTTCGGAACTGTTTTTTAAATTATTACAAACATGAGATCAAGGTCTAAGGCTACTGAGTTGGTGAGAATACAAAGCAACTCCAAGCTCACTGAAAATGCTTGAGATCTTACTGCTGATTTGTGAGCTGAGGGGCCTGTAGATGCATTACACAGCACAAAGTCTTCAAAAGAGAAATGAGACCCAGTATTTGTAAGAAACCCATCGATTGCTTATCTGTGCTCTTTAATCTTTAAGTGTTAACAACACAAGATTAATGGTCAATATTGGTAATTCTTCAAGACAGTTTCCTCTTCCAGAAACTTGCGCACATCTATAACTGGCTTCCAAAAAAGCCTTCCTGCAAAGTAGCAACACCACTTCATTCTCATACAGACCAAACCATGGTCACAGCACTCAGCATCCTGAAAGGGCTGGGGTGTGCTCTCAAAATGGCCTCAACTCCTTGTGTGAACACCACCAAGAGATGGGCATTTTGGGCATCTGCTGCAAACAAAAGACCTGATGATTCTGCTTTTTTGCAGCCCAGATTTCCATGCAGTGTCTGTCTTGTGAGCTCCTTGAATGGCTTTTTCACAGTGAGCATATGACACAAACAAGGACTTAATTTCAAATTTCTCAGTGAATAACCTTCACAAGATTTCTCTCTGACACTGGTAGATCTAAATTAAGTGAGGCAGAACTTCCCTTACATTTTACTTGAGGGATGCAGCTTGACTTAACTGTAGTGGAACTAAGCCTATTTACTCGTAGCGGCGCACTTGGTCACCTTTCCTGCTTTCTGCTTACTAAGAAGAATTGAGTCTTTCATTCATAAACTGAAACTCAGCTTCCAAGTGCAAACTTCTATTCGGCTTAACCAGAAGTTTCAACAGTTACTTCTCTATTTGTGCTTTTGCTGCTTTTACTTACATTTCTAAAAGAAACACTGCAAAAGCAGCGTGAGCTAGGGAAGATGTGAGCTTACATAATGCTGCCAGCTCAGATCCACAAATCTTGCACTTTAACGGGCATGTAAAAACACACATAAAACACAACAAGAAAGGAAGCACAGATTACTCCGAGAAACTAATAAAAGCCTAACGTGACCTTGATATTTGCAGAGCCTGGGAAATCAGCAAAATGCCGACTCAGGTTTTGAGTGACCTTGTACAAAGTAAACAGCAAGTCCATACTGTATTTCTAAATTGAAAACTAGAAGTAGAAAAAAGGAACAGCCTTCAGTTCTTATGGCTTTTCACCTACTATGAAACTAAGTTACTTCCTGTACGTTTCCCTTCAGAAAAGCCGTAAGGAATACAGCAGACGAGGCACGTGGGCTGCTCCCATTGACAGACCCCTGGGCTCAGGAGATTCTCCTTCAGCAGACATAGGATTCAGTGGCCTGAGGCCCAGCATGTAGCTGTGCCAGTCTGCATCAATGAGAAATAGCCTCCTGCTTCAGCTCCTTTTAATACAAAGAAAGCAAAGTTTACAAAGGTAAGGTAGCATGTTAAATGCGTGCAATCCTACACAAAGACTAGAGTATTAGCTTCAGACGAATAAGAAACCTAAATGGTCGCCCTGGGAAGCAGCAACAGATGAATCCAAAAGCTGATGTCACTGAGCCATACACTGCATAAAATCCAATTTGAAGGCAGGAAACCAGACTGATCCTACAGCTGAATGCAGGCAGGACCTTCTGTCGGTTCAACCAGAGGTCTTCATTTTTGGCACAGCGTATTTTCCATAAAGGAGAAAGTTTTCTTGGCCTCTTAACAGCTCTCCAGCAGTGAAGATTGCTGATACACAGCTGTAGTATAAGAGCCAAAGCCTCCTGAGAGGAGATCTCACATGCAGTTTACACACTAAAAACATTCAGTAGGACAAAGGACACAAACACAGAACAGTGCCTTGAAAACTGAGCTGGGAGGAGTTCACTGCATCCATGTCTCATAAATAACCACCACCTCAGCAGTGGACTCAGACTGAACTGGAAATAAGAATATCTTAAAAGTGTAGTGATGCTGGAAGAGAAAAATTGTTCAAGTTTGCATGAGACCCACTGGAGAGGAAGGAGTCTGAGGATTCAAGACAGCTGTGCTGACAGCATCCCTTCAGCTTGTCACTGCCCTCAGACTAGCACTCCCATACAATAAGGTCTTACCAGCACTCTTGGAAGGGCTATCTAGGAAAACAGTGAATTTAGGTAGATTTTCCCCGAAAAAATAATTTTAATTCACAATGTATTGCAAAGATTATTGTACAGTATTGAACACCATCAGCGTGGCTGAAGAAAGCACGTCTCACTTGAACTGCTTAAATTTCTTCCCTCTTTCAGAGGACAACTAAGTCACAAGGTGAACTACATCTTAGCGAGGCTCAAGAACTGGCAACGTGATAAGAAATGGCATTTGTGTGAATGGCAAACTCTAATTACAACAGAAGGTTAAACAGTGCAATACTTCGTGGGACCATAATGTTACTTCCCATCTCCAACCACCCATGCGCTCGTTCAGGATGCCAGCTGGCAGAGCACATCTGTCTGGGGAAAGACACTTCCCTGTCCAGTCCTCTCTTTCAAGGCAAGGCAAACACCACCCACGTTGCCTGAGTAACCCAAAGCACATTGCTCTGCCCGGTCAAAACATTGCTTTCCTCAAGTTGTTGTGCAAGGCTCCTCAGCAAATGAAAACGTGTAGAAAAAATGGCCTCTGGAACCATTGGGTCTCTTAGATAAATGGCATTTGGGACAAAATGCTTCAGCTTCCATGGTTCTGATTTGTGTATTAGGAAAACATTCAGTCTATCTTTAACCCACAGAATTATTTATACTCCTAGAGAAAATTAATTTATAATTAATGAACACATACAGACACTGGAGCACTTAATTAAAGGCCTGGAAGATGAACAGTAGGCAGCAGTATCTTCAACAAATGAATATTTATATTGTCCAAGAGGAAGCCAGGGAACTTCAGAAAGACTCATCCAAGTGAGGTTGCTGGGCAGTGCAACAGCAGAGACGGTTTGCTGCAACAAATGCCAAGCACAATACAGAAGGAAACAGACTTCTCATGGAAGGGTTGTGCTAGACACTCCTTGAGGAAAGACTTCAGCTTCCATGGAAGAGTTCAGTGGGGACTTCAACACAGCTCACAGCTTTCATAAACAAAATAAACATCACTGATGAGACATTTGACTGCAAGGAAGAACAACTAATGCAAACAGTTGGGTAACAGCAGTGCTATCACTTCAGTTTAGAGCACACTATGCAGCACTGAAGCCACCACCTCTTAATAAAGAGACTGAAACTGGGGTAGGGATCAGAATCTGATAGACTGAAGAGAAGAATTTCGTAAGAGACTTACTAAGCAAATGTTATTCAGAAAGCAAGAAAGATTATGATAAAAGTACAATAGAATGGTTATTGCAAGGAAGACACATAAGTGAGCAAATATTTTCTTTGTATGTTTTGCCACCTGCTGTAATTTGCTGACACAAGGTATCATTAAAGCAAAGAACTTCAAACTTCTCTGCAAGAGGCAGTATCTTTGTAGAGATCAGTGCTCAGAGCAATGAATGGGTAACTCTAACAGGAAAGGCTCTCACGTGCACGATGTCCTGATCACATTCAAATTCCAGACCCTCTGGTGAGATCTTCTCAGTAACTCTCTGTGGAGGATCCAATGAATATAATTGCTACTCAGCTGCAAGGATGGCTGACACACAGGAGTTCAACGGACTGTGTGTTTCCATCTGCTAAAAGTCACCTCCTTACTTGCACATGTTTTATTAAAGGTCTGCACTGCTTAAGTGCTGGGATAGTTTTGCCTGGATAAAGAGCTGGAGCCAAATACTTTTTCCCTTTTAGAAGGCTTCAGAATGGAGAAGCATCACAGACATGAAAGAAGTGCTCTGTGCTGAGCATATGGCAGCAACTTAATTCCCTTTGAAACACACAGCTACAGAGCAGCAAAGCAGTAACAACCATTCCCAAACTTCAGTGATGTTTTCTTTGTGTGTTTGTTTTTTAATTTATTTGTTCCATTTGTGGGTTTTGTTTTTGGCTTTTGGGGTTTTTTTGTACAGACCCTGTTTCACCTTGAGCAAAGTCAAATGCTGTCCCGGATACCAAATACTTTAAGCAGTTAATACAGAACTTGAACAAGTGAAAATGAATCTCTGCAACTCTAGTGAGCAAAAATCTGTGTTTATTTTAGGCTAATACAATGGGAACAAGAGTTTAATTTCATAACTGCACTCAGAGGCATGCAGCAGAACTAATGGGCTTTTATGAGGGATTTTACAGCCTCCAAATACAAAACTCTGGGCTTTAAGAGACATACACACACCCTTATCCACCAAGCATTGCTCTAAATTGCTCCACAGACTACTGGGTGGGGAAGTCCTTTCTGACAAAGCTATTCAGAGCCAGCGTTACAAATGAATAGAACAATAGCCAAGAAAAATCACTAGTGCACTGATGACGGATTGGTTTAATATGGCAGTGGCTGGTGAATGATTGGGCACAGCAGAAGGATAAAAAAAAAAAATCAAAATGCAATAGATATCACCATGCTGCTCTCCATTCTGCTCTTCTCTTAAGCTCCTCTGGAAAAGCCAGTAAGCCAGGGAAATCCCTACCACAGAGAAATTTCTGCAAGGCAAAATGTAACAGCTGGAACTATACTGACAGTAAAAGCTTCCTATTCTTAAGCTATCTCAGCAACACATCTCTATTAATTAGCCAAAGATAAATCACCTCTTCCAAGTATGATGGAAAGGGCAGAAAATGCCAGCAACAAGACAGCTGCAAGCAGCACAAGTGCGAGCTGTCAGCCCTGCTCTCAGGCACACATCCACCCACCAGACCATGGTGGCCTATTTGTTTCAGAGCCAAACAGATATAAGATGGACTGAAAGCTCAATACAACTCCACAAGAAACTATTTGGCACATATGACTGCAAAGAGCATTTCCCAGCTTGGAAAGTCACCAAAGGCACAATGGAAGAGGCAGCAGCATGGTTTAAATTGGATGCTGTCATTCTGTCTTTGGATCAATTCAGCCATTAACACCTGAAGTGTTTTATTTCTGCTACCTCCCCATCAAGGCCTGCTGTAGAGAAACAGAAAACAGCAGGAAGCAAACTGGAGGTTATGTAGGTGTTCCAGAATTCATACTGAGTAGAGTACCAGCGCTGTAATTTGTAAGCCCTGCAACATCAATCTGCTGCACACAACGCTGGAATAAGGCACCACAAGAACAATAACCAGCATCCTATCTGATGCTTCCAATCATTTGCGCTCCCAAACTTGGAGCTGCCAGCTCTGGAGCTGGCCACAGGCTCCCTTCTCCCTTTGTATTTGCCAATTCAAACATGAAGGGAAGAAAAAGAATCATAATCCCTCTTGGCCTCTCTCAGAGAGCTGCCTCTTGGAGATCCTACTACAGTGACAGCAAATCACCGGCCAACTTTGGCATAGACAGCTCTCAGTAAGTACCCAAAGAGCCGCAGTGCTTTTTAATACAAGTTTGGAGAGGCACCAGAAAGTCTGCCATCGCTGCACAAAGGGAAAGCGATGTGCACACTGCAAGTCTGCCCATCAGCCAGAACCAGAGCAGGGAACAACGCTGGGAGCACTCCCCAGCAGGTAGGAATCAGTGCTTTCCAGAAAGTAGCAGCATTGCACGTTCTGTCATTTAGGAAGCTGCTGCGTTCAAGATTTATGATTCACATAATAGAGTATCAGAGTTGGGTCCACATGCTTTCAAGCTTCTACATACTCAAGCAAGGCAGTATTTCAGTTTTATTTTTTCACACTAAGCATGGCTTGTTACCATGCATATCCTAACACAGAAGCTAGGGAAAGTGGTGCTCGGCAAAGTCTTAAAAAGAAAATACCAGAGCATACAATCTTACCTAAAAACGTTAAACATTAGCTTTTTGATGTTTATCCTCCCTTCTTAGCAAAGAAAAGTCACGCCTGCCCTGAGTTTAAGGCTGGTGTTTTCAAAAGAAAACCAAGGTAGAGAGCAAATATTACTCTAATTAAATAGGACCCGAATCCTTAACTCCTCCCCTTTGAAAATTCCTGCTTAAAGCCCTGCAGAAAAAGTAACCCTTGTGCTAGCGTTTAAGAGCATATGACCAAGCTAACAGCTATTTTTAATTAAAAAGCACTGCTCTGGCTTCCTGAAGAGGTTTTCTGCTGAAGACAAACATTAGCTTCTTAAGCCAGCTTCCAAAGCGGGCGTTATTTGGTGGAGTCAGCTGTTAGCACACTGTGCTTTCCTTGAGACAAAGGTCTCCTAGATAGAATACACAGTTTGCCGGAGCCCCTTTTTGGGGAAAGCCTAAGCCTAAACAAACACAACTGCCATGGGAGCCTCACTCTCCCAGCCAGCAGGAGGAAAATGAGAGGGGGAGGACAGGCCAAGCCGCAGGGCAGCAACAGGGCAGTGCAGGTCTTCCCAAAGTGCCTGAACGTGGGCACAGCACGTCCCCAGCCCCACAGCTCGTCCCACAGCTCCCAGCCTGGCACTGCAGGAGGAAACAGCCAAGGACTTCACTCGATGGAGGATGCAAACCAACCTCTGTTGTACTCTGTCCCTGAAAAGTGACCCAGGCCTAGCACGGGTTCACACTGATCCTCCAGAGCACTGCGCACTGAGCAGGAGCCCTCCTCAGCCAAGACAAACAACAGTGCTTACAGCAAGTGTTACTTCAGTACCCAAAGCCTTCTTGACACAGAGCTCCATAGGTTAGATCAACACAGTAAACAGGTGCATTTTAAAGACAGCCTTGTTTCTTTATCTGAGTTGTGGTCTGGAATAACTGAGCAGCCCTTATAACCCTGGTCTCACTGGCTCCTTGGAAGGGCACCCTCACCTTCACACGGTTTTACAGTGTGACTACCACCGCTTTGTCTGTATCAGCTCACTCGGGAGACCTCTGTGAGTTTTAATTCCTGATCCCAAACAAGAAGTCATGAGCTGGCTGGGATTTTTTCCTAGATTAGCGAGTCAAAAGGATTCACACCAACAAATACCAAAGCTGGTTCAGAGCAATGGTGGCTCAGAGCGGGGAGAGAAACATTCCTCCTCAGACAGCAGGGAGCCCCTCTGCATGTTTAACTGCTGCAGAACCGCAGCATCAAGCACAGTCTTTACATGCCAAAGACATCAGCCAGGATTTGGGGCCATTTTGAATCAAATCACACTCAAAGCACACCCAGTTCTCTGGCCTGCCAGGCAAAGAACAGACTTTATCTTTTACAAAAGTATCTATTTCTGAGAAATTGGTGACAGTGTCTTGAGAGGACACCATTTTTTTTTTGTCAGGACCAATGTTTAAGACTGGGACAAGATAAAGTCATACTTCAAAAACAACAACAACAACAAAAACAACAACAAAAAACCCACCACAATTAACATTCCACAACAGAAAAGATCTGGGGCAGCTGCACAAAAGCAAGTCCAGGATCGTCCTGCCAATTACAGATTTAGGAGGCTGACAGTCATTGCAATCCTATGAAATATGAGAACTTTGCAGGTGAGAAAAACATCAGTGACAGCAGGAATTCCTCATCATTATTGAAAGGCAAGATTTTATCTTTCCGGAAAAAGCAGCAAACGAGAAGGAGAAGGCACACACTGCAACAAAGGAGGAGCAGTGGGCTCTGTGAGAGGCGTAGGAAATCAGACGAAAAGCAAACAGTCTCTCAAAAGCTGGATTCCAGTACCAAACAGAGGAAACATTCGAAAAATGCGTGCTTATGTAGTCCAGCCTACCACCTGTCAGAGAGCCACAAGAGGCAGATGGTTACCAAAAGGAACTGTAACAGATTCCATTTCAATGGAGGATACTTCAGTAGTGCTTTACACAGAACTGTTCTTCACCGGATGGGATGGAGGCTTTTCATTTCCACTGCTGCACTATAAGCACTCACTAGGACAGACACCTTAACAGTTGTTTGCTCAGTTCTCCCTTCTTCACTAGCCTCAAAGATGATTTACAATGTTATAAACCGTGTTTGTGCAAAAGATGGACCAGCACTTCTACTACATTTCCTTATTGCTGGGTAACTCATTTTTATTGTAGCTTACTGCTACCAGAACCAGCTGCAAAGTTAACCTTGAGAAAGTCACGTCTCTCCAAATCTACTCCAGTAGTCCTCACCTCCAGTCTGGATGCATACAGCATCCCGGTCATTCATGAAGAAAGAGACTGAAGTCAGTTCAAAGAAAACTTCCAAAGCTTACACCTCTGAGATGTCATGAAACACCATCACTTGCCCACACATTTACTGGGCAAAAGGAAAGTGATGAACGTTATAAATGAATTCTTAAAAGCCAGTGGGCAAGCAGCGTTTCAGGGCACAGGCTTTTATGTAAAGCAACAAACAGAAAGCCCCAAATAAAGCCCTCTATAAACACTCAGACCAGCAGTAACACTGCAGAGGAATGCTATTGCTAAGGCATCCTGTGGACAAGGGCACAGTGCTACTGCCCTACATATTTCAGACATGACGACGTGAACATGCATAGCTACTTCTTAAGACACTCATGCTTTAGTTCAAGCACCAAAACTGGTGCTGTTCGTTTTGGACAAGATAACTCAACTCCCAAGAGACTCTAATGTTGATAGTTCAAGCAGCTAAACCACTGTTTCCTCAACTGTGAGACCAGTTTTAGCTCTCAACTGACCTGATTCTTAAAGTCTACGAAGTCAATGGCCTTGAGAAGCCATTATCTAAAACCACTGCTGCGTTGATAACCTTAACTTCACCATAAACAAAGGAAATTCTCAGAAAAAAGGATTCAATTAAATTGTTTTAGAAAGCCATGGGAATATAAAGCTTGGTGAGTTCCTCCTCCCAGGGTTTCACAGGAGAGAAGCATCGTTCACGCATGTACAATTCTCTGGATAGACTGCACAGACAAAAGTAAGATAGCCTAAAACTTGGCCGCAACACTGGCAATTTGTCTTAATGTTAGTCGTAAGACCAGAAGAGGCTCAGAGGGAGAACCATCAACTGCACTGCAAAGTGCTTCAGTGATTAATCAGAGAGAGAATCTACCACAAAACCAAACCGAATCACAGCCCTTTACCACCATGGCCTCTTCCAGGTGCAGAAGTCATCCCTGGTTGACAGCAGCCACCCACCCAAACCCTGTAAGCCAAGCTAAGTTTATGGCACTTTCACAAATCAAAGAAACCCCTGGCACATTTTAAACTCACACTGTACACATTCGTAATCCATTATCTCCCTCCACCATGCTTCAGGAACAACCCTGAGATTGGTCTGTTACTGACATGTTGGAAGCCACATCAAGGTTTATAATTCCTGTGGCATGGAGCAAGACTTTAGGAAACACTGAATGATTTCTGGCTCTGCACCCAAACTCTTCATGCTTTCATTTGCAAGCAAGCCTTACCAACTTCAAATAGAGACGCGGTGTAGAAGAATGGCACTTGCTCATTAAGAGGAAGACTCACTTTCTCCTGTTTACATCTAGTTTCAAAGAGCTATGCAAGCAGTGCTGCATTTCTCTCCCTTATGTGGTTTTAACTTCACTTAAGAACATCCCATTTTAAAGTTAATGAGGGTTCTTAAGTACCAGGTCTCCTTGACAGTCAAGGACAAACAGTTTTTAATGAGATCGATGCTTTCCAAGGAGAAAAAACCTGAAAATGAAACCCTTTGGTCTCTAGTAGTCAAACTCCTCACACTACATTTGTCTGAGCTACCAATCACTACACATGTTCCGATATCAAACACAGTATTTTCTAGGTAGAGAGAAGAATGTTCTTCAGAACTAATGAAGCTCATTCAGGCTTAGCTCCAAAACAAATATCCCAATTTACTTACTGAAAGAAAAAAATGCACATTGCAATATGGACTCCATTTGCCAGTTTCAAGGTTGTTCCATTTCCTATGATTTTAAAAGAAGAGTTCTACCCAACTGAAAGTGTGCCAGCTAAGAATGACTAACATGATTTAAAAGAAAGAAAAAAGGAAAAACCCACAAAACCGGAGGTATTTGTTTATTTCTGAGGTATGGGGACATTTTGTGACTAAAGATGACACTGAATTTCCTGTAAGCTACTTCCTTACATCACGCATAATGCTTTCTTGAAATACATATTTTCCCCTGCTACAGACATACTCAGAATAAAGCAGACTCACTTAGGAAGCAAAAGTAGCTTCGCTTGTCAAAGAACTCCAGATAAAAATTAGCCAGAGCAGACAAACAGCAGTAGCAAAAGCGTAAGCTTCTCATGCATCAGATTCTCTTCCCTCCCTTTTTCCACCCATGTTTTCTTGCAGACTGCTTCAGCTCTTCAGCAGTGCTACTATCTACATAAGGATTATTATCTCACATTAAAAACAAAATGTATCAGGAAATCACTAATGAAAAACTTGAAATAGCAAATCCATGGTTTGTGCTTTTGTAAAATACACACCCTCTTACAAACTAATCCAACAAGCAGAAGCACAACTCAGAGTCGCACTGCATGGTGCCTGAAGAATCACACCACTTCTCTGTCAAAATCATGTGCACATAAGCCTGTAATGCTGAATAGTGCAGTGGGAAATGTCTTGTAATGTGGTAGCTTTGATGCAAACAATCTTGCTCTAAAGGCTTCACTGACATCTGTGCCTCAGACTGCCGAACAAGGACAGATGTGAGCTACGCTCAGCCTTTTGCAACTTGCATTGCACGTTGGGAAGAGGCCAGAAGTCCCACGTTCCATTCCTGTGAAGCGTGCCCCGATCACACAGGAATGATGCCTATTGTACATACCTGTCCACTGCGGTGGGCAGCGGCAATTGTAGGTGTTCACGCCGTCCACACATATACCCCCATTTTGGCAATTGTGATTTGGGCAGTCATCAACGTTCTTCTCACAGATGCTCCCCTCGAAACCTGTTCAAAGCAGAAACAAAGCAGACTGAAATGGGCCTTCCAGTCTCTTTTGAAAGGGAATTCATCCTTTATGCAGCTTCCTCCACCACCCTCGTTTTTTCCCCCTCCCTTAAAGACTTGTCCTGTTAACCTAACCCTGATGAACCAGGACATAGCAAGCTGACCAGAGACTTCACTGAATGCCTCTGCTGATGGCATGCAGGTCAGATTACACAGAGCATCATTCCGGACAAGTTCTTCCTGTAATGAAAAGGTACTTAGCGTTCACTTTGTGAATACCCCAGGATTGTTTATATGCTATGGCTCCATCAAGGTAGATCACATATGCTTTGAAAATGAGCTTCCAAATTCCTGATCTGGCCCTGTTCAGCATCAGGAAAAAATCAGTCCATCAACACATTAGCCACTGCCCAATCAATGCTGATAAATTAAGCCTTGACTAAAAAGCAGAAGAAACCAGATGCTGAAAATCAAAGTTCCTCATGAACACAGTCACACTCTACCATGCTAGAATTATTTTTCCCCTTTAAGTAAGGCAGCTGTCAGTAATCCATCTTCCCCTCGATTTCACCTGCTGCTTTACCTCACGCTTCATTAAACAAACCTGCCACTTCTGCTGGTGAGATAGCTATTTATCAAAGCACAAGTGGATGCATGCTAGTGTGGATGAAGTAAGTGGTTCCAGAACACATGCATTAATTTAAAACATCAGCTTTGCTTCTTCACTGCTTTGGAATGTAGTATTAACTTGACACAGCCCTGTCATCTAAATCTATGCTTTAACCCCCCTCCACTTTTGATGTCCTGTTCCAGAAAGTTCTTTAACATCTGCATCATGTTACACGAGCCCTCTAAGCAACATCTGATCCTCTACGGAGCCTGCTATGTGGCAGACGAGTCTGAGACTGTAAAGCTCTGAAGCTACTTCTCCAGATGATGGTTGCTCCCAAGACTGCTGCTCCTGAGACAATTCATTCATGCCCACTCCCACCTTCTGAGCTTCTCCAGTAACGCAGGGAAGTGTTGGAAGAAAAGAGGAGCATTGCTGCTAAACCATATCAAATGGACTGTCACCTAGCAGCAAGGAAGAACAGACTCAACATAAAGGTACCTGCAGCATTACCCTCTCTCAAATACCCTCTCACCTTCACCCAAAGAGCCTGCCAATTTCATCACAGTGGGGTAAGTTAAATTGAGAAGAAAAAAAACCAAAACAACAACATTTAGTCTGAATCTGTATCCTCACAGCAGTGTCTTCCTGGCAAAAGCTTTATCAGCTTGCTTTTGTGACTGAGGAGAATTATCCTGCTGACCACAGATTGCACTCATGCCAACAGCATGATTAGTATGGATAGACACCCAGAACAAGAAGCCAGAAAGGCTTAAGCTCCTATCTCCTCAGCTTGGAGGATGTGAAGACTAGTCCTGCTTCCTCGCGTGTAATAAACAAGTTCCCGACATCAGGCATTTATTTAGAACTATCTACTTAAAACACTGCAATACTGCAATCCACCTAATTTGTGAATAAAGCTGCTCTAGGGAAATTTAGCTTTCACTCTTAAAATCAGCCCTTTAGAGTCACAGTTGTTTGGGTCGAAGCACTGACATTGGAGCATGACGTGCACAAAGACGCTGAGACACAAACTTTTCCCAAGCTGGGTCCAAGGACCTGATTTCGTAGTTACATCATCCGAGTTTCTTCCAGAAAGCCAAAGAGTTCTGATGTATTTGGACACCTGATGCTGCTTCCTGCTTCCCCCTGTGCTGGGATTAACACACTGCCCTTTGCTTTCCGCACAAGAGCGGCCTGCAACCCATAACCTCACTTACATCTCCAAGCACAGCCAACCACAGAATGAGAACCACCAGGGGAAAAGCGTTCCCACTGTTAACAGCATGTTCTTCCTCCTCTAGCACACGGAGGGATACAAGTAGATAAGTTTACTCCTATGTCTACATCAGCAACCTCCAACCCACCCCCAGCACCATACGTGCAGTTGTCTCTGAATACTAAAAGCAGATATTAACATCAAGTTGGAAGTTGGATTTCCTGCTGCACCTCTGGCCATGGGTGCTGGACAGCCCCTTGCTGCACGGGGCAGTTTGATGCTCCACTGTGGCACGGCGTGAGCTTACTTCCTCTTCCCAGGAAGTGTTGCAGCTCTCGTAAACAGCCTGTTCTGGCCTGACAGATAGCTTCCTGAACAAGCCCTTGGAATTCCCTAGGGTCCTTATCTTAGTTAATGGCTAATTATTTTGATGGATAACAATGAATAATCACTTTCCCAGCTAAGAACTTCCTCTATTGACTTGTTTAACATTCCACTGAAGGTTAGTTGCCAAATGAACTCCTTTTTTGTCCAATATTTATAACTACGAGCTCATTCTTATATTGAAAGGACTTGCTAGTGCTGCAGGTTAAGTCCCTTTCACAGGAGTACTTTTTGCTATGACTGTTATGACTGACCCAGCCTGCCTACTTGTCTACACTTTTGTCTTATCTAAAAATCAGTGAAGCCCAGAGGAAAGGCAATTATGCTACACAGACAAATTAAGCAGTTGCCTTTCATACAGATACAACACTGACAGCATCTCACCACTTACACTTGCCACAAATGCTGACTTTTTCCTAGTACACGTGACTTCATGAATTTCCTCATGGAAGATTTGTGTAAACCCACAACCAAAATGGGAACCTGAGAGTTGAAAAGCATCAGCTTGGCTATATTGTACATACACAGCACTTGAAACAGTGGAAGAAAAAGAAAGGTGCTGAGACAGTGTAACTCCAGGTCATAGTTTTTCTCCCTATTTCAAACCTCTCATCTTCAAATACTTGTATTTATACAAAATGAAGTTCATTCAGAAGCAAAGAAGAAAATTTCTAGGGGAAGCAGAAATTGATTTCAGTGCCAGTCCAGGAGTAATTTAATTATGCTTAACGTTCAATTCAGGCACAATCAGTTCCTTCAAAACAGCTTCAGAGATCAGAAGACACAAAAGTCATTTTGAAGACCATTCCAGATGTAACTGCTTCCTGCCACTGCATCCCTAGTGCTGAGCTCTGGTAACATCTTCACACAGCCCAGAAAGAAGGGCTAGAGCAATTCCTTTTATAGTCACATTATTACGGGCACTGCTCCAATTCAGAGAGGGAGTCTAAAGAGGAATTCCTAGCCCACAATCTTGGCACTGTCTTCCAGACGAGCAGGACTTGTTCACTTCTTCCCTGGGCGTGACAGACCACTGCTTCCAGCACTCCAGAGGTGTCACAGTAAATAGGGCACTGTAAAGGGAAGGAAGTGGCTCGGAGCCTTGCTTTTATCTTACAGTTTAACATCAGCAGCGTGGCCCCCTTCAGCCCCTCTCTCTCTTCTTTTTTTTTTTTTTTTTTTTGTTTCCCCCTCCTGTTTTTCAAATGATTTGTTTTAAAAATGAAATCAGCAAAACAACACAGCCAACTTAAACAAATACAGGAAACACAGAAGTGAAGGCTCTCAAAGCAGCACTAACTCACCCCCTCTCTACAAGTTGTGTTACAAGTCCAAAAAGGCAAATTTGAATCCAAAACCTCTGTGGGCAGTGTGGGTGCGTAATTGTTACTATAGCAATCTCATTTCTCTTTTCTGAGCATCCTTGAACCAGCCCACACACTCTTCTGGGGAAAATGTGCTCCTACTCAGACGTGCATCTCTGTAAAAGTGACAAAAGCATCCTGCCTTATCAGCATCACAGCATCAAGCCCTGCAGACTTCACCTCTCTCTCCTCTTCCCCCCACCAAGATGTTTCTGCATCAGATGTTACATTTCCCACACTGGCTAAACAGATCTTAGAAAATTCTCAACATCAAGGAGAAGGTCTCCAAGAAGTACTCTTCACAACTTCAGTTCTAAATGCTTCAACACAACCTCAGCTAATCCTCATGAGAACGCAGTGAATTCAGCATCCATGACAGCTACATCTTTTATATAAATAACAACAGCAAAAAAATGTTGAAGGGAGGAGGGCTTAGCTCTCTACATTACCACACACTAACTGTTCGTGTGCCAGACTGCAATACAGTTAAGTGGAAGTCTAGTCAAAGGCATTTCCAAACAATCAGTTTCCCAGGGACTGAATTACACAGTAAAAAATACCAACCTACACAAAAAAAACCAAAACAAACCCCCAAAAATGATATGCAAAGAATTGTATGATTATTAGGTGGGGATGAGACTGCCAGGGTGCTAAGCAGGTGTTCCCAGAGCCCTCTCAGCAGTACACACAGCATCAATACAGCCCATGGTACTGAGTAATGCTACCCCTGTCGTGGATGAACTCAGAGCAGACAACAGCATCAGAAAATACATTAAAAATAATTTACCAGGAAGTATTATGGGGCAAAAAGGCTGTAGTGAGTTGGAAATAATACGCTGCCAGACTTGGAAATACTGGAGGAGGAAAAGAAAGAAAAGGAAACTAACGTGCTTTAGGGATAGGGACTGAGAAGGAAAGACATATTCATCTTCATTCAAGCACTGAAGTTAACCCTCTCTGACATGAAACATATCTCTACAGGGGTTACATTAACAGAGTCTGTATTAGGACATACTCTGACCTTGAATGTATGTTAGTTTTTACTTATTTAACTCTCTGCCTCCAATTGGGTTCCCAAGAAATCTGCTGTTTTCTGGCTGTGATCCAACGAGTCCCATCACTCACCCACCCATTATACCTCTTCTTCTTTTCACACCATAAAGTACTGACACCCAGAAAGTTAAGCTCCTAACTGAGCTTCTGTCATGGTTTTATGTTTGTTTGTTTGTTTGTTTTCAGTATGCCACATCAAAACATCATGTAGTGTACGGGGCATTAAAGTGTTAATGCTCCAATCCCAGGTACCTATCCCTGTACATTACAGCAGTCACGGGATCTGGCCCTTCTGGGTGGGGGGCACTCTCTTACTGCCCAGCAGTGGGTGCTGGAGGGTGCTTTCCTAGCTGTTCCAAGCTCTTCAGGTTTTACTCAGTCTCAGGAACTCTCTCTTTCCTATCTTGTTTGATTTATTAGTCTCAATTTCAATTAAATTGTATTATATTGTGTTATCTTGTATTCCGGTATCATAGTAAAATAAGTTTTCCTCCATAGATTGTTGCTGCTTTTTTTTTTCTCCTCCCTTCCTTCCCATTCTGTGGGCCTGGGGTAAGGGGGAGGCAGGGGCCTACCGCCCCCCCTTGTCACAGGCATAGATTGATCTAGTCAACTCCATGACAGCTTCCCACTTGATATTTTGCCCCTCAGCCTTACATTACAGAGACAAACACTCCCAGGGAGAAGTTTTCAGAAGGACGTAGAGAGCAATGCAGTGACAAGGCTACAAAACCAAGCGCTTGCAATAAGCAGCACTTACCTGGCAGACAGTTGCACTCAAAGGTGAAGTCACTTGTTTGGTGACAAGTTCCTCCATTCATACAGGGTGATGGAGAACATGGCACATAGGTGCTCTCGCAGCGATGCCCTGTATAGCCTGGCTTGCACTGGCACCGGAATGAACCATGCAGATTGATACAGGTCCCACCATGATGACAAAGGCCTGAGGTGGCACATTCGTTCACATCTATCTCACACTTCTGGCCAGTGTAGCCAGACTGACAGATGCAAGAGAACTTATGTCCAGATACGGTACACGTACTTCCATTGGCACAAGGTTGAGAGGTACAGGCATCAATCCACTGACAGTCCTTTCCTGTAGGATGAAGACATAAGAAATTAATATGGAAAACAGTTCCACACATCATGCTTCAAGCTACCCCCCCAAAAAAAAAATAAAAAATAGGCTGGTGTACTACATCTTAACCTAAATCATGTACGTAAAGTGATCACAGGAATTATTTTATATTTTACAATACCTGAAACAAAATTAACCTGCAGGTTACAGGAGAAAGTCTGTAACCTATTTATACATTACCAGCAAGATATAGAACTCTGTGATTTATAAAAATAACCCATGACCTGAAATCATACCACACTGCCAGTCACTCTCTTGTTCTACTTTCCCTTCAAGAAAGGAAGGTGGGAATTTCCGTGCTTCTCCTCAGGCAACCAATTAACATTTTCCCACTGAAAGATTTTGCTGGCCAAATTGACTTCATTTTCTCTAGAAGGTAGATTGTGAATTAAAATTGTAACAGCCATTTCAGAATAGCTTCTACAGTCAGTTTTCCCACGGGGACAGCCCCACAAGACATAAATATCTTTCTGTTTACGTGTAAAGGGTATGGAGTTTGACTTTCTCTCCCCACCCCCTTTAGCTCTTTTATTTTTTATTTTTATCATGAAGTCATTTGGACTTCATCTTATTTCCTGTGCTTGAGCTATTAAATTTGAGAGCACCTCAACTGCCCCCAGATGTTCTAGGACTGGGGAATTCACAACTGAGGGGGTCTGAAGGCACAAATGCAGAATCCCACCTGTGTAACCTGGAGGACAGACACACTCGTACGTTTCCTGGCTGTGAGGATGACACGTTCCTCCGTTCAGGCAGGGCTGGGACACATAGCAGATGTGTGATTCAGAGTATTGACAGTCCTCTCCTGTGAACCCTGGAGCACATTTGCAGGTGGCCTTTCCTATCAGAGACGTGGTTTCACAGGTTCCCCCATTCTTACACGTATTGCTTTCACAGGGGTTCCTGTACTGGCAGTAGTCTCCAAGATAGCCTTCTCGACACCTGCAGTAGAAAAGAAATTATCTGTAGTACATTCACCTTAAGCTTTGGTATCATGGCAAGACATCAAGAACGAAGTCCACCTACCATTTAAGTTCTCTGAATTTGCCATAACTGACAGTAACACCGACAGTTCCAGATGATAAAGCTATAGATGTGGCACACGAGGCCTTTCTCCAGGATTGAGCAATATTACGGAAACAACTGAGAACTGAAGTTCAAACTCTGAAATCATTCACTACAATACAAGCCAGTACTGCCTACAATCGCAGTTGCATTTGACATCAGAACAACTTCTCATACTTCCCTCCAAAACCTCAGTACAAACCCAAGGGCTAAAGAACTGCTGAGTAACAACCAACTCCTTGCACCCGTCCCCATTCTAATCAGCATCCTTTTTCAAAACAAAATCTCGCGCTTTCAGAAACAGGAATTAACACCCATCTCCCAGAACACTTGTAAAGCCTGTCCGAGGGCAGCGTCTGAGGGCCTCAGGATTCTGAGCACATCCCTTCCCTCAGCACTCCCGTGAGACAGGAACACCGTGCTATCCTCCTGCTGATAGCAAACGTGGGACTGCGACGTGCAGCAGCCTGCCCTGGGTGAGCAGCACCAGCACTGCAGGCAGGTCTCCCACGCCCCTGGTGAGCACCCTGACTGCAAGGTCACTGTTCCTCCCTCTCCCACAGCAAAGAGAATACACACACACACACACACTATCTATAATAACCAGGGTAATATTTTATACAAAGATCTGCGATTACAGAATAATTGCAGTTATTTCTCTCTAACCTAAACTTATGTCAATACAGTCTGACTGTGCTTGGCAGCTGCAATCCATCTTTTAACTGGCCTTTGTACCACAAATTTTCCATTTGATTTCCAGCGATACAGGACCCAGCCTGCAAACATCACCTCTGTGCCACCCCCTCCCATTTGTTTCTTCCAGGCAGCAGAAAGCTGCAAGATGGTAACGCTGGATAAAAACCACTGCCTTAACACACATAAAACGTGACCGTTCTCTTGCTGCTTTTTCTGCAGAGCACAGCTGCATGCTTTTACTGCTAAGAAACTTAAGACACACACAGCCTGTGAAAGAGGACACGCATTTCACCGCACAGATTGAGAGAAGAACATCAGCTATGCTTTCCTCCAGAACAACACAGATGCAATTATTAAATCAGTGAGTTATTCACATCCAAAGAGAGCTCCAAGAAATGCATGAAGTCTCCAGCTAGCCCCAAGACAAGAATGTAACAGTGAAGCCTTTTCCTTAAGCATTTCAGAATGCACGGTGGATAATAAGCCTTAAAATTGAGTTTAAATCAAGGAATGGCCATGAAGCTCTGTTTCCAGAGGGGCCACACTACGGGGGCCTGCTCTCATTCCTCTGCTATTTAACACTTCTATCAATGAATAACAAAGGAAAACATCAATGCTGATCAAACTCGAAGGTGAAAGAGAACACAGGTTCTTGACAGAGGAGCACAGACTGCTTAACAAGCCAGTTCCAATGTGAAACATACTGTAGCACTGCAAAGTCACATCTCTACAAACAAAACACCATAAAACATCCTCCCCAAAATGGGATACTGATGAAGGAAAGACTGGCTTGCTCAGGGTTCCCAATGGGCAGTAAATGAGATTATGCTACACCTGATGTCTGCAAGCACAACCACTGTATTGGTTTTGGTGTCTCCTCTTTATGAGGGAAGGATTGAAATGGATTCAAAGAAGCCAACAGTACTGATCAATAGAAATTTGGACACAAAGAAAAGCTTGGGTCTGTACACCAAAGGGAAAAGGAAAGGAGACAGTTAATCAAAAGCTCTGAGTCCCCATAAAGAAACTAAGGTTCAAGAACAGATCCTAGTCTGAAAGATACACATACAATAAGACATGGAAGTCAGAAGTTCAAGCTACATAAATCCCAATTAGAAATCAGATAAAGACTTTATTTTCAGACACGGCCTTGCATAGTCTCTCAGCAGCGGAGAGAAACAACTGGAACAAGGCATTTAAGGCTGCAGTGGAATTTCTCCATCACTCATGCTTGTTTAAAAGCACACCAGGATTGGCTGCTGCGGGAAGAGCACGCACGCTAGTTCAAACACAGCTATTCAGAGACGCTATTATCTGAGTTACGCAACAGGTTGTTACTCGATGACCACAACTGTTTTTTCTCATGTTAAAATGTATTAACCAGCTTTAGCTGCACGGTGAAAGCAACTAAGTCATATAATAGATGTGCGTAATCATAATTTACTATTCTCCACACCCAAATTAGGCTCCTTTCACCATGCAGCAATACTTTCAACTTCATACCCAAGAACAGACATGAAAGAGCAGCTTTTGCAGGGCAAAGCAGGATTAAAAGAGCCTGCAAGCACTGAGACAGTGCCATTTGCAGACCGTCCTCTGCCTCGTGCCATCCTCGCTGTAACAGCTGGAGGCTTGCAGCACTAGCTGCTGCCACAGGGAAGCAGAGGGAAGGCAAACTGCGCATCCAAGGCCTAGAACACGGCTGTTCTATAAATCTGCCATTGCAAATGTTCAGACAGAACTCAGTCTGAACAGCAGCAGGCTGCAGCACGGCTGTGCAGGAGCTGCATCACACAGATCTGGCACCCAGTTGGCACAGCTGTGCCAGAAGCTGCGCGACAGCACAACTCCCACAGCATTCACAGCTGCACTGTGTGCACAGTTCTGCTCTGAGCCTGTCCACATGGCTACAGCCACATCATCATTCTGGACATCTAGACACAATTAATCAATGGACAATGTCAAATGGAACTTCTGTCCCAGAAGGCTCGCAAGATTTCAGTATTGGGATTCCTGGTTGTACCGTGGCTGAGGATTTGGGCAGCTTAATGGCACACCAGGATCCAAAGCAGACGGGATCTGTTTGCTTTCTCTCATGAAAGAAAGAGCAAAAGCAGAGCTTCTCAGCACCCCTCCTAGGACATCTCATCAGGCAAACAAGAGGCTTCCAACACTCCTACCCGCTCCAACAAACACAAAACCGACCAAAACACACCTAAAAGATAAACCCTGAAACGCCTTTTCATTTGAAGGCTGTAGATAGAACAAAATAGAAAGTCTAGAGAACATCCCATGTTTTCTTCATAAGCAAATAAACCACCTCTGGAAGCTCCTCTCCCACCCAGCCCAGCATTCAGGGACAGGCTAAGTACACCTAACTGCCACCTCCGGGTAGCAGGGAGCACAAATGCTGGTTAAGAGCAGTGCTGGTAAGCTCCGACAGGAGGGCTGAGACTTGTGCTCCATGCCAACACTCACATCACCCACAGCTGGCCCAGAACTCCCTATGTAGCCCTTCTGGTGCAAAGGGACATGGTTTAGTGGGCAATATTGGTGGTGCGTGGATGGCTGGGGTAGATGATCTTTAGAGGTCTTTTCCAACCTTTATGATTCCACAGTTTGGTAAAAGCAGAGGAGTGCTCCAAGACCAGGCTTGTTTCAGGATCTTTTGAGGCTAATCAGAAAAACATGCACTCCAACAGGGAACAGCAAAAGCTCTTTTAATTTAAGCTCTTTACTTCCAGATAAGGCACAGCCTTACAGAATATGCCAGAGAGAACGCGTCTCCCTGTGGAAAGCTGCTAAGTCAGGTATACCCAGCCCTCATCCCCACCGTTTTTCTCTCCATATTAAGCGCTCAATCACACAGTTATGCAACTTTCCCCTCCAGCAATCCAGCACAATCCTTTCTGAACATTAAACAACAGAAAACCTGCAGTCCAGATTTTCAGCCGTATCTCCTGTCAACAGCACTTCTACTGCGACTCAGTTCTAAGTGTTGGTGTTGCCCCCCCATTCATGTTGGGCACTGAATGGTCTCTATAAAAACAGAGGGAAACACTGAACAAGACCAGACTTCTGAAAGGACACCATTATCCTCTACTCTGTTCAGAACCCCAGCAGCACTCCAGCTTCCCGCTACTCCTCTTTAGTTCTCATCCCATCCCTTTAGGAAGAAAATAAAAAACCACCTAACAGCCCAACCACTTGCCTACAGTGCAGCTTCAAATTGTAGCAGCTTGCGTCAGCTCCAAGCGACATGCTCAGAACAGGAAACCAAATCGTTGCCAAATCAGAGCCACTGTTTTCCCTCAGTTTTCCATCTAACACTCAGAAAAAGAAACAGGAAGATGAAGTTTGTTCTGGCGCTTTTGGAGAGACATGAGCTCTCTAACCTACTTCAACAGGAATTTAATCTTTTAAGAACAAATTTCACATACAACTTAATTCAAATCATCATTTCTGAAAGCTGGAGAGTTTGAAATGGGAAAATGTCCTGTGGGCTGCATCAGCTATGCAGCTGCTTCTAATTAAAGCTTCTCCTTTACTCTCTCTGGGCTACTTTCCAGCACAAATACTTTAGTTGGAGCTCAACCCATTTTTTTCTTCCTTTTCAGCTCCAGCCTGCCTTTGCCTCAGTGCAGGCTCTCATGGAGCTAAACAAGAGGTGTAAAAACAAAAATGAAGGTATTCATTCAAATCTGAAGTATCCGCATACCTACAAAGCTGCATTCAGTCTGACTAGTGCTACAAAGTGAAAGCTGGAGGCTCCCAAAAGCTGCATTTTTTGGCTCTTCTGCTATGAAAGTACACTGAATTAACCCCCGATATTTAGCTCTCTTTTCCTTTGAAAAAGCTCCTGGAAAACACGTCTGCTCTGGTGGACAAGCCTTCTCACCTGCCACGTTATATCTGCCTGCTCACATTCATCAGCTCAGCCTCTACAATTGCGCTCACAGGCAGCTTTAACCACGCTACCAGATGTTTGACTGTCATGGGAGTTTCCTATTCGGGCCCAGTGATATCATCTGGAGATGCACAGAAGGAAGCAGATGGCTTTAATTTGAAACGTGAAGGGAAGAATTTCCTCGTAGTTTTGCTTCCACCCCCACCAGCCCAACACTCCCCTCAATTCGATTGGAAGATGCTTCAACAGCGGAGGGGAAAAAAAGCAGCCTGATGACTTACGTGAGAAGGGTCTCAGCTATTTCGCTACAGATTTTAACCAGACTTCCTTCAGGCTCCCAGCTTCTGACTCCCACACCTACACCTCCTCTCAGGAGGGAGAACAGGATCCTCTGGTTAGCTTAGTAAGCGTTCCTTCCCATGTCTCAAGGCTCTCGTTTATGCGTCATACTTTGAATGCAAACCATGGGATGGGACAGCCTCTCTGTTCTGCGCTTAAAGCAGCACACAACTATTGTCTCTAGCCCACAGAAAGCACTTGTACTGCATTCAGCTTGGCTGTGTACAAAGGAGAAACAGGAGCTGAAGCTTGAATGAGCAAGATTTACTTCACAGTTTTTTGACCACCTGAGCTCTGAACAGCTCGCAGTCCGCACAAATAAACGACAACAGAAAGTTCTGATCAAGTGACTCAAGTCACTGCTCTTCCCAGATTTGATGTGGAAAAGTGCATGTACTCTCCCCCTTTCTCCTCTGCCCTGGTCTCTAGGGTCTCCTTTAACCGCTGAAGGGAGTCCGAAGGAAGCAGCAAAGGGCAGCCCATTCTCAGAAAGGGACAGCTTCTCAAATTTTGTATTTAGCCTTTCTGGAAAACTCTCAGACCTCATCCTGCCACCAGATCTCCTATGGGTATTCCCCATTGACTGGCCTCGAAGGGATTAGTCCCTCAAGACTGCCGCTGAGAAGATATCTGCTGCAATCCCTGAAGCAGTTTTAGCCTAGGATCTTGTCTTCAGTCCCAGAAGTCCTCGTAAATGACTTCTCACTCAGATGTAAGATGATCCAGCTGGGAAGAAAGGTGGGTCAAAATCCCAGCATGGGGGTGGGTTAGAAATCCCGTACCGCCACGCTGCTGCCTCTGAGTTTAGCACTGAGGTCCAGCTAAACCCGTACCACACAAATTAAAGGCGCACACAAAATTGAGCACATAAACAGAAAACACATTGCTCACAGAAGAGGCACAAAAGCACACAGCTGCACAGAGCCTGACAGCTTTGGGCATAAAGGACATGCTGTGGGATACAGCCCCTTTGGCATCAGCCTGCTTCAGCAGCCTCCAAGTCTGACTAAGCGCAGCAAATGAGCCCTGGTTACTAGCACACTTCTTACCATCAGCTCAACAAAGGACGAGTGCTCAAGCAGTACTTCAGTTCACATGGAGATACTGATATCCTGTCTGGACGCACACGGAGTGCAGCAGTTGTAAGGTCAAAAATTCAGTCTTAAAAGCCTATAAAACATGAGAAGCAGCAAGGCCCAGCTTCCTCCCCCAGGCCTGGGCACCCCTACCCCAAACTCCCTCCTTTCTCACTTCTGCTTCTCTCGCTGGCAGTCTTGCTTCTGCTCCCTGCCACTGGGGCGCAGGGGAGGGAAGCTGGGAGAGGCCACAGCTGCCAAACAAGGGGAAACCAGCTGAACTACTGCTTGCTGCAGGGCCCTGCTGAACATCCAGCATGGAAAGCCACGGCCATCTGAGTTACCACATCCACCTGCTGCAGAGCCAATCCCAGCACTAAGAGAACAGAGGGTAGCACGGCCAAAATCTCTGCTCTGCTTGTCCTTGAAACAGCTGCCTCTACCCACAACTTCTCAGTCTGCCTGCAATTGCAGAAATATTATTGCAAGATAGCAGTCCCAATACCCAGTCTCTTCCTACTGCTGCTTTCCAGTCATCCAACAGCAGGGAGAGGAGAAGAAAGGGCCTTCCCATGACGTTCACAATTGGAGTCAGGCAGCAAGACATTATCCCAATTCTTCTGATGGAGACAAGAGTATGCAAGATGGCTCCCTCGTGCTTAATGCTTTGGTGTACCACAGGGTGTCTAGAGATGCTTTCAGATAAAACATACTGCAGGGCAAAACCAAGCCAAACCACAACTGAAACCGCTTTTAGCCAAAGCAGGACTCAGATGGCTTGAAAGGAGGGGTTCTCTTTGTAATGCTCTAAGACATTCTTATTTCTACTGCAGACACGTCCATATTCCTTGGAATAAGGTCTGCATCCTCACCACACCACTCCGAGAATGAGTACAGGACGATCTCTCCAGCAAAAATTCTGCCCTTGGAAGAAGCAAACACAGGAATGCGCAATTTTCTAAATATAAAACCAAGGTCAAAGAAGGTCAGTAATTCTATCAAACAGTGCCACAAAATGACAGCCATGGGCCTGGAGCATTACCAGGGGAACTGAGCTACTTAAAGGGCACTCGCAAGAACCGTATGATAAAAACCCAGTTCCAATTTCCTTACAAGGGTCACAATCGCCGTTCCCATAACAGAAACCAGACCCACCAGAATAAAGGTTTCTCAGAAGAAATCTTGCTCTCTTTTAAAGGAGTAGACACAACAGGATTTTCTGACAAAGAAAGCTGTCACTTGCTGCTTTGCCAAGTGTTATAGACTACACATTTTGCTTATCAGCACTCACGTTACCCACATCTTACTCATCACGTATGATTACCCCCAGCGCAGGTTCTTCTTCAGTCGTTCACTTGCCTCCTACAGACTGCAAGGTTAAATGGATAGACTGAACACACACTAGAACAACACTGCTGAGAGGAGGTGCAGAAAGAGGAAGAGAGTCTACTGTAATAACTCACTGCCCAGCAGAGGAAGTACTACAGAAAACCTGAAAAAAAAAAGTGTAAGGCGTGGAGATTTAGATGATCAGTGAGCTATCATGCAGACCTAGAAGCCAAGCAGCTTGCCTCATTAATAAGTTCTGTTTCCTGAACAAACCATTACTATGCTCACAGGCATCAAAAATTCAGAAAGTCATCTAGTTGACAAAACCAACCAGACAGAAAGTTCCTCTATTCAAAGTTCCTCATCATGCAGGAACAAAAAAAAACAAAACAAAAAACCACCAAGCACAACCAAAAAGTTAGAACTAAAACAGGATGCTAATCCGCCTGCTAAAGGTAGAGTCTCCACAACTGAGGGTTGGTACTTTTGCTTTTATTTTTTTTTTCTTATTTTTCATTGCTTTCTGTAAAAAAGTTCTTGAGCTAGAACTAAAAAATAGACACATATTCCTCTCTATATATTGACCTTTTCAATTACTCTGGTGCCTGCAAGAGAACTTAGCTGTTATATGAAGGAGAGGTTGGCTTAAGACCTGCAAGACTTTGCATTAAAAGGAGGATGGCAACGTTGGAATTATACATGAAGTTACTGCTGTATATTCTAGAAAACTTAAGAATGGTCAAATCTACCACCATGATAAATGCCTGAAGACCTGGACTGCACTACAAACACTGAAAAAAGTTAAACCCTCAAACAAACTGAGTAAACAGTCTAAGACATAGTTAACAGGAACATGTAAGTTGAAGAAATCGTCCTTTGGAAGGTACAAGCAGCACCAGCATTAGTTGTGTTTACTGCCTTGGACTTGACCCACATACTTTGGCTCCAGTCTCACAGACTTATGTACTCATCAGACAGACCTACTAACTTCTCACACTTTCTTGTTTCAGTCTTAAAATGGGCTGAAAAGTAGGAAAAGTTCCAACTTTGTTTCAGAAGGGCAGCTCATTTCTGTTGACAGCAACCTAAAGCAATAGATGAGCACAGAGCTGTGCAAAGAGCTGGATTTAAAAAAATAGCAATAGGGAACAGTAAGTTACATATTCACCTTTTTATGACATCAGGTATTGATTTCAAACTGAGAAGAACTCCAACTTAGATGATGATTTCCCTTTGTGTGCCACAGGCGCAATTTAAGTACATCAAGTTTGGTGCACCATACTCACACAAAGAAGCAAAGAGTGCGACTGAGGGAGATGGATACACAGAAAATGGTGAAGAACTGAGTCATGTGTTAGCTGAGCTACATCAACAAGACAAAATTCACTGACTCTAAAAGAATGAGAGCATTAAGGACAGAAGGATTTAGCATGCTAGAAAATGGCAGCTTACACTGGTCAAATAAAAAAGGTTTAGAAAGCAAATCTATTTGCTGTAGATGTAGTAAACAAGCCCAAACAAATAGGACTTCTTGCAAAATAACTCAATTTTTAAAAATCTAAGTATTACAGTTAAAATAGGTGAACTTCATTTAAATAGACGTGATCCCATTCCTCAGGCACCACTCATTCTTCCAAAGCTCCTGCTGATGATCAGTTTTCCGCACAACAACAAAGCGAAGGCACCATTAAAGATGGGTGTCAACGCTTAGCAAAATCAATTACAGGATAGAGATGTGTGGGTGTTTGTTTGGCCTTGTTTATTTGTTTGTGACTCCCATGCTACCTTTCTAGCACACAGAAGGGAGGTGGCACTCTTCAGAATGCGGACTAACTGAAAAAACTCAAGAATATTCAATTTGGGGCTGAGGCTCTTTAAGTTAACTCCAGCTATAGGATGAGGGGCAAGTTCTGATTTAATGTGCAGGGCTCTTGAAGCAATGAGCAGTGCTTATCTCTGATCAGTTTTGCCTCTCTTCCTAACCGAAGGGAAAGCAATCAAACAAATGAGGTCCAAACACAAATCTGGGTGAGAACTCCAGATTTCTTACAAGTTAGCACAGAAGAACTAATGCACAAGCAAGAAATACACACTGCATTAAAACTGTTAATGCTGAATGCACCTGGTAAGTAAACCTTAACAATTCATACTTCCTTTCTTTTTATGACCCTGAATGAAAGAACACTGACAAATGAAACAATTAGAAATTAAAACTTACTTGCAATATCCTGTACCATTCTGATAAGGAATGCACTTTCCCTCGTTAACACAAGGCTTGGAATCATCCATACACTGTAAAGCTGAAAGGAGAAAGAAGAAAACAACACAGAAGTTAATTTGGTAGCAGTACGTGTCAAGTCAAAGTTTCATTAACATATTTTGAGGAATGAAAATCCTATAACTGAGAATTTTATATGACTGGAACAAACCCAAAGACACTATCACACAGTTTAATTTAAACCCTGCGGCATTAAGAGAGCCAGACCAAAAGAAGAACCAAACACAGATTTGCTCATCAGGCAACTGAATGTATCCAGAACTTCTTTTAGGTAGATTTTCAAAGCAAAGCACAGAGTAATTTCAGCAGGCTAGGTATAATCACATCAGCACTCGCATATTTTAGCTTTAGTGTCATACAGTTACTACATCCTAATCAAAATTCCGCAATGAAACTCTCCTCCTTTCAAAATAACTTCAGTTCTTCCTTTCTTTCTACTATCTCCAGGGACACTTGACATTGAAATACGGTCTCCTGTCCCTCATAAGCTCCCCTGCTGTAAGTTTCTAGCAATCCAGGCAGCAAAGACTTCAGTATTTATGAGGAGGAAATATTGAGTACATGAAACTTGTCATTTTCAGCATGGTGTTTTACAGAAGGCACTAAACATTGCAAAGCTCAGAACAATTTTCCTCCAAGTCTACTGAAACCTTACAGTGACATCAGTTCTGATGGCAGTGACACTGCAAATGCTCGTCTCCTGGCCAGGATCTGAACCAGCAAGACGGCTGTGCTCTGAAGGCAGCAGATGGGTAAGAAATATGGAGCAGAGGGCACTCTAGAACCACAGAGCTTTAATCAGTCCATCTAGACCAGAGCCTGCCACTTGAACAGCACCAAACCAGTGAGTAAAGCTCTAGGAACCAGAAGATGCGGGTCCTATCCCAAACTTTACCCATGCACCCACAAGTCCTGTCCTCCAGCTGCCCCCATCCAGGGTCTTTCTGGGTATTTCACAATAACCCTGGTGCACGTAAACAGGTCACACGCACTGTGAGATGCAGTGCTTCATGCCAGCAACCCCTGTAGAACACAGCTAAATCAAGCCCAGAAGCATTAATAATATTTCCCACACACGAGCACGCCTGTTTCCTGTTAACTCCATTTCTGAAAACGGGGCACTTGGATAGCACTGCTCATGTAGAGCTCTCAGGAAATGAACCGAATTCCACTCAGAGCCCCTTTCAGATAACCTTGGGGTCAGCGTTGCTAAGCAACAGGAATATCAGCACGGATTTTGTATGGCATTCCCCCCCACGGCGGTCAGACACGCTTACACTGATACACACCTGTCTGACAAGTTTTATTCCATTTAGCATCAGCATCCACGAGCCTCCAAACCTCGTCTGCTCCTGCCAGAAAACCAGAGGTGCAGCAGCTCCTTTCAGAGCAGGAATGAGCTGCAGCACAGCTCACACTGTGCTCAGTGGAAGCTGAAGAAGGACTGGTAAGATCGGAGCCCTCTGCCCACCAATGCTAAGCACGAGATGCTGCGACGGATGGCAAAGTGAGCATCAAGGAATCAGGATGGACAGAGAGCCAGTATTCCCACCTCACTACCTTAACACTGTTAGCTTGTATTTTTTAAACCGATCAAGCCAGTGAAGCAAACGCCCAGAGGATTATTTCCTTTGAGCCCAGATTTCAGACAGGATTTTGTAACCCCTTGGAGCACCCGCGTCCCCAGCGAGAGCTGCCCGGCCAGGATTTTGTAACCCGTGTGGTAAAAGCTTAACCAGCGCCTGGCCAGAGCCAGCCAACTGCACAACTGCACCGAGCGGCACGGCCACGGCACAGGGCTCCCAGCAAAGATCCCATCCAGCAACTCCAGCTCTGCTTGCTAGGCCACGCATGGCTACTGCAGAGAGGCTTCGGCAAAGTAATCATTAATTTCCCCCTGGTTTTTGACAAATTATTTTTGCCTTGAACTGCCATTTAGAGGGTCATTAAACGACCAGTAGTCCTTGGAATTCTTTAGCAGGGATGGACTGAAGAGCGGAAGGCAGGCAGCTAAATACATATTGCCTGTTAAGGCTTAGAACTGAATAATGCTAAAAAAAAGACAAAAATGATTTTTGCAGATTAAGACTAAGACTGAGCAGAAAAAGCACTGAAATGTGACCAGAACTGAAGTTAATAAACATGTAACAATATTCCAAAATGAATATTAAAAGTAACACAATGACTTCTCTTCAAAAAAAGAAATCACAGGGGAAACTGAAGGCTGTAGTTCTCACAGCAGCATTAGCATTTACGTGCACAAAGCACTGCCTTCCTGTATTTTCCTGTATTTCATGGTATCTTCAACAATTTCACAACGTGCAGCAAACCGAGGCATTTCAACACCACTTGCTTTAAAAGCTGCTTTTCTGCTACTGCACTACTCTGGGCTCATAAGTAAACAGTACCAGAAACCATCTTCTACCTCAGCCACCATGAGTGAGGCATCCAGTACTCCAACTAGAAACGTTTTGTTGTGTACAGCATGAGATTATACTCTTGTTTTTACAAGAAAGTCAGCCACTGCTACCATCTCTGCTGTCCAGACAGGGATAGAAGTGCTGCTTTTGGCCATCCTCTCCTGTGCTTAAAAAAATAAGATTAAAAGCAATGGGGATTGTTTGCTGGGTTTCTGGCCCTGCCCCAGCCTCACTCAGTTGTGCTGCAGGTCTCTGTGGGGAAAGCCCGGGCTCCCCGCTGTGCCATTTCTACCAGCCCCATTGGGCACCACGCAGGGAGATGGGGAAATCACCCCGTGATGATCAAAAGCTGCCTGAAGCCCTTACGTGAAGTGGGCAGGCCGCCACTTAGAGAGAGAAGTGTTCAATTTCTAGCATGCGTCCTAGATAAGCTTGAAAGGCCTCTCAGATGAGGGCTCTAAGTGTGCCCGAGACAAATGCTATCAGCAGCATGACCCAGCCTAGAGCCCATACAAACCCTGGCAGAATCCCTGCACATAGGCACCGATTTCACCCCACCAGGATTGCTCTCCAGGGCCTGAGTGCAGCACAATGAGCATGGGCACAAAGTGTTACCCTCAGAACATCCACTGGACGTGCCGTGACTCCAAGCATCTGAAGCAGAACACAGAGTTAGCTGCGGTACGGTTTAGCTCAGGTTTCATGTTTTTGGCTAAAGAGATTGTTAAAGTAGAGGAAAAGAAATTACACTTCTGCCTCATTGCTCTTTAAGGACACCAAGATGATCTCAAAGTTGTGACTTGGTTTCTGTTCTTCATCTGCATGTTACAAATTCAGACTCCTTCCAGGCTAAAAAACTGAAGGAAATAGCAAAGAGTTGGCACTGGGAGCTGAAAGCATCGGAGTTCAGCTTCTAAGAGAGAAGGCTAGCACTAGGAAACAGAGCCATAACCAGAAGAAATCTGAAGGGGCTTTGCAGTGAGTGCTAATGGGAAAGTAAGGCCAACACGCTCCTCACCTGTAAGTTCAGTAAAAGTCAAGCAGAAATAAAACCTTGAAATACTACAATTAATGCTGCAAGGAAGAAATGTTACGAAGCTGGTTTCCTGTAGCTCTGTGAAGCGTGGCTGATAATCCTGCATCTAAGAAGACTCTGACCAAAGGTTTTACTGCGAAAGAGGAAACGGATCTTCTGACAGAGCCTGCTGGACCACTGAGCAGGTACAGCCTTATCCATAGAATGACACTGCACTGGCCTCCCTCCTCTTTCTGCCCGCAGACTCTCCGTTAAGTTTATAGAAACTCAGTATCTTTATATCTAGACATCTGACACATTTGGCTGAAACTTGGCTCTAACTGCACGCATTGTTTTCTGGGGAAAAGGTTGAAAACAACCTACTTATCACACAGAAGGAAAAAAAAACCTAAGCATAACGTTAAATACATGAAAGAAAATGAGAGGGCAAAATATATTTTTGATGGATTTAACCATTGCAACTGACATCAACTGCTGCCATCACACACCAGGAGGAAGGAGAGAGCCCAGGGCCGGCAGCAGCAGGGCAGGATGCACAGGAGTCCCATCTGCCAGCTCTTCAGCTCTGAAGTACCACCAACACAATGAGAAACCACAGCACATCAGGTCAGCAAGGCAGTGAAAAACTGCTCCTGCTTCCCTCCAGGATAACAGAGCGTGAAAGCAGCGGCCAAGAAAACCCCGAATGAGGAGGAGCAATTCCAAAGGAAGACTGGTAGCTTCTGTTTGTGCCGACAGGGGCAACAATCCTCTGCAGCAGCAGCTGGCACTGCAGAGAGCCGACTGCTCTAAAAGCTGTAAGGAATAACGCTGAGAACGCCCTGAAATAGCCCAGTTTTGAAGGAAAACCACAAAGGAGAGATAACTAATTACATGATACACTAACCTCAAAAGATTACAGTTCGAGTAAGATTATGCACTGAGGAAGAAGTCACTAATTTTTCACATAATCTGTGGGGCTGAGCAGAGCTCAGAGCAGCACGAAGGAATTCAGCCTCTGCACCCTGTGAGAAAACCCCACGATCTAACAGGTTGGGCTTCTTCTGCCAGCTTCTCCAGACTTCAGAAGTGTAAAAAACCTTCAGAAATGTGCATTTAAGAGGATTTTAGAAGAACAAGGCTGTAACAAGAGATTTGGTTTTAGAAATCCATTTTTCTTTTTTTTTTTTTTTTTTTTTAAATACCAGCTCAAGAATCCAGGACCTGGCAAAAACAGCTACCTGCCCTCTTAAAAGCAGGGCTGGGAACTGCTGTCCAAACCCACAGGTGGAAATGAATTCCTTCTGCCTGAGATCTCACCTTAGCAGCCAGTTGGAGGACTGTATTCCTACCAGTGGGAGCTCGCACAGCACTTCTTCTATTGAGAACTGCTGAGAAAAGCTGAAGTTATAACAGACATTGAATACAGAACAAATCTGTAAAACGGTTCAAAATCCTGTCAGTGATCACATCTTCCATTTCCTTTCACAGCTACTGCTGCCTGCCTTCCCATGTTTTCAGTTTTCCAAACAAAGCCCAAATGCCTCAAATCCACAGCTGCAACATAAAGCACTGAGCTAAAAAAAAGTTCTTGACAAAAAAAAAAATGTAGGGAAGGCAATTAAAGTGCTGAGGAGGTATTGGTGTTTCTATGGAAATCTGGCAGACAGAAGCCATACTTGCGTGTTCTCCATAGTCCTCCATCATTCTCCAGCACTAAATCTTTATTAATTCGAACATGACGAATGCCTGCCCTGTGAAATGCCAGCCTGCTGCTTGCTGCAGCTTCCATTGCAGCCCATGGTGATGTCAGAGCAACAAGATGAAAACTCGCTGCGTGGAACAAACAGCAGACACCAGCGCCGTTTTGGGATACAAAGCTCTTTTTTCATCCTCGTGCAGGCTAAAAAAAGGACATGTGCCCTAGGAACAGACTATTTTCTAAACAGAACCAGTAATTATTTCTGCAGCCCTCAGAGGACCGCGTGTTTAGAACGATACAGGCAATACTTCTGGATGGGCATTGACAAGACACAGCCCTCAACTTCTGTTGGCAAGATGATATCAGAATGAATGCACAGAAAATAAGAACTACAGAAGGGCTTTAGGTGCTTAGAGAAGTTCTTTTTTTTTTTCTTTCCCCAAGATGGATGCCATTTCCTTAATGGGTCAGAATTAAAGAAGCACTGTACTGTCTCTTGGCTTTGCAGCCTTTAGCTACGACTACAAACGCATGCTGCTTCCTTGAAGCCTGAAGTTACATGCTGCAGCCGTCTGGTTCTGCTGTTAGATGAGATGCTGGCACGCAGAAGCCGCGGGCTGTCAGCACCCTGCTGCCCTGCCATCACTGCTCCCAGCTCCACAAAGGACACGGGGCTCAATCCCACCCACCCAGGCCCTCTGACAGCGAGGGCCACATCCAGCCCAAGGCTTCAAAGGCATTCCACAACACAGACACCACTTTGGAAATGGGAGAGCGCGAACAGGACCAAAACACACCAGAGGGAAACAGCAACTTGCTGCAACTGCAGCAAGACACCTAAAATTAGGAGGGAAACAGCTACAGAGGGCAACAAAGAAACAGAAGAGATTCCAATGCCACACGCTACCAGAGGCACCAGTCCCCTTTTCCCAAACATTCAGGCCTTGAGAACAGCTGTGAGAGTGCCTTCACGTCCTTCTGCTCCCAGCAGTGCCCCGCAGGAAGTGATGTGAGCCAGATGCTAATCACACTCAGTTTTGAAAGTCTAAACCAGCACCTTTGATAAGAGCAAACGTGATACAGTAACACCTCCAAATGATCGAGTAAAACTTGCTGTTCAGCAAACCCCTATCAAGCAAGCAGACCCAGCACTGTCAGCAGGATCTCAAGACCTCAAAAGATCCCGAGTGTGGTCCACAACACCTTTGTGGGGTCCCACACAAACACCTGCTCTGCAGTGAAACTGGACTCAGAACTCAAGTCGCTCCCTTTGGCAATTATCGGGGCCAATCAGGGTGGGCTTTACCAGTGAGCAATCCTATTTCACTCCTTGCTGACTGATCAGACAAGGAGCAAATCACCACCATTAGCAGTAATTATCAGGAAAGTGTCCTCACCAAAAGTGCAGGTGTTCCCGCCCCGCCCCAGCTCACTGCAGCTTCAACTGCAGGCTTCTACAAACTAAACAGAGGCTCAACTGGAAAAGCAAGTTGCCGTGCCATTGGGCTTGCATGATGAGGCAGCGCTGAGCCGTCCAAACCAGGGCGCATCCAGGAGCCTCCTAGTCATTGACCAAGAGGGCTGACATCAGAACCTTGCAGCCTCTTGCACAAGAGCATCAAGACAGCTGAACAGACACCTGAAAATACCCTTTCAGTGACTTCAGCTTTCCTTTCTCCACTCACTGAAGGAACGGAGGTTAGCACTCAGAAGCTGTCTCCAGCATGGGAGAGCCAACCTGCTCCCACGTGCAGGCACAGCTGGGGCAGACACTGCAGGTGCCATGCTAGGATGAGAGCCTCGGGTCAGCAATGAGCTGGGGAGCTGCTGATGTTACGGCAATGCCTAAATCAACGGGCACGAAGTGTAGCCTTTGCAAAACCAGCACTGGGCCATCTTACAATGACAGAGCCATTAAGTTGGAAAAGATGCCTAACATCATCCAGCTCAACCATCCACCTACCGCCAATATTTCTTCACTGAACCACGTCCTACAGAACAACGTCAAAATGTTTCTTCAACACCTCCAGGGACGGTGACCCCACCACATGTCCAAGCAGCCCATCTTGGGGCATTACTGCTCTCCCCAAGAACGAATTTCTCCTAATATGCAGCCTGAGCCTCCTCTGGCACAGCTTGAGGCCATCACCCACCATCCTATCAGCCCACTCTCCTGCGAGAAATGTGGGATGCTCACCACTCTAATAACGAGGGTCACAGCTATGGGACGCTCACCACTATGGGATGCTCACCACTGTACTAACGAGGATCACCACTATATTGGCTAGGCTGAGTAAGCCATTTGCAGAAACAGTCCAGATGTGCACCGTGCCTCACTTCAACCAAGAGAATGTACTTCTGACTTTATAAGACTCCTATGCCATTAGGAGCCTTTTCAGTTCTTTTTGAGCGAACCTGGCCGAACCACTCTCAGGAAACAACTTTTTTCCCAACTCCCGATTCGGATGCGGCGCTCCTACCGGCTGCCCACCCGCGCCTGCCTCGGGCCGAGCAGCCAGCCCCAGCGGCCAGCCCACGCGTCAAAGCGGCCGGCTGCCCCCGCTCAGCGCAACCTCCCTCCCCCTCCCGTTTCCCCCCTCCCCAGCGCCTCGCCCCACGCTCAGCCCCGGACCCCGCGCCTCGCCACCTCCCCCCTCCCCGCACTCACCGGCCGCGGGCTCGGCGCGGCTCAGTACGGCCAGCACCAGACCGAAGAGGGCGGCGAACGCCTGCCCAGCTCCGCGGGCCATGGCCACAGCCGCTCTCCCGCCCGCCCGGCACCTCACAGCCCGCCGCCGCGCGGAGCGATCCTCCGACAGCACGGCCGATGGCGCCCGCGGAGGGACACGGCCGCAACGCCTCCGCTTCCTCCGCCCGCCCCGCCCCGCCGCGTTCCGCCCGCCCGCCGCAAGGGGGCGCTAGCACGCGGAGCGCGCTTCGGGATGAGGCGGGACGGGCGAGGTGGGCGCCCCGCGACGTGACGTCTGCGTGCGGGTGGGCGGCGGGCTGGAGGGGCTGCGGAGGGGCGGAATGCAGGGCTGTGGGGATGGGAGGAGGACGGGGCCCTAATAGGGCGGCTGTGTTGGCGGCCACCTCACAGCGTGGCCGTGCTGCTGGGTGCTGGGTGGAGGCAGCTGCTGGGCAGAGGCCAGGAGTGCCGTGGGAAGCTAGAACTGAAAATGGCTTTTGCTGCCAAAGGTTCGCTCCAGTGTGAGTGAGAGTTCACTTGTCTGAAGAGCAGGTGTGCAGGCTCTTAGCGTTATCTCAGCCCTAGTGTTATCTTCCTTGTGTCGAAGCACCCTGTTGAGGGTGGCAAAACCCAGGAAGAGACACAAATTCTCCCAGAGGAGGTTCACAGAAGGTAGCAGCCTGATAAGCGCGCACTATTAGCTGTAGTGGTGGGCTGGATTCAATCTCAAGAGCCCATCCAGCCTTAAACCATCGTTTAAAGCGTTAAAAATCCTTCTGCTGCGATTCCAGCTCCTCTCAGACTGAGAGCTCTTTGTGTTATGTGCTGACATGGCATGCTGGCCTGCATCTCCTGCGAAGGGAGGACTGTGCTGAGCTCAGGGAAGAGAGGGGGATAATGAATAAAGTCCAGTGTTTTCCCCCTTTAACTCACTGGGTCTTTGCGGCTCCCCCCAGGCACGGAGCTGGATTGTTAGTGCCGTGCCACCATGAGGGAAGGAGCCCAGTGATTTTTTCAGGCGTGCCTGGGCAGTGGTTTGCAACTTGGCCCAAACCTCTCCCACTGCCTCACACATCTGCTGGTCCTTCCCATCACTTGAGCACACATTGCGGCTGGGCTGGTAACTTCTATCAGGTGCTGCTTGTGACAGTACTGGCATGCTGGGCTCCCCTGAGCACCTCACGTGTGGGGATAAAGGCCTGGAGCATGCCCAAGTCTGCAACCAAGTCTGCAGCTGACAGCTTCGTGCTTGAGATCGCACTCTACTGCATCTGCAGGCTGTGGGATAGAAGGCAGCATCCAAAAATAGGGAGCTGATGTTTGTGAGGGAATTGAGGAATATAAACTCTCTGCATGTGAAATTACGGGTAGAAAAAAATGATCACTAAGCCAAGTTGGGAGGAGGCAAAAGAAAGGCAGGAATTTAACTGGAATGGGGAGGGCTTGGGTTCAGTCTTCCTAATGTAGCTAATTTGGGAGGAATTCTGGTATTTCACTGAAGGCTGCAATTTCCAGCTCCCCTCAGTACTGTGCATTACTCATCATCCCTAACTTTGAAACGGGCAGTTCTCCCTCACTGGCATTTGGCTTGGCCTGGTTGCAAGCAACTTCTCCTCCAAGCTGGGGCAGCATCTGCAGCTGCCCCAGCACACCTCTCTGGGGCTGATGCATGGCCAGGCAGGAGCAGCAGGGGAACTATGGTACCCAGTGACATCCCCAGGGTAAAGCTCAATCAGTTCCCCATTGCAGACTGGTGGGCCTGCCTTATTAAGCGACAAGCTGTTTGCATAGGAGTTAAAAATATGTTTCAGCATTACGTCGTCTGACACACACCATTGCAGTCCCGTTAAAAGCACTTTACACAGATAAAGATTCATCACATAGGGAAACCCACTGGCAGAAGTAACACGTGTTACACCTGCAGGCTGCAGACACAGCCATGCCATTTCACTCTGTTTCCCAGCCAGAGATCACCAGTAGCCAGCACCGGGGCTGGAGGACTCTGGCACCCCTTACTGCATCTTGCTGGGTGCTGAGGGCAGCAGGAGAGTTGCTGCATGATGAGCAGTGCCAGCTGAGGGATTACCAGAGCTGAACAGAGAAGATCTGCAGTATCGCTATTTAAGCAGTAGTGGCAATTAGGGAAATCCTGGCACTTTGGCTGACAAAGGCAGGGAGATCAAGCGGTCAGCAAGCCTCAGCACTGTCCTGCAGTGATGCCTTTGCAGTTTGTTGTTGCAAGTCTCCCTCTGAAACGGTTCCTGCAGCCAGCTCTGTAAAGTAATGGCGCACTTGTTTTGATAACAGTGGTTGCAGGTTGCTTTTCAGCTCAAGCCTTTGTCACGCTTCCTGCACCACTGCTTCGAAGCAAGCTGCCTCGCTGGCCATTGACGAGTGGTCATGCTGGGTTGATGGTGCTGGGCTGCCACCAGAGGTGTCAGGGTGCAGGTCCCAGTGTGGTGTGATCCCCAGCAGTTGATCTCTTCTCAAAAATGGGGAGAACAAATCCTGCTCCAGCTCACGCTCTCCGGCCTGGCAGAGGAAGCCCACAGGGACACGGTACCAGGGATGTGATGATGCAACATGGTGTCCCCTTGGAGCTGCCATCAGAGAAGTGCCCACAAGTTGAGGCCCTGCACGTGTTACATGGCACCTTCTGCCCATTGAAACCAGTTAGCTCGTAGCTCTGAAACTGGGGGCACGCTGTCCTGCAGGTGTGTGTCAGTGCTGCTGTGCTCAGCTCAGCTCAATCCATGGGGTGCAAGATACATTTGTGTCTAAGCTGCACTGAGTGAGAAGAGTTATGCTTTTCATCTGGTCCTGACCTCACAGGGATTGCTGGTTTCACCAGCTTTGCAGGAACTCATTGTCAGCCTCAAAATAAATTGTATTTTCTTGCACTAACCTTTCTGTGACATTGTTAGCGGTTCAGGCATTCAAACCTCTGCACAGCACACACCCAAATGCCTGCCTTAAATCCCAGAGTTTTACACACCCATATCAAAGTTGCCTTAATTTTACCTGTCGGTGTTTTTGGGGGGATTGAGTCTTACATCCAAGCTTTCTCTTTTGCGAACAGATGAGCTGGAGCTCCATTAAAATACAAGCTGGGTTCTTTCACAGTTTCAAGACTTCAGCAGTCAAGGGGCTTAACAAAAACAAGAGCGAGTGAGGCTTCCAACCAAATCCTCAGGGTTGGCAACCTTGTGCCTGCACCACAAATAGCTTGTGCTGTGGCTCATCTGTTGCTGTTAAAACTCACATGACTTGGCTTTTGCACTGATTATCTTACCTGCTAGCTGGTCTTAAAAAAAGAGGGAAGGCATTCCTGCCTCAAGCAGGCTGGCTGGTGGGGAGGGAGCCCCGCTCCCCGCAGGAATGCACCACGAGCTGTTTGTGTGCTGCAGTTAATCGTGGGGGGAATTTTGGCTGCCTGGTTCCTGGGCAGCAGCACCCGCTCCAGTAGCCTGGGAATATTTATAAGCCCTTGCTGGGGCTGCGTGGCTCCGCTTGTGCTGCTTTTACCAAGGCTGATGACATGCAGGGTGGCTACTGAACTTGAGGCCTTCCCAGCTCTGGGCATGTGATGGAGTGAGAATTCACCCAGTTGTGGTTACCTTGAGCTGCTGGGGCTGTACTTGCTGGAGGAGGCATCCAGCACAGACGGCCCCTTCCCAAACAGGCCCTAATGCAGAAGGACATGGAGACAGGACAATAGCAGTGTTTGTCACTCAGCTCTGGGAGAGGTCTCAGGGAACCCTGGGTTCCCTGTGCTCCCACTGGCTCTGGCACATATTGGCAGGGATGTGCAGAGGTCTCAGGGTCACTGAGGTCACTGAGGAGCACATTATTTCTGCTTTTCTATGCAAATCCTGTGTCTGCTTCCATTTTTGGATGCCTGGGTGACAGGCAGCAAGGAAGGCATGCTCAGCTCCAGACTGTGTTAAGGTGCCCTGCTTCCAGTGAGCACAGCCAGGATACATGGCATGCTGGGGCAGCAGGCAGTCCCTGGGGCATGCTGAAGGGCTGGGGAGTCTAGCGGGAAGCAGCGCTGGCAGCAGCACAACATGGGGAAGGAAGAAAAAAAAAAGAAATGATACAGGAAACGAGTTTATCATCTCTGAGCAGAGCGCCGGGGCTCAACCACTGGGGGTTTTACAAACCATGATTCAAAATCACATTGGGCTTCTCCCTGCAGCCATCACAGCAGAGAAACTCCTGTAGCACGGGTCTTAGTGCCTGCCTGCTTGCCTATGGCTCTTCTGGGAGCTCAGGAGAGCCCCACCAATTTCTGCTTCCTTTCCTGCAGTTGAGCTTGAATGTTCAGGCATAGCTGCAGTCAGCTGGGAGCAGCTGCTGAGGGGCTCAGTGCTGTGGGCACAACAAACAGTGGTACCTCATGTCCCAAAGGGGAGCCAGCCAGCGCCTGAGCTGGGGGCCAGGCAGGTGAGGGGAGGTGGTAGGGTTGGATGCAAAGCTGGGGAGATGATGTCTATAGAGGCTGTTGGGGAAATGTGAGCAGAGCAGTTGAGGAGGGAAGGTCAGAGCCTGCCTCTCTCACATGTTGGCTACAGGGCCTTGGGAGCTGCTGGACCCCAGGAGGGCTCAGCTCTGGGAGTGAATAAGGCTGTTGGTAGCTGCCCTGTGCTTGCTGCCTTGCAATCCAGCTCAGCTGCATCACCTCTCCAGACAGAGGGGATGGGGCATTTTGGGGAGCCCTAGGACATCTATGGTGTGCTGAGACAAATCACAGTACCTGAAGGGGCCTACAGGAAATCTGTGGAGGGCTTTTTTATAAGGGCATATAGCAACAGGATAAGGGGAAAGGGCTTTAAACTGGAAGAGGTGGACTTACAGCAGGTATTAGGAAGGCATTCTGTACTGTGCGGGTTGTCAGACACTGGCACAGGTTGCCCACAGAGGTTGTGGATGCCTTCTCCCTGGAAGCATTCAAGACCAGGCTGGATGGGGCTGTGAGCAACTTGGTCTAGTGGAAGGCATCTCTGCCTATAGCAGCGGGTAGGAACTACTTGATCTTAAAGGTCCCTTCCAATCCAAACCATTCCATAATTCTGTGATTCAGGGAGGATTGCTCCCTACAGTCAGCTGCCCTTGGCTGGCCTCCAAACCTAGTTGTGGTAGCAGTGCCCTGCCATCTGAAGAGCTTTCATTTTCAGGCAGCAGAAAAGACACATCCTCCTTTTCTAAAGGTCACTTCAGCAGCAAAGCAAACAGCAAGGAGCAGGAGGCACCCTCCCAGACTCACCAGCCAGCCCATCCTAAGAAGCAAAGCCCCAGAGCCTCTGAGGGAGATAGCACAAGGACTGGGTGCTGTGAGGACTGAACCCCATGCCCTACCATCCTGGCCTTCACTGTGCAGGCTGTTACTTTGTGACTGGTGTCCTCAGGCAGATGTGTGGATCCCTGACTCAGCGATGCTGGCACAACGCTTGTTGCCACTGGGACGTTCATTCGCAGCAAAGCAGCTGCCGGAAACCACCTGGGGTCAAAGACCCCTTGACACCACAAAAAAAGATGCAGAATGTGCTTCCCCCTCCCACCCCAACCCAAAAATAAATAAATGGGAGGATTGCAAGTGTGAGGAGCTGGTTCAAAGTGGGGGGAAGCAGCTGATGCCCAAATAAACATAGAAACCAAAACCCTGCAGCACCCAAACCACTGCTCTCTCTAGGGGAGAGGTGATGATGCAGAGCATCGCTGTGGTCTGTGCCAGATGGCACCTGGTTTACATGTGACAGCAGCATGTAAGGAGACAGAGAATAGGATTAGCCACCCACCAGCACAGCCTCCCGGTGGGTCAGGGTGGGCACAGTCCCACACAATCCTTTCTACATTCCCCATCCCTTCCAGCACTTATGGACACAGGGACACCCAGAGGCACCCAGACCTGAGCAATGGCAGCAGCAAGTGCAGCCAACACAAACAGCTTTTTTTTCTTAAAAAGAAACAAACCAGCTAACCCTTGGGCGCAGCTAAGCTGTAGGGCTTCAGGGAGGCTGGGGCAGTGCAACAAGATGGGGAGCCCTCAGTTACAGTCTCTGCACCGTGCCAGCACTGCCATCTGCAGGCAACAGCTCTGGGCCTGCACTGGCACTGACCACTCAGGCTGCACGTGTTGCTCTGCACACAGTTAACTGTGGGGTCTTTACCCTCCTGTGCCTCCAGAAGCAAATAAAGCATCCTCTAGAACGACAGAAACATCGGTCACGCTGCCAAGGGGGTTTTTCAGAAGCATTTATTTCACTGCTGACACCTGGGCTGCAGCAGGCAACTGCTTGCTGAGCAGCGTCTCCCCCTCAAGTCACAACAATCCAGTTACGGCCATTGTCAGCTCACCTTCCAGTACCCACATCACACACAGATCTACATCACTGGGACAGTCACCCGTTAGTGACACCACTTGCAAAGATTAAAAATGGTAATAATAAAACAATCAACAAAGTAACACTTGGAGACATCATGCAGAAATCAGGAAATTCTAGAGTACAAGACAGATGGGATTTGCTTGGTTGACTGACAGTGCTACTGCTTCCCTGCCAGTCCCACATGGCACCAGGCTGGGCAGGACAACAGCTCCTCGAATCCCTACCCAGTGGCAGAAAACATTCCCATGTCCCAGTTTAGATTTCCAGAACTACACAAGAACACGTGCTTTTAAAAGTTAATGGGGAGACCTGAAGCTTCCTTCTGTGACACTACCTGCTTCCTACCAAGTTACAGAAACAGACACTTAAGTGCAGAGAAGAGTGGGCAGGCCTGAGCTTTAGGGTTTTGTGGTTTGAGGTTGTTCTTTTAAGTTAAAAAAAAGCTGATGGGTAAAATAGTGCTCCTAGCACAGCTGGAATAAAAGTAAAATCACATTATGCTGAGACTATATAGATTGGCCCGTGAGAAAGAAGCAGCTATATAGTATTGCCCACAGTGAGTTTTTCTTCACCTACAATTTCAGCTTCCCATATGAGGTAGGGAGAGGGTGACTGCAGGAAAAAAAAAAAAAAAGGTGGCATTTCCAAAGGATTCCACTGTTTTTAAGTTATCCTCTTGAATCCTTCATGTAAAGGTGAAGTGTTTTTTAAGGAAACACTCCCTTTTCTTCATAAGAACATTCAGAGTTTTGCTTTTATTTTTTGGTTGTTTTCATTGAGAGGGAGAAAGAAAACAAGCGTCCCAGAGATGAAGTGCTAGCAGTTGATACATTTTGGAAAGAAAGTACAGTAGAAGGAAATAATGTAGTTTATCTGCAGAGAGAAGGGAAAATAGACATAATGCTGACATAGTTTGCACTGCGCCCGCACCAACAGCACTTGAGTTATACACCCTGTTTTTAATCACATGGAAACATACTGTCACACACAGCTGCCAGGAGAGGAAAAGTAGACACATACAAACCTGTCGTTTAGTTTTGTAGGGATCAATAATACAGAAGCCTTTCACTGCCTCTCCTAGCACTAGACAGAATGTATTTAAGGCATAATTTACCATCTTTTTGTTTCTAAAGCAATTGAAAGTGTAATAAGCCAAGATGTCAGACACAGAAAACTCAACAACAGCTAGTCCAGAGGTGAAAGCTACCACAATATGTACAGAGCAGTATTTTGCCTTCAAACAGGGGAATCTGATCTTTAAAAAGAAAATATTAACAAAAAACCGCCGATCCAGACCCTAAAAAAAAGCAAACATTGCCAACACAAGGAATGTTCATTAGAGTCCAGTTCCCACTAGAGCTACTCAAGAGGAGGACGTAAAAGGTGATGATGCTAAACTGCACTGATAAGCTGTTCCCAAAGCTCCCTGCTCGGAGAGGTGCAGAGCCGCAGGTCAGCCTCAACAGTATCCTAGTGCAAACTGCCTCAGGGGAAAAGCCTGTAGTCACCAAGCCTTTACACTTACAGTTAGGATTCACTAAGAGGTGTAGCACTCAGGTGTCGCCTAACATTTTCAGGACACTTGTATAAAGGTGATGGTCCTGCGTGGATTCTAATGCACATCCCCAGTGAACAGTGTCCTGCACACACACACATCTGCCAGGCTACCAGCTTTCCCTCTTCAGCGTAACCAGGTCACAGCCACCAGAATCTCACATAGACGATCAACATGATAAAAAACACAGCTACGGCCGCAAGTTTGGCGTAAGTGGAACGCATGTTCAGGTACTTTGCATCCTGACGGTACTTCTTGGACAAACTGGACAAGTTGTTGGCCTTGGAATCCAGAGCTGTTGGAGGGAAAGGGCAGAGAAGTTAATCAAGAAGTAATCAACCCAACCAGGTATCACCCACATGTTACATTAACTGAAGGAGTTTCTCTGGAGCAGCTGGAAGAACAGCAGTATTGCATGACAGCACGCCTTGTGTCTGCCTGGTGATCTAGTGCTTGTTCTACCAGGGCCACCCAGCGTGGTGAGACACTCAGAAGTAGCACCAGTATCCATCAGGTGCTTCAGGATGCAACTGACAGAAATGATGCACCTGCTGAGTCCATTGCTTTTCTAAGGAGACCTCGGGATTAGGAAGACTTTCCATCTGATGTGCTCTACCCACGTTACTGACTGAGGGTAAGCATACACCAAACAGCAGCCACCACGCGTACCTGAAAGTGCCTCTCCTCGCTGCAAGACCTCCTCAATGTTGGCCACCATAATCCTCTGCACATCCTGCAGCTCTGTGTTGATGGAACCCAGGTTCCTCCTCGCCCGGCTGTCGATGTAGAGCTTCTTGGTTTTCTGGATGTAGGTGTCTGGAACAAGAGAAAACCATCAAGAAGGATACTTACCTCCCTGTGGTGCTTGCTTTGCCAAGCAAAAGGAACTGATCTGTCTCTGCTTCAGCCTATGCTTTCTTCAGCTGAAGCACCCACCACTGCTTGAAGACTTTCCAGTCAACAGTCTGATAGACATCAGCAGTTCTCTGATGTTTCTGGTTAGTTGTGTTCACTGAAACATATACTCAAATAGAGACACAAGAGGGCATAAGATCAGAAACTTTCTGCTTCAAGTTAATATATCTTTCACTGCAAATGAAAACTATTACACAAAAAAAGTATAACACAAAGTGACCCTTGCTTCTGCCCTCCCACCTCAAAAGCTAATTCTTCAATTTGAAAATAAGAAAATGTTAAGAACCAGTTCCAAGCATTAATGTGGCTGCAGGGAGAGGCTGCAGACATGGGTTAGAAGCTTTAGGCTTCTCACTCTGCTGCTCCAGGCCAGCACAGAAGGGCCTTAACCTAAAAGCAAGGCAAGAAGGCTGAGAGACTTTGCTGCTGGATATGCACTGCTCTGGGAGAATAATATTCTTCCAGGCTCTACCCACACAGTCCCAGTTCTGTGCCTACATAATGGGCACACCAGTGGAGAGCAAACCACCAGAAAGAGAACAAAAAGACCTCAAGTCAGAGTTGTTCTTCCCTCCCCAGCACACTGCTGGACACTAATGTTCTCACAATTTGCATCCCACTCACTCTCATTCAGGCTGCTGTATCAAAAATGTCCTACACTTTATTAGTTCCACACCACCTCCTTCAGATGCAGTGGAGAAAACACTCACTGAACACAGAGCAGCCTGGCTGCCAAAGGAGTGGGAGAAGTGCTAAGACAGCCAGCAGACTGCAAGCAAATATTCCCTGGAAACAAGCCCAAAGACTGAAAGCAAGAAATCTGAGCTAAAGGATATTTATGATTTTCTTACCACGTCTCTATTCATAAATATTCCATGCTAAAAGCACCCATTTTAACAGCACCAAAAAGAGAATGAACTGTCAGTTCCATAGGCCAAGCAGGGGAGCATTTTGTGGCCGCAGCCCCTGCAATAAGCTTGCTAACTAGCCTTGCAGAGAGGGACCTCACCAAATTCAATGAATGAATAGGGCCTGGAGACCGTTGGCACCTTCTTGCCATGCTGCTCATCAAATTCTGATTGCAGGTCTTCCAGATACGCAAAGGCCAGTTTCTTTGGGAACGCAGCTTCGCACAGGACCAGGTAACACACCCCTTTCTCAATGATGTAGCTAGAAGAACATAAAATAGAGAATCAATCAAGCACTTTTGTACCCATCCTATTAGACACTATCCATCATACCTTTCTCCCCCCCAAGTAAACAGCTTTCTGAAGCTGAGAACCTAGCTGGCTTTGTATAACCCTACTGTCACTGACTGTAATTCTTCTGAAGTTGAACTTGGGAGCAACGATTCATTTTAGCCTGGCTAAAATGCTACCCAAATAATGAGAACAGGACAAATGTACTTTCAGTTTGCTATGTCAGGCCTGGGTATAAACTTTCTGCAAAGTAGTGGCTATTTTTTATTCACCTAAAATAAATTTTCTTGCAGCTTTAGACCCTGTACCAGCTTGAATGACCTCTGAACTTTCACTTCACTGGGACCACATTTGGGCTGTGAGTATCACCAGCTTAACAAAAATGCCAGCAACAAATGCTATAATTTTGGGAGTGAAATGAGAGGACAGCTTGCCTACTTCCCTTCTATCATGCATGCCTTCTGCAGCCTGAAGAAGAGAAGCACTAGAAAGTTTGCCAGCAGAAAGAAGGGAAGATGGAAAGCACAGTCTAAGGAACACACAGCACAGCCACATACCTGAGGCCCACAGATAGAAGGCACCCACAGGAATTTGGTCTCAATGTGCTAAAGCTCTGATGAAGCACCCAGTGACTGCTGGCTCCCATGTCCTATTTTGGAAGGCTGAGTGCTGCCTTCCTCCCCAACACTCCCCTATTGCTGGGGCAATGCTTTCTACAAGCTGACCTCAGCATACAGCCAAATAAAAATACTGGTACTAGATGGGCTCTGGTGACATCTTTATCCTATTTGCAATGGATAAGGTAGGCTGTGATGTTAGGAGCCCCCAAATTGGTGCTGAAACAGGAGCTACTGTTGCTCTTTAACCCTGTTTTGTGCAGCTGAACACAGATGTTCTCTTCCTACCACCTCACTCCCTATTGCAGCTAATTCTCATTGTTCACAAAGGTTTAGTGCTGAGCTTGTTTCATTGCGGATAGCAGTGTCTGTGAGCAGAAATAGGGAGGAACCTTCCATTACAACTCAGCTAAAAAGCCTACTGCAATAAAGGATAAGAATGAGACTTAAGACTATTTATTTTACTTGTTTCACTACAGCTATCTGCTGTTGCATGTTCCCTATGTTCTTCTCCTCATTCAGCCACTACAAAAATAAAGGCAACAGTAATTCTACCAAAACCAAGCTAGTGGAGATGGCAGATAGCTCTGGATATACTTTCAAATATTTCTATTACTCAGGATGGAATTCCAGTTTTACATTTATGTTACCTTCCCTTGACTTTGTGTCTAATAATGCCATTATGTAGCAGTCTAATTAACCTAGAGATTAACAGTGTATTAGAGAACTGATCTAGTCATAGGGGCACTGTAGTTAATAAGCTTTAAAATTTCAATAGCTGCATCCAGCTATTATATATAATACAATACATACAATACAACTTTCTCCCACAACCTGTGGTTTTTCCAGATACTCAAAAAGGTCTTGACCCTCTGATTTAACCATCCTCAACTCACTTCTGAGTGTCCTTTTCTGCTGCCTCAGTGATCTGTGTGCAAAACCTGCCAGACTGCAAGGAACAGCTGTTCCACTCCAAGCAGAAGCAACAAATTTCAGCCACTACAGTCCACCCTTTTTTTTTTTTTTTTTAAATACCTTTGTGTGTCCCTCAGCTTGGACTGCACTAGTCTGTAGGTCTAATCCTATCGTATGCATTGCCTCTGTTCCTTCCTCACCCTCAGAGACCCTCTTGGCAGCTCAGGATTGTTCTAAGTTATCACTCAGAGCTTGATTTAGCCACTGCCATGACCAGAAGCTTTTTGGAAGGTACTTGAAAGCAGCAAGGTTCTTGTCAGACAAGAAGAGTATTGCCTGAGAGCTCTCAAAGATGAGAGCAAATGAAGGAACATATCCAGCCAGTAAAGCCATGGTCTCTTCTGGCCAGCTGGTCCTGCCTGGAACCCTTCAGCTTTATTTCCCACTTGCTTTCCCCAATATGATATCAAATATGAAGTCAGTATAATCTGTCAGTACCACAGCAAGCAACCACACCTCCTTCTGTCCTGGATTCACGCCATTCTGCAGCCTCAGTCCAAGATCAGAATAGATTTCCAGCACAGCTGGATGCCTCTTTCACACTGGTGCACGCCTCTGAGCTTTTGCATAGCACCTGATCTCACTGCATGCCCAGCAGTGCACACATTGCAGTTTACCACTTCTAACTCTAGATTGCTGCATGCTGAGGGTAGCTAGCAGGCTTCTGTATTTATTTGGGATAAGTTTGAGAGAGAAAAGCTTTATTCTTCTAATTGGTATCAGCAGTAAAGGCCAAGGGTTGTTTTCAACATGACAGGTAAGAGCCACTTAAACCACTGACAAGCCAAAGGTCAACTCACAACTGACAGCAGAGCAAAGTATGGAGGTGCTTCTGTGCCTGCACAACCATTACTGCAAGTGCTGTACCTGGAACGGTGACACAGCTTTTGGAGCTGCTCTGAAGATTACATTTGATGACAATCAGTCCAGCAGTGTTAGTCTGAGCTTCAGATTTCATCAAGGCAAGACTCTTCTTTGAACTGATCAAGCTAAAAATGTTCACAGTCTTTTTAGCAAGTTCAGCCAGGATCTCCCTCACACCACAAAAAGCTCAGTCCTGGCTTATGCTGCCCTCAGCAGTCAGAGCACTGATTTGGCAGAAAACAAGATGGACTGTGTTAACTAACAGCATTGTTTAAAATAGTACTGATGACCATCTCTGATTCCCCTATTTCCTCCCTACCTATACTGTTATCAGAGGAGAATTTTGGATCTGGAAGCATTCTTCATTTCACGAAGGTCCTGCTTTGTATCCTATGATAAAAGCAGCAACACAAGAGTGCTTTGCAGTAGCAGCTGTCAGCAGCCTGTGGAACTTGACCAAAGACTGAATACAGAAAGATAGATACTTCCATCCCTGCTTATTAGCCAGCCACATAATCTGGGTGTTTCTTTGAGACATCCATCAAAACATGAGCTTGCCTAAATCCTCCTGGCTTCGGTTCCCTGGGCACTGCAACTGAAGCAGTCTTCCCAGACATTGCTCTGCTTGCATCATGGAAGCAATGTGACAAGGGAGTTTACCAGGATTTCTAAAGACTCTTCCCCAAGGCTTCACAGTCACAGATACACCTATGCAGTGCCACTGGAACATCTAGAAACAAAGTCTTTGAACTCTAGAAAATTTTAACTTCTGTAAAGAAGATTTAGAACAGTACTCTCCTGTTAGCTCTGGAACATTGCCTAAGCTCTAGAAGAGATAAGAGCCAGACTGCTTGAATCACTGACACTGTAACTCCATAACAAAGGCAACCAGAAATCAGGGGGCAAAAAAACGCTGCTGCTGGCAGCACAGCAAAGCTTTGCACATCATTGTTCTGTCAATACCATACGGCACTCAGTCTCACAGAGATTTGCTTCTCTAACATAAATATTTCTGCTGGTAACGTAATTCTGATTCTTGATAAGAACTTAACTTTCGTTAAAAACTTAAGTTAACTTTATTTTATTGTAGCAATTATTCTGCTAGGTTGTTACATAACAAAAAAGCATTTCCTCTTCTCCTGCCTTTTGTAAGCTATAAATTCTTCTACCTGTTACTTTCTTTCTAGGCCCCCTGGCTGCTGGTTAGGTGGTAACGGTGCCAGACCCACATTCTCTGTAGGCTTTCATTATCCAAATGCACTTAACAGCAGGCAGAAAAGTCAAGAGAGATCATAAGCTAAGTTTGCAAATGCTTCAATAGATTAATTAAATGCAGCAACACATTTATTGATAAGATCAAAGATGTGAAAAAAATGCTTGTTAGCTATTAGAAAAACTGAATATATCACAGACTATATGCTTGAGCATATGGATGAATAAAAGGGTACACTCTCACAGGACACAGGGAAAGGAGAACCTCGTTCAGAAGAAGTTTACAATGGAACTGCTAACCTGCTTTTACCAATGACATCTGTTTTTGGAAGTGATAGAGGGCATAAAGAACCCGAAGGAGACAAAAAGGGATATTAAAGGGTACAACCTACACTGTCTTGAGCAAAGGCACAGCTAAGCAGCCAGCTGAAATGCCAGAAGGCAGTGCCATGATGTAATACCTCACGTGTTCTCCCTTAGCACATCTATTACCCCACCAGCAGTTGGCAGCTGCACAATTCACCCTCCCTAGGAGGGCTCAGTTTCCCAAGAGGACCCAGAAGCACCTTCCTTTGACCCCAGAGAGAGCAAATGCTAACCGTGCCACCGTACCCGGGGCCACTTACTGGAAAGCCATGGCTCCTGCCTCCAGAGTGCACCTCGTAGGGGACTGCTCGTTCAGCTTACGGAACAGCTGCTTTGCCTGGCTCTGGTACTGCTGCAGGTCGCGGCCAGACTGCGGGGAGAGGACAGGCCGTTGGCAGCTGCCGTTACCCGGAAAACACCCCCCACCCGCGTCCCAACGGCTCGATGAAGTGCTGGTCGTGGGGGTCGGCGGGGCTCGGCCGGAGCCTAAGAAGAGCGAGATCGATTGGACCGGGCCGGGCCGATCTGGCCCAGGCCGAGCCTGGCTAGGCTAAGACCCCAACATACCTGCTCATCTTCCTGCATGGAGGCGGCGAGCGGCAGCCCGTCCGCCACGCGGGCGATCATAGTAAGCAACACCATCCTCGCCTCCGCTCACTGCCCTACCGCCACCGCCACCTCCTCCTCCTCCCCCCTCAGCCACCACTGAGCTGGCCGGAAACTGCCACTACAACATCCGGTCCGCCACCAACAGCCGCCCGGCAATTTCCGGCCGCGCCACAGAAAACCACCCGGCGACAGCGCGGCCCTCATCTGAGCGAGCTGTGGGCGGTGCCTGCATAAAGCCCGCCCCCACGAACACGCCCATCCTATTTAGCCACGCCCAGACTCCTTACCCCTCCCTTCCTAGGCCTGCCCACCTTCACGTGACCACACCCCCCGCCGGGGCGGGGCGGTGGCGGCACAGCCAGCGGCGGCGGCCCGGTGGGCGCACGCCAGGCCGGCAGCCATGGCGGCGGCGGCGGAGCGGGGCCGCCTCAGCTTCCCGGGCGGTGCCGGGGCCTTGGGGCGGCCCGTGCCTATGAACCTCTTCGCCACCTGGGAAATCGACGGTTCCAGCCCCAGCTGCGTGCCCAGGTAACGGCAGCGGACGCGCTCCCGCCTCTCCCCTTCCCCTCGGCGGGCAGCCGGCGGGGCCTGGTGGCTTGGCGGTACCCCGCGTGTCGGAGCCCCTGCCCGGCCGCCCCCTCGGCCCCGCTTCTCCTCAGCTTCGGCCCCTCTGCCCCGCTCCGGGGGTCCCTCCGTCTCGCAGCCCCCCGTTACCGTGGCGCCCCCCGCCATGTTGGAGCGCACTGCCCCTCGGGGCCGTCCGGTCGGCGGGGGCTTGGCGCCGGGCAGACCCCTTCCCAGCCTGCGAGCGGGCGCACGCTTAGGGCGGGGGTGTGCCGGAGATCCCAGCGCCTGTCTGCTTTGATTTTAATGTCTTTTACTTCTTGGGGGCGCGGCGAGAGTGTGTGAGCGGGGAACGGAGTCATCGGGCTGAGCTCGCAGGCGTGCGGAGCTCTGCGGATACCCCGGAGCCTCCATCCATCTCCTGTGCTACAGGGCGGTCGGACCCGTGTCCCTCCATCTCCTCTGCCGATGGGCACAATCGCTGTGTTGCGGGCAGGCAGCCGTCCGCTGGGGCTGTTCTGCACTCTGAGCTCGTGTATTGTGGACAAGGTGATAGCACGGGGCAGAAAGGCTGAGTTTTGCAGCTGCGGGTGGTTTGGGTGAGGATAGCCCGATTGTGCTGGCAGCGCGAGGTGTGTCATGCAGCAACTTTCTCTGCTCAGCTGTCCTGCTCTGCAGCAGGAGGTTTCCGAAGGGCACTGCCACCAGGAGGGCACGTACCTCTTTCTGATGAGTCCCTGTGCTGCCACATGGAATGAGATAGAGGTAGGTCAGAGCACTTTTTCATTTTGTGCTGGGTTCCAGTGCCATTTGCACAACCCTGGTGCTGTGCAGAGGACATGCAGCACTCTTGCAGTGCTGCTTTGAACATTGTTCTCTCCTTTGCGCCCATGGCTCCAGGAAGGCAATAGGGCTTCCATCTCACCCAACTCCTAGTGGCAGCTGTTAAAATTAAAAAACACAAATGTCCGTTGCTGTCAAGGACTTTTAGTTCTGCATTACCATTTATGCTGATACTTGCAGATACGAAAACTAGCTCACGACATAGGTTGCTTGTTTGCAGATCTGTGGATGACCAGGAACTGCAGCATAAGGATGCTGGCGCTGCTTGGATGCGTGGTGGAATGTTGGAGGGTCAGAGTGGCACCTGAGGCAGGCAGCTGGCTGGGGTCTGGGTGCTGTGAGGAGCAGTGTGGGTACTGGTGCATAAGGGGCAGAGCTGGGGCTCAGAGTGGAAGCGTTGAAGGCACTGTGGCAAACTGTGAAGCAGGAGCTGGTGGAAGTGCTTGGATTGCATGGATCTCTCTGGATCTGTGATGGGAGGACTGGGGCACCTGTATTCCATCTAGGAACACAGCTTTTGTGTGAGAGGTCCCAAGTGGGTGGGTCCTTCTGGCTTCAACCCTGGTATTGTCTATGCCAGCTGCTGCTGTTTGCCCATCCTGCCCAGCTGGTTGCGAGCTCCATACAGGCTGGGCTGTACGAGTGCTGTGTCAGGGATGCAACGTGTGGTGGGACTGCAACTGTCACTGTGATTGCCAAGTGTGTTGTTGCTCTGAAATGAAGTCAGAAGCACCAAGGCTGTGGCCCCGCAGTAGTGTTGGTCTGATGGCAGGGAAGGAGTGTGTTGTGTTGCTTGTGCCAGGCAAACAGTAAGGTCTGTAGCAGCAGCTGGAGTGCTGAACCAACATTCTGTTGTTTTTCACCATTAAACATTATGTCCTGTGGTGCTACTTCAGGTCCATGCTTTGTATTTCATTATAGGTTTTGTATGAATCACTGTGGTGGAGAAGGCAGGAGTTTGAAAACCTTACGTTATATTTTAAGCTCATAGTATAGCAATTTTTCTGTGGCACAAAGGCACTCGATGTTTTTGTGTTAAAATGAGAAATACTGAGATGAAAACTGTTCTGTGGGGGAAACAGTATTAAAGATAAGTTTGTTGTCCTAGCAGATATCTGCTGGAATGTGAAAAGAGGATGTGGAGGAGAGTGGGTCAAGTAATGTGGAACTGCCTTAGTCTCTTCTGAGATTTCCACCCGTGACAAGTTCCCCTCCATGTTTCTGTTGGCAGGACAGCCTGTGTAGCTCAGAAGAGTTTGGAGTTGGGCAGAGGGTTCATGACAGAGGAGTGTGTGTTTGGTGAGGGAGCACTGTTTCCTTCCCCTCTTGTGGAAATAAATCTGACCCCATTTCCCAACGCTTTCTCCTGTAGTGAGCTGAGCAGCAGGAGGGCTGGCTGGAGGCATTGCAGGCTGTGCTTCGAGTAGCTGGCATTACTCAGGTGTACCCTGCACTCCCCAGGCAATGGCTGCAAGCTGTGCTGCAAGAGGAAGACCTCCAAGCACTGCTCTTCATTGACCAGCCTCGATGGCAGATTGGCTGAGAGTCCTCTTGGCCTGGACAGGTTCAGTGAGATCTGGAAGGCTCTGGTGCCTCTGTAGCTTCCCTGTCTAACCGGGCTGTGTCTAAACTTAAGGAAGAGTAACAGTGAAGACTCACAGTGCTGTTCTGCAGCCATGTGTTTTGAGTGAAACACAAATGTAGGTGATGCGTTGTGCTTGTGCTGGTCTCTCTTTCTCTCCTGCCATTTGCAGCAATGGTTTCTGACATCTTTCTTAAGTACCTATAGCTCCTGGGCTTTTTGACAGGATTGCTTCAGAAATGCAAGTTCTTTCTTTTATTCATCCCACCAATGTAACTCAAGCTGTCTCATTTGGATGTAACTGCTATGTTCTAGAAGGGAGAGATGCCTACCTTATTATTCCATTTCTTTCTTCTGTGCATTGAAGTATTTTTCCTCCTGGAAGGTTACATTGCACAAAGTTTCCTCAATACCTGAAAAAGCAAGAGTAGCGTTCTACAGGGAGAATCAAACCTCACTGCTCAGTTTCCTCACACATAGAATTAGTCAGTGTTATTGTGTTCTGTTTTTCTTTTTCCTTTTGCTCCCAGATGTTGTTGATGAAGCTGTGGGTGTGAATGGCAGAGCCACTACTGTTTCGAGGGAGCTTCAGGAGGCTGTTTGAGGAAGAGACAGATCTGGGGGAGGTCTTTGTTCACAGGGGCTCTTCTGGAGCAAGTGGCAGTGAAGCTCAGAGCTTGCCCTGGGATGGGGTTTGTTAGAAGCTGCTGCCTTGACTGCCACATGGTTAGAAAAGTTCAGGTTTGAGGTGTGGAGTGCAGTGATGCTGAACTGTGTGTGGAGCAGCAGTGACCTGACTTGGAGATATGAAGGAAACCCGTGGAACATACGTGGAGAGAGATTGTGTGGTTTGGGCACTGCCCGAGTTTCACATGCTGCCTTGCCTCTGTGGGTGAGGAAACATGAGAGAGTCTGTGTGATGCACTGGAACAGGAGGCTGCTTTTGCAGAGACATCAGTGCTCCGTGCTGTGGGGTGGGCTTGAAGCACATGGACATCCCTGGGCAATGGAAACCGCTTGCAGTGAGGCTGTGGGTTCACAGCAGCTGAGCAGATCTGAACAGTTTGCTCATGCCCCAGGCTCTGTGCTGCTCTTGCAGTGCCAGCTCCATCTCCCACTGCTCTGTTCTGCGGTCAGCTGCAGTGGGTGAGTGAGTTGCTGGGATCGGCAGAGGAGTCTCAGAGCACATCAGGGTATCATCATGATATGTGAGCAGAGCGATGCAGTGAGGAGCAGTCCCACGACCTGCGTGTTGGCGTCCTGACGTGGTGCCTGGTCCTTTCTCAGCTGAGCACTGAGATGGCAGTGCTCTGTGGAAAGCCCCTGGCTGATTGCTCTCTACAGGTGCCCTCAGAAGGGGGAGCAATGCCTTTGGGTTCAAAGAATGCTTCCCACTGCTGGAAATGGGAACTTGCTTGGCCAGTGAGTCCCTGCTTTGTAACCTGGCTCGAGCAGTGGCAAAAGCAGGCTGTGCACAACTTGATACTGTAATGATTGTGGCTGAGTGATGCTATGTAAATGAGCAAGTAAAACTGCTGATTAATTCAGGTAGGAAGAGGCGTTTTAAGCATATCAACCTTCTGATCCATTGGTTCACTGACGTCTAGAAAGAACTCTTGTTTGTTAGGGTTGCTGCTGGCACGGTCCTTGGGAGCTGACTGCAGATTCTTGGTACGTTTGGAACCAGGAAAATGTCTAATTACTCAGATGACTAGGTACATCTCAGAAGTGCTTATTTGGAACCTTTGTTTTGATTTTGTTTGAGTAACACTGAATGCCTAACATTTTACCACTGGAGGAAATTGAATACAGATGAGAATGAGGCAGGCTTTAAAAAAAAAATTGCTGGCTAAGGCAATGTTAAACATTTGAGATGCTTGAGGAAAGGCATGCAAACCTGAGCGATGGAGGTGAAGTGTGTGGGTAAAGTACAGTGGCCAAACCCCTGACTCTTGGTGTCAGTAGGTCCTGTCTCTCCCCTGCTTTGGGTTTAGCCATCGTGGAAGAGGAGAGGCCCAAAACGGCGTTGAGCAAGATGAAGTGTTCCCTTTGTGCTCCCAATGCAATCAGGACAGCCAGAGAGCAGTGGAGCTGCTGGTACTGTGCCTCTCGTCAGTCCTGAGCGTTCCATGGTTGCTGTGGCAAATGTGAGGCTGTATCAAATTAGCTATGAAATGATTTGCATAATAGATTAATCAACCGGCAACAAAACATCCCTCTTTTCTGCCAACGAAAAGAAAAGCTTCAACAGAGCTGTTACAAGAGGCCATTATGTTCCTTGCAACCCTTAATCTTTCTTTTTCCAGGAGCACTCCATGTTTTGGCCTTATGCAGGAAGCTGGCCTGCACACTGCCTTTATTTGCGTCACATCTTGGCAGCTTTTTCTAATTCTTCTGGGCCAAATTTTGCCACCGTTACGGTGACCTTCTAGGGAGGGTATTTCCTATGGAATTGGTGGCTGGCTGCCAAAAAGCTCCATATTGCCAGGTCCTCCACTAGCCTTCGCCTTTCCATTGCCTTACTAAGGAGAGAGAAATTCCTCCGGGCCACTTATGACCTCCAGAACATCTCCATTTCCATGGGAAGTTGGGGAGTGGGGCCCTCAGAGAGCATCCAACTGTGAGCAGGCAGGAGCTGATGGCTGGGTTTTACTTTATTTCTCCCTCCTGTAAGCCAGCAATATTGTATGGTCATCCTGTGGCTCCAGACACGGATGTCCATGTTCAGCCTTGTTTGGTCACAGAATGCCACCTCTCAAACACTGCTGTGGGAGCTGGAGTCCAAACAGATCCCAGTGTGCAGATGATAAGAGGCTTAACTGGCTAATTGAATGTGATAGCGTGAAGCTTCTCTCATGGTGAGGTTTAATTGGATTATAGTACTGCACAGTGATGTGGTGGCTTGCAGGGCATGCAGCCAGCTTCACAAGGAGAGAGTGGATCCTCGCTAATCACTCATTTGTTTAAAACAATGAATTGCCTGGAGTGCTCTCCAATGGGCATGCAGGAGCCAGCAGCCCTGGAGAGAGGATTCTTCTGAAATTAGGCTGGTGGTTGCCTACTGTACGTGCAGACCCTCTGATTGGGTCAGTGCAGCTGTAGCAGAGGGTCTGCAAAGCTGCCTCATGAATCTGAGTTGGAGGAAAGGAGGAGGATGAGTGCTCTGTGAGCTTGGATAAGCAGGTGTGCATGCTACCTGCTTGTGTGCTGCAGTCTGGAAGCCTTTAAAAGAACCTCCTTTAGAAGCATTTCAGCCTTTTCTGGTTGGCTTTGTGTGGCTGTGATGCTTGTCCCAAGCTGTGCCTCCCTTCTGGGGTAGCTCACTTAATCTCTCACCGTGTAGCTGCCACTCCACTCTGTGGACTGGTCTTGCTTCACATGCAGCTCCAGTGCTTGGAGGCAGCTGCTTGGAGGCTGAGCATCTCTTGGAAGCTACTGGCTGAACTGCAGGGTGGTTGTTCTTGGACGTTTTAGTGCTGAAAGCAGAGTGTTTGGTTTGCTGCTATTTCAAAAGAGTTTGAAATCTGCATAGCTGCTCGGATCTTAGTTCAGAAGGGTTGTCAAGAAAAATGGCATTTGTTCTCCTGTAAGCAGGCAGATTAGCATACAAAATCAGCTTTGATGTTGTGGCAGTGTGCTCCTCATCCACAGCCTCTGTGCTGCTGTTTCGGAGAGCTGTTTGGCTTTCAGTGTGCTGGGAAATGCCCCCAGGGACAGCATGTGCCATTTGGGCAGGGGACAGCACCAGGACGCTGAGAGCTTTCTATCTGCTCACCGTGTTTCCTGCAGCAGCGTGGCGGTAGGGCCGGACAGGTGGGTTGGTCACTTGGTGATCCCCACTCTTTTTATTTTCGGACAAAGCTGCCTTAGCGTGAGGGCTGGGAGGTTCTCGTGGCTGCTGGGAAGTAAATGCAGTGAGCAGGAGAGAGACTTGAGATTTCTGCAGGGAAACACATGGAGGGCTACAAATGGAGATATAGGATAACCACAGAGTCCGTTCTGTGGTTCTGGTCTGTGTTTCAAGGGTTTCTTTCAATGCAGGGCTCCCACTAATGGCTGCACAGCGTAGTAGTTTGCACATACACGTGTCTATGTATTTCCCAACAGGCATGAGGCCAGATCTAGATATAGAGCACAGAAAAAGCCCCGTCGAGAGATTCTTAGGAAGCCTTATCTATATATAGTCTATATAAGTCTGTATCCCCTTTCTGCTGAGAGGACAATCTCTGCCCGGGGAGCACAGTTAATGCAGATCCACCCAGCTTCTGAGAACCAGCAGAAGATAGCCATGCAAGGCCTGTGCAAGCCTTCCTCGTGTGCCTGGCTCCTGCACACTCCGAAGGCCCCAACTTCATGGCCAGCTGCTGTGACCGTGATGTTGTGACAAACTGGTGACACGCTGCTGTGACCAGCGAGCCTCAGAGCACGCAGCAGCCCTGGGTGTGAGGGAACAGCTGCAAGCGCTGGGGCACGTTGCTCGTGCTGTGCCTGCACCTTCGGAACACATCAGTCCTCTGGGTGCTCCACAGTGAGATCAGAGCTTGGCAGTGCCTTGTTGTGGAACGGCTCTTGTGGGGGTTGTGCCAGTGCGATTCCCTGTTGTGCAGCTGCTCGCCAGGCTGTACCATGAAGGAGGCTGCACAGGCGTGCTGCTGCTTCTGGACTGAAAATGCATTTGCGGTGCTCAGCCCATCTGCCTCAGCCTAACACAACAAAAAAGAAAGGCTCGTGGGTGGTGTAGATGAGAAGTGGGAAGGTGCAGCAAAGTGGACAGGTCTGCCATTTGTGCAGCAGTGTGGTCTCATTAGCATGTGTGGGGGTGCAGTTCCACAGTGAGGATGGCTGAGGATGTTCCCTATACCATGCAGCCAGTCCAGCCAGCGTACCAGCAGGCTGTCTTGGCAGCTTCTGAGGGACAGCTGAAGCGCAGCACAGCCTTCTTTCTGCTGTAAAAAGTTTGCTGCCCATGAAGCTTCTTTACACCATATCCTGGAGCCAAAGAGATGAGACTGATGAGGTCGTACCAGCTGGAGGTTCTGTTGGAGGCATGGCATGTGTTTGGATGCATTTGGTCTGGAATTGTATCGCTCCTTCTCAAAAGAAGAGCTCTGTTTTTGCACTGGAGAGGTTGATTTTCACGTCTTCTGAGGTGCAGTGCTGGCAGTGAAATTCTTAACCCCATTCTGGTGGGAACCTTGGCAAGATGTGCTCCATCTCTCCTAAGCTCATCGAAGTTGCGGGGCTGTTGGAGGACGTCTCCTGACGGGCTTTACAAATATAGCAAGAGCGTTTGAGGTCGCTCAGTCTTGAGTTTCTTCAGGGAGAGCACGCTTCAGCTGGAGGCCGTGCCGGCACTCAGTTTGACTGCCTCTGGGGGGGCTGTTCTGAAAATGAGTGTCTGTGGCACAGCTCTAATTTCATGATGGTCCTGCAGACTTTTCCAGCTCATCAGATCCATGTGCAGTCTTAATTTTGCCTCGTCACGTGTGCCCTGATTTCACTGCAACCTCACCTGGATGAACCCGGTGGTTCATAACGGGGACAGGGATGCTGCTGTTCCCAGCACAGCAATCGCAGCCTGTTCTGGGGCTCCCTGCTCTCTTCCTCCTCCACCTGCAACGGGTCAGTGTGTGTGCAAGGCACAGAGCATCAACCAGCGCTCTGCCAGCTTTAGCAAAGCTCCAGAAGCCCTCTGGCAGAAGTGCTCTTTCCCAGCAGGGCGCAGAGCTGTGTGTGCAGGAAGTGTGCAGTGGTTCGGCTGCCATCAGGGCTGCACAGTGAGGCTGGGCTGGTGTTCCCTTCTCTGGGGCTGTGCCCCTCTGTCTCACATGGAGGGAAGCTCCCTGGTGGGAAGAGGGATTTGTGATCAAGGCTGCCGGCGAGGAGATTGTCGGCCAGGCACTTCGGAACTTGAATAATTGACAGTGTAACCGGAGCCACTGGAGATTGTCTGGGAGGTAACTGAATCTTCCACACCGATTCTTATGCAAATTCCAACATGTGCTCCTGGATTCTAATGGGACACGTTCAGATGCAGCTTGCATTGTTCAGAGCTCAGCATCCTTGCACCGGGTCTGTCATTGCTAATGACTTTATAGTAAGTGCGTGACTTGCAGAGCTGCACCTGTAAAAGTTTCCCAGTGGTCTTCATACCTATACAATCCTAGTTTCACCGTAGATTTTATGTGAGTGACCTGTGTGTGTTCTGGCAAATGGTTCGTTCGTTGCTGAAGCTTTCCTTTGCCTCAGCAGTCTGCTTCAGTAGTACAGTGAACTCGCACATTTCAGTGCTGTTTGCTTTGCTGATACTTGTGGCTTGCTGAAGGTAAATTAAATGCTATTGAGTTCTGCCCAAACTGAGAATAAAAGTATAAACACAATTAATCTTTAAACTTTACCCAGTAAATCTATAATTGAGTTGATGAGCACATTTAATAAGAATTATTTTGGGTTCCTGGGGGAGATTGGTGTCCTGGCATAGCTTCAAAATCAGGCTTGGTTTTTTTTTTTTTTTTTCATAGATGTGCCACGTGGTATTGGAATACTTGGCCAAAAGCACATGACCTTAATGTCTTTACAATATAAACGGCCTAGAGATGTTTCCTGCTTATGTACAAAATATCCAGCCAGTGACTGTGTTCTGTGCTTCTACAAGAAAGGAGAGTAGTTTTATAATAAGCAAAGATTTAGCTCTCAACTTTTTTTGTCCCCATCTGGCATTACTTAAATTGATGTTTTCATCTGCATGACCTCTTGGGGGTGGAGTGAAATTATGAACATAGAAAATGTGGCTGAAAAAGACCTTATTAAGTCCTCTTCAGTCTGCAGGCTGGAATGGCCCCACCGAACTGCGTCCCACGGCTGTTCCCCCTGTGCCACGCTCTGTGTTACTGGTTAGATTTTATAGAGGTTTGAGAGTTCTAGTTGTGCAAGGAGTTGCTGGTCCTGTGTGTCATCCTTCCCAATGTGAATCTTTGCTGAGCCTCAGCAGAGTAAGTACAGCAGGAAGAGCTTCCTTCATAAAAGAATGCTGTTGTTAAAGCATCATTTATCACCAATTTCTTGCACATCTGCCCTGTTCTTCTCCCCAAACCCTTTCTATGCTCCCATCCTCGTGCTGATTTACAGTCCATAGCTTTAAAATCTACAGCTCCATAGCTCTGATTTTCTAGGGGTGGGCAGTCTTGCAGCCATCCTCTCAGATGGGCAGTTTTTGCTGTCAAAAAGGATTGTTCCAAAAATGTCCCCTTTGGTGAAAATATATCTGCCTCCTTCCTAGCTCTCAGAAAGATGATATGCTTCTTTCCCTATCGAGTTGCACCCACTGCCTTAAAATGAAGGATTTGCAAGGAAAGCTGAGAACTGCAAGAACTGGATCATATATATTTCATGTTGCCAGTGGCTTGCTAGGGGCTGAACTCCCTTTTATTTGCTCTTCCACCTCTTCCTTAAGCTGTTCCTGAGAGTGTGCCAGAACTTAAGGTGCTCCGATTTCTTTCAGGCTGGCAGGATCTGTATCCTCTCTCTGCCAGGAATCTGCCTTATTTTGCTTCAGTGAGATGAACACTCCAGTAGGCTTTGTCCTTGCTTCACAAATAGACTTTGAGCACCTCCAGACACTCGGATAAGTTCTGTCTGCTTATGCTTGGCCCCGCTGAGCCAGTTGCCTGCAGATACCAAAGCTGATCAGAGGATATTTTCCTCCCAACATGTGTCCTTTGGCAGCCTAGGTGAAAATCTGCTCCCTGAGGCAAAACTACAGTGGTTTTTACCTTTGGCCCATGGAGATGTGCTTGAGGGCAAGAAGCCTGCTTAGTTCAAACAAGTGAGTGGAGCTGTGTCAGGAGAGGGCTTTTGGAGGTGGATTTGCTCAGTTTGATGTTTGGTCAGTAAGCTGATGTTTTTCTGACATGTAGTGGTTAGGTCCTGCTGGTTGTGCTTAAGAAAAATCTGTGATAACTCTGTGGATAAGCCATGTGTTTGGTGCCTACTATTCAGCTCTTTTTAGTGCCCTGCACAGATGCTGATAGCACAGAGTTCTGATAATGCTTCTGCTTTACATGGGTTTGGATACTTGTGTCTGCTAAGCAGCATTGCCTTCCTGCAGATCAAAGCAGCCTGGTTCTCCCAGTGTTTCTGCTGGTGTGTGGTGCCAGCATTCAGGAGGATCTGTGGATACCAACACCTGCTGCATCCAGGTGCAACAGGCTATGATCCAGAGCAGGGCTGTGAGCATGTTTGCCCACACCTCACTTTGTGCCCCAGGCACACGCTGTCTTCTGTGTTCCTGTGGTGCTGACTTCTCTCCTGGCCTCTCAGCATGGCCACAGGCCCTTGCTGTGGTTTCAGGCTGTGAAGGGATTGCGCAGTGCTTGGCTTCCCAGCAGAACCAGTGTGTGCTTTGCTGGGGGGATGGTTCACTGGAAAACCCTCTGGGTGAATGCTGGTAAAGCCCTTCATAGGGCTTCTGGCAAGCAGGGAAAAGGTGCCTCTTTGTCTTGTGTACTTTTAAGCAGAAAGTAAATGACTGCTCAGTCAGCAAAGCAAGCAACTGTGCAGGAGTCCTGCTTTGCTTAGCTGTGAGTAGCAGCGTGCAGGGCGCTGAGCATGTGTTTGTACGAGTCTGCTACTTTCTTTTCTTGGAGCAAGCTCTTGATTTAGGACAACCATAGGATGATTTCAGTGTGCTTTTCTCTGATTGCACTGGGTTGTCATATTTCTCTCTGGTGGTGGCCAGATTTGCTGATGGTTCATATTTGAGCTGGAAAAAATGCCCCTTGTTGGAGTTCTGGTATGTCTGCATACAGTCAAAAATGTTGAGTGGGTTGGGAATAGCTTACAGCAAAGTTGTATCGCTTCCTTGGAGCTCTTTTGTTCAATAGAAATTCCTTTCTTTTTCTCTGCCCCCTTCCCGTCCCTCTGACAGCCCACCTTCTTTCTACAAGGACACACTGAGGTGTAATTCACAATCGTCTGACTGAAGTGAAATATGCACAGCTGCAAACGTTTGTTTAATGATACTTCATGGTGAAGGCATCTCTCAGAACTGCTCCTGTTCCAGGAGTCGAGCAATCAGAGTGTGGCAGCAAAGAGGATTTTGTTGAAAACGCTTGGCTTGGATTTTTATGAAGCTCTGAGAACTTTTTGACTACTTGTGAGTTTTGAGTGCAGAGAGGAAATATCTGGAGCAGGGAAGAGTCTGAGTGAGGAGAGATGTTAACTGTGCCCCTGACACCAGGGTACGTGGTGGAGTTTTCCTTAGCTCTTCCAGTGTTGTATAAAAAAGCTGGGGTACAATAAAGGACACTGCAGATAAAGGGTTTATTGATGTTAGAAGGATCAGGAATATTCGGTCTCATGTGCCACAGCTCTCTGGTGCACTGATCAAAGGCTTGTTCAGGTAACATCCCCTGCCTTCCCCACTGAATGGAAGAACTTTGCAGCTCCCTTTCCAATTTGGAGGCATCAAAAGAGATGCATTTGTGATTTGGTAGCCCTCACGATGCCCACAAAAGCCCAAATTAATAAATAACAAAGCCCAGCACCTGGAAGCTGCAGGCACAGTGTGTTTTGTTGTAGGTGATGTGCCCTTGTGCTGCTGGGATTTCGGAGGGTGACCGAATTGCAGCAACACAGAGGCAGCCTGTTCTGATTTAAAGGCAAAATTTGGTGCAGCGTAGTGTGAACAATTCTCCAGTCTCAGGAAACTTCAGCAGTCCATCCCGTCTCCCCAGTGCATGTCTCGTAGACAGGGCAGCAATGAACTCAGGCTCTGTCTTTAGCTTTTAAAACACCTGCAGTGCAGCAGCAAATCCACACTGGCTCTCTGGCAGCCCAGAGTCCTTGCCAGAGCCCCCCAAACCCTTTTCTTGTTCTGATAGGGAAATATGATTTCTTCAGAGACGTGATTTGACTCCCTTAGCGCCAGCTGTCATGCCAAACCCTGCTCTGGGGGACTTCTTGCAAACTGTGTGCAGAAACTTTAGCTGGGAGGCATTATTCCACTGTTTGTAAGACGTGGAAAGGTAGCAGTAGGCCTTCCCGTTGTGGCTGCAGTGTAAATACACAGGCTCCAGAGGGAAGGAGCATGAGGGATATCACATTTTTATTGCCTTGTAACGGATAAACACAGAGAAGCTGATTTAATGTTTTACTGGTACCTTAACGGAGAACTTTTTGCATTATCCTTTTAAATCTCAGCTCAGTATGCCAGATGGGGGATGTGTAACAGCTCTGGGAAATGTGGTGTTAGTAGGTCATTTTCCTGCTTGTCTATTGGAGGCTATTGGTGGGAGTCTCAGTGGTCAGAAACACATAATGTACAAAAATACATGTCCTGTGTGACTAGCCATAGCTCCCAGTGCAAAGTTTGATATGTGTGGTAAAAATCAGAAGTTGATGCAAACCTGTGAGCCAAGGAAATATAAAAATAAGGATACGTCCCATCCTGATGGTTGAAATAATGTCATGGCACCTGACAGCTGGTCTCTGTCCTATCCCTGCTGATGGCTCTGAACGTTTTCTGTGACAGAAACAATCTTGCTCAGCTTTCAGGATGCTCCTCAGCTCATCCACAGGCAGTTTAAATGATGCTGATACCCGTTCTTTGTTCTTAGTATCACAGGTACAGCCTTAGCTGGCTGCACAAGGCAAAGGCATGAGAAGAGAACGCTTTCAAGGCACTGAGTCTGGTCTGGCTCTGGGCTTTGGGCTCAGTGAGTGTTCCTGTGGGGCGCTCCTCCTCACAGATGCAGTGGCTCTATTGTGATGTTGGCCAGGCTCTGAGTTCAGCTCCCCAGCAGTGAGCACATTACTGGCTGCTGAGAGGGCTGCTCGCATCCGCCTCATTGCCCTCCACATGCCCATGCCACACGTGGTTCTGCAGGGCAGGCCAGCATCCCTCCCAGTGTGCTGCGTTCCTCACTCACACATCGCTCTGGTGCTTTAATAAGTATTTTGACAAACGGAATGAGCAAACTCATTTGGTTTGCTTTGCCGGCCTCTTAATGCTCTCAGGAATGAAATATCGCCAGCAATAATGCTGAAGAAATGTAGTCTCTGAATAATATGGAATCTCTGCTTGTTGATTCAACTCCCAACAGCTGCTGAAGAGCATCAGAATATGAAGCAAATGTAAATGTGTCTCTGCAGCACATGGCTGCATTCTGTGCTCTGCTGCAAGCACTTGGCATTGGGGGTCCTCTGGGCTCCTCTCGTAAAAACTGTGCTTCCTTCTATCCCCAGTAAACAGAAAGGTGATGCCAGCTTTCAGAACAGGGGTAAGCAGAAGAAGAAACAAACAGAGAATCTTGTTATTTCCAAAACAAGTGTTTTTTTTTTTTTTTTTTTTTTTTTTCCTAATACCTCAAAGTAGAGCGCACAGTATATTTAGATGTGAAGAGAAAGACTGAAGGGAAAAAGATGTTTTCAAAGCAGTGTTGAGAGACATTTTGAGATCACCTGGCGGTTCCCTTCGGGGAGCTGCCTCCAATGGGAGCTGAGCAGAAGTGTTCTGCAAACCAAGGTGTGTGCAGAGCTGTGCTGTGCTCAGCAGCAGCAGGCTGGTCGCTGTGCTCCAGAATCCTTTCCAAGCTGGTTCAGCTGGGTTTAGGAGTTCACATACCACTGTTGGTTGCAGCAGAAGCTCCTTCCCTTGCAGCAGTGGTGGCAGTTCTGCTTCAGCCATTCAGTCAGCCTATGTATTGTGGATAGCTGTCTGGCTTTCAAAATCTCACCAGGTCTCCTTCTTTTGTGGTCTGCTTCCTGGGTTATCTCCTCAGCAGACAGTGTGCAAACAAGTGAGATCTGCCCAGAGTATCTGATGGAAGAAATGTAGGGATGCTGGAGTGAGGTGCATTTTCAACCAAAGGCAACAGGAGACATTACTGTTCTTACGGGAGAGCCGAACGCTTCTGTAGGTTCAGCCCTTTCACTGCTCATAGCACACATCTCAGTGTGCCCCCCTCCCCTCCTCCTTGAGCACTGATCTCTGAGGGGGAGCATATTTTAACAGCTTTACCCATGTCGTTTTGTTGCGGTTTGAGGGATGCTAACCAGAATTTGCAGTGTGTTTAATGCTGAATAGAGTTCTCCAGCTTTAGTGGCAGGATCTAGAGTTCTTTGTGAATTATATTTAGCGCTGATGGAGCCTGCTTTGTCAGCTGTGTGTTGTTGCCCTGTGAAAACTGGCAGCATTCAAATCTAAATAAATGCTAAACAGTCTCGTGCTTTGAGGCATGATGAGAATTGCTCAAAAAATTTGATTCTAACTTAGGTGATTAATTTTGTTATCTCTGTGACTGTGTTCTCCTTCACCTCCATAGTCAGCAGAGGAAGGAGCTGGCATTAAATGTGGGGCGTGCAGAGGAACAGCATGGAGCATTGTCCCAATGGGGGCATGGGGGTGGCTGGGTGCACGTGCCTGACCTGGAAGGAGGCCAGAACGCAGGCTCCATGTGATCAGAGCAGTGCTGGGATCTGTGGAGTGTTCTGGTCCGCAAACAAGCCCAGCAGCGGCATGCTTTGCATATTTGATTGCTCTGCTGGCTGATACCAAACGTGCCATCAGCATTCACAAATGTTTCTCATTGCTGTTGGCTGCTCTGTTTTCACCCTTAGAGGACATTTTGAGTTCTCGCTAAAAAAGGAAGCATCCATTTGAGCTCTAAATTATGCCTGTGTGATTCTCCCATCTTACTTATTTCAGGCCATATTGCAAGCTTAGCAAAGACAACCCTTTTCATCTGGCACTCAATGTGGCTGCTTTCAGGCAGAGTGACAGTGCTGTTAGGAACGGGCCAGCTGCCCTGGCTGTGCTGCTGTGGGCTCGTATTGGTCAGTGAGCTTTAAAAGGTAAAACTCCTTTAAAAGGCTGACAGTGGTGTTCATACTGTCTGTCCACTGTGATGTAAGGTGAGTCTTTCAGAGAGGTTCTGGTGTTAGGACCTGTGTGCTGTGGGGATCTCGGCTCTGGCTGTGCACGGCTCCTGCTTGTGATTTGGAGGTGGTTGAGCAGTAAGTAATTTGGCATGACCCTACAGCGCTGGATGGGCAGGGGAGCCTGCAGGGCAAGCACTGGGCTGTATGGGGAACAGAGCTCTTGGTGGCACGGCTGATTTGCCACCAGCTGTGCTGCAGTGGGGTAAGGAGGAAGCTGGAGTGCTGTGAAGGGGCCTGTTGCTGTGGAGATGTCTTGGCTCCCAGCCTGCTGCTGCTCTGGGGGATGCTGTGCTCAGAGTTCGTGGGTATGGTGCAGGCAGAGAGGATGGGGGAAAGAAAGGGTGACAATCCAGGCGAAGCACATGTTGGTGCAAACGTGTGCACGAGGCTTTTTGTGCAGCCCTTCCATGCCACCGCTCATGCCTGTCCGAGCTAGCTGCTCCTGCAAGGAGCTCACTGTGTGCTGACAGCGGGGAGGGTGCTGGCGTATGTGCAGGACTCATGTGCTGCTCCTCGCTCTGCAGCAGGCTGCTGGGGCCCTCCTCACGTGCTGGCTGCTGTATGCAGATCCTGCCAGCCCCAGAGGGCTCAGGGCAGGCAGGGAGCTTGTTCTTATGGTATTCCGAGTGCAGCCAATTCCCAGTGCACATGTTGTGTGCCACATGCAGCTGCTGGGACAGGAGGGCAGCAAGAGGCAGGTGGTGGGAGGAGGGCATGCTGAGGAGGGGAGAACTGCTGGGTCTGTTGCAGCTCGTGTCTCCTTTCATCCTCTTCCCAATTGTTGGCATTTTTCATTCCTCCCCACAGAATCAATTTTGCTCATTGTTTGGGCATAATTTTCTGCTCTGGTTTTAACGTGTATGGTGGGGAGTTGCCTTCTGCCTGGCTGCCTCACTGTGCGTTGCGCCTGGTAGCAGAAATGCTAAGTCACAGCTTGAAGCAGTGATTGAGCACCTGGTGGGAAGGCAGGGCCAACCCAGGGGAGCTCAGGTGTGCGCAGTGCACCTGAGTGATGGAAGGGGTGGAGCCAGGATCCACCCCTTTTCAGACCTCATTTAAGGGCTGGCAGTGGAGGTGAGGATATCTTGCTGGAGATCCCTGTGTGCCTGAGGCCTTTTGAAGGTAAGTAACCTGGGACTTTGCTGCTAGGCTATGGTTGCTGAACTTTCCATTGCATTACAGTGTTACATGTCTTCCTTTTGTTGCTGGCTGGTTGAGAACTGAAGCCCTAGGTACAGGAAACACTCCACCAGCCCATATCCCAAAGGCTGCCCTCCCAGGGTGCAGCTTTGACCACTCTCATCACGCGCTCAGTGGGAATCTGGCATTGGTGCCTTTGGTTGCTCCAGCTACTACAAAATTAGTACAGCAAATATGAAATGTTTGTGTCAGCAGTGTTGTAGGAAATGTAGTCCTGTTGGTCTGTCAAAGGAGCCTTGATCATCAGTCGTCTTTTCGCTGTTAGCTTACTTCAGTTTTTTTTAAGTTAAATGACACCATTCTATTCCCTCAGAACTTTTAGAATGTGGATTAAACTCAATCCAACAGCACCATGGGATCCTTCATTCACAGTTAGTGTGCTGTCAGGATGCCACGTGTTCCTGGCGCTGTGGATGCTGGATTTGAAGGAGGCACATTGAGAGAGGTGCATGGACTAGCTGTGAGCCTGGATGTGCAGGCAGTGTGGTGTAAACACACAGGTGGTTTAGATGGACTCCTTTGTATACCGTTGTATACCGAGGAACAGACCTAATCTCTTCTTCATGATTTTTCCTTTAAGTCAGGAATTTGAAACCATCAACACAAAGCATGAAGAGACCATTGTGGAGGAACTAAGATTCTGGCTGAGGTGACCAGATGTGTGAAGAACTTCAGAAAGGGAGAGAATGCATCAGTTTCTCAGTGGCAGTGTTCTGAGTGTGCAGGTGGAGGCATGTGGTTGGTGACAAACATGCAGATATCCCACCCGTGTGGATGGGAAGCACACTGCAAAATATGTGCAGTGAGTAGCACAACGTTTCGGCAGTAACAGGGCAGCATCTTGCTGCGTGTTTGTGTCCTTGTGAGGTCCTAGGGGCAGCCTGTTGCATAAATTAAGCTGCCATCCTCTTACCTGTTAGAACAAGATCTGCTTGCTGCAGCTCTTCTATGGATCTTCGTCTCTAGAATTTTAAGAGCTTAATTCTCTGTGTTAATGCTGGGAAGCAGATTTCAAGATCCTTAAGAACAGTGGAAATACTGGCCCTGCAGTTGTTTCCTGGCTTACAGCTTACCTGAATGCACCTGTAGCCAAAACAGCTGACTCAAGATTCCATTTAGCTTAGTGGTAACTGTGAATGAAGGAGAAGCAGGCTGAGACTAGTGCAGGGCAGTGTTGCATCTCTGCTAGTTGCTCAAGTTGTGTTTCTGTCATGAAAGGAGTTGGGCATTTGATCTGTCTCATTTAATTTACTCCTGGTTGGAAGCAGGCTGAGAGTGGATCAAGGTGGAAACATTTGATGGAGTTGGCTCATAAGCTTTGTAGAGTGAAGAATCACTCTTCCTGTGTTTTCTACCACTGATAACCCCCCAGTGGCCCTACTCTGACACATCTGTAACGTAGAGAACAGCTTTTCTGTCTGGTATAATTCTCCTAGGCAGTATGAAGCGTGTGAGCACAGTAGATGGACAGGAGAGTGCTCCTTCACCTGGGCACATGCAAAACAGGTGTCTGAAACGATGCGTGTGCTCTGCACGTGTTCATCCCTTGCTTAGACAGCTGCATTAGAAAAATGCTGTGCAGGGCTCCTCTCTCCAGCTTGCCCCACACAGCTGCCCTGTAGCCATGTGCAGAAAGGCTCTGTCTGGGAGGTATGTGAGTGGGCAGTGTCTCCACTTCTCCTCCAGGTGGCTCATGGTTTATTTTGGGACTGTCTTGAGTGTGTCAGCTTAAGTGCAGAACACTCAGTGTTGAGGGGTAGGAGGCTGCTTGCTGTCTCTACCACTGAAGTAGTTTTGGGTGCAGTGGAACTGCCTGGTGCACAGGTTCCTTGCTTGCATCTCTCATCTGGCACATGCTTACAGAACTCAGAGGAAAGTGCTCCTGGAATGAAACGTTGCCTCTAGGAACAGTATCTTGCAGACTTCAGCCAGTGCAAGGACATCTGCTTCGTGAGCTGAAGCCTTCCTGCTCCTGTCTTGCACTTGGAGCCCCTGCTTCTGTTATTATTCTTGACTTCCATTGGGCTTAATTAAAATACAGGTCTTTAATTTTTAATTCTTTCCTGTTGATTTGGCTGTCTCTGTGTGAACACGGTCTCAGTGCAATTATTGTGCTCCCTGTGGAGGGACAAACATTTAATTCAGTGAGTCTTTCTTGGAGAGGATTTATTTTCCTGATCTTTCTACTCCAAGGGATGCAAAACCGGAGCATCCAATGAATAAAGAATTGAGCACCTCGTGTGGCTGCTCTGAGCCTGTTTGAGCTAGGATTGTTGTTAGTGAAATGTGTTCTGTGCCCACAGCTTCTGCCCAGGTGAGGAGCATGTGGTGGAGCCACGCAGCACAGCTGGCCTCAGCAGGGCACATTGGAGCCCTTGGGTCCAGCCAAGGTTTCCTCTTTAAAACTGGGTTTTATTGTCGTAGGATGCATTTAGATGTCATGTGTTAACTTGGGGAAAGGGATCAGGAGGGAGCAGCCTGTGCCTCCCTACGGTGTGTGACCAAGGGAACGTGAGTCCCTCTGCATCCCAGCTTGTGCTGAGTGGGGAGGTCTGCTATGGACCTCCAAAGTGAGGTGGAAATCTCACATTTCCTTTGCTCTTTCTGCAGCTAGTTTCAGCTGGCTTGGTGCTTTTGCTAGCTGAGCTCCCTGTGTGCAACCATAGATCAATGCTGAAATAAACACACAACAAAAGTGTTTGCCTACCCTTGCTGTCATGCGGTTCCAGACTTTTTATAGACCACTTAAAATACTTCAGGCTCTTTCAACTTCAGATCTGAGACTTCCTCAATTCCCATCGTATTTCTGTGTGATTTTCTTTATCCCCCCTGCATTCACTGAGATCGCGTATACAGGGGAAACTTCCAAATGTAACTTCGTCCTGTATTATAAGATTGTTTCAGGTCCCCCTGCATCAATCCCAGCCACAGAGCCATAGGAGGGCACATAGGGCAGGCATGGCTGCACTGCTGCTGTGGGCACACCACCTTGCTTGGAAGATGCTTCTTGTGACTGTCTGTGGCCCCTTTCTGTCACATATTCTTAATATTGCTTTGATTTGTATTTAGACTGAAGACCTGAAACTCTAAGCATGTTAAGGGTGAAAGTGTTTTGGTGAGATTTAAACTCTGCTTGTTTTATGTTTTTTTTTCTCCTGAAGGAGAGTATAAACATTTCATTGTTGTTTGTGTGAAGTGCCTTTTAGAACCAGCAGTCCAACAATGGGATAAAGAAAGCAGATGCGTCCGCGTGTCTTTTCCAACAGCTTTTGTTTTTCTGATTGCTGTAAAGAAGGCTTATAATTTTTTTTTTTCCTCTTTCTGAGCAGCAAGCAGTCTGTGGGGCTGGATCAAAGCTCATAAATGATGAATTGGAGGAATGGCAGAACGCCCTCCTTGTGCTCTGCTGGGTGTGCTGAGAACGCCATTGTTCCCTCATGTACCTTTTCCATCCTCCAGCCTGGACACACAGAGAGGGCCTTTGTTCCCTTCCTGCCAGGCGGACAATGCCAGTGCCTTGTGCTACCTCTGCTCACACCACCTGACTGCCCACAGCTCTTTGGCTTTTGGCAAGCCTGGGGCAATTGTCCTCCGGCTATGGCCTCACAAAGACAACAAATGGCATCACAGCCTCCTTCCTTCGGACCCCAGACATGAAGCAGAGCCTGCTCCTGGCCAGCATCTGCATCATGGGTGATGTCTGTCTCCAGAGCCTCCCATGCAGCTTTCTCTGGCTGCAGCTTTCCTCAGGTTTATCCCTCCCCCAAGTTTGTTTTCGAGGCACACCCCGTGTTTAAACCAGCTGTTGGTAATTCCTGTGAAACTGTGACAGTGCCAGTATCGTAGCCCCATTAGCTCAGAGCTGGGGCTGCACCTAGTCCAAATGCTCTCCCCTCCCAAGCGCTCTGTGCTGGAAGGCAGAAGTGCAAACATTGTTAACTGGAACAATGCAGCATTGCCAGGGTGAAGAATGCGAGTTAGCTGCGTATGTGTGGCATGTGCATGCCAGGGCTGCAGAGCACTATGCAAGTCCTCTCCTTTTTCTTTTGTTTCTTTTCCTTTCCCACTAGAGAGGTCTGAACCTCTTGCTTGCGCTTTTGTTTGGGGATGAGTAGGATCGGCAAGAGGAGGTGGGAGTGAGATTTTTGGGAACCCAGAACCTGAAACTGAAAGAGCCAACAGGCTAGTAAAGCTTTGCAGAGAAATTTAAAATTAGCCTGACCCACTGCTTTTACATTGCTGGAATTTAATTGCTCTGACCCTACAGCTCCTTGGTCTGACTCAGAACAAGCGTTCCCAGGCTGCGGTCTGCGAGGTCTGTGCTGGGAGGCTCTCCCATGTGGCCATGGGTCTGCACCAGGCCGTGAGACGGACCCACAGGCTGCCTCCTTCTGTTTGGGGGTGTGTGGAGAAATCCAGCCTGAAGAGCTGGGGAAGCCTCTGGTATTCCTGCTGTCTTTATGTCTGTGTCTGTGTGGCTCCTGACTGGAGTCTGTTCTGCCTCAAACAGAGATGCTGTTGTGTGGAAGCTGTTCAGAGCTTTTCCTTTTTCAGACAATGATTATAACTGTTTCTCTTCTGTTCCTGTTTGCAGGTTGTGCAGCTTGACACTAAAGAAACTGGTAGTCTTAAAGGAATTGGATAAGGAGCTTATTTCTGTGGTCATTGCTGTCAAAATGCAGGTAATTGCTGTCAGCTCTAAGAATCGAATGTGGTACTTGAGTTAACAATGCTGGCAGGTGCCTCCGTGTGAGGTCTATCATGGCTGTGGGCCACTTCCCACACTTATATCGTGATGTTCTGTGCATGTGGAGAGTCTCTTATGATCCTTCTCCTGTGTTCCTACCAAATTTCATTGTAGTAAGTGAAGAATATTGTTCACTAAGGACTCAGCCATGAGCTTTATATGTTGGTAAAGATGCTCATTTCATATCATATGCTGTCACCTGATCTTCCTGAGCAGTCACCAAATCTAAGCTTGTGTTTAGCATGCTGCAGCTCTTGCTGGGGCAGAACATCTTGGTCATTTGGACCTGGGCTGGGGAGGCTCTGAAGGCTGGGCCTTCTTCCAATGGACAGCCCTTGCTGTCAGAAGTCCAACCCATGTTTGTAGCCAGGTACTTGTCAGTTGATTTATCGGATGCCTGTACATTTCAGTTTGTTTCCATAAGATACAGCTCTCATCCTAGGTAAATAACCTACTTTGCAACATGGGTTTGTGCTGCTTAATTAGGTTTCTACATAGAGGTCATGCTGCCTGGAGGTAGGTGTTCAGCAGGTAGTGAGTAAGTTCCACAGTGTGTCACTGCGTCAGTTTAGCTCGAGTGCTCCCACCACTGGAAATGCTGAAGTGCTTACTGGTTAAAAGCCTAGTGGACCTGTAAGTAGACAAGTACCATTAACTATGCTGAAAAGCAGCTGCTTTTCAAAAAAGGGGCAGGCAAATTCCTGCAGAGATCTGTTTGTGTTAAAATCTAACTTGGAAGGTGAAATCATGAAGGCTTTGTGGACCAAGAACATGCAACTGAGCATTTAGCCAACATCTCTCATCTCTGTGAGCAGTCCAGCTGCAGAAAAATTGTGTCCTTCTGTGTTGGAGGGATTCACAGATCCACAGCAGGGAGCAGAAAGGTAGGGAATAGTTTCACACAGCTGAATTCTGAAGATGCACAGCTGTGGGTTCCCAGGCTGTCAGATATTGCTGATCAGGGCTGAAAGCTCTCCATATGTTTGTACAGGTTAGCGTGTGCATCACTGTCAGGGCCCGAGGCTTCTCAGTGAATGATCTACAGACAGGGTGTGCCAGGCTTGGGCTGCGAAATCCAGTAGCTTTTACTAGAACAAAGCTTCTTCCCATCCAGGTTACTGCTAGGAGTTTAACACGTTCTCTGGGTGAAAAGGTTGAATGTGCTGCTCTGGACATGGAAGCCCAAAAAGCCTGAAGGGAGTTTTAAAAATTGAGACTTTCTTGCTTGTTCTAAATATATGTTGTGATCTGTCCTGCTACAGTAAGTAACACAGTGAGACCTGAGCAATTATTCTGCAGTCCCTTCTGTAGTGGGACAGATTTCTGAAGAACTGGAAAGCAAAAGCACTTGCCCTCTGTAACTGGAAAAGTTTGGGATGCTTATCTGCCAAGTCCCAGGCTGCAGCTTGCATCCTTGCCCATTGTTTTTGCTTTCATCTGTCCTTTCAGTTGGCCTTGAGGTCACAGCAGCTGCAATAACTGCTGTCCCAGAGGGGTGCCCATAGCTTCACCTTGGGTGTCCCTGGCACTGCAGTTTGATCATTGCTCATATCTCGTGATGTGCTATTTAATGGTAGGGCAGTAGCACTGTGACTGTCTCAGATGCAGGCAGATTTGAAGCCTTCCTTCGTGGCTTGCAGGTTATTATGATGCTGACAAGTAAGGCTACTTAATTTGCCAGCACTCAGGTTTCTGACACAGCTATTGTTTGCAGCTGGTGATATTGGATCTTCAAGTATATGGTCTCTGTCAAATGACTCGCTGGCTGTGTATGAGAAATTGCAAGAGAGGTGTCAGCACTGCAGTCCTTCCAGAAAGAATGACTGAATTTAGACCTAATGAGAGCATCCTACCTGCATTTCCCATGTCTGTCTGCATCCCTCCTGATGTTCAAAGACTTGTCAACAGTATTTCCCAGGTTGTTGCTCTATTTATCTGCTGCAGTCTTTTTAAAGCTGCTATATTTGGGCTTTCATTAGATTTCGAGTTGCGTAACAAGTAAAGCAAGATTGCTACTGTTAGGAGATTTGCAGCGTGGAACAAATGCTGCTATTGCCAGTGGCAAGGCCAGCTGTGCTTAACTTGCACACGTGCTGCTTTTGCTGGGAGGGACCCTTCAGTTTTCAACCTGCTCTACTGTTTGATGTACTGGGGGCACCTGCAAATCACAGCATTCTGGTTTTGTGAGGAGGAAGGGATGTAACCCAGTCTCAGCCTCTCCTCTTCTTCCTCCCTCATTTTGGGATATTATTTGGGGCTGCGCAGTAGACATTTGCAGTTTTACTTTAGATGCAGCTGGGAGGTGTTTAGTCCCTGTCTGTCTCTGGTTTCCCAGATGCCGTTTTTTTTTTTTTTGAGAGCTACAGTTTTGTGCCTCTGGGAGATCAGCCTGTCTGGACAAAGCCAGAGCTGCAATCTCAGCAGAATATTGAGCCACAGACCTCTGAAACTTACCACTATCTGAACAATACAGAAGCATTTGCTAGGCAGAGGTTTATTGTGCTTTCCTGCTAGTTTTCTCTGAAATATTCCCTGAAATAGACTAAAATCTCCACTTTTCTCCAGGAGGGGTGTGTGTACAAAGAGAAAAATCAGTCCACCAAGGCTAATGTCAGAGATGTGTGTGTGACACTGCAGCCTGCGAACCCAGGAGATGCGGAGCCTGCTACCTATTGGCTGCAGTCATGAAATGAGACTTCAGCTTGAGGGGTGGGGGCTGACTCATAGCTTTTGAATGCTGGGGTTTGGCAGAACAAAAGCTGCTTTGTTGCAGTTAGGGACAGTAAATATGCCCAAATGTTTATTAGTCAAATATCTCCCTTTTCGTCTCATTAATATGTTGCACAAGTGCAAGGTCAGATCCATCCATTCACTTTCTCAGTGGTAGTCTCTGAAAGCATTTCCCAGTTTTGTTTAAATAGAGGTGGGATGCCAATCCAGGGCTACTTCCATTTCAGTCCAGTCTTCCTTCCCACCATCCTTTCCAAGGCCATAATCTTTCCAGCGCTGCCTGCAGCCCAGCTCTCTGACAGCCCCGCCTGCAGAACCTGCTGCCTTATCCCTTCCCTGGGGAGAGGCAGCACAAAGGCAGCTGTGGGTAATATCAGGGAGAGTAAGGCCTGTAGTTGGAGCTCTGCAGTTCTACGGCTGAGCCGTTTGGGCTGGATGGCAAGAAAGTGGCTGGCTGGGCAATTTACCACATGGACTTTGCTTCTGTGCAGGGCTCCAAGCGCATCCTGCGGTCTCATGAGATCGTGTTGCCGCCGAGTGGACACGTGGAGACGGAGCTTGCACTGACCTTCTCGCTGCAGGTAAGTGGGACGGGGCACCAGGACACTTGTGTGAGCAGAGGTGCTCTGTGGGTCTGCATTGAGGATCCTTCTGTATTGTGTTGGCTGCTCTCCTCGGAGCATCCTGCCCTAGTACTGCCTCTTGAGCAGGGAAATGAGGGAAATAGAGGCTGGGTTGCTGTTAGCACAAGAGAGAGTCCTGCATGCATGGAGCAGACACTCGGAAGCATTCTTGTCGAGGTTAAATGTATTTTGGAGCTGAGGGTTAGATGTTGCCATCTGGAGTTTGATCTGATAAGGACTGCAGTGGTGATGCAGGGCAGACTGGCTGTTACTCTGAGCCCTGGGTAGGCAAGGTAGGTGAGATTTCACTGCAGACAGATGATAACCCTGGGACCGCATGGGAAGGTACACAGATGGCTGGTGTTTCTGGTTCTGTCCTGATGCAGCTTGCAAACTGGGTTAACTGCAGCACTGCATACCCTTCTTTGTGAGGAGGAATGAGAAATCCACGTGCCAGGAGTAAGTATGTGTGATTCTTAAGACTGCAGCTTTCCAGCGGCTGGGAACAGAGCCTTAGGATGAGCCAGATCTCTGCCCATCCTGTGTCAGCAAATGTTTCTGCAGATTTTGTTTTGGAATGTGTTTTTTTTTTTTTTTTGTGTGTGTGTGTGTGTGTTTGTGTTTTTTTTCCCAGCAACTCAGAGCAATATTGCAGCAGGACACACAACATTGTTTTTAAGTTGGTTTCCCCAGGAGGGGCTGGGAACTGAGCCAGAACAGGGGATACTGATGTCCGTGACGCTGTAAGCCTTCAGAACAGTGTTTGTGAGATGAGCAAGCTTAGTGCAGAGATGTGCTGCTGATCTCTCTGCTGCAGGAAGGATTAGTGCTCTTGGATGCAGTGAGGTCTGGGAAGCCTTCCTGAAATGGCACAGCAGGATTTTTATGACAGCTTTTATTATTTCTTAATTGGACGATGGCTGGAAGCTACTCTTAGCTAAGTATAGTCTGAGCCAGGTACAGTCTGAATTTAGTGCCTGGGATATTTTAAGAGTGGTGATGGACTACAGAGTAAAAGCATTTGGATGTCTCAGCATGAGAAAGCCTCAGTGTCTTGCAGTAGCAGCCAGTATCTCCATATTGTGCTGTCACTCTTTGCCCTGTGTGCTTCGCTCTGCATGCATGCACACTGTGCAGGCTGTCCATGTGGGCAATGCTCTGTTATGCAGGTGGGGTAAGACTAGAGCTATGGTGCATCTGAATCTGATTCACCTAGCTAGCTAGGCTGAGACCAGCAGAAGCCTTTCTGGCAGGTAAGCTCCTGTCATCCTGACTGCTGGATTGGCTGCTCTTCCTGACCCTCTGCAAGTTTCTCAGGATCAATTGAAGTTCCCTGGTGTGTATGGCGGTCCCCTCTTCTTGTCCTTGGAGGTGCTTGCAGTGCTTGGGGCTTCCTGTGTCTTGTTTTCAAATACTGGGTTATGGAGTGGCAGTTACTAACAAGTTTTTGTTGAAACCATTCTGTACATCTGACAAGTGATGGCAGGAATTAAAAATAGCTGTGCAGTGAAAGTGGCTGGGGTGTTCCAGAGGATGTTGCCTTTAACTGAGTGGCATGAATGTCTCTGGATCTTTATTTTATTTTTATTTTTTAATATTTCTATGAATCTTCATCAGAGTTGGCCAGGAAACACACCTTTGAAAAACAGAAATTTGCATGTGTGGACTTGATTCATCTAGTTGAATTCCAGAAAACTGTAGACATGGAGATCAAACTGGCCTGGGACCCAGAATGACTTTAGAATTCAGTTTGTGGGGTTCATGCTTAAGCAGCCTCAGAGGACCCCAATGCCTCCAGCTGAGAGCAAGGAATCCCTCTTCCCTACTGCCTTCCCAACACTTGATAGGGTCTCAGCTGCAGGAGGATGGGAAGTTTGAATGCACAAGGTGCCTCTTGCCTTCTGAATCCCAGCTGGCAGCTCCAGTCCTCAGTAACTTCAGTGTTGCGGATCTGTGAAGTTGCGCTCAATTTGTGTTTGGATGCAAATGTGTTTTAAGGTGATCTTTTAATTACGTGGACTGCTGTTCCTCCCTTCCACAGGGCTGCTGCCTCATGCAAGGCAGTCGATCCCATCCTTGCAGAGCAATCAGTTAATTGGTATTCTGCTTGTTTGCATGGCCACTGCTCCTGGCTCTCTGCGCAGCAGTCAGGCCTGCTCTGGACTGCAAATTAACATCTCCAGGTTTCTGGTGGCACTCAGCAGTTGTATTTATCAAGTTTTTTAAGAGGCAGGAAGTTACTCTCACAATTTCCCAAAGTGGGGAGAGGAGCTTAAAAAAAAAAAAAAAAAAAAAAGGCAAGATGAAGCATCCTTCACTTAAGAATATCCAGTATGCAATTAGGGTCTCTGCAGTGAGGTTCTCCTTTCTGCAGCCCATCTCTTTGATGGTGCTCATCTCTTTGGGACTGGACTTGGGCTCAGCCCTTCCAAACAGCCAGGATTGTTTTGTCAGTGCCTGGTGGGGACCACAGTGCCTCACGCTCTGTGGTCGCTCACAGGCCTGAGCTGCCTCCTGTCCTGGGACTATAAAGGCAAGGGTATGGGGTTACCTGGGCTCCCCCCATGCCCACTAATCCCCTTGTGTGGCACTTGGGTTCTGTGGCAGAGCTTTACAAAGGCTGTGTTTTTAAAATGAGAGTCAGAAATGATTGCTTCCTTGATAATGAATGTAGGGTTGCATGTTAAGGGTTAGTTCAGTGTAGGAATGGAGCTTACCTGTGAACCAGACATCTTGGGAGATAACATCAAGGCACATAATGAACTTTTGCTTTCTGTTTTCAACCCCAGTACCCTCACTTCTTGAAGAGAGAAGGCAACAAGCTTCAGATCATGCTGCAGCGGCGGAAGCGATACAAGAACCGAACCATTCTAGGCTACAAGACTCTGGCTGTGGGGTCTATCAACATGGCTGAGGTGAGCACTGTTTGGCATGGTCCATACTTACAAGAGCAGGATTCCCCATCAGTTTAAATCCAGTGTTATTACTTTCCGTATTGAGAAGTACCTGGATGGATTTCATGCAACTATCTTAATGCTGATTAGTATGCACAGAACAATATTTTAAACAGATCTTGGTACTGAGTACTAATATTGCACATTTTCTGGATAGCATATTGCAGGCTAAAGGATTCTTGAGGCTTATTAGCTTGCAAGGTTTGTGGAGTATATCTTGTTTGTTTTTGTTTTGAGCTAGGAGGTCCACATCAACTCACCCAAATGCAGCTCAAATCCCCTTTGCATTCAGAACACTTCTGCATGTATTTCAATACTAATGCATTTTCTTTTGTATTACTACGTTTGGTTGAGCTGAGCTAACACATTTGTCTTAAATGTTTCATATTTGTGGAAACAAGGCTGTTAAGGCCACTTGGACAGGCCTTCCAGGTTCAGTGCAGCAGCAACGTGTTTCATCAGACTGCAGTCTGCCAATAAATACTTTCATTGTTTCCACCTGTAAATTAATGTTATGCTGTGGTGAGTTATTACAGTGTTAAATAATTTATTATAAAGAATGCTTCTGTTGTGTAAGTTCAGCTTCTTTAGACTTGCATTAAATGTAGACCTCCCCATCTGAACTGTCCAAATTCTGATTTATAGTCCGATAGGCAACATTTTTCCTGTACCACATTTAGTTTAAGAGCTAGAAATTGACTGTTGCTGTAAGGCAGAAAACGTGTGGGCCCATTAATTAGATCCATTGGTGAACTTCGGAGTGTTGGGCATTTGCTGCTGTGTGTGGTTTTTCTTACGTCTTTTTTTGTAATGTCAGCTGACTGAGGTTAGAAGGTCATGCATTTCCAAAGGTTTGCTTTGCTGGGAAACAGTTACTTTCCAGCTCATCTGGAATATTTCTGAAATTGAAGATTTTGGGTAAACAAATGCTGTATCCTTTTAGAAGCCTCCCTCTCTTTGCAGTTTATAGTTAAATGACCCCTGCCCAGCACTGACACATGCAAAGTTATTATAGGAGTTGAAAGAAAACAAAGCGATGAAAAGTTGGTGAAAACATGAACCTGAGAGGGTGTGTGTTCCTCATCAGCTCAGGTCATTTTAAAGCCTGGTGTGCAGTAGGAAGCTGAAGTGCAGACAAGTGGGGATGGGGAAGCAACTGCTGTGTCTGGTGGGACGAGAGAAGAACCTGAATCTTAGGTTCTAAGAAGAGCTCTGAGAGCTGTGGGCGTCAAAGGGAAGATGGCTGCAGTGAGAAACCCATACTGAGATGTGTCTGCATCCACCATGTCTTGCATTTTGTGAGTCACCACTTAATTAGCCCAGTATGGCCATCTCCTCCAAGATTGTGGAGCAGGAATTTTTGCTTTAGGAAGCACTTTGCTGCGTATCTCACTGATAATTTTGGTGGGGTTTTTTTTTTGGCTTTGAAGTTCCTCAACTTTGAAGGTTCTGAAGGTTGATAACTTGATGATTCAAATCAGTATTATTCTGTGGAAGCAAATACATAGTAATGACGTATGCAAGTTTTGTGTTTCATGGGTGAGCTAATCAACTGTTAAGCTCAGGAAATTTTTCCTTTCCTTCCATCACTTGCATTAGCAGCCAACTAAAATTTCAGCTAGCATTGTGTGTTGCCTGCATGTGGCACCTGCAGTTGCAGGGTGTTGTCTGTCTTCTCTATTTGACAATTTGGAATAACTCTGTTAACATAAATAACTCTTGTAGAATACAGACGGTGCAAGTTTAAATACATTTAAATGCATATTTGTTGTGCGTGATTTCTGTCCCAGGTCATGCAGCACCCCACAGAAGGTGGCCAGGTACTGAGCCTTTTCAGCAACATCAAAGAAGCTGCAGTAAAGGTAGCAGAAATCTGGATCTTCTCCTTGTCAAGTCAACCAATTGACCATGAAGACAGCAGTATGCAGGCCAGCCAGAAAATCAAGTCTACAGGTGAAGTACAACTGCATGCTCTGGGGACTAATGCCATCCTGAACTAACTGGAGTTAAATTCCACCTGAGCTTAGATGCTTCCTGGGAAGAATGAGGCTTGTACTATGCCTCTATCTTTAGCTGGTTATCGCAGAGAAAACCAACTTGCAGCAACCTGTTGCTGTGTAAGCAAGGAGCGTGGCTGCCAGTGTTAGGGGTTGTCAGAGGTTCACACAAGGCTTAAATCATGCAGCAAGTGAGGTCTGTGCTCTTCCAGCGTTACTGGTGGTGGGTGTGTTGAGAACCTGTAGCTCCTCATATGGATAACAGTGTCATATTCAGGACATGCACATTTAAGTTGCTATCCTAACTCTTTTTCCTTCCTTGTTCTACAATATATGTTAACTTACATATACTTACTACAGAGCTGTCATATTTTTAAATGGAATATGATCTGGTTTAATGAAAGTAAATCCCAGTGTTGCTCAGGATGTAGGAAAGTACTTGCGTTTCTGTTTGTGACAGTCTTCCACCTTCTCTGTAGCAGCAGCCTTCTGCTCACTGCCAGCAGAGTGACCTGTTGAAGGCAGTGCATTCAGGTACATGTGTGCTGCTGCCTGAGGCCAGGCAGGTCATCTCAAGTGTCACGTCAATAGAATTTAGACTCTCCTGGCGTGTCTTCTGAAGATAGTTAGGCTCTCTAAGGGGGAAAAATTCCTTCCCTTGTAGGAAAAGCTACTTTCTTGCTGTTGTCTGCCAGGTGATTCTTTCCAGAAAAAAGAGGGTGGTATTCTAAGGAGTCTTATCTGTGTGGTGGTCTATCCTTCTTACTAGATGTGTTTCTCCTTGTTCCTCATCTCCAGGATGTTCCCATCTCATTGGTTCTAACACAGATAAAAGATAAAGAAGCAAGCATTTCCTTATGTACCTCCTTTCTTGGTTTGTGACTCTTAGTTGGTTTTCTCTGTTCTTCAGATGAGATTTTCTCTTCGCATTAAAAGAGTTTCATGGGATCTCTCCCTTCTTTCCTTTCAGATAACTATTCTGAGGAGGAGTACGAGAGCTTCTCTTCTGAGCAGGAGGCCAGTGACGATGCCGTGCAGGGCCAGGTACTGTTTAGGGCACGGCTTCTTCCTGTGAGAGCTTCTGTAGAGCATGTATTCTCAGCTTCTGCTTGAAATGATAAGTCTGTTTCCTTAGGTAAGCTGTGACAGTGTGAGACTGTCACCAAATGTTGAGCTGCAGTGGCAGGAGGAGAATGGAGATGCACAGCAACCCATTTCTTTCACCGTGCTGTGATTTATCCCCTTATGTGTTGTCTTGAGTCCCCTTTAAACACTAAAATATTGAGTTTGTCTGCTCAATTGTGCTAACGCAGCAGTTGATTATTTCTGTAATGCTGATTGGGTTCAAAGAGCCTGGCAAGGCCCCTAGCTATAACTTAAGGGCTGATGGAATGTGAGTCAGATTTTAGCCTTTAGTATCTCTTGCAAAATGGATCCTGACAGGGAACTCCCTGTGCAGGAGTGAGGTGCTTCTGAGTTTGGATCTTACTTGCCTTCGGACTCTGGCATCACTTGCCTTCTGTGTCTTGGAGGGTACTAAGAGGCACCCACTGAGATGTGGGGCTGAGAGAATCCTTTTCTTTCTAGAATTTGGGCTGTTTTGCTCCTCTGAGCTGGTGTTCCCAGCTCTCTGCTGATATAGTTCAATTCCATTTCCCTCTGCCATCGTAACTGCTGAAAAATGAAGCAAATGCTGACGGTCTGCAAGACAGAGCAGCAGGCTAATAGAGGGAACGTTGTTAGGACTTAAATGATTGTGTGTCCCCAAACCACAAAGGTAACAAAGGAATCCTCTTTCTGTTCAGGATTTGGATGATGATGAGTACGAGCTGGGGAAGCCCAAGAAGCAGCGGAGATCGATAGTAAGAACGACGTCCATAACCAGGGTCGGTGGAAATTAGTTTTACTAACACTGATGGGGTTTGGCTAGGATGTGCAGTGCATGTGGCCTGTGGGAGCAGCAGTGCTGGAAATGCTGGCAGGGAGCCTGGGGGCATGGTCACAGCATGTGAAGAGCCAGCAGAAACTATAATATCAGGGAGCGGAGCAGTCCGTGATGTGTGTGTATCTTGAGTGTTCTTTAGCTGCAAGGTTAGGGTGCTCCAAAAATCATACAAGTATGTGAAAATCAGCCCCATAACAAAGCCAGGGCAAGATCTGTGCTCACATGATCCTGAAAGTTGGCTTAAGCAAAGGAAAGATCTTCTGTTTGTGCTCTGCACTGGGAGAGACCCATGGGAAAGTTTCAGAAGGAAGTTCGGTTAGGGTCTGGAGCCAAACAGATGAACCTGAGGTGATGCATGTTGAGGCCAAAGGAGTAGCTGGATATTGAAGGCTTTGGTGAGTAGCATGCAGCCAGCCATCTGCTCTCTGACAGCAAGCATGTGTTTGCCTGCAAAACTGAACTCCCGTGTGGAGCATTGACCTGCGCTTGGCTGCACCGTAATGTACAACGTGGCCTGCTGCTTACACCAGCGTTTGTGCATGTCTGTGATGTGATTTGGAGTTATTGCCAAGGATGGGGCTAGGTTTGTTGTTTGTTGGGGTTTTTTTGGACTTTGAAATACGTTTGGAGATCATTTATACCTTCTGCAAGGCTGCTTCTCAAATCCATGTTTGAAAAGGTCTTGAATAAACAGTGTTTTGATCTGAACCTGTGATTAAAAAGACTATATAAGACTAGGAGCGTACTACCTCACATCCTTGATGTCTTAATATAGTTTACAGGCATTAGTGCAGCAGGTGACCCCATGGTTATTAACTTAATGATGAGAATGTCTTTCTGTCCCTGACCACTGAACTGATGCTGAGTCTCCAGTGCATAGGGCTGGTGCAGGTCTGGATTAGGTGCTGCTGATAAATTTAACATCAGCCTCAGCAGAGCTCCTGTGTTCTGACTGTCAGACCATTCAGGCCAGAGAACAGCTCTTGCCATGTTGCCTTAGCTACTGCCTGTTGTGTGTGCTCCTTCTGCAGAGTGCCATGCTGGCCCAAGCTGATCTGTATGATGGATATTTTTCCTTGACATCCTGAGTCAAAGGACAACTCTAAAAAGAGAGCATCTCATTCCCATCAGTGAATGGGGGCCATTCGTTGAACGGTCTTGTTGGAACCTTTCATTTCACCTCAACTTCAGCTGTCTAGAAGGTGGCAGCAGCTTACAGTTGAGTTCAGTGGTAAAAGGTGAATTTTGGAGACTTGGGCATTGTGAAGTGCCTGGGGCTGGAGTGGTGGGTCCAGCAGGGTTTACTAGGAAAGCTCCCAAGAGATACAGGCAAGCCAGCAAAAAACTTTCTTCACGCGGGCGTTTCCTAAGAAACCAGAAGGTTTCTTAGGTTTAGCATAGTGGGAACTAGTTTGTTGTAAGGCAGTAAGAAAGTCTCATAGGTCTGGAAAAGCTGTTTTCAATGTGTGAACAGCCAGGACTTGGTTCGTGGTGCCAGCAGTCTTTTGGACTTGAAGCAGCAGCTAGAGCACCAGTGTCATGTGTCTGGACCTCTTACGCACTGGGAGAAAGCAGTTCAGTGATGCTTTACTCATGTAAAAATGTCTTTGACTTGCAGCAACAGAACTTCAAGCAGAAGGTTGTGGCATTGCTGAAGAGATTTAAAGTGTCTGATGAGGTGAGTAATGTGTTCTAGAACCTTTCTGTCTGCATACTGCTGTCTCACCTCTTCAGTGTGGTCCCTGCTGTAGTCCCCAGGAACGTTCTCCTGTTTCTCCCTGGTTCCATTCGTTTTGCAGTTGATATAACCTGTCATGTTACCCTGGCCTTGCATGGAGGCTTGAGGGCCAACTTTAAAATGTCATCAAATGTTTTCTAGATCAAATTTTATCAAATCTAGATTTTGGCAAACACTCATTTATTTACCCATTAATTTCAAAGCAGTCTTCAAAACTGTCTTTGACCAATTCAAAGGCAAGCAGCGTGCTGCTTGTGTTGCTTGTGAAGTTAAATCACCACTGCTTTGATAATCTTACTAGAACAGCTAGGTAAGACTTGAAAAATTTCGATATGTAGATGCACAAGAAATACAGTTTTCTGGTCAGAGCTTAAAACGAAAGAGGTCCTGAACCCAAGAGCCTGCATAACATTAAGTACCTAATATAAAAACTGTTAACAACTCTTTTGACTGTCTGCGTGCAGATATTGTGGCCTGTGGGAAAGAGTAACTCCTCATGCTTTCTTATGCTTCCAAACAGACCTGTTAGCATTGCTATTCTTCCCAAGTTAGCTCAGCAGCATCAGCATCCTTATCTGAGGTCTCAGCCAGCTAAGCTATTGTTTTTCTGGAGCTCTTATTGAAAAGCAAACTCAGAGCTGTGTGCACCTGTATGCTTAAGCTGTATGTGTAGAGAAACCTAGGGGAGTTTTGATGTGAGATTCGTGTTCTCTTCGGATTTACATGTGGGTTGCAGTTGATCCTTGTCCAGGTTTCTGATGCCTCCTGTGGATGTTGCTCTTCTTTTCTGCCTGGTTGGGTACCACATACAAAATCAGGAGGTGTAATGACAACTTTTCAGGAATACCCAAGATGCAGTACTCATTTTGTAGTACCACATATTTGTACTTTCTCTAAGAAAACTGGGACTGTGTAGGGTGCCTTCTTAAGGCTTTGTTTATAGAGCATGATTGACATGATATATGGTTAATAGCTTGTCCACAGATACCTAACCTAATAGGTAAGTGTTGCTTAATCAGACACTGACAGCTTTGCCCCCAACAAGCACTCCTGGTATGCTTAATGTTTCTGCTAGATATAGTATCCTCGCACTAGAAACAGAATCTAAGCCTGGTGCCCTGCAGTAATGAAGGGATCTCCTGTGACATGGGATCTGTTTGACTCCTAGTGAACAATGCCTGCTTTTCTCCTGTAGGTTCTGGATTCAGAGCAGGACCCTGCAGAGCACGTTCCAGAGGTGGAGGAGGACTTGGACCTTCTCTATGACACACTGGATATAGAGAACCCCAGTGACAGTGGGCCAGAAATGGAAGATGATGACAGTGTTTTGAGCACTCCAAAGCCAAAGTTAAAGTAAGTATGGCACAGCTGATGCTGGGCAGTCCCCTGCAGTGTAGTCAGTTTGGGCAGCTGCCTGGGACTCAGTCTCCCAAGAGCTGGAACTGAAAGGAGACAGTGTGCAGTATGAACACAGATTGGATGCTCTATTTGCACTTATTACCACAACTCTCCCCAACCTGGTGTCAGAGCTCCAGTGTACATTATGATAATTTAATGACTGCTTGTACACTAATTTCCCTTCATGTTGGTTTTTTTTTTTTTTTTACTAGTTCCCCTGCAGTTATTCTGCTTGCCATTCCACCTGACCACAGGAGTAGGAATTGCTGACAGGAAGACAGTGGAACTAAATTGTACACAAGTGTTTTGAAGAGGTGGTAGAAACAGACAGGAAATCTGGTGCTGCGGCAGAACAGTTAGAAGATGCAGAGGCAGAAAGTTGTGATGGGCAAGGCAATCTTTCTGATAGGATCCTATGTGGAAAGAGCCTTCGTAGGGACTAAAGAATCAGAACTGCAGGGAACAAAGGAGTTCTTCAGAGCCCAAGGGGAACTGACCATAGCACAGGTGGATACACCCAAGCCTGTTCTGAACTAGCTTTTGTAGGTGCTGATATATGGCAGCTTTGTGTAACTGAGCCAGGGATCACTTCTAGTTGATCTTGGGGAGGCACTTTGTCTTCTCTGTCTGGTTCTTGTGTTCATATTGTGAAATTAATGTGATGAATGCTGATGGCTGTAGGCATCTTTTTTTTTTCCTGGGGAAAAAAAAAAAAATCAATTCCTTAAATCATAATTGAGCCTTGAAGCCTTCTGTGATGATCTGCCTTTTGACATGGAAGCACAAATCTGATTGTATGTGCTATCTTATCTTATTGAGCAAATGTGTAATTGGATCCTAAGGCTGGCAGCCAAATGCAGATGCAAGCTGGAAATAAAATGCATGTTAGCATCAAGAGTCACTTGCTCATATGAGCAGAGTATGGGTGGGGTGGCAGTAATTCTCCTTCACTTGCTGTCTTTCCATCAAGAGCAAAACCTTGCCTGGAATGGCATGTGGTTCAGTCAGCATTTGCAGAGCTGAAACAAAATTCACAGTGTGAAACTTTTTGCACCTGGTGCTTGGGGTAGGAAAGACTCAAATGCCTCTGTGAAGTTAATGTGCATTCTGTCCTGCAGTGTGAAAATGCTGGACCGTGGGCCCATCCCAGATTTTATGGAAATAAAAACTTCTGTTTGGCATGTAGCGTGAGAGCATGCAAGCATTCCTTGTGAGAGCTTCATGAATATGATTTAATGTGAGACAGCTGATGTGTTGGAGCCATTAAATGGAGGTCAGTCAGTCAGTGTCAGGGCTAGACAGATGTCCTTAGGCTTTCTTGTTTCCTTTGCTGTCCTGGAGACTTCTTCCCCTTCCTTTCTTTCACTCAGAGGAACAAAAGTAGCTTCTGAATTTTACTGGAACTGCTGAGGAGTGTTAGGACACCTTGGAACAATCGCATTTCTTTTGCTGTGGACTTCCTCTGCTAATGTTATTAATAACAGGAAGGTGTTTTTGCTTTCCTTCTTCAGACCTTATTTTGAAGGACTGTCACACTCCAGCTCTCAGACAGAAATCGGTAGCATCCACAGCATCAGGAGCCAGAGAGAGCCATCAAGTCCTGTAAGTCGTTTCAAGAAGGTTATCTGCCTGTAGTTAATATAGCAGCTCAAGGTCTATCCACCTACATTCCTTTTGAAATTAAAGTGCTCTGACTGTCTGGTATCATCCTGCCGTGCTCAGCCTTGTCACCTGCACCATCTCTGTTTACATGTGTAAATAGACACCCTCTGTGACCTCCTCTGAAGACTCAGATGCAGAGACACGAATATTCTGAAGAAAGTGTGGTTTGGTCTATTTATTTTTAATGCAAATAAAGTATTAACTCAAGTGAACATCTTCAGTTTATGTATTGAATAACTGCCAGTGGTATGAGTATCTCAAGATTCCCATGTGTTTGCCATAGCCGGGGTGGGAGATGTTGCCTGGGAGCTTTAGGGACTTCCTGGCAGTGCTCAGGGAAGCCTCTACCACATTGCATTGTGTTCCTTTTCATGGTGGCTGGGAGAGAATTCTGAAGGGGGGAGCTCACTCTTTTCCATCTCTATTTAGATGAGCATTCTAGGCACAGAGAATATCAGCCCAATTCTGGAGGACTTCTCTTTATAGTCTGTATGGTGCAGTACATCTCTTAATGTAGAGTTATAGATCTGTTTGAGGGTTTTAGGTGCTGAGTTTCTAAGACTGAATGAAAGGAAGGTGCCGAAGCACCTCACAGCACTAATCAGCAGCATCCCTCCCAAGCAGGAAGTAGGACCATGCACAGGATCTGGACATTACTTCTCTGTGCCCAGAAGCACTGGAATAGAGGCTCCTTGTACAGGCCTTTCTCTGAGCGCCCTCCCTCGGTCTTCCAAACACACATTTCTTATTTGTGACCATTACCCATTGCATCCCTTGTCTGATCTGCCTCTGTGTTGTCATCAACAATGTGCCAGGTCCTGGCAGCACTGGGAGGCTGTTACAACACCAGGGTTGTTTCTGTGAAGCAGCTGCAGGGCAGTCTGTTCTGGGCGATGCTTAACTGTTTAGTACCACAACTGTAGAACCTGGGGGGGAGGACTTGCAGGGCCTGCATCTTTTGGATTGGTAACAGATCTTCTCATGAGCCTTCATTACCCAATTTTTAAATGTGACTTGCATTAAATACGCTTGCAAGGTTTTTCTGCTGCCTTGCTACTTCCCATACCAATGCATTCAGTTCTGGTAGGAGCCTAAGCGCTCCTGCAGAGCTGTTCAGTGTTTAAACTGTCTTTCAAACAATCTGATCCAGAGAGTGTGGCTGAAAAGTTGTGCTGCTGCTGTACCTGCTAACGGTTTTCTCCTCTCAAGCAGGTAGAAGTGCCTGAAAAGACAAAGAGTCTTGGAACCAAACACACAGACGACAGTATTTCTGACACTGTCTCTTTTGTAAGTTGGAAACTCGCTTCTTAACTTTGTCTGGCAGTTTGAGTGTCAACTGTGAACTGCATTCTGTAGCGCATGTCTGTCTATTCTTATAGTTGCATATGCATCACAACCTGTGTAGATTACATTAGCTGCAGTGATGATAGTGCTGGGCTCTCCTCCTGACCTCAGTTGTCAGAGGTTCTCATCTTTCAGCCTTCTGAAATTAAAATGCTCTACATGGCCTTCCATTTAAACAGTCTCTCTTTTGATTTGAAGAAAGCTGAAGTATGCTACTGAGCGTGTCTTGGTGTGAAAAGTGTCCTCAAAGCTGGTGCTTTATACCAGACAGACACCTTCAATTTGAATTGGCAGAAATCAAGCTGATCCTGGGGAAAAATCCCAAAGCTCGAGTTGCTCTTCTCAAGATATGCTATTTGTAATTTTTCTCTTATGTGTTTCTCTCTCCACTGGTTCTTTTGGGTAAACTGAATTAATCAGTGTTGCGTAAGGAAGCTTGTCCTTGGCTTTGAATTGAGAGAGTGCCTGCTCTAAAGTAGTTATTTTCAAGCACCTTTTCAGCCTCCAGTTCCCTTGTGAGGCAGAGCTAGGAACAGGGAGCCTAAGATAGCCAGTGTTGGCTTGTCCCCTTGGCAGTGAGCAGTGTGTCTGCAAGGAAGAGGCTGAACGTGGCTCAGCCAGAGCCAAGCTGGCGCGTCTCCTGCAACCCTTGCAGTAGTGAGAGAGGGAAGTGTTTGTTCCTCACGTGGTTCCGTGTGTGTTTGCAGGAGTCTAACCAGCAAGCTGAGGTCCAAGAAGCAGAACTTCCCGCACCAGATGTGTTTGTTGAGAAGCTCCCACCCAGCGGGAAGATCACCAAGACGGAGTCCCTCATTATCCCATCCACCAGGTAGAGCAGTGACACAGCACTGCAGCTGCTGCAAGGCTCCTTGGGAAGCTGTGGACAGCCTGCTATCGTTTGTTCAGTATGATCTGTAGGTCCAGCAGGGAGGCCGGCCTTGTGTTCAGGTGCTTGAGAGAGGAGGAGTGTGGGTGCTTCATAAATGCATTCAAAGAGCCACAGAGCAATCTTACTCTGATTGCTCAGGGATCATAGAATCATTAAGGTTGGAAAAGACCCTTTGAGATCACCTAGTCCAACTGTTTACTCTGAGGCTTCATGCTCAAAGATAAGTTGTGTGATGCAGATTTTGGCTTTAAAGGTAGTTGCTAAGTCTGAGTTCCCAAATGGCAGAGTGAATGTGGGCTTCGACAACCCAACCATATGGTTTCTTCGGTTACTTCAAGCAAATAGATGCTCTTTTGAAGAGGTATTTTTGTGCTCTAGGGTGTGTGTCTGCAGTTGGTGTAGCTAGGTTGCATTATGCTGGTATGGCAATTAGCAGAGTGGTGGTGTGGCTCTTGGTATGGGCTGTGAAAGTTTGCTTGGGACTCCTGGAAACATGATGACTTAGAGTACTCTGCAGCTGAATTTTCTTCTCTATAACTTCTGGACTGTTAGATGCAGAATGAACAGGTCTCATGCTGCCTCAGATTTCCATGCATGATTCTCTAGTCCCTGGAGTTAAATTGCTGAGGTTGCCAGATGGGGGTGATTTAGGAGTTTGAGGATGAATCTTCCTCAGATGTGAGCCAAGCATGGACTGAAAGCACCTTTTTCTAGCAGGTCTGAAGGGAAGCAAACTGGACGTCGGGGAAGAAGCACATCTCTGAAAGAGAGGCAGCCAGTGAGGCCACAGAATGAAAGAGCAAACAGCCTGGACAATGAACGATCTCCAGACACCCGGCACCACTTACAGGTGTGAAAAATATTGCTTTTTATCCAACCACTCAGTTCTTGTCTTTTCCATCTGTCTCCTGCGGTCCATTTCCTTCTGGCCAAAGTGCCGTCCCTGCTGGAAAGTAGCTGAACCCTGCAGCTCCAGGAAGGAGGGAATTTACTTCTTGGCTGATATTGTACCTTCCATCCTGTCTGCTGGTTTTTGCCAGCTTGTTGCTTTGTCAGCCAGCCATAAACTGAAAACACTGGAATGGATTGTTGTCACGAGTAACAAATAGGGATGTATTGAGGAATTACTCTTTTGAAATAAGGCAAATTGTAAGGATTTGCAGTGGAGACTGATTTATGCAAAGCATCTCTGTGCCATGCCATGCTCTTTTCAACTGCAGGACTCCTTTAACTTCCTCCTTGATAAAGAATTTTGCTGGCTTTTGTATATCCAGAATTCCTTAAGCTACTTTGAGTTGGTATAAAGTGACTTCAAGAAAAGTGCACTGCAGAAGGAGCAGTGACAGACAAAGCTTTGAGGATTAGAACTGATATCTCCTACTGTTCTGTTCTGTGTCTTCATTTCCAGATCCCCAGGAAAACTGTGTATGACCAACTAAATCACATCCTGGTTTCTGACGACCAGCTGCCAGAAAACATTATTCTTGTCAATACTTCAGATTGGCAAGGACAGGTAAAAGCAGGAGATGTGCTGTCAGTTCACTTTGGCTGTTTCTCACTGGGAATGGACCGGTCTTGAGCTTTACCACTGACCAAGTAGGCTCTGCTCCCTGGTTGGAAGGGCAGTGGTGGTGCAGGAGGTTGCAGCATGCTTGGGTTTGGTGCCTATAGATCATTTTGACCAGGGGATGCTATGGATCATTTAGGGTTTTGCTACTCAGTTTTTCCCTGGAAAAACTGTTTTCTTCTGTTCTATGAAACCATTTCTTTGGGTTAGCAGCACGCTGGGTATGGCTTCACTGTTGCACTCAAGCATTTGCTTCTCAGCCAATTCTCAGGGTGGGACAAAGGAAATAGAGAAGGCTGACTTGTGGTTTAGACTGATATTCCTGGGCTCAGGTGATGACCGCAGGAGAAAATAGCTCAGCAGTATTGTCTTGCATGCATTCTTGTGATTCCTGGCTGGGGGTGTTTTATCACATCTTTTCTTAGTGTGTGATACTTATGTGAAGGAGAACTGAGCTCTACACTCTTATGGTGGCAATGTGGAGTCATTTGCAGTGGATTTGGATGGGTGGTTGGAGCAAATTTTGCTCTTTTCTGATCCTTAGTCTGAGTCATGAATAAAATGTATACAGAAGAGACACTGTACTGATTGACTGTGGGCTTATACCAGGTTTTTGGAAGTATGTTGACACATTCTCCTTTTGAAAGGACTGGGGTCTCAGTGTGTAAGAGATGAAAATTACCAGTTGAGCTGCTGGTTCCAGCTGCTCTTACTTGGAGAAATGTTTTCCAGAGTTGGATAGAAAGCTGTGTATGTCCCTCCAGCACTGCCTGCAGTATTGGATGAGACAAAGATGGCATTGGCTGTGGTGCATGGGTTAGTGGGGCAGTGAGATAATTGCTGAGTATCTTCAGTGTTATGTCCATGTGAACTTGGTGTTTGTTAACTTGTATTTCCTCTGAGCTGCATGGGATGGGAGCAGTCAGTCACAATGAATGTACTGTTAGTGTCTTTGCTTTTTTTTGTTTTAGTACTTGAGGCTAGGCAGAATATTGCATTTGTCATTTTAAATCAGGATGCTGCATGTTCAGCTTCACAAACAGGTGAGTAAAGAACATCTGCTCTTACCCAGTGCTGGTTAGGCAGACAGCCTGTTGCTCCTGCCCTGCTCTCTGCAGCCATACGAATTGCTCTCCTAGGGTCAGCATTACCAAAAATGCCCTGTCCTGGAGGAAGTGTTAGTGTTTGTCAAGCAGGTGCAGTGGCTCCACTTTTCTAGAAGACAAGCTTTTCTTTCACTAATGCACAGGAGAAAAGTGTTTGGGAAGCAACTGTCACCTACATGTTGGTCATGGGGAGAATGCCCACACTTTGTTGTAAGGATTCATAGGAGTGTGGGGGAGATGAGACTTTCTTCTTGTGACAAACTGAAGGACTTTAATATGTTCTGTTCTCTCCTTAGTACCTGTCAGATGTCTTACAAAAGCATACCTTGCCAGTGGTCTGTACATGTTCCTCAGCTGATATTCAAGCAGCTTTCAGCACTATTGTCTCCAGGATACAGCGATAGTAAGTTATGCCTTTCTGCTTGTTGAGTCTCTTCTAGAAAGGAGGGCTTGTGGTCCTCAGCACTAAAAGCCTCTCAGTTCCTATGCCCAAGTGCTCAGGAAGTTTTCCATTTGATACTGGAGCAATAATTTTCCCTTCCAATGCTTCTCCTTCATTTATTCTCCTGAAGTCAGAGTAGTGTGGTTCTTCAGTACTCACCAGCCCTGCAAGGTGTTGCTGTGCCTCATTGTGTGGGGGGATACAAGTCTCCTTACATTGGCAGCACTGATATTACAAGATTGTACTGTGGACCCTGCCTCTAATGTCAGATCTAATAAGTAAAGCATGCAAAGCTAACAGATTTTAAAACAGTTTTTAATGTTTGTTTTTTTTCTCCCCATACACTTTGAATTAATTCTCAGTTAATGTTCTCAATTCCTGGAGGCATTCCCCAGGCTGTGACTATGTTCTGACACAGCAGTAGGCACATCCCAGCCTAGACTGTTGAGTCCATCCCCTTATAGATACTACAGTGTTTGAAAGAAGTCAGGAAGACCAATTAAGAAAGTACTCAGCAAAGTTGCTTTTTATTGACAGTGCTTCTGATGATCATTGTGATATTGCCTTGTGTATTGAATGAGCTGTGTTCTACCTTAGTTATTAACTGATTTTTTTTTAATTGTTCTGAGATGGTTGGAAACGCAATTACAAATATGTTCCCTCTTCTTCTGTCTAGCTGTAACTGCAACTCTCAGCCTCCAAGCCCAATGAAAATTGCAGTGGCCGGAGCCCAGAATTACCTCAGTGCTGTGTTGAGGCTCTTTGTAGAGCAGCTGTCTCACAAAACCCCAGACTGGCTTGGCTACATGAGATTTTTGATCATCCCTCTAGGTAAATAAGGAACAATTTTTTTTCATAGAAAGATGAATGAGTTAAATGTGATGTGTCCCCTTAGCAGTAGTCCTCCTTGAAGGCTTTGACCAAGTATATGGCTGTTAAATGAGAAAGATGTCATGCTGGCATAATATTGTTTGATGCTTGCATTGCTCGTGTGAGTGAATTTCATCTTCGTTCTTGATGTCAAAGTCTGCTTGTAAACGTTCTGCCTGAAGTAAGGGGCTGAGTCCTTTCTCCTATATGGGCAGGCTCATATATACCTTTTTATCATGATACAGTGAATGCACAGAATAATATTCTTTCCTGAAGGCCTTTCTCTGGCTGAAATCTTTAATTCGTTGAGCACTATTTCCCCAGGTGGTAACTGCTGTGGTCTCTCTGAGGCTAACACAGAAAATGTTTCTGGTGGAGGAATGGGAAGATGAAATATTTTTAAAGGCTTTGAAACTGCTGAGAGTTTAAGTTATTCAAATTGCACACATCTTTTGACCTTTCCTTCACATGCTGTTCTCCTCAGGTTCTACTCTCAGTCTCCCAGCACCTTATCTCTGCCCTTGTAACAGCTTGACAAGCCTGTCTGGCTGGGAGGTAACCCAGCTTGCATCCCTTGTGTCCAGGGGCAGACTGATAATAGCATTAGGGGTTTGCAATGGGCAAAAATGTGAGGAATGTTATAGCAGAGAGGCCAGGGGGGACAGGCTTTCATTAATGCTTACAGGCAGGGGCATCTGGGCAGTGCTGTGATTGTAGGTGTATGAGGCCAGAAGCTGGGCTAGTCTGAGGCTTGTCTTGTGTAAGCAGGGCTCTTGGGTGGTGAAGGCAGCAGTAATGTTGGAAAGTGTTTTTCTAAGCACTTCTTTCAGGTTTGGAAGCAGCTGCTTGGCATTCCTATAGGCACCACAAGCTGCTGCCCAGCACCCTGTGCAGTGCGGATTTGCCTATTGAGATAGTGGTGAGAGTTGGAGAAGTCAAGTGGAGAAGACAAAATGAGAGCCGGATCCTTCTGTAGGAAGGGCATTTTGTGTCCAAGGGGGTCAGCAGGAACAAGAGAGAGAGAACCCTTTAAGTAGTAGAAACACGGACAAGGAAAAATATTTTGTGCAGGCTTAACTTTGCTTTGAGTAGGAGTCTGTGTGGCTGAGGATTTTGGTCCTCACATGCTGCCTGCCACCTTGCATTCAAAGTGGAGTTTTCCATCTGCAGTTTTTAATGATCTGAAAATACTCCCTTTCTGAAGGTGATACACAAGGCTTAGGTAATGTTTGGAGACTTTTTTTTAAATCTTAAGACAGTGATAGTTTAAGAAAAAAAGAAAAAGAATAGAATGAAGAGCTTTAAGTTTATAATGCAATTGCTTCAGATCTGGGGATGTTTTTTGAATGTACTTCAAATATAGAAGCTTCTCTATCAGGACCTTCCCCGTGGAGTCTGCAGCATTTCCTGGTCAGATGAGATGCTTGTTCATGGCCAGCTTTCTGGCATTTCATTAAAGTGATTGAGGAGCAGCCTCTCTTTTCTGACAATTGAAAAAGCACCAAAGACCGAATGGTGACCACACTGTGGGTGTCTTAAAAGGAAAAAACTTTCTGCTGATAGCAGCACCTTCAAAGTAGGATTGGGAAGGAGTTGGTTTGGGTTGTTTTGTTTTTTTTTTCCTAAGATGGTTTGACCTTTTTAGCCCACAACTCCATGCTGTAATGACAGAGGAGCCAGCCTGTAGTGGTTTAACACTGAGAAATACTTATTGTCAGTAAACATCTGTACTGGGAGATTCAGTCCTGCTTTGTGCTTCTGATTCTGTGGCCGAAAGACACTTTTAATGTTGGAACTGGCGAAGAAACAGATGAAAAGGAGCAAAAAAGAGAAAGGGGAAAAAAAAGCTGAGGGTTATTGTCTGCATGTTTATTTTTTTAGCACTTTATTTAGCTCCAGTGGGTAGAACTTTTTGAGAGATCTTTTTTTGGTTCTTGTTTCCAGCTGCATCTGCCATGTGTGATGTTTGCCCAACAGATGGGAAAGCTGTCACCTCTCCAGTGCACGAGACAGAGCTGTTCCATGTTTACTCTTTAAAACTCCACTATGGAAGACATAAAAGTCTCCAAGCAGCCATTATCAGAAAAGAACTTGAAATTCAGTTTCTAATAATGCTGGAGGGAGCTTAGAAACCTTCTGCTGGAACCGGTTGTGGAAGTCTGAAAATCAGGGCTAGTTTGGAGGATGAGCAGCAATGGGGTTTCCCTGCCTTGAGCTTTGATGGTGGATGCTGAGAATATTTAAGCAAGGGTTTTTTGGGAGGAGCTGTCGGCTGCTGATGACCAGCTGAAGCTGCAGCCACTGTGGTCTCGGGAAGCATGACTTCATATGAGAATTCAGTGTGCAGGAAAGGTGAAAACAAGCTGATTAGGGGAGGCCCTGGGACCTGTTCATGTCGGACTGTAAATATACAAGACACACTGGGGTATGGAAACAGCAAAGCCTGAAATGGTCAGGTCTGGAACACCTTCCCTCCTATGCTGGTAGGCTGGAGCAGTAGTTTCAAGAATAGGTTGTCTGATCTGGGACACGTGGCACCTAAAAAGGAAAGTGACAAGTGTTTTGGCCTCTGGCAGGGCAGAGGTGATAGTTTCAATGATAGTTTCAAGTGTAGGCAGGCCTCCATCCAGGGCTGGACATGCTTTGGGACAGTAGGTCCTATCCATGCTCCTAGAGGAGCGTGAGGCTTAGGACAAGCAGAGACATAATGCACATGCCAACATTCACTAGGGATTACCATCCTTTTGTCTTTAATTACAGTTTTCTTATTGAGTTAGTGGCCATTTTGTTTCTTCACCAATTAAGCAAGGCTCCCTGGGTGGTGGCTCCTGGTTGCAGGTGATTTTTCCCCTTCTCTGTATTGCAAAACAGCAATGATGCATGAATGGAAAGAGTCTGTCTCCTCCATCTGTGGTGCCCACAGTGCAGCTGTGGGGAAGAAGGCCTGCTGAGAGAGCTGCCTGCAAAGCTGAGCGACTGAGATGTTGAGTTGTAGGGTCTGTGTGTCCCAAATCATTTATTTCCTCAGCAGTTTCCCAGTCCTGTTTGCCTTGGCCTTTTAAAGTTTAACTTGGCGGGGGGAAGGGGAGGTATCACTGGAAGGTATCAGCAGTGCTGGAGCAGTCTCTCTGCTAGCAAGTCTATTTGCATGCTCTTGTAGAGATAAACTGGGCTGAATTATGTTGTTATAATTGAGGCAATTTATTTCTGTAGTGTCTAGTGTAGTTTGATTTTGGAACTGAGTTCCTTACAGACAAAAAGCCACACCTGTGTTCACTGCTGGGGAGAACAACTGTCACATTTTCCTTTCTTTCTTAGGCTCTCATCCAGTGGCCAAGTATCTGGGGTCTGTAGATTATAGATACAACAACTTCTTCCAAGATGTAGCCTGGAGAGATCTGTTCAACAAACTTGAAGCACAGACCACTGGTAAGACCACGTGTCTGTGTCTAGCCTGTGCGGGATAAAGGGCTTCAATGAGTAATTTTAGCAAAGGTCAAGTAAATACCAGAGGAAGCAGAAAAATGTTTTTGTTCCTCTTTTTCCCTTCCTCTACCACATTCCCTTTTCAGATGCTGACCCTTGTGTGTCCTCTACTTGGTGTTTTGCAAACAGCTGTTGGCTGCAAAACACTTGGTGCCTGAGTTCTGCTGTTTTTACCTAGCTCTCAGCTTTGTTCTTTGATGTGGAGATCTCACTACCAAGTTCTGTGCTTCCTGTGGCTCTTCAGAAACTGTCCAGCCTAAAACATTTGGAAAACTGTAAACTTTGTGAAGGCTGACTTCTGTTTGGTGCACGGGAGGACAATGCTGGCACGTCTGAAATTCGCTGGCAGGATCTTTCTCATTAAAAAAGCATTTTGTTCCTAACCAGTGTTATTACGTGTGAGAGCTGCCCTAGGTCAGATCAACAAGTTCCTGCTCTGATCCGAATCTGTTCTAGGCCAGCATAAAACCTTACTGTTTGTAATAGTATTTATTTGCACAAATATGAATGCTTACAGTTTTTCCATCTGTTTCTTCAAGAACAGAAAGAAACGGGAGAGGAGGATTTGCATCTTTCATTTAGGGCTGTTTGAAGGCTTGAGATCTGATCACTGAGGAGTGATGCTGTGGAGACATATCCCCCACAGGAGTCTCATGAGCAGGAAAATGCTTTAGGGCTTTTGGAGCACTTGCAGGAGTGGAAACTTGCAGTGTTCCTTTTGGAATTGCAGAGGGTGTCAGAGGCTCCCTAGGGAGCAGGATGTTCATGGAAGTCCTTCAACGGTGAGAGGGGATATCTTTACAAGAGGTTATTTAGAGCTTTTCCCAGCAGGTGGGAACTTGGCTGGACACGGCTCTGGGCAGACTGCTCTAGAGGTGAAGTTAGCCCTACCTGGAGCAGGAGGCTGGACTGGAGACCTTCATGTGCACACAGCCATCGTTTTTTGTTGATTCTAAGCTCATGGAAAAAGGAAAGGTCCAGAACAGATTTCTTCCAATGCCTTGAAAATAGAGACAAACGTTGATATAAATTTGACTGTTGTCTGGCTTTTAGGGTTGTATCATCAGTTGCAGAGATCCAGCTCAAAAGCTGTGTAAATTCTCTGTAGATTGTATGCTGCAGCCGTTATTTACTTGCCTGCATGCAATGAGGAAAATGCAGCATCACTTTTCTTGCCATCTAGGCCTTGTAGATTCTCCATTTTCATCTGTACGGTGAAAACTGCCCAGAAACTCCGTGATGGCATGGGAAGATCTGGCCAACAATGATAGTTCTTTGCGGTTCCCTGTTCAAATAATTGTCAAACAAAAACAACAAAGAAAAAACTCTGGGTAAAAATGCCCATTAAGATACACAAGTGTTAGGTGAAGGTAGCTTGCTTTTGCTTGATTTCACAATTGAGACGTTCTTCCTGGAGAAAAAGGATGGGGAAGGCATTTGGGAAATGCCTTCCTGTTGACTGGAATCAAGCACATTTTCACAGATGTCCAGCACACTCGCTGCTACAGAAGTAGTCTTTGGGCTCTTCCTGTCCTTGCATGGCTCTTGGTCTTTCCAATGACCTCAACGTGTCTTTGAGCTCACAAGGAAATCAGGAAACTTAAATGCTGGTGTGAGCACAGCAGGTACCTGGGGCTCTGGGATGCCAGGCACTTTCTTTGGCAGATACGCGCAGTCAGGATATGTAGAAATGTCTGAAGTTGACTGAGCAGGCACACGTTTTCAAAGAAAAGCTATTTTAACACGTATAACCACGATACTTTGATAACTAATGCTGTGCCTCGATGCCTGTATATGTAGTGTGCCTACTTATGTTTATATTTTGGTACTCTTGGAGGATGTTTCCTTTCTTTTGTTGTTTTAGATATCATTGCAGTGCTCCGGAGTGGGCTGCTCAGCTTCCTTTGGAAGATGCAGTTGATTGCAGCTAGCTGGGTACCGTCAGCTGCTTGGCTGAGCAAATGGAGGGTGGTGCTAGTGATGGTCTGAGAAGTCACTTCATTGATTTTCTCCTCTCTGTTGCAGTTGCAGAAACGCTTGATGTTGTCTCCCGAATAACGCAGTACATAGCAGGGGCAAACTGTGCGCACCAGTTGCCCATTGCCGAAGCGATGCTGACGTACAAGCAGAAAAGGTATGTTACTGACAGAATGCTAGCTTCCCAGAATGGCCATCACAGTGGACGTGGAGTGCTTTTCTTCTCGTGTGTACTTGCAGTTTTAAAATCATTCAAAACTGCAGACATCTTGTGAGCCTGGTCTTACCCTGCTTGCAGTCATATATTGCACTTAGGTAACGGCGAGTCTGCCACAGTGTGGTTACTTCATGCAGTGATTTCTTTGGAGACCTGGGAGCTGGGGAAGTAAGGCTGTGGGCTGTGGCATTCCCTACCAGATTTTATTTCAACTTCTTTGAAGGGATAAGCAGCCTGTCCGACGGAGGATTGGGGTCTAAAAAGATTTAGAAGTATGTACACCCTCATACAGCCGTTATCCATGAAGAAGAGTGATTTTTCACTGAAGGAGAAATGCATTATTTCTGATGCCCGGTGGAGAATAATAAATTTGAATTCATGCAAATCACAACAACTTTTCAGAGCAGGGCAAACACATCGAGTCATTTCTCTCCATTTAGGCTGAGGAGTCTCCTGTGGGGCACGGATGGTTTTAATTAGCAGCTACCCTCCCTATGTTATATCTGATAGCTATCACTGGTGCATTGTTTGCCTTAGAACAGGGAAGAATTAAAATGTGGATGGTTACATTTTTCTTCTCATCTTGGGAATGTTCACTGCTGTTTGGAATTGCTTTTCCATTCATCTTTTACACTACTTTGCAGACAAGATTCAGTAAAGTTTAGCTCTTTCATAATGCTTTTCTAAATGAAAATGTTCCATACGACTGTTAAAGACTATGTTCTCTTCACGTGTTCATGATCTTCTTTAATTCTGTGCTGATGAAAGTGAAGTTTGGAGAGCCACAGGGTGCTCAAAGCTCTTAGCTTTTTGTTGTGTTTGGTGTGAAGACTTACCTTAGTTACAAACACAGAGTTTAGTGCAACATTAACCCTTTCTAGTAGCTGTTTTGTTTTCTCTGCACCCTTCACTGGCTGGATTTTGCACTATTCTCCACTGCTTTGTCCATTCAATTGCAGATTCACTTTTGTGTTTAATGCGCATTTCATCATTTTGAGTGTCTGATGTGCTCAAAAAGGTCATTTTGTCGAACAAACACCTGAAATCTACTTTAGCAACACTCACTTTTAATAGTGGTGCAGTGACCTCTTTACCAAGCTGGTCTGATCTATTTAGATTTTAGAATGTGTGTACAGTGCCTGACACTATGGAGAGGTTCATGTGATGCTGCAAATTCAAACCCTGCAGGAGCTTGCTTGGAAGAGAGCACTGAGACCGAGTCAGATTTGTGGCGTAGCCCACAGTCTTTCAGTGTCTCTTTCCGCTTTGAAACAACTTCCACTTTCAGCTAAGCAGCACATGAGTAAACTGAAGGATGAGCCAGAGGAACAGACTGTCCTGTGGAGCAATGGGCAGTTGTCTCCTCGTGGCTTTTTTTAGAACTGCAGCTCTTAGGGAGAACGTTACGAAAAAAGAGCACTATCTAAATGAATGCATCGCTTTGTTGTAAGTATAATAACATATTTATCTCTTTCTTTGGTTGCTTTCTGAAAAGGAAAAAGAGCTTTCATTTTGATTTTACTCTAAGGTATCAATTCCTTTTAGGTTCACTCTCCCATCTCCTGTCTCCTTTCCACCCTTGAGCTGGTCTTTTGTGCCTTGTTTAACAGTTCGTGCAAGTCTGGGATGCTCAGTATGTGCTTCAGGTTATATTCTGTTCGCTGCTTTGAAACTATGGCACTTGCTGGCAGAATGCACTACTAAAAGAATGGCTCTGCCTTTGGGCCACACGTATGGGTTGCCAGGGCTGAAAGGAATGAAGGAGCTGTGGAGGAAGTAGCTTTGAGCAGTAGGTGCCTTTCTTCCCTAATTCCTAGTCAATCCTTGCTGTTTGGTTGCAGTGTCAGAGGATGTAGTGTAGCTCTAGAAGGATTGGGACTGAGCAGACTTTCCATTTCCCACTGCTCGAACCAGAGTGCTCTAGGTGGTGCTCAGGGCATGTTTTGTGCCCCTGGTTTTGGAGTTTGAGCCACTTGAGGCTCAGCTGTGCAGTGTCTGAGTGCAGACCAATGACTTTTCTCCCCGTAATCAGAAAGTTGAGGACTAGTCGCATACTGGCAGGTATCACATGGGAATTCCCTGAGCCTAAGAGGAGATAGAATGGATGCTAGTGGTGGGAGTTGTGCTCCATGAGCTGCCCACGAGAACCCCTTACTTTAAACCTTACTATTACTGGACATGGTTTATTTTGACCTCTGTTCATGAAGTTATTGCAACTGTATCTCCCTCAAGGCTAGAGGTGAATGGCTTCTCCAAGGCCAGCTTCCAAGGCAATGCTCAGTGTATAGGCGACAGCACTACCTACAAATTCATTGCAAGACAAATTTCCCAGTATCCTAGCATTTGCTCTGTTAAACAAGCCCAAGATCCAAGGAAAGCTAAGCCAGCTAGCCAGTCCTTAGGACATAGCTGTATGTGATGAGCTGCTTTATAACTTTATTGCCAGCTGTCCCTATTTGACTGACCTCCGCTGTCCTTCCCATCTCCTTGTTCTGTTTGTCATGCTGAGAAGTTGGCGCATGTACTGCCTGTGGTGGACTGTGAATGGTGCAAAAGCTTTGTCCTATTCTTTTGGAGCATCTGCTGACCTGACTTGGAGAGGGCTGGGAATGGGGAAGGTACTAAGGAAGAAAATCCTTGCCATTTCAACTCAGCTGTGTTACAGTGTGTGCCTGGTATTTTCTCTGCACGCTGGGAGAACTAAAGGGTAGTGGATTGTCAAGAAACATTGCAGCTCAGGACGCATTTGGGAGCTGAGACCCTGCTGGCAGAGGTGGGCCTCCCAGTAGGAGGGGTGCATCATCAATGTTGTTATCTCTCTGCATTGCTTTTTGAAAGAAACCCCACAGTGTTAGAGATCTGTCAGCAGCCACTCACTCCCAGCACACTTGGATTGCTGATCAGTTTGGCACACCTGGGCTGGTGTCAGCCACTGCGATTCAGCATCCAGCACAGCTCGTGACACGTGGCTTCTGGATAGCCCTTGCATGAACTTGGGAAGCAGCCTGGCTATTGGAAATGGAGTGTTGCTCGCTGGTAGGGAAAGGGCTGAGTCATTCACTCACTCTTAGCTCATGTTTTAAGAGAACTTCCACAGCTCTTGCACTTTGCAGTGCAAGAAAGTGCCCTGTGTTAAAGAGTGAGCCTGTGTGGCTCCTGGGCAATAAGAAGCAGAGATAAAGCTATTTTCTGCCTGTTGCACTTCTCTGGCTCCTGTGGGGTGTTGGCCAGGCACAGAGTCCAGATCCTTTCTCTGAGTGCTGCTTCTAAACTGCACCCTGCAGCAGCTGCTGAGTGTGAACACAGCTTGTGAAGATGGACCTGATCCCACCTAGCTGGTTGCTGCCTGAACCTCCTCACGCAGTGGAAATCTTTACCTGCACCTCTTGCCTGATGGAGTGGTGTGGAAGAGGAAGGAATCAAGGCTCAAGGAACACGATGGAAATTCTGCTACATACGGCCAGTCTGCTGTGGGAGCACTGTAGGAGAGTGTTATGGGGAAGCAGAGAGGTCACTCATGCAATGTCATTGGAACCTGGAGTCCTTTTGTCCCTTTGCTTCATTTCAGCTCTGGAGACTTGGTGGAACTTGTAAACAAAGTCTTAAGGGAAAGCCTAGCAACTGGCATAACTGTTCTTAGTGATTATTCAGTTCCTCTTACTGTGATACTAGCGTGCTTTGAGGTGTATTTTGTCCTTTGTCCTAGAAGCGAGAGAGATTATTTCTTCCTTCTGTCAGGGGGCTGACTCCTGGTGATATACCTTCTCATTTCTAAGAGCCTTAAAGCATCTAAATCTGCCTGTGTATCTTTGTTCAATCTGAATTAATTTATTTTGGTGGAGAGAGAACGCGCTAATCTGTTCCTGGGTAGGAACAATTGATTGCAGGTGGAAGGATTATACCCAATCAAAACCAGTAATTTGACAACCACCCATTACAGGTAAAGAAGATTTTCTTCCTAGCCTCTCTGCATGGGTTTAGGATTTATTATTCCTAAGAAATATAGATGAAGTATCCAAAACCACAGTTCAAAATATCACAAACCAGGGTCAGGTCTGGCTTTGCATTAAAGGTGGGTATGCATGCATGTGGTAGGAGGAATAGAAGAGATACTGGCTAAGGTGAGAGGATTCTGGATGAATGTTTTGGGATCGCAAAGGACAAGAAAGAAGAAAGAGTGAAAAAGAGAAAATGAGGAAGGAGCACAGTCATCTTAGCTCTCCTTTGGTCTACATGAGGAGCAGCTGCTCTGGTAAGCTGCATTTTCAGAGGTGTATGTACAAGATTGTACAAGAGTTGCCCAGAGGGTGTGACAGGACTAGCCCAGCTGAAACCCAGCCAGATTGCTTGGGACTGCCTGTGTGTCACTGTGAAGCGGTGGCTGAAGCAAATGATTTATTGCAGAGTAGCTCCTCTACTCTCTTTGGTGAGATGGAGCTCCTTGGGGAAACGTGAACAAGTTATCTGCTGGAGTTGGGCAAGGTTTGCTTCTGAAGAGCTTGGAGCAAAGCCACGCAGTAGCTGTGAGATGACTGAGCTATGACTGCGCTTCCTTTGTGTGATGAGCAGGACTTGGTGCTGCCTGATCTGCAGGCTGTGGAGCTGAAGGAAGGGTGAGAAAGCTGAGCTTCTCTCAGCATCAATATGGGTTTCTCCTTTCCCTTGACAAAAGTGGAGCTGGAAGTCTTGTGCTCTGAAGAGATAATTTTGCTGGGGACTTGCATCCGTGGTTGGACACCAACCCACCATCAGGAGCTCAGACGTTTTTTTGATGTGCTTTAGGGAAAGAGTGAAGATGCAATGCTTGGGATCAAGAGCAGGGAGGGAGCAAAGCCCCTCAACAACAGCAACGTTGTGGATAAAGGCGGTGCAGGATTTTGTACTGAATGTTGCACTGCTCTGAGCACTGAGGGATGTGCAAAAAGAGAAACATGAAGAATCTTGGTGTTTGCCTTCCTACCTGTTTCCCAGCCTTGGCCACTGAGAAGCATTGTGTGCAGTCACTTTCTCGGCTGGACTTCACCTCCTCTGTACGTATGGGTGTGCTCTGCAGCACCCGTGCCTCTGTGTGCAGCACAAGAGGGGAGCAGTGGCTCTGTGGGCCCTTCCAACCCACTTGGATCCTCCCCAAGTCCTTGTGGATTCTCTCTGGCCCCTGTTAGATCTGACTGTGGCCTGCCTTGCTGGCCTGTTGTCTTCACCCTCTGGTCTCTGGAGCCTGGGTGGGAGCAGAGCAGGAAGGAACATACATAGTATTGTCTTCAGGCATCTCTGGGCCATCGTGTGCATTCTGTTGGGTCTGGTTTAGCTGTTTGCCATTCTCAAGCTGGTGTCCTGATCTCCCCAGTGCGCTCCGTTTCTTGTGCAAGCTCCCGATGGCGGGGAACGTGCATCCGTGTGAGTGTGTGCGCGTGCGTCCTGCAGTGCTGTGCCAATAACCACGTGTCACGGCTTGTAACCCCGTGGCAGGCTAACTGCTTTAGAGATGCTGGGATGTGCAAGGTATGGCACATGGCTCCAAAGGTGGGACGTGTGACGGCCATCCGTGCAGAGCGCTTCAGGTCCCAGTAAGTAACGCGCAGTTGTTGGTGTTGTTGTGGCGCAGATCCATCTCCTCGCAGCAGGAGGCCGTGTGTCTGTACTGCCATAAAGCATGTTTCTCTGTGAAGCGGGAGGGAGGAGGAGACCTTCCCCTCGGAGATGGGCTGTAAGCTGTGTGCTCCTCCCTGCCCGTGCAGATCTGAGCGTGCTGGCAAGGGGCCCTGAGAGGAGACATTGGACTGGCGCTTGCATACTGTCCATCCCTGCTGCATGCTTGAATGCAACATATGAAGTGAGTATTGTGCCCAGCATGGAAGCAAGCTATTAACAACTCCTTTCTCTTTGCCTTTAGCCCTGACGAGGAATCTTCGCAGAAGTTCATTCCCTTCGTTGGGGTGAGTGTATTTTAGTTAATGTCTCATGCCACAGGGTTAGAATACTTCCCTGGTCCCTGGGGTACAGCAGGAGCACTGTGTGCTCTAAGACGGAGGGTTAGCATGGGCATCTGATGGTGGGATGCAACCGCCTCGTGTGTAAGCATGCCTCTAAGACCTCTCAGAACATTGCTGGTGCTTCAGTTCCCAAGCAGCCAGTTCCAGGCTTGCATGCCCGCCAGCACATAGCAAGCACCATAGCCTAGCTGTTACATACTTCAGTACAGAGAAGAAAGCGTGCTGCCAAAATGCTCTGCCCTGTGGCCTGTCTTTGTTTCAGACCAAAGCACCTGTTTGGCACAGAGTTACTGCTGGGCCATGTCAGGGGAGCGGGGTGTGTTCCTGGAAACCTAACCTCAGTTTCCTATGCTGAGTATTACCCTGCATGATCAGTGTGGCCAAATGTAGTATTCCATTATCAGTTCTATGTATGCTTATCATGAATGGTCTCTAGCCCTCTAAATATTCCATCCACTCCTGGGAAAAGGAGAGTACATCCCACTGGGCAGATCACATATCCCACTGTTAGGTTTGCCTAAGGCAGTAGCTGTTTAATGTAGTTTATCATATGAATATGTAGTTGGGATGGTAGTCCCTGACTTGTCCTTCTTGCCTTTACCTTTAAAGTGCACGCTTTCTGGGCAGGGTGTGTTTGTGCTCCTGTTGGTGTGTTTTGTGCACCATGTGCTTTGCCTCCAATAGATTCCCTCCCCTTCTCTGATGCTCTTCAATTCCTTAAGTTTTAGGTATTGAGTCATTGTCCTGTGGCCCAAAGGGTAACCCTTGACTGTTCTTCAGTTACCATGTTCTCTTCCACAGCTCTTGCCTCTGCCCTGTAGCTCATTTTTCTTGCTTGCTGGTTGCCTTGTTCTGCCTACTCTGTGTTAAGCTGACTGCTGTGTGTTCCTGTTTGTATCCCCACCAATGCGTCAGAGCTAATCTGAAATCCCAAGGAGTTTAAAGAGTTGATCCACTCCTGCACTCAGGCTGACCTTGCTTTCACTCTGTCTCATTGCAGTGCACATCTCTCCGCAGTGCTCCTGTGATGGTGACAATAGACTTTTATTTGTAGAGGGAAAGATACCTTTTGCTAAAGTAGAGGCACAACTTCTCAATTTGCTTCCTGCTGATGAGTTTTGCTGTGGTACTGTGTGTGTCCTGTGGTTGCTGGGCAAGAACTGCTGTCATGAAACAGCTGTTTCCCTGCCCCACTAACAGGAAAGACTCAGAAGTGCTGGAAGGCTCCTGGGCCCGTCTTACTGAGCAGTTAGGCTCTGCAGAGCTTTTCATAGGGATTGATTTAGTTCAACACTGCCATATGCAAGCAGATGGGATCCAGAGGTTTTGTCTGGTTGCTCCTTAAATGAATATTATCCTTACATTAGCAACACTTTTCCAGTCTCGATTTGACTGTGTAGAAGAGAAAGAGAGAAGTGTCTGTGTGTAATGCTGCCAATTTCCCCCAAATTTGCCTTGAAAATACCGCTTGACTTTCCACATTGACTGGTGGAGAGGGTCAGGTCAGTGCTGCTTATTTCTGCCTCTGATGTACTCCTGACATTGGGGCTGTTGGCCAAAAAGGGAGGGAGCTGGAAATGTTGGTGTTTGGGACTCCTAATGTTGCTTGGACTCTGGCTTCTGGACTGCAAAAACTGAAGACCTGCAGCTGTTTTGGCTGTGCTGCATAGCTGGGCTCTGAGAGATGAGAGGAGAGCCTTGTGAAGGGCCGACTGCACGCACAGGCCGTGGTTGTGACACTACACTGTCCTGCACTGTGCCAACAGCCAGGTGCTGGGAGAGTTAACAGGACGCACATCCTTCCTGCAGGGAAAGGAGGCTGGCTGCATCATTGCTGAATGGAGGCTTTGGTGGAAGGGCAGGAGTCCCACGCCCCTTCCTGAATGAAGGGAAGGCATTTAGCCTCGTCTTCCTCCCATGTGTCTGACCTCGAGCAGCATCAGTCGGCCAACAGAAAGGAAAAGGCCAAAAGAGATTTCCTTTCTGGCTTGCAGATCAAGGTGGTTGCAGGCAGTTTTCTGTATTCCTTGTTCTTTCCCTAATTCTAATGCCTCATCTCCTCTCATTCCCAGTTCCTTAGTCTGTGAAACATCCTCTTGGCATTTAACACATGCAGCACAAGTGGCTGTTGACTCCAGAGCTTGATTTGTTTCTCTTCAAACAAAGGTTGGCCAGATTGAGCTGCAGGGCCCACTGAGAGTCCTACTTCCATCTCCCAAGCCACTCTGCTGCGCACACTGCTGCATTCCAAGTGACTTTTCCGAGGCTGGGGTTAACAATCTACCAAAGAGCCTCCAAGCTCTCTAAGTCTGGTGCTGAGTGTACAGCCAGCTCCCACCACTTCAAGAGCTGTGCAAAGTGTTTTGCTTCAATGATTAAGTCCTGTTTGTTGTCTCTGTAGCAAAGAAATCTGCTCCCTAAAGATGTGCTCTACACAAACTTAATCATGTTCTGTTTTCAAGCAAAATAGGCTGAGTGACATTTTCTCACTCTAAAATGTTCTACTGACTTGAGGATACTCGGTGTACTGACTGGTGGTTGTTCGTATCAGTGTGCATTTGTGGCCACATTACAGTGTGATTGGAATTGTTCTGAGCTGTACATGTGATGGTTTATCTGTGCATACAGGCTATGCTAGGAGCTTTATTTTATTTGCCAGATACCTCTCTTGTTTGGAGATTAGAAAACTCTGATCAGAATCTGTACTTTGCTGCTTTTGTGGTTTCCTAACACAACCCAATTCTGGTGCTGCCTGGAAGCAGCTGCACTTGTGTGGTGGAAGCAATCCCAGCATCAGAGCAGTGCTAAAAAGATACTTGTATTCCTTTGTCCTCTCTGCCTTATTCCCACAGGAGGCATGAGCAGGCCTTATAGGTGACATGGCTTGGGGCTGACCTTGGGCTAGTCGGAGCTGTGCAAGTCTGTAACAGCTCTGTAGGGTCGGTGCTTTCTTTTGGGTAAGTAAGAGAAGGGATATGAGCTGGTTCTACTCATCTGGATGTGGATAGGACCTGCTGGGCCTTGCAAAACTCCACTTTTACCATGCTTTTACACTGCTTTGACTGTAGGGACAGTGCCACAGGTAGCTTTAGGGTTGGACTGACTTTGGGAGGTGAAGAGTTCCCGAAATTCATAGGACTCCTGTTTCAGAGTTGTCCTGTTTGCTCTTTCCTTTCTAGGTGGTGAAAGTTGGAATAGTGGAACAATCTTCTGCGACGTCAGGTAACGAGCATCTCATATCTGTTTCTGGTGTCACACAGATTGCAGGAGGCTGATTTCACAGGCTGGAAAGACCTGTTTGTTGCTTGTGTCTTCAGGTTTTTCTAAGATGAAATTGCTTGTGTTAGCTCTCAGTTCTGTTGCGTTTAACTCGAAGAATTTCCTCTGTATTTCAAGAAGCCCTTTTTCTTGGTACTTTTCAGAGAGCTTTAGGCTAGCTGAAATTCCCACACCTTCGTCCAGGGAACTTCCACTCAGATATGGTCTAACACCCATTTTTTGTATGTGTATGTAATATGGATTCACCACTATGGTTACTTGAGGTTTCCTACTCCCAACTTGAGAGGCAGCTCCATTCCCTAATGAATTCAATCTCAAACATGAGCCCAACACTGGGAACTCCAAGACAGGCAGCAGTTTGCCAGTCCAACAACAAATTTTGGGCCATGTTTTAATGTGGGAGTGTAAAGCTTGTTTACACGTGTTTACACCTATTGACATGGTGTAGTGACATTTTTCAGTGTGAACTTTTTTTCCTCCTTCACATACTACTAATCAGAAAGTCTTTTTCCTAATCAAAAATCAGCTGGGAACCTCAGAACAAAAGCTGGGAGAGAAGATGCCAATGGGGAGCCCAGAGCATTGTGAATGTCTCTGCCTCTTACCCAGACATAGGCAGTCCCATGCTGTAGGTGTGGAGCAGTCACAACTGGTGGGCTAGCTGATCTCTGGGCTGCATCTGAACAAAGCCAATACGGAGATGTGTACAGCATGAGTGTGGGTAAAGATACTGAGCTATCCCAGTGTGCACGTGCTAGACTGTGAGACAAACCCAGACAAACAGCTTGGCTTTCTCTCTGCAAGGTGACTCTGATGATGCAGCTCCCTCAAGCTCCAGTGTCCTTTCTTCTACCCCACCTTCTGTGTCTCCTGCTGTGAAAGAAGCCTCCCCCACACCACCTTCCTCACCGTCTGTCACAGGCAGCTTCTCATCCTCAAGGTAAAGCATGTTTTGTCTCATACACCCCCCTTGTCTGTGTTATGACATATCCAGGAAGGAGGAAAGCTCCAAAAGGAAAACCTGTAGCTCTGCCTTCTTCCTTCTCAGCAAACATTTGAATATGTCACCTCTGTCGTGCGCCTCTCTTGCCTCTGGTCCTTGCTGGCCCCAGGGTACCTGAGGAAGGTAGAGGGGATCTTACACCTGATAGAAACATTTTTTCAAGGACAGGCATGTTCAATGAGAAGGGGCCGCTTTTGTTTCTGATGGCCTGGTAGAAACCGTGATTGTTGGCAACCTGTTTGGGAAGGTTTGTGTTCTCTGTCTTCTGGAAATTTCCCTTTGAGTCTGAATTCTGCTGGGGAGTTATGTAGCCAAATAAAATACTGACCCTAATCCCCAGATACCTGTTCTGTAGCTGGCTTAATCCCTCGCAGTTGTTATAAAACGGTTATAAGGACCAAGGAACTGTAAAGTCAGAGTGACTCACTGGAAATAGCAGGCTTTGTCTCTGTGACATGGGATAGTTGTAAGGTGGTAAAATGTAAATGCAGACTGCCTGAGAGCATATCTGAATAGCAAGGAGGCAGCATCTGTAGCAACATGAAGTTCTGCTTTAGTTGAAATGTGTAGACTTAAAAGGAGGAAACCAGCAGAAGATTGCCAGTAAAGAATTACCCTGGTGAGGACTCATTCTGTTGAACCACAAAATGTTGGTGTAGCTATCTTGCTCTTGCTGTGCAGTTCTGGTATCCACCTCCAGAAGCACATGATGAAGTTGCAGTTTCAGAGGAGCCCAGGTAACATGATCAGGGGAACAGAACAGCATCTTATAAGGACAGGCCAGAAATGCTTGGATCCTGCAGTTTTGGGGAAGAGGAGACAGAGGTAAGATGCTCACATTTTCCAGAATTGTAGTTAAACTGTATTTTGCCATACCTGTGGTACAAGACCTTGGCACACATAAAATTAACAAGAGGTCGGTTGTAAAGGAGAAAGGAAGGGGTTTCTGCACGCTACAGGAAGGTGTGTAGGGACCACATTTGCCTCTGCTACTTTTGTAGCAGCGGGATCAGCAGTTCAATGAGGGGTTAGGCAAATTCATGGATAGCAGATCTGTTAATGGATAGCAGAGGATGATGCAGGGATGTCCCCTCTGACATCCTTAGCCCTGTGATCATCACACTGAGGAAGTCAGAGAGTGCCCTGCAGTTAGAGACTGTTCTCTGTAAACAGCGTCTCCTACTGTCCCTTTCCTGCTTATCCCTGAGAGCCCCTTGGGGCCCTTTCAAGCCAATTTTAGGAATCAGAAGCTAAAGTTTCCTTTTAGCAAATGGAACTGGAAATGTGGAAGTCCTGGATTAAGCACATGCCCAGTGAGTGGAAAGTGTTAGTGGGTTCAGCCTGCCTTAGGAGCTCACTTACCAAATCCCTGCTGTTGGCTCCTGGGAGAGCCCTCACTGCCCAGAGAGTCCCAGCCACAGCTGCTTGCTGCTGCTGGGACTGTGCAGGCTCTGGAGGGCAGAGCTGACATCTCTTCTGGGAGATTCACATGGGCTTTTCAAACGGGGAAGTGGTTTGGGAACTGTACCCCCAGGAGTGCAGGCTGTTAAAAGGAAGTTTAGGTTCAACATTATTTCATCTCCACTGATCTGGATGTGACTGCACAGGAGATGGAGGATGATCCAAACTTGGAAGATTGAGCCACTTGTTTAGCCAAGGTCGTGTCTGGGACCGGCTTTACAACTGAGATGAGAAATGTGCTGTGAAAAATCCTTGAAACAATCTCGGTTCTGAAGCTGTACTCAGAAACCAAACCGTGGTTTTGGTGGACCTGGATGAACTTTGTTGCTGTCTGGCTTCAGCTGAATAACTGATAATGGGAATGATTTCCAGAGAAGACTAGTGGTGGTCTATCCTTATTTTACATGAGAGTTTCTGATTATGCAAGTGATGTTGAGGAATGCTTATTTTATTCAAGAGCTTCAATTAATCTCTTTTTAAACAATTACCATTTCTTAAACGAGACCCTGCTAAATATAATTAGTCAGCAGACTGATAGATCAGTTTTTGTTCAGTACTTGCATGTTAATCAACTCCGTGTAGGAAGAAGTACAGGGGTTGGGTAGTGTGAGGAAGGGGCAGACAGAGAGGGTGGTGGAATTTCCCAGGTTGCTCATCTTCCCTTTTCAGGCTTTAGAAAGGCTGATAGTGTGTTTTGGTGGCACATCTGCTGCCACATGATGCGCGGGAGTTTTCAATAGCACATCATGTCCTGAAATCTGCCATTGTTTAGCAAACATCACAGGGCTTGTGAAGCATTTACCCAGCACAGGAATTTCCCAGCCAGCAGCAGGGCTATGGAGCGGATTGCTCCGTGCCCTAACAGGGACCTGGAAAGGGCAGGAGTGCTGTGTGACCTGTGGAGCATTTGAACAAGAAGGAAGGAAGCTGGTGACAGAAAGAGATCAGGGACATAGGTGTTGGAAGTAATTCAGACAGAGATGGCTTTGGCAATGCTGTGCCTGGCCAGGCCATTCGCTCATCAGTGCTTGGGAGACAGTAGCCAGTAAGTGCTTACAGCTTCTCATCCTTTCTTGAAGACTGGAAGCGACCCTGGGCCACCTCAGGGGTCAGGTTTGCTAGCTGGGTCACTGCACTCCATGTTGGGAAGTGGTTTGTCTGATCCCTTCCCCACTGCTTAACTCCATGCCTGTGTAGAAGGTCAGCTCATTCCAGCTTGTTGCAGTGCTGAGCTGCTGCCACCCTGTAATGTGACCTGGGCTGCATCACTCATTGATGACTTCTGCTGTGTTTCTGACTCATGGGTCTCACCAAGAAATGTTGCTGCCTGATTTCACAAAGAGCCAAGCATTTCTCCCCGGCTCTGTTTTTCAGTGGCTGCTGCTCTTGACCAGACAGTGAGAGAACTCTGCTGAGCATCGTGCAGAAATGAGCTGCTTCTCTTGTTTTCTAGCCAGGGCCTTGGTGCTGAGCTGATGGGCCTGCAGGTGGATTACTGGATTGCAGCTCCACCCATGGACAGAAAGAGAGACCCGGAGAAGAAGGACCCTTCCACTACCAAAAACACACTGAAATGCACTTTCCGGTCCCTCCAGGTCAGCAGGTTACCTGCCAGCGGGGAGATCGCCACCACTCCAACCATGTCCATGACTGTCGTGACAAAGGAGAAGAACAAGAAAGGTAAGGTAAACGTGCTGACTGTTGCCAAAGGCCAAGAACGCAGTGCTGCTCTCCTTGTTCTGCAGCCTTGGGGCTGATTTGTCAGTCCTGCGTTACAGTCAGTCCCCAGATCCTAGTCTGTCTGTGGGTAAGAAGTGGCTTAATGAGGTGCTAGTTTGAAAGGATGGTGGTTCTTTGTGCTGTAAGGAGTTGTGTCCATGCTCACGGCTAAGATGGCAGAGCTCAAAGGAACAACAGTGGGGACAGAGAAAGGTCTGTTGTGGGTGACTGTGTTAGAAGGCCTGGAGGTGCACAGTGTCCCAGTGTCCACAGCAGTGTTCCTTGTTGCTTGTGTGGGATGCTGGGTGAGATAGGAGGGAGCTCATGCCCCTGACCACCAGGCTGAGATGCTTGGACCTGAAGTCTTTGTGTGCATAGATGGCAGTGCAGAGTGCTGGCATGGTCCTGCTAAACGGTCCTGCCAAACTCCTACCAAACAACTAAGAAATGAATTCAATTGTTACTTTGAGACATGAACATTTAAATAATAATAAAAAAAGCAACACAACATCACTAGTGAGTCTTGGTGCATCTCTTGTGAGCAGCAGAGATTCACTTTCTTTGCTTGTTTGATTTTCTTCCAGTGATGTTTTTACCCAAGAAAACAAAAGACAAGGAAGTTGAGTCAAAGAGCCAGTGCATTGAAGGAATCAGCAGGTTGATTTGCACAGCGAAGCATCAGCAGAACATGCTGCGGGGTATGTACAGCTTGCATCCCTTTGGCTCTGGGGTGAGCCTCAGCTGCCAGCTGTTTTCCTGCAGGCAAAGAGCTGCCCTTGTAGCTGCCCTGTGCCCTGGAGCTGGTGTAATGGGGTCTTCCTGGGGAAGGGCTCACATCTGCAGGCAAACTTAGCAGTGTCTGTCAGGGGAGCTGTGTCTCCAGTTTCAAAAATATCCTCGTTGCCTGTTCAGTTAATAATTCCCAGTACTGTTAACAGAAATTTTCTCAGGTCACCCTCCTTCATTCTGGCCCAGTCCACGTGAGACTGCCGAGTGAGGGGTGGTTGCCGAACAACATCACCTCTGCAGGAAAGGCAGAGACCCCCTGGTTAGAAGTGTGATGTGTCTGTCTCCATAAGAGCATGTTTGCTCAAAAAAGAAAGCGGAGAGCGTTTGGGAAACTGGAGGGATCAGATCAGGTGAAGCTGAAATCAGCAGTCTGGGAAGCTCCAGTGCTGCTGGAGCAGCAGTCTGAGCCGCTCTTCCTATCACTGGTCTGTGCTTCAGCCACGTGTAGCAACAGTGGTGGGTTGGCCCAGCAGTGCAGCTCACACCCTGAGCACAGAATGTAGCCAGGCCTCCCTCTGCTGACTGCAAGGAGCTTTCTAGCAAAGCTGTTTCTGGCTGACCACTTACACTTGCTGTTTTCTAACTCACCTGTTTTATTTTTAACTTTCCCCTGTAGTCCTGATTGACGGAGTGGAGTGGAACGACGTCAAGTTCTTTCAACTGGCAGCACAGTGGTCCTCTCATGTCAAGCACTTTCCCATCTGCATATTTGGGCACTCCAAATCTAACTTCTAGCCACGCTCGGAGGGACCTCTGTCCATCCCAGGGACTGCACACCAGGAGCCAGGAACTGCGTGCCAACTCGACTCGCATCACTCTGCCCTCTCCTGCAGAATTAATTACAGATGTGCTTGGATTACTTTTGAATTACTTTTTTTCTATTAACTCTTAAGTTTACTACAAGGGAAGGAAACCCCTTTAAACAAAGGCAAAAAACAACAACAACAGTCTTAAATATAGATGTGCTGTCAACAAAGCTATGGGGGAGTTGGCAGGAGCAGGCAACCTGCCCAAATACCTCCCACTTCGGAGCAGATAGCTGAATAACTGCACTGCTTATTAACCTGAGACCTCATTGGTGTGTGTGGGCTGGGGGGGCCGTGGATTTTGCAGAAGATCCTGCATGTTACGATGCGTTTTGACCCCTCCCTCCATATTTCTGGGAAAACCAATGGCCAGTCTTTCTTCCTGCTGCCAAAGGATGAGAGATCAGCGAGTCTGCAGGGCGTCCAGCTGTCTGGTTTGAAAACCGAACCGGTGGTTTGCAGAGCTAGAGAGGGGCAGAGAGGAACTCGCCCTGCATTATGTGGGGTCCGCCCTGGGGCTGGGCAGGTGTCTGTGCTCAGTGCTGCCTGAGGAAGGCTGGGCAGGAGCAGGAACTGGGGAAACACAAGGTGTAAGGAACCTCTGCTGCCCCCTGGTCTGTGACAGTGACCAAACCGAGCCAGTCACCTGCAGTGCTGCTGAGGGACACCACGTCAGTGGGGTCGCTGCTATTTACATACTCACACCGATTATTTACTTGTCAATAAAACCTCGTCCAGCCTCCAAGGGGAAAAGATTTTTTTTTAATAGCCGCAAATTTTTTTTAATGCTTTCTTAAAAAATAAAAAAGACAAATAAATAATTAAAAAAAAAAAAAAAAAAAGAGGAGAAAAGAAAAAAAACAAGTTGCCAAAAAGAAAAAAGAGAACTACCAAACCCAGGAAGATGAGCCGTTGCCTGTGAAGTGATCCACCGCTGTAGTGGCTGGAGCTGCAGCCAGCCAGGTGCTCTGCAAGGCCAGCTGCCTGCCCATCCATCTGTCACACTGCACATGTGAGATAGTGTGTCTGGGCTGCTTCATCTGCTCTGCCTTTGTCCTGCCTGGACTGCGCTGTCTGCATCTGGGTGTGCTGCTGTTGTGCCCAGCTGAGCCACCCAGCACCTCTCCTTGTAGGGACTGCGAGGCTGTAACAGAGCTGCTGGAGGCAGGTGCCCACCTGCAGGCTGTAGGAAGTTGTCCTCGCTGTCTGCTTTGGGAGTATTGTCTGCTCAGGCAGGCATTCATTTCTCTATGGGGTGCATCCTGTCCTCGGCAGGGCATTGCTGCAGGCTGAGCTTTGCTGTGTGATGTGGTTCCTGTGCTGCAGTGGAGAACTACAGGTGGAACGGGGCAGTGGATGAAGCTGGATGGGTTCTTCATCTCTGTTGGGCAGCAGGGTGCCCTGTGCCCTGGGCTCTATTTGGCCTGGCTTTTGATTGTTTGGCACACCTTGGCATTTTCAGAATGTGTTGTTGGAGGACAGGGAAGCTTTTGAGCATTTCCCAGCTTTAGCTGCTCAGTAGTTATATTTTTCTCTGAAAGGTTTGGAGAATCTGTGTTGCCCTGCTGGGATGGGTCCTGCTCTGCCCTGCTGGTGGGCTGATGGGGAGCAAGGTGAGAGCGTGGTCCCTGCTGCAGCTCGGGGCTGGGCTGCTCTGCTGGCTTTGATTTAATGAAATCCTCCCCGTGACCAGATGGGAGGAGGATGCTGTGCAGGCTGTGTGCATGCTCCTGCTGCCCCTTCCCACAGCACTGCCTCCCAGCTGCCAGCACACAGCTGGGGCAGGACTCAGCTCACATCGCTGTGTCCATCTACTCCTGTGGTTTTGGTTGACCTGAGCTGATGCTGTAGGACTGCGTAGCGTTGCCTAGCAGCAGCAGCGTGGGAGATGGTGTATAAGCACATCCTTTCTTTTTTTTTTTTTCTTTCTTCTTTTAAATTGTATTGAGGCTGTTGAATCGAAAAACCCCTTTGAAAGGAAATTAGTGTGAGATTTCTTCCTTGAGGCTCCCACTGCTGTGGCAGGAGCTGAGCGTTGGGCTCCATCTCTGGGCACCACACGCAGCCCGGCAGCTCTGTGGCAGGCATGGGATGGGCAGCCCTGCTGCAATGACTGAACGCTGTGCTCCTCTGCGTGTGTTTCAACCTACTGTAAAGAAACGGGCAGTAGCTGGTGCAGGATTGCTGGGTCCTGCCTGTCATGTGTACATTGCCCTGCTCTACTGTGTGTGCGTGTGTGTGTGTACGTGAGAAAGAAGCACTCGCGCTCGTTGCATTTCATGTTAGTTTGTGTTTTGGTGTAACTTTGTACACCTGAATTCACCGGGTAGGAGGGAGATGGTAACACTGCTGGGAGAAGGGCTTCCACCTTGCTTGGAGGTGAGGGCTTGTTGTGGCACTGACCTGGTTTTACAGCACTGGTGAGCAGACGAGAGATGGAAGGTTATGTGGCATTGTGTTGCACCTTGTGCTTGCTGGTCCTTTGGTTTGGGTTCTGTGGCTCGTCCCCAGCCCTGGGGATGGTCACCTGCTGCCTGTCCTGCTGCACACGTGGGGTCTTGGGTGGCTTTTCAGCTCCACTCTGCAGCTGCCATCCACTGAAATTCTTATCACTTCCATCTCAGCAGTAGCTGCAGAGTCCTTAATTACCCATGAGCTTGGGGACGGCCACTGTCTCCTCAGCTGGGCTTTGCTGTGTTACTGGTGTGTGTTTGTGACTTAATAAGGCACAGGTGGACATTTGCTGGGGCTGGAGGAGATTTGCTGTCAGCGTGCGGTCATCCTTTGGCCAACACCCACTGGCCTGAGCTTTACCTGGCACTGCAGCAAAGGCCCTGTGAGTTTCCACAGCGGCAGTGGGAAGCAGCTCACGCAGGAAGGCTCCTCCCGGTCCTTTCTAACCGGCAACAGGCACGGAGGGGGCAGTGCAGAGCCAGGACTTGGGGCATTGCATATTGTGGCTCAAAGCTTGAAAGGAAGATCCTGTTGAGAGGGGCCAAGCTGATGAGTGCTGCTGGGTTTGCAGGAGTGGGGGTCCTGGAACAACGTTGGGTGTGATGCCTCCATCCCCAATCAGCAGGTCCTTGGTTTCCATAGGGAAGAGCACTGCTCTGCAGCACAGCGGTCACCTGCTCAGCATTGCAGGGCATTGCCTGCCCAGCTGCGTGCCATGGTGATGGGGAAGCACTGTGGATACTGTGTGCTGTGCTGTCAGCCCTGCCTGGGCTGCCGCACAAGAGGGGACGTTACCACTTTGTAGATTCCTGAGTTGTCCATCTGTTTCATTGTTGTATTATTTGGGTTCTCAGTTTTTTTTTTTTTTTTTTTTTTTTTTTTTTTTTTTTAACAAACCGCAACGTGCTCGACCTCGTCAACTATTTTATGGTACTAATGCAACACTAATAAAACTGGACATGAAAGCACATATCCGCCCCTGGAGTCATCTGTCAGCAGGGGCTGTTCGGCACAGGCGGGGCGGTCATCTCCTGCAGGAAGAGCCGCTGGGTGCCACAGCCAGCACAGGAGGGGTTCGGGGCTGGGAGGCGCTGAGCCGCCTGGTGGCTGCGGGCTGGGAGTGGGGGAAACCGGGCTTGGCAAGAGTGCAGGGGAGAGCGGAGCTGGGAGGAGGACCGCTCACGTGCCTTCCAGGAACCCGGCCGTGAGCAGGCTGGGGATGCCCGGCTCCCACGGGGCCTCAACTACGGGAACCAGAGCTGCGCTGACAGCCCAGCACGGCTTTTTCCTGCGCTCTCTATCCAGCGGTCCCCGATCCTTCTTCACGCTGCCTTCTGCAGCGCCCGCTCCTCGTCCATAGGGGCGAGGCTCAGCCCCGTGCCGCGTAACCCCGGGGCCGGAGCCGCGCTCTCACGTCTGAGCGGCGTTGAGACGGGGCACCGCGCAATCCGCCGAGGTTCTGCCGCTTAAAAACCCAATTCGGCACCCGGGAAGATCAGCCCACAGCACGCGAGCGGCTGCGGTGCGGTTTGTAGATGTTCATCCCGGCCGATCTAGCCTCGTCCTCCCGCAAGCTCTGAGCGTCGCCCCGCGCACAGACACGCAGAGCTGGCCGTGAAGCGCGGCGCTCCGCCCGTCCCCGCTCGGCTCCCCCAGGCCGGGCGCGGCGCTCTCCGCCCCACGCAGCGCTCCGGGACGGCCGCCTCCTTCCGTCCGTCCGTCCCTCCCTCCCCCTTCACTCCCTCCTTCCCTCCCTCCCGCCGCTCCCGTCCCGCCGCCGCCCCGCCTTCCGCCCGCCGCCCTCCCGCCTTCCTTTAGCGGCCGGGCGGCAGCCGGCGCGGCCCCTTTAATTCCCCCGCTCCCCTCCCCCGCCCGGCCGTTTCAGCCTCCATTTTCCAGCGGATCCGGCACCTGGAGGAGGAGGAGGAGAAGGAGGAGGCGGCGGGAGCGGCCCGCGCCCCGCACCCGGCCCCGTCCCGGGCATGGCCGCCAACATGTACCGGGTGGGAGGTAGGCGGGCAGGCAGGCAGGCGCTCCCACGGCCCGGCCGCGTGCGGGCGGCGTTGCGGGGCCGGCGGGGCGAGGCGAGGCCCGGGGCGGGGCGGCGGGGTTAGGCCGCGAGCGGGGGCGGTGCGGGGGGGGGACGACGGCGCGGGAGGCTGGGACCGGAGGGGGGGCGGCGGGGATGGGGGAAGGGGGGGGAAATCGGGCGTGAGGACGGCGGCGGGGTGAAGCGGGGTGAAGGGGCGGCGCGGGGAGGCCGCGGGGCCGCGGGGGGCGGCCCTGGGTGGAGCGGGCGGAGGTGGGGGCCCGGCTGGGAAGGGCCGCGCGGGGACGGGGCCGTGAGGGTCTGCCGGGCCGCAGGTCGGGCTGCTCGCGGCCCCTCCCGTGCTGCCGTCCCGGCCCGGCGCCCCTGGGCCGCTCGTCCTTTGTTTTAACTCACGGGGAGAGAAAGGAGAGGCGGCGGGGTCCGGCGTGCGATGTGACTCGGTGCGAACGGCGAGGTGGTCTGGCGTGCGTTCGAGCTCAGCCATTTTCCTGTGCCAGAACTGTTGCGCGGAACTTCCTTCTCCCCGCGCCTCCTCGCCCGGGCACCCGTTTGTGAAACGGGCTTCAGTAAAACCGCACTGAAATAAACGAGAGGGGGAAAAATATGCGGCGAAGGTGGCCGAGCCGTCCTGCCCGGCCGCCGCTTTCCGTTCTTTCCGCCTTTTTGACCCGTCCTCGCTCCGTGCCCCGAAAAACGTCGCCTCCTTTGTCGCAGTGTGCTGCTTCCCGGCGGTGTTGGTTTACAGACGATGAGCTGTGCCTCTGGGCCGGCCTGCCTCTGCTTCCTGCGCTGCCCCGGTGGTGCGTGAGGAGCCGTGCGTTGGGTTGTGGCGCTGAGAGGGGAGGATGGAGACGAGTGGTGCGAACTTAAGGCTGGGCTGCTGGTGTGAGTGGCAGAGGGAATTTCTGTTTGGTGTTTGAAGTCGTGCGTGTGAGTCCTGAGTGCTGTGTTGGCGTGTCTCTTGCTTGGCATCTGTACTCTGTGCCCTATAGGCTCATACGGGCGGAGGGAAGGGGCCTGTGCTGGAGATCTGTAGGCCGCTTGCTGCTGCAGGCCAGCTCACTGCAGAGTGTGTAGGGTAAGCGCAGCCCGCCCTGGCCATCACTATGGATGGTGATGCTGGGATGGTGTCCTTTATTTGGGCCCGGCCTAGTGCTGGGCCATGCTTACAGCAAATGAACCCGTTCTTATGCTGGGGACCCCTGTGCAGCTGTGCGTTGCCAGTACTGAGCAGCTGGCTGGACCCAGCCTCTCGTGCTCTTGCTGCACTGCTGAGGCCATGGTGAGTGGTGCAGGCCAGCTCTGTTGTGAGAGTGCATGCTGGCACTTGGGCAGTTGTTTTTCCAGATGTCTTTCCGCAGAGCCGTTCTGTGGTCAGCCTGTGCTCTTGCAGCCAGTTATCCACCCCAGGTGCGGGGTTCTCTTGGCCTTAGGTGAACTTTGTGAGGCTCTTGACATCCCTTTTCCCTGCCTGTTGAAGTTCCTCCAAATAGGAGTAGCAGCCCTGCCCTCCAGCATGTGACACGTTTCTCACAGTTCTACAAGTGTCCAGAGAGTGCATTCACATCACCAGGAAGCTTTTCCCTGTGTCCATCAGATGGATGCTGTTACTGGCAGCCAGCCGAGGGTCGTGCTGCTGATTGCACTCCCTGTGCAGCCGGTCTTCTCACTGCAGGGAGTCTCATTGCTCGGGCATGATTTGCCCATGCTGTAGACTGGTGTCGGTCGCCTCTGTGTGCTTGGGATTGGTGTCCAGGCTTTGCTCCATAACCTCCGCAGGCAGAGGGCGAGGAGCTGGCTGGTGGCCAGTTCCTGTGCTCGGGTATTGTGTTTGTGGTCGAAGCCTTGCTCGGGTGTGCTGCCGAGCCCCACGTGTGGATGGATGCGGCCATTTCTGTGCGGCAGCCCCGTCCTGAGCCAGGAGGTTGCGTTGCTGGATTGCTGCTGACCTCTGGTGCTGGTGGCTCCCGCAAATGGCTGTGTGCTGAAGTCGCGTGTGCACTCCAGGGCGGGATTAAATCCCCAACGGATTTGTGCACTTCGTGTACTTCCCATTGCAGGAAGAACATCCAAGAGATAATCCGCTGTTGGCCTTGTGGTTACGAGTCGCGTGTGTGAACTGCAGACCTGACAGCTGCCAGCAGCAGCCTGTGTGATGTAGATCAATAATACTCCTGGAAGTGTGCGCTGATCGCTTTTGGCCTGGTTGTGAAACGCTGTGGGCTTTTGCTTTTGTGATCCGATAGGTGGACTGCACTTCTCTGACAGATGCCAGTGTGAAGCATGCAGTTGGCAGCTGTTTGCAGGGCCTCCCCTTGCAGGAGGTGCTGTCTGCTGCTTGGGGGCAAGCAGGTCAGCGAGCTTCTCCACTTCTGCTCTGTGCCTTCCGCAGGAGTTCAGTTGCAGCGCTGCTGAACTCCAGTACTGCTGGAACTGACAGAGTCCCGCTGCAGGTTTATGCTGCTGTGTTATTCCCTTGAAGCAGCACGACAGGTTTTTTTGTGTTTTTTTTCTTTTTGCATTTCCATCTTGCACTGATTGGAGGAACTGAAATCCTTCCACCTTTCCTCCTCCTCTCCCAATGCGATTTTCCTGGATTATTTTTAATCTGAATCAGGCACCCGGTGCAGCTCCCTGTGGGACTGTGTGAACAGCTGAATGGGAGGGCTGGGAACAAGGGGACGGGCAGGAGGGGCAGAGCTACTGAAGCCAGCCCTTCTGCTGAGGCAGACATCAATTTACGCCTTTAGATGAGAAACTTTTTATATATTCTTGACTTTTAAGAGTTACCCTCTTGGTTGGGAGTGTGCTACACCACTAAATTATTGAGACTGTTGAGTCTGTAGCGTACATAAAGTGTGCTTGAAAGGCATGTGGGGGGTGAGTCAGGCACGTCTGAATGTGTTAGATGTGGCCAGCATGTGTAAGTGAGACTACGGCCCTTTGGTGCCTGGTGTGGGAACCAAAGCTCTGCTTGGTGACGGAGCTCCACCACCTCTTTGGTGCTGCTGTCCAACCCCACCTGATGTCAGAGTGGCTGTCTGCTGTGTGTGCATCTCTTGTATCGGTGTAACCATCCCTGAAGTTTTTAAGCGTGGCAGCGTGACGTCACCATCCTGTTATTGTAGGGTGTCAGTAATGCATCCCTGGGGACCAGGTTTGGCCTGTCCCTATGTGCTTACATACCACAGCCTGGAATCCAGGCTCGTGGCATCCACGCTCCAGCTCATGGTTTGTGGCATCCATAGTGGTGCCTGGAGCTGCTGCCAGGTGACTGAATTGGTCCTCCTGATATCATCATGATGTCAGAAATAACTTTTCTGTCTTTTCCTGGTAGAGAGCAGAGGTGCAGAGCCATGAAGAAAGCTTGCACAGAAGCATGTTGTTGAGCCCAGACCTGAAGCATGTAATCCAGATAAATTAATGAAGGCACATGTGTAAACCCCTCTCTTGTTCCTTTATTATCAGTGTGTAGATATTATGGGTGGCAGGAGGGGTTAATGGAAGCACCACTCCACTGCTCTGTATTCCTTATGAGGGGTGAGCTGTCTTTTTTGGGTTTGGGTTTTTTTTTGCTTTATTAACAGTAAGCTGAAGTTGAGTGTTTGAAGGTAACTTGATCTGAGGGTGAGTTTGGTGGTCAGAGGTGTTAAATAACCAGTGAAGATAATAAAAATCAGAGTCAATTCTTGCAGCTTTCTAACTGGTTCATGCAGTCAGCAATCCTAGCAAATACAGGGTGCATTCCAACAGATCACGTTTCAGAAATGTGAGGTCTTGTGTTTTCCAGCCTTCCTTACTCTGCCTGATACGGACTGAGCCATGAGATAGGTGCGTGGAGTGGCAGTGCTGTGGCCAGACCTGCAGCATGCTTTGCTCTGTGCAGCTCTGCTGGCTGCAAGGCTGTGGTCACTGGGCAGAGTAGGGTGGGAGCAGGCAGCTGGCTTCTGCTGAGGCAGCATGCTTTGCTGCTCCCTGCCCCAGCTGGGACAGTGCTGGACATCACCTCCATTTCCTTCTGCTCATCTTCAGACAACACCGATGTAACAGATCACTTCTTGCTTCAGCACCAGGATCTTACTGCATTGTGAAGTTGGTATTCCTCACATCCCCCAGCAGGAAGCCGAGCCAGCCTTCTAGCAGTGCTGCCTGAGCTTCTGCTGGAAGTCAGGTAACTGGAACAGTTGAGAAAGGTGTTCCTGTGAGATAAAGCAGCCCTGGGTCACCCATTGGAGATGGCTGCTGCGGCGCTCACATGCAAAGAAGCCCTGCTTCAAAGCGTGTTGTCAAGTCCTGTTTGATTCCTGCTCTCAAGTTGTGAAACCAAATTTGGTCTGTTGGACCGTGTTGTTAACAAGAACTAATGAGCTTCCACTGTAACTGTTTAATGTGTAAGAAAATGCTTAAGTAGGAAAAGACATTGAGGAGATATTTCACATAAAAAACGCCACAAACTTATTTCTAAAGGAACTTTGTCACACCACGGTTCAAAGGGAATCAAATCCTTGTTCTTAGATGAAAAATGTAATTTACTCCCAGCTGCAGATAGTGAGTTCCTCATGTCCTGTAGGATATGCAGTGTGGTGGTTTGCAGGATCCTCACAACCAGTGCTGGGTGTTCAGCATGATGAAATAAGCTCTGAATGTTTCTGGCAACCTTCTTTCCACACCTTTCACCAAAGGGACAATAAGGCTGAGGATGAGAAGCTTTGGTAGATGCCACAGCTCTTCATTTGTGCCACCTTTTCTTTCAAGGGAAGATTCTTAATGGATCCCGCTTGATTTAGTATCTTGAGGTACATTGAAACCACTTGTATCTCAACAAAGAATTCGGCATGTAAAGAGAAGAGCCTAATCACTTCTGATTTACTTGCTTTGCCTCACAAAACCAGCTGCATACCTCCAAGGAAAGTGCTGTATTTACATAGGAACTGGAGGCAGATGAGACCTGGCCTGACTCAACAGAGCAGGTTTGTCTTTAGGAAGGAGGGGTGTTCTTGAGAGAGTTTTGACTTGTCATGGATGTACAAGTTTAACTTCAACAAGGACGAGTTAGCTGGCAGCTTTCAGGTACAAGCAAGATAAAATGTAGGCTTCTCCTGCCTCTGGCGCTCTTGTTTGGAGAAACATCTGCCAAGCTGTGGTAGCATTTTGTACTGGATCCGTGTTGTGTGTGACCTGGCACAGGAACCCTGCTCCTGCAGCTATGTGCTGTCATGCTGTGGCAGTGCTAAAGACCAGCCCACATAAAGGTCTGCTGGCACAACTGGAGTTACGTAGGCTCACAACTTTGCTAACGGATAAAATGTTTGTCTAGCTACGTGCTTGGGAACTGAAGTGCTGGAAGAGGTAATACAGAGCAGGCTTTGTGTCCAGAGGACTTCAAATCTTGCTTACATATCTGGTGTAAAGCAAGGAAGTGGTTTGCCGGGAGTGTGCAGTGTGCTTCCCTTCTGCAGGGCGCTGGCTGGTTGCACCTAGCGGGTTGGTGCTGGGTGTAGATGTGCCTCAGGTACAGCTGGAGTATTGGGATGCTGCCGTGAAACACTGATTTCTAAGAGCAGAATTGCTTTTTTACCCTCAGGGAGGTATGCTAGAAGATTTATTTCATCTCCCGTGTTTTCTCACAGGCTCACTTTCAAGTCCTGTTTGCACACAGTCTCCCTCCCTTGCCCTGCCACCAGCCCCTCAAGCTGCAGTTAGGTGCATGTGCTGTAGTTCTTATCGAGGTGCCCTGTGAGGTCCCACTGAAACCCCAGCCTCTTCTCACTGCTGCAGCAGGTTGCTGTCCTGTTGTTTTTCCACAGATCTGCCTTGTGCTGAAAACAGCAAGCAGTTCTGTGCAGGACTAATAGTGTTGAGTTTCTATACAGTGTGTATTTAATCTGAAGTGGTTCTTCCCCTTCTTCTCCTCTCATCCTTTTGTCGTTTTGCTCTTTAGCTGGGAAGGACATGATATGAACCCTGTGCTTTGCCCACAGCCATGACCCTGTGTCTCTGTATTGCTGCCGCTAGCAGAATACTTGCTGCTTCCCTTGGCAGAGACAGCAAACTTTGGGGAAAGTACTTGCCTACAGTGAGTCAATTGGAAGCTGATTGAGGCCAGGACCTGCGGTGACAGCAGTGGTGTTGTTGGGCACAGAAGGAAGCAGGTACTTTGATAACTCCCCCTCATGCTGTGGAGCCTCTGGGGAGTTGCTTAAAATCAAGTATTAATTGCCTCTGCACTGGGAGCCATTTAGTGCCTCTGAGTGTCTGCCTCACCTTGCTCACTTATCTTGTAGCGTTTAGTATCTCCATTTTTAAGATAGGCATCCATGATCAGAACTTAATTATCTTTGAGACTTCTGTTCCTCTGCAAAATGTTTGAGATTTAACGAATGGGAGGGAAGAACAAATGCATGGCTAATGGGGCTGCATGAACCTTGTTTCACTGAGGATCAGACAAAGAAAGGAAAAAAGATATGATGGGAATTTTCTCCCCCCCCTTCTTTGACATGACAGAGAACAAAGAACAGAAGACCTTTGGGAGGTTCCAAATCCCTTCATGCTTTGGAGTTAAAGCAGCTGTCTGTTTGTCCAAGCAAGTTGTGTGTCCTTAACTTAGATGCATTCTGCTCCAGCAGGGTAGGAAACACTTCTTACCATGAGCAAGGAGCTCAGTAGGGAACACCTCACTTTTGTCCATAACCATTACAAGTCCTTCCGAGTGGTTGGTTTGGTTGGTTGATTTTCAGTGTCTGTGAATGAGGAAGGCTGGTGTCAGCTCTTCTGTTGTGCATGATGTGTGGGGCTGTTGTATGGGCCTTGCCACAGATTGGTTACGCTTTGGGAGTACTGACCCCAGATCTTTGGCAGCAGGTGAGGAAGACTGAGATGTGGCTTTCATCTCCAATAAGCAAGTTAGTTTGGCTGCCCCTGCAGCCAAGTTCTTCAGTTTTGAAGGAAATTTAACACAAAGCACCTTATTTACCACATGGGAGTGTACATCATCCTTGCTTCTTGAGCACTCTATAGCTTGGGAGATAAAAGCCTGCTCCTGGTACTCATGGCTTTGATCACCTTCTCCAAGGCAACCCACCACAAGAAATGAGAGCTGGAGCACAAGGAGATGAGTTCGTAAACCTGGGGCAGATGAACCACCTTGGCTCTGTGGTAGTGCATAGGCACAGCCTTTCTGTTTGCTCTGCCTCTTAGCTTCTGCCCATCTTTGTACAGGTGCATGTTTGGTGAGGCCTTGGCAACATTTACTTCAGCATTGGTGAATCAGCCACGTTTTCTTCTTGCTGCTGGAGGCTGGAGTGGCATCATGCGCTGTTCTATTGCTGGCAACAGAGGAGAAGTTAGTGTGAAACTGAGAACGTGGACTTCTGCCATGCCTTGTGAATACGTGAGGCTCAGCTTCCTTGAGTACAAAGCAATCTTGAGCTGCCTCTGCATGTGTGTGTAGAGGGATGCGTGCTTGGAATTTGATTGTGGTGGTGTAGAGCCTTTATTTTACAGAACGAAGCCCAGCTGCACGTATCCTGCCTTGTGTCCTGGGCAGCTTCAGCCTTCTTTAAGTCATGGTTTTTCTTGGAGAAGGGGAAGCTGGGCCGAGCATACCATATACCCTTGTACGCACATATCTTCAAAGTCATTTTTAGGTGCTTTAAAGTATATTATCAGAGCAGATAGGATCAGGAGGGGCTGCACGCTTGTTCACCACCAGCACGCTCCAGGAGGGGAGAAGCAGCTTGCCGTGGTGAGGGCTGCTCAGGTGGGAGAAACAAGCATTTAGTTAATTGGAAAGCTGCATTGCTGATGAAGATTTTCTATAGGTGTAACTTTGATGTGTGATTTGTTGTAAATCAGCTGATTGCTGCACACTGCTGGGTGCATTGGGTCTCCTAATCCTTTCCGCAGCACAAACAGGTCTTTCAGCTTTGTGCTTCCTGTAATGACAGCGCTGTGCTGTAAGGCTTTCACTTTTGAAACTGTATCTGTTCTGTAACCAAACGTTTCCTCGGGTGATGGCTCAGCAAGAGGATGCTGAAGCAGCAGCCAGGAGCAGAGTGGCCCTGGCTGCTGCGGGGCTGCTGCCAGCAGCTTGGCTTCCCCGGCCTCTGCCACACAAACGGGCACCACAACGGGTTGTACTGCCCAAAATGCAAAGTGATTGACAGCTTCAGGCCCAGCCTGCCAAATACATTGGAGAACTGGAGCTTACCTAAAGAAAATGGCCTGAAATTGACTGCGGCCTCCCTGGTTCTCCTGCAGGGAATGCTTGGCGAGGCCCGTCCTCACAAAGCACACGGAGCTTCCAAGGCTAATGCGAGTTGGGAAGGATAAAAATACTTTTGGGCGTTTTTGCAACTTGATCACCTAAAAGCCTGTAAGGTTATTAGGTAGCTCAGACACGGCTAATCTTATAAATGTATGACCTCTAGACAGTGTGTGTTCTTTTGCAGTGCCCCCTTATTTTCTTCTCCTTGGACCTGTGCAGATTTATCAGCAGACACAAAGAGGGCACGAGGCAAACGGCTTTGTAGCCATGCCTTATAAGCATGTGTGAGCATAAAGTCTGTTACATTTGTTGCTAATTCAGAATGATTGTTTTGCTGCCTTTGCAGAATATTTCCAGCTCCTGTGGTCTCTAGATCATATCCTAGCTTGGCAGTCCAGTATCTGGACTGTACATTGCATATGATCCCATCTTGAGAAAAATATTAGAGTCTTTTGGAGTAGTTTTAGGGATGTAAGTGTTGATGCTAGCTGTGTGAGAGTTCTTGCTTACAGTTGCTTGCAGCAGCCTTGTGCTGCTGCCCTGCTCATCAGTCACTGCTTCAGCCCAGTGACACAGCATTCCATACCACACAAGAGCGATGCTGCTAATGGCAGTCACGTGTTGCTTTGCTCTTTATCAGCCACGACTTTTCTGTTCCTAGACTTTTTTATCCAGTGTATTCTTTCCTTCCTGTTCCCTGGTAGGGCTCAAAATGCAAGCGTCTTCCTGCCATGTAGAGCTTGTTAATTCTGTCTCTGTCCCCCTCCTCTCTCTGTGCTGACCTGTCTGCCCTTTGAGGCAGTGGAAGGCTGCCATTGCTTTGCATTTTAGAAAGATAGAAGCTAAGAGCTTAAGCAGTTGTCTCCCTTTGCAAAAGACCGCATGGCCAAGCACCCACTTAGCAGTGGCGGGTCTTGCTGATATGTGCCTTTTAGAGGATTACCTGAGTCAAGCCCGGGGGCTGTGGGTGTTGTGTGCCAAATACTGAGACATCTGAGGGGAAATGGTCTGAAATTTGCTGGTGTTATCTTTGAAGTAATCTTCTCAGATATGGATGCATGGGAGAGCTGCAGCAGGCCAAGAGTTGCAAGGATGGCTGCTGTGGGGAGCTGAGGTGAGCTGAGCCTGCTCCTCGCTTCCTTGGCCCACGCCGGTGCCTGCTTCTGGAGGCCCACGCCACTCAGGGCTCTTGAGCTTCTCTGTCTATAAAAAGGAGTGTTCAGGCTTGGAGCTTGGCAATACCGAGCTGTTCACTTGGTGCATATGGTTTTTATCTTTTATTTCTTGAAAGCGCTGCCTTGCTAATTCAAATGTTTCTCCTGCTTAGAACTCCTAAGCATTACTGACTCGTGTGGCTTACTGTACTGAGTTCTGTCGAGGTTATTCTGGGGAAATATAGGTGTAAAAGAACAGGAAGGAGAGGAAGAGCTGAGAGAGAAAGAATGGAGAAGTTTGTGTGTATGAATCGAGCAGAGCAGTACAGCAGAGCTGAGCTGGGGAGGAGGATAAGGGGTAGCAATGGTGGTGAGAAAGAGGGGGAAGTGAGTAAAAAATCAGTGTGATCCAAGCGAATGGTCTGATCAGAGGGAGAAAGAAGTTGGCATTGTAAAGGCAGGCAGTAGAACTCTAGGCAGGCAGTTTCTGACTTTCAGCTTGCACTAGTGCGAGGCATGGATTTTTGTATTTCTGTGCTCAAAATCAGGGACTTAATGGGAACCTTTTGCTTGTGTAAAAAAGAAATGAGCCTGGTATGGTGTCTTTAACAGCTTGATACGTGGGGGGTTCGTTTATTTTTTAGCAACTCATATTTTAAAGAATCTTTCTTCTTTTTGTCAGATTACGTCTACTTTGAAAATTCATCGAGTAACCCGTATTTGATACGAAGAATAGAAGAACTCAATAAGGTAAACGACCTTCGTCATCGAATCTCTGATGTTAATTGATCTAGTGATTGATTTGATTGAAGTCAAAATAAATCTCTGGTAGTTAGTAACTTAAAAATACTTCTGTTGTGATCATTCTCTGGGATGCTTTCAGACCTGCTAGATTGTTCTCCCTTGATGGGAAAGGACAGAGCATCAGCTGCAGGTTGTTCTGAAGGTGATTGTACCCAGCCATGGGGTTCCAGCCCTTCTTCCCCTGTGTTCCATGGTCATGTGCTACATAATAAGTAGCAGCTTGGACAGAGAATGGAGAGCTTTGTCATTTGATATTTCTTGAAGGAGACTAACTCAACAAGAAGCCATTATCTGCTTTCTCAGACTTTGTCTTCTTTATTCATCCTTTGGGCCAATGTGTTTATTTGCCTGATTCCATTGGATCTAAAAAGCAGATGTGATCGGTTGTGTGTGGGAAGCCCTCAAACAAGGGCTTGATGCTGAAATTTTACCAATCTATCTGAGGTGGAAGTTCTGTGCTGAAGGCATAAAGTGTGACCAAAACATGCCTTTTTGAGGCCTAATACCAGCCTGTGTTTTACAGGAATGTAATGTTGCTGTTTTGGTGGTGAAATTGAATTAACTGACCAAAAATAGGGCATTTTCTTCAGCCATTAGTGATGGGAAGACACACCTTCCTAAAAGTTATTTGGAAGAGAAAATGCATCAACATGACAAAGAAACTGAAGTTTAAAGCATCCTTCTTTTCATTGTAGATTGTTTTCCATTAAGGAAGTAATAGGAACTTCCTTTACATGTTCCCCATGGATCCATAGCAGTGTGTTACCAGTACAGGCTGTATTCCATATTTCAGGGTGCAGATATGTTCCCCACTTTGTAGGAAAGTGTGCAGGGGTTTCTTGTGCCCCTCCATGCCCTTTTGTCTCTTTTCTTTTCTTCCCTCTTTTTACCTCTCCTGCCCCAGGTTTGACAAAAGAACGTGTGGTACTTTCAGCTTGGATCTCTCATCTTGGTGCAACTCTTTCCTGAGTTGTGGTTTCTCTGACCTGCTCTTTGGCTTGGGTCTTTCAGGCTGAAATGAGTACTATTTGAGTTGCTGTTTTTACTGAGTGTCAACCAAACCTAGGTGACTAACTGAAATGGATGATTCTACTTTGTTAACACACAGCTACAAGATGACTCCTGCATTTGTATTTCATCACAATTTAAAAGTTCTAGTTTATTAATAAAAAATTCTACATGCTCTGCACCAAAAACTGGTAGGATGTGAGTGGAAATATGCATATATATACATTCTGTCGTCTTTTTTTCCTGTGTGTATATCTTTTATAATAAGAGAGCAACCTTTTCCTCTATTTGCATGTTAGCAGCAAGCGTGTATTTCAGTTCTGCTTTTTGTTTCCTTGTGAACAGATTGCAGGTCCACTGTCTTTCTTTTTTTTGGAGGCTTCCAGTGGGGGAATTCATATCTCAGTCTTCTAGTTTCTTATCTGTGTCATCACTCTGGTTTTCAAGGGCTCTTCAATAGCAGGATACAACTCTTTTACGTTGCATTTTCATTATTTATTGGTTTATTTTAGAAACACTAGGTTGGCTGGGTCTGTTACGAAGCAGTAGGTGTGCTTCCTTTAGAGTTTGCCTAAAGCCGGTTCCGCAGTTCAGCAGTTATCATCTTACAAGAAAATCATCACCTATCTTGTTTTTAGAGTTTAAAAGAAAAAATCCCAAGTCATTGAAACATTTGAACTTCTTTGTATAGTGTTCCTGGTGTACAGTCTGTGGCAGAATGCAGCTTCCTTTGTTCTCTTTTTGGAATGATTGTGGTGGTCATTCTTTATCTCAGCAGCCCTGAAAGGGAAAGGAAACCTGTGGAAGTCATTTTGTGAGAGCAGTAACAACTGGGTTCTTTCTTGCTTTTCTGCTGTCCTGCTGAGTTTGGACAACAGCCTAAACTTCCATTCTGTTGTGTTTCACAGTGAATCTTGTTAGGATTTTAAAAATGCTTTCGTGTTCTGCTAAATGCAGGCATTGCCCCCCAAAAAGTAGCCATGTGGTGTGCTGTAACTGCAGGTAAGTGACTTGTCACCCCTTGAAAAACCTGTATCTGCTTAAAGTGGCAATCCTGCAGAAACAGTTAGGAGTGAAGGGCCGTCCCCACTTCCCTACTCTAGAGTGGATCACACTGGAGAGAGTGTTTCAGATAGGCTGCCCAGCTGAAGGGTGCTGGATGGTGATCCTGTGCAGCCCTTGTGGCAAAATTCCTGACAGTTTCTGAAGTGTTCTAGTTCTGTGCATGCAGTTCAGGTTTTAAACTGTGTTCTTTTTTTTTTTTTTTTTTTCCTTTTTCAGACTGCCAATGGAAACGTGGAAGCAAAGGTGGTGTGTTTCTACAGAAGAAGAGACATTTCAAGTACACTTATTGTATTGGCAGATAAACATGCAAGTAAGCTTGTTTGTGCTCATGTTGCTTCTGTGCAAAATTTCCAAACTTGGGTAGAATTTTGTTGCAATTATAAATATTGTCATTTTAAAATGTAATTTCTCTGTATTCACCTTAAGCAAATTGCATTGCTGGTTTGGCTGACTTCTTTTTCGCTGCCATACTTCCTTAAAACCTTGATTGGGTATGGCTTAGTTATCATGGTGGGGGAGCATAAGTTTGGGGCTGAATAAAATCAGTTGGGACTGAATAAAGGCATCTTATTGGCTTCCTGAAAGTGGATTTCCTAACTTCTGAAATGAGAGAGAAAATATTCTTTCTTGTATTACTTCTCCAGGCGCTGTTTGTAAAGCAAAACAAAACAACAGTAACAAAAAACCCACTTTGCTTTAAAGAGTAAGTCAAATAGCCTGGTCATAGGAAATCAGCTTTTGAAATGTGGCCAACTTGAAACTTGGTTAGCAGGAGTTGTCTTTAAATTTCAATGTTAGTCGTGTATATATATATTTTTTTGTATATATATACTTATTTGAAACACACACATATATATATATATATATTTTGAGTTGATATAGATTTCCTCTGAATGTGCTGAGTAAATAAAGTTTAAAGCACTGGATTTTAGGACATTCTATCTCTATTTTGGATAGCTCAGCTCCTTTTGTTAGGAAAAGAACAATATCTAGGCTTGAGACTTGAACGTTTAAAACTTTTTTTTTTTAAGTACTATCTGTAATTTCTGCTTTTTTCAAAATGAATAAGGAATGTCATGATACTTAATACAGTTCAGAGGATTGTTCCTGCTACCCTAGCTTGGCCTCCTTTTCTTGTATGCATTGGCTTTATTATTTTACAGAGCATTGTGTTAATTTCTGCTCCATGTACACTGTCAAGATGGGACTTGTGAGACAGCTGAGCAGAGATGGAAGTTTCTTTCTAAACAAGAACTTAGTGTCACAACTCTTCTACTATAGAAGCAGTTTGAGAATACTGACATGTGCATACAAAAATAGTGTGTATAGTTCATGTGTTTGCCCATATGAACCTATAAGGGTTGCAAGGACATTCAGTTCAAAAAACAAATTGACAACAGCAAAAGGAATAACAGGAGCTGCTGTAGATGTGTGCATTCTGAGCTTGGGAAGGGAAGAGCATGGTGCATTCCTCTGCTTTCAAGAGGAGTATCCATCCCATCTGTAGGGAAGAAACAGTGCAACGTATCACATGATGTGTGATGTAGCACATTAATTAGAGTCCTTGCAACCTGTTTGATTCCACTGTAGTTACCAGTGGGGGTCAGATTTACATTCATTACACCTTCGTCTGCCAGCTCAGCATCCCTCCCATCTCATCCTTGCTAGGTAATGGAAGCAGCGTTAATTAAAATGGTGCCAAAACAAACATGTTGAAAGTGTGGGGATGTAAGCAGGCACAGTAAATAAATTGACTGGGATTGTAAATAATGGAGTATGTGAGATGTATAGCTCAGATTGCTAAAATTCAGCAAGAAGTATGGGCAGCCTTATCAGTCCTTCTATTTCCAGGCTCTCCCATGGGCACAGAGATGAGGAAAAATGACCAATCTGATCTGGGCATGTCATAATTATGATTTGGCTGCTGAGTACCTTTGTCTTTTAATGTGCTTCATAACAGATGTATGAGTAGACTGTGATGCGTATATAGTACGGATCTGGCTGGGTTGTGGGGGGATTCATTATGTCTGGTATTTAGTTGTGGCAATGAATTTAGTGTCTGCAGGTGTTCCCAGCACTGTAAGCTGTTGGGGAATAATGCATCAAAACTAGCCCCTTTTTGATGAATACAAATATTTTCTGTTCTATATTCAAGTCCACATAAATCCCTCTGTTGCACTAGTAAAACTGTGCATTGGGAAAAGTCATGTGGCGTTGAGTTGAGATTTAGCTGTGCTGCAGAGCTGTGGCAGCAGGCAAAGCTTTTCTGCTATCTCTTCAGTGCAGCTCTATTCATTTTTTCCAAGAATACTGAAGCTTAATAGGAGCTTCGCCATGAACAACATGACTATTGATTCCTTGGTCTGCGTCTCACTTGACTAGATTTAGTACAGGAAGCAGGTAGGAACGATTCAAAGACATGTGAGTCTGAGGCTGAAAATGAAAAACCTTCCTTTCAACTCTCGTAAATGCTCTTTCAGCTTGCAAAGACTGATTTCTTGTAGAGATTGAAAAGGAAGGGTTTTTTTAACGTAAACAAACAATTCATTGTTCATTTCCATATCTGCTTGAAAGACAAAAAGAATATTCTATACGATAATTCCAGCAATAGAGTTTCTGAGGCTCCTTCTTACTGTAAACTTCTTTAGTCACTACAGTTTTTCCTTTTGGTGCAGGATAAGATTTCTGCTCAATGACTTCCATTTACACAGATGTGTTGTTGTCTGGATTCTGTTCTTCAGGAGGAAGAAGAGAGTATAATTATGCTTTTTGGACAGCACTTCTTTACTCTGAAAAAAAATTACACCCCGTGAGATGTAATGAAATGCAATGCTGCGGATGTTAAGATTCTAGTAGAGATACTCAAGGCTGTCACTGGTTTTGAGTTCGTTTCCATAAAGTCTCCTGTTGCCTCATTTTGATGCATTTGCAGTAGATGTACGTATCTGCATCGCTGATCTTTTAACTGCCTTTGTTCAGCTGATTAATGGAGCTTTCTGACTGCAGACATTCCTGGATTCGCAGTCTTAGGTGAAGATGCCTTCATTTTAGGCCTACTCTTGAGATCAGTGCAGTGAGGTAACCAAATAGTGGGAAAATATATGTGTATTTTGTAGTACTGTTTCTCTCAATGCAGGAAGGAAAGAGGTGGGATTGTGAAAGGAATGTTGTAAAGTTATATTTTTAATAGAAAATTATGCTCTTATGCTTCAACTGTACAATCCATCAGATATTTGGAAATCCGAGGATGCAGTATTTTCTCATAGTTCTTTATAAAGAAGAGAAATGAGTAGGAAGCAGTTTGTTCTGTAGTTTATGATTGTAAATGAGTACCTGATGTATGCAACCGGATCCCGGGATTTGATCTGTCATCTTCCTATTTTTATCACACGATATCAAACTTGTCTAGGCTGTCCCATAAATCTTTCAGCTTTATAATGGCTTCCATACATTGCTGGCACTTTCTATTCATAAGCCTCTTTAATCACCTCGCAAATTATTCTCGGGGATTTCTCTGCCTGATTGTGAAATGAACCTGCTTCGCCAGTAGGAGTCTATTTAATGCTCTTGCCCAAAGACTTTGTAGTGCTTTAAGGTAGAATATTGCATGCAGGCAAAATTACAGGCAGAACCTGATAGAAGAGAACCGCGCTCTGTGTTTTATTGTTTATTCCTCAAGCCACAATTGGATGCTGTGACTATATTTTCTCCCTATAGTTTCTTCTGTAATTAAGTAATTATTTCTAACAGCAGGAACGGGACCTCCTGTCCTCCCTGCCAACCACCCACCCTGGCTGGCTCCAGTTACGTGCTCTCCGTCTTGCAGCAACAGTTCTTTCACTTCATTCAAAATATTTGCCCTGATTGTGAAACCACAATGTTGGTAGTTGGAGAGCCGTTTAGCTGGTGCAGACCGAATGGCACGGGCAGCGCTTGGCAGCCTTATGGTCAGCTTTCATCAGCTGGTGTTTGGGTGCCAGGCACGCATGGCAGCGTGCTTTTCAAAGTGCTGAATCTTCTAAAAATAAACATCCCTCAGTGATGAGGTGTCATTACTCAATCAGTCCGTGAGCTGCGTGAGAGCCGTGTGCCCAAACAGTTGGGGGGCCGCTGAGTATTTTTAGATGACACCAGCCAGTGTAAATGCAGTTTGATGACAGCTTTATTGATGAGTTCTTGGCTATTTTACACCCTCTACCCCCATTTTCTCCCTGATCCGCACGTGCAGTTTTAAAACGAGCCAAGTTCATTAATCTGTGCATGGGCATTTTGGAGCCTGCTGTTGAGAGGAGGAAACTGTGATTTCCTCTTCCAACGCTGTTGTGGTGAGGAAGGAAAGTGTTAAAAGCAGGTCCTATTTGCTCTGTCCCTTCCCGCAGTGTTGACCATGGTTGCAGCAGATGATCACAGTAAGTCTTGGAAGGGGTCATGAGATGTTTGCTTGGTACTGTGGTCAACTTCTCCTGAACTGTCAAGGTGTAAGGAGTTCCACTTGTTGAAGATTCCACCATGTTTTTATAGCTACGAGTCAATATTTGGGTTTTGGTAAAGAGAAAATAAATGAGGTTCCAAGGCTTAGTATGGACCATTAGAAGTGGTCCTGGGAAAAGGAATCTGTTGTCACAGCATTGGTTTCCTCCAACACAGAAGGTTCTTCTGTAGAACTGTAGAATGTCTTTCAGAGCTGCTTAGTTGAAGCTTCCATCCTGCTGAAGAAACTGTAACAGGTCAGTGCCCCCAGCTTCATTGAGTTTCCCAATGTTTTGGCCCCTTTTTCCTCCTTTTTACTTTTACATTTCAACCCTAACTAATTAGAATCATAGAATTGCCAAGGCTGGAAAGACCTCTAAGATCATCCAGTCCAACCATCCACCTATCACCAGTAAACCATGTCCCTCAGTACAACATCTGGATGTTTCTTGAACACCTCCAGCCCCACCTCCATTCTTCTGTTACTGCAGACCTGCCCATCTTCCAAGCTGGACATCCTACTGAGCGCTTATTTCTGTGTCATTTGCTTTTGTGCTTTTCTGAGTTCTGCCATGTAGCAACTTGCATAAAGCCCAGAATGCAGAGCGAGAGCTCTGTGTTGTGTCTCTGCTGTCAGATCTGTATCAAGCTGCTATTCTTTCTAACATCTAGCAAATATTGATGTTTAATTTCGCATCTCATATATCTGGTCGTTTTAAATTACAATTTCTGCCTCTTGGGCTTCTCCTGCCAACTCAGTTTGCTCTTTCTAATTATTTTCCCCAAGATATGTTAGCTTTCACATGAGTCTTGCTGTTTGTGTCCAATCTGCCTGTCTCTTGCTTCCACTGTGTCACTGTCAAGCTTTTCTTAATGTGCTATTAATGATTCTGTAGTCAGATATCTAATAATGCTTAATCTAACAGTCCTTGCAGCATTGCACTGGCTACTTTTGCATAGCTGAAATATTACTGCTTATATTAAGCCTAAATGTTTAGTTTTAAATCCGCATGACTGCATCTATCAAGCAGAGAGATTAATTTTGAAGCAAAGCTTTACGAGATCGTTGAAATCCCAATATACTGCACCTACTGTGTTCTCATCACTTACTCCACAGTACTGCCGTAAATGTGGGCAAGTGCTTCTGAAAGGAGTTTATTATTGTTATTACTATTTCTTTCTAAGATTATTGTCCTTGTCTTTCAGGGGCTGCCATTCTGGAGCCTAAAGTCTGCTTTGCTGAGAGCATGAGCTGTAGGAGGTTGAGGTGCATATGTGTTGCACTTGTCCTGAAGCCTTAGGCTGCATTAGTCCCATTTTGGTTTATAGCCCAACTTAAACCTTTGCAGTACATGAGGTGTTGAGGTGGTTTCAGTTACTGTTTTATCAAAGCTACTTTTTATATGACTCCAGTGCTGCCTTCCTGGTGCGTTTCTTTCCTTCAGAAGACATTTGTCAAAATGCATTGTGCCTTCTCCTTTGAAAGGCTGCACGTAGCAGAGCTGGCCTAAGAAGAAAACTCGTGCGTCCCACCTTCCTTGTTTCATTGCAAGCACAAGGCATATAAATAAGACAGGAGTTGGAAGACAAGCCTCCCTGAAGGGATGTACCTCCAGAGATGAGCTTGGTTTTGCTGGGTGGTTTGTTTTCTTTGTAGGTAAGACTACCACATAGTCCTCAATATATATTTCATGTAATTTTTGAAAGCTCTCAGCTACTAAGTATACTGAAGACATTAAGTGTATTAAAGCATTAAGCTGCTCCTTAGTGTTTTTCCTGCATTACTCTGTGCATACTCTGATTTTCCAAAACCTCTCCTAAGTGCAGGAGGCATTAATGCCTTTTCCGTCGGTTTTTGAGCAGGCAAGCTGGTAACTTACTGACTTGTTTGTGGATTGCTGCTGGTGTATTTATAGTGTAGGGCAGCAGCCACAGTATTAATTTTCAACTAAAACAGAATCCACTTCAGTAAATAAACTGCAGAACCATGAAACTGGGGCATGAATGTAGAGTCTGTGTCCCAGTGTGTAGAAAAATACTAAATTGTAACGTGCTGCTGTTTGCAGAACGGCTCATGCAGTTATAAGAGCTGCTGCATGTTGCAGTGGGGTTTAATTACACTGCTTTTTCCCTTCCTTGCTGGAGCAGCTTACCTGAGGGACTTATAAACCACAGGTCTCTGTTCCAGGACAGTAAAACAGTGATAAATCATGAGGAATGTGGAAGGTATATCGTTGGTTTTTGTCCCCCCCTTTGGCATAATGGTGGGCTATTTAAATGCAACTTTAATGTTTAGTAAAATGGCGTGTTCTCTCCTTTCTGTTTGCTTTCTTTTGGGCTGGCAGTGAGGATTAGAGGTAACTAATCTTCCGAGTGTATGAATCACAACTGTTCCTATATGCATTTCTGACTAGAAGTGTTTCTTGGCAACAAGTGTTGAATTAAGCTGCAGGCACAGATCTGCTCTTTGAGAGCATAGCAGCAGGAAAGTCGGAGCTCTGCTGTTGGGGTATGAGACATTACAGCTCGTCCTCCTCGAGTCTGGGAAACTTTGCTGTGCTTTTGGACAATGCAATCACTGCCTTCATTTCGTAGGGAAGGAGGAGATCTGGGGGTTTCCTTCATCATGGAGCTTTTGGTTTTCTGTAGCTTTGTCTCGTGTGACTGACAGAATGCTTGCTAATGAACACAAAGCATAACAATAATGTACTTCTAACGAGGACAATGCCTAGAGATGTTTTGGATCGGTTGCGTATCCGTATGGGTGTGATTTCATGTATTTGCTTTGGCATTCATTTAAAGCTGGTTGGATGGAGATAGCATGGCTGGAAGCCTGTGGTGGTGGATCCTGGCTCCAGGCTAACACAGGCTTTGTGTGGCAGCAGTGTGTGAGCTGCAGCAGGGGAGGGCTGCTCACAAGGCTGGCCTTGGGCACTTGGTTACATTCCAGTTCATCTTGTGACTGTGATCTATGGCCTGTGGTTAGGGTGAAGAGAGTGAAATCCTCTCAACAGCTAAACTGGTCTTTTCAGTAGGCATTTATTTCAGAAGCTGTTGAAGGCAGGACGGAGCAGTGTGCAACTGCGATAGGAGTAGGGTGCATGATAGCTGACACCTGGATTGAAGATTTTGCTTTCCCTGCCTCGTTCATCATGTGTCAGCTCCTTCCCAATGCAGCCAGTGCTGTGGCAGATGGTCCCTTGTTCTTCTGCTGCAGATTTCTGACCTTGGTGGGCCTCCACAAGTGTTGACCTGGGGTGCTTTCATTCTAGTGGTGATAAACGCTGTTCTTCACAGACGTGACTTAAAGCTTCTGCACTAGTTATCTAATTCTTTCCTTAACTGAAATGTGAGGGTTCGAAGTTATATTTCACCTTGAGTCTGTTTATTATTTAGCAAAGGTTTTGGAGCTGATTGGCCTAGAGTCCGTACTTATGTCATGTTCATAATGGTCTTTTTGTCTCTCTGTGACTAGGAGAAATGGAAGAAGAGATGGAAAACCCAGAAATGGTTGACTTGCCAGAGAAACAGAAGCATCAGTTACGACATCGTGAATTATTTCTCTCACGACAGCTGGAATCTCTGCCAGCCACACATATTAGGTAACGGCCATTTTCTTCCTGTGCTTTTTATTTAGAAGCCAAATGTCACTATTATTCAAGCAATCTGCAGTGTAATATTAAATTTTGTGTGCAACTTCAGTAGTATCATCTTATGCGTCACACAAGCTTTTAAGATGTGTGTTTTTTCATAAAATATGTTTCTCTTTTTTAGAGGCAAATGCAGCGTTACTCTGTTAAATGAGACAGAATCCCTTAAATCATATCTGGAACGGGAGGTATGAACCCATTTTGTGAATTGTCAAGCTTGAACGCTTTCTTTTGGCACAATTTAGATTTGGTGGCTTTTTGTAAGCTTTCTAAAAAGAACAGTTCTTCTTTCATGTCTAAGCATACTCAGTGTTGACAGGGGGAAGCTTTGGGCTCAATGCAGTCTTCATTTTGATGTGAAACTTGGTGGATCTAGCAGGCCAGGCATGTTGTTTACATTCCTGTGACAGTAAGCTGTCCCTTCTTGCCTATCAGAATGGCAGACTGAAAGCTCAAGATGAAGGCTCAGGCTCCCAGACTACACAGGGTGGGAGGTGAAGTAACTGTAGAAGAGGGAGCAAGCCAGCAAACTGTATTTCCATATATTAGTTTTCTCCTGAAGTCTTACATATTTTTTTCAGTATGGTTTAAGCTTGATCTCACCTCAGATCTCTGAGGAGCTTAGTTCCCTGGGTTTTGAGTTCACCGTTAGAACTATTTACTTGTAATCCTTCATTTGCCACCACAGACACTTAGATCCTTGAAAAACTACTTGTCACTGAACTTCTGACTCCTGCAGAAATGTTAGCAATCTGACTCCTTAAAGGTACCTCAGCCAAATACTTGCAACTGAACTGTCTTACGCTGGTGGGTTTCACTTTTTCAGGTGTTCTGTGGTCTTAAAAAATTACAGTTTATTAACACATGTATGCGAGTTTAATGGTGTCTGAACTACTGGCTGCCAGCTGGGCTAGGCAGTCTTGGCATATGACAATAGGAAACCTTTCCTTTTGGAAACTAACAGCATATAATTTCTTAAACTTCATGCTAACGAATAATGAGTCATTTAAGTGTGTTATTATTTGAATAATACATCTGCAAGCACGTTTGGATTTGAAAACATTTAAATGTTACGTAAGAGAGGAAATCTTGTAATTGAAAGCAGTAAGGTAGCAGTCATTAAACTGTCCTTTAAGAAATGCAAAGAAAACAGGTTGTTTTTGGTTTGAAGGAGCGTGTTGCAGTCTGGGCTGACTTTTTAAATGCATCTTTAGCTTTCTTCAGTATTTATTTAAATGTAAGATTAATTTTAATCCAGTGCTCCAGTTTAAGAGAATTTTAAACAAAGCACGGAGATTAAATAGTCAGGCTTCTCTTTGGAATGTGAAACCAAAAACATGTTGAGCCTGCTCAGGACTGCCAAATGGCAGTGCATCAAACGAGGGCTGTTGTGTTCAGAAATGCTTGTTACCAGCTAGCAGTCTGGGAGATGCCCATTTGAAAGCAAAAGTTAATCAAACTGAAATTAGTTTTAGACTTACCGGTACCCAAACTTTAAGCTGTGTTCCTTCTCCATTGCTCCCCAAACATTTTTATCACCAGCCATCTTACAGGTAGGTACCTTGGCTGAGAAGGGAGCTTTCTTCCTCTAGTTGTGCAATTGCTCAGATGCAGATGTCAGAACAGAAAGATTTCTTGTTTTCATCCTTTTGAACTCTCAAAATGCAAGATGAGTGATGCAGGCTATTTTTAAACTGAGCAGGCACTTAGAGACTTCACAGAATGAAGGAGTTCCGTGAATGTGTCCTGTTGCTTACCACAGTGTTTTGCTGTGGTGCAAAGTAGCTTGGACAGATGGTAAAGAAATGGGAAGCTTAGGAACAGAAATGGGCTGGGGTGGAGGGAGAAGAGATTCAGAAAGGAGATACTTGTTGCCTGGTCAGTTCCTGGCCCTGGGTAGTATAGTCTTCAACTGTCTTCAACTGCTCCATTTTTTTTTTTCTCTTCCTGTTTTTAATTCTCTCTTTGCTTTCAAAGCAGTTCTAGGGAATGTGCCAACAGATTTCTTGTATGTTTGATAACTTGCCTGTTTTGACCACTGAAAGTAGGCTTTCGGCCCAAGGCTGTTTGCCTTGAAGGAGGTTAAACACGAAGACAAGTTTTTAGGGAGATAATAAGCAAAGCAAAACTACATTTTTGTTATCTTGCTTTCATCCTTCCCCTCTCTCCTGCTGTGCTGCTCACAAAGATTGCTGCATGACATCCAGGGCCCAGCGCTGTTTTTATTGTGTCTGGCAAAACCAGGTTTGTAGAAGGACTGAGGAACAGGAGGAAAAAGGGGAAAAGAAAGAAGCAACTGAAAACCTGAATTTCCTGTAGATACTTAATTTTAATTCTCAGGGAGATCAAGAGAAGGTTATAACCATTTCTGGCACATGCAGTAGATTTCCCTATTCTGCAGATTAGCACTAGATTTCCCTATTTTTATACGTACCACTTATTTGACTGTGCTGCTAGAAGATATCCATGTGATGGTGTGAATTTTGCCTGCTGGGTACGTCTCTGGCATTTGTTTCTTTTGGTACTCCCTAAAAATAACATGCTAAAATTTCTGCCTTCACCCCAACTGAGTTCATGAGAGTAGGTTTGCAGGCTGTAATGAACGAACCACTTTCTGTACTGTACTTTCATGTGGAGCTTTTCTACAGTTTTTCTGTCATTGGTGGCTTTGGTTCTTGGCTTGTAGCTGCTGGTAGCTTTGGGGCTTGGATAGGGAAGCTCTGAGTGTCCATATAACAGTTTGGAGAAGCAGAAAGTCATGGTTTAATTTTAACTCTTGGCAGGTCATTTTTATTAATTTTTTCTTTTTCCCAAACACGTTGAGTGTTTTCTGGGATGTGGAATTAAAGCAGAAAACCCTTATTTTTCTTCACTGCTATGAACTCGACATGCACAGTTTTGACAGCAAGGAAAGGCATGGACGATTGTGAAGAGCCATGTAACTTTGTTGGGTGCAATCCTTGTGGAAAATCTCTCATTGGCGCTATGCAGTGGTGATCAAGAACTCACACTCATTCTAGAGTACACTAGGATCTGCTCTGCTCCTTGGGCTGTTGCTTCCATTGGCATTAAACTGATGTTAGTGTTTTCAGAAATGACGTGCCATTTTTGTGGGCTGAATTTAATATTTCTATGGGCACTGATGGTGCTGGCATTGTATTACTTCTGGGAGTTGCGTTGTAGTCACACTTCTGCCCCTAAATTTCCATCTCATCCCTGTTGAAGAGGCTCTGGCTGGATAGAAGAGACCAGAGACCTGTAATTCTTTATTTTGGAGGGAAGTGTTGCCTGCCTTTCTCCTGCCTTCCTTTATCTCTGCGTCAAACAAAGGGATGAGGGAAGAACAGCAAAACGAGATGTGTAGCCAGCTCCCTTTTCTCACTGAGTGACTGCCATTAGATGGCTAAATACATAGCAGTGATCTACAGAAGAGAAGCAATAGAGCATCTCAGTCAAATACCATAGGAGAAAACTTCCCCACAATCAATGACTTCTGGCCAACAAAGATCGTGCTATGAAATCTCTTGTACAGTATATCCTCAATATTGTAATATTTTGAACTTTGCATATGTCAGGGAGCAAGAACCCAGATTTGTTGACTCAGCTGTCACATGAATTATTTGTCTTCTACTCTGAAGCTCCCTTCTGTTGGTAGGTTGCTGTAAGTAGACTTTGGTTCCTGTGGGAGTGGGAATCAGTTCTGTCGAGAACATCTTTGATTGAAAACACAACCAAATCTTCCAGACCACAACCCTTCTAGTTTACTTACCTGGGTGTTAGGGCTGTGTTTTCCACCAACAGAGCATGTTCCCTCTGTGGGGAAGTGATGTGTTTTCTGATGGAAAAGATCAGTGCAAATTAAAGCCTTTCCTCTTGTTTTGTGCTGGATAGGTGAGACTTCTCTGTATCCTGCTTTCTTAGGTAGCAAAGCCAAAGCATATGCAGACCAGTTGAAATTTATTCTCTTCTCCCCATTCCATACATATTAATCTCTTGGAAAAAATGCTGGTTTTTTTTTTTTTCTATTAAAGTTAGAACTACCATGTTTAACACTTTTAAATTCTGTAATTGCTTGCATGCTGGATGCTTTAAACGTGTAAAGAAAACGTGGGAGACCTTACCTCTGTGGCATCAGTCTTAGATGAATCCATATATGTGCAGGGCTGGATAAACAAACCTAATGTGCACCTTTGACTCTCTAGTCCACAGAATGTTTACCTTGTTACTGGGGAAACTCAGTGGTCATTCCTCCTTCTGGGGCTTTTCATGGCAGATAGAGGACTTCCTTTTCCTTGCCGCCTTTTCATGAGGTTGAAGAGAGCTGAAAACTGATGCTGGTTTTTCCTGATTTTTTTGCTGCATGATGCATACAAATAAAGGGAAAGGGAAAGTGTGAAATGAGATGCACTAGAACAGGTTGCCAGCTATTTACACAGAAATGCGGGGAAGGGAAAAGGAGCTGGAAACCCAAGATATGAAGAATGGCACATCATGCATTTCTGTTCTGTTCCTGGTGACCTGGTTACTGTGGATGGAGATTGAGATGTCCAAACAGAGCTCTTTTCCTGCCCCATATCCCATGTTCCCCTTTGATGGAACTTACTTGCTGCAGAAGAGTTCAATTACTTACCCTGTGCAGTTAAGTGATTAAAATTGAGGCTGTTTTCTTCCTCCACCCTGGCAGGACATTCTCATTCTGGTATGACTTCTTGCTTTAATCGTTCATGCTTACCCAGGTGACAGAAACCAAGCAGCTTTTTTAGCCTTTTTCTCATCTACTTGAGCAAAAGCAACAAATTAATGTATTACCACCTGCAGCTAGCTGCTGCTGCTGCCAAATCTGCTTCCCTTTGCCCAATAAGCAGCAGAAGAAAGACAGCAATTTAATCTTAAGTGATGAGGGGAAACAGTTTGGTCAGCAGTGTGTCCCTGAGACAAGGAAGGCCACATCCTGATCTTTATTAGGAGAGTGCTGAGAAGGGAACTGGTAATTAGTTTGTTTTTACTTGCTATGAGTAGACTGGGTGAGCAAACAGCATAAAAACTTGCTACTATATTTACTGTGCTAAAAATGTAAGCTAGTAATACTTCTTTTTCTGTTTTTGTTTCATTTTTAGGATTTCTTCTTCTATTCACTAGTATACGATCCTCAACAAAAGACTCTACTTGCTGATAAAGGAGAAATTCGAGTTGGAAACAGATACCAGGCAGATATAACAGACTTATTAAAAGAAGGTAATTTCCATAATTTAAGTTGTCAAGAGGCCATGTGGAATGCAGCCACTTTTATGTATGCAGCCCATGTGGGAGACAGAGGTTCCTACCACCACGTCATGTATGCACCACTGGCTTGGATTGTTAGGGACTGAAGCAGTTGCCCACTGCTTTGTGTCTCAAACCAGGCTTTAAGCGGGCATTTGTCCAAATCATAAAAGTTGTTGAGACAAATTGAATTAATTGGCTCTATCAGGGCTTGCACTCATTTTAAGAGATTTCAGAATTTTCATGGGAAGCACAAATTTCCATCACATCTGTATAGCCTTTGTGTTTTTAATCAAGCCTCGCTTCCCCGTAAGAGCCACTCCCAAATTACTGCCAATTAAGTGCTGTCTCCCCACATCAATTTGCCCATTATTGCTGGATGCCTTTTCCTCAGAGCCCCCTGCCCGTCTGCTGCTGTTGGCTGCCAGCCTAGACTTCTCACCTGCAGAACAGGCAGGAGGAATTTGCTGCCTCGAGCACATTGTGAGACCTCAGCCTGCCCTGCTCGTGGAGCAGAAGGAACATAAGGACACATGCCCAGGAAAAGAGGCTGTTAGTTAACAGATACCAGCTTCACACTGGTCCTTGCACTGCAGTGGGTGGAAGAACTCTTCTCTGAGACCTGTGTAGGGCTCAGACCTATCTGACAACATTCTCCTTCTCAGAGAGCTGGTGTTATGAGCCGTGTCGGAAGGGGCTCTACCAAACTCCGCAGGCAGAGATGTTAATGCAGTGAGGTACCTCACTCTCTGCTTCAGAGCTTTGCAGATGTGCAGGTACTGTTAGGCTAATGTTAGAGCAGGCCAACATATTGGTCGGGACTCTTGTTTAATTTGTCTGTGGTATTTATTTGGCAGCTGGGCTAGCCTCCTAAGTGAGGATGAACTAATTTGAAAGGCACTCTCTTCCTTCAGCCAGCCAGTATGGGAATTCAGAAAAGTATAATCTCCAGATGTTTCAAAATGGGCTTAAAAGAAAGAGGCTCAGTAGCTCCTGTATTTTTTTTGAAGATATTTTGGTTTGTATATGGTTGGGAGAATAGAATTAAGAGAATCTGATGCTATGATTTGCCCCTTAGAAAGCAACTGGTGCATACAGGACCAGCTACCCTTTGCCTGCTCAGAGCAGCTGGGAGTGTGCCTGCTTTCCTGGAACTGCTGTGAGGTAGAGGAGAAAGAGAGAGAATCTGGGGAGGAGGCTGAAGTGAGGAGGCTAGTTTGGGGGAGGACATACTCTGTTTCCCATTACTTGTGCCATTAGATATCAGTTCTTCAGCATCCGGTGGCCTAATTTGGATGAGTTGGGTTGTTGCATCTGTCAAGCTGAAGTTGTCACAGCTGAATGGGTGAATGAAACTTTCACTGTCAGGCAGAGTATCTGAGTTGATTTGGTGGTTAAATTATTGTGAGATACAAAATCGGGAAAGTAATTTTATTTCAAAACAGTCATGTTGAGCTTTTCTAACTTGTTTTTCAACCAGGTGAGGATGATGGAAGAGATCAGTCAAAACTTGAAACAAAAGTTTGGGAAGCCTTTAACCCGCTAGTAGACAAGCAGATAGACCAGTTCTTGGTGGTAGCACGGTAAGAGCAATTTACCACTTCTTTGAAGAACATTTGAATAACTCATCTTTTCTAAGCACTTGGTGTTTTTGTGTGTGTTCTTTTTGCTGTACTGGTATGAATGCTGGCTTGGTTGCTTGATTCACTTGTTTCATTTTGAAATGATGGACGTGTTAATGTGCCTTCCTGGGAATTGCATGACTTCATGAACAACTACTTGGATTTACAACTTTCACTTTCAAAAAGTTAATCATTTTCTTCTATTTTATGTGAGAACTGTCCTGTAACTGGTGAGTTTTTTCAAGTTCTTTGGCCAGCACTTTGAGCACGCAGTGAGCTAAATTCCTCACAGTTCATTACAGAGTCCATTTTGTCCCTTTTTCAAATCCAGCCACGTTTCAACATGCGATAATAGTTAAGTTGTAATAGTTAAAGCTAAGATGTTGGAGTCTAGGCACTAGGAAACAGGTAGAATGAATAAAGTCAATCCCTGCAAATGAGTACAGATGGGGAATGGTGAGCTTTATGCTTCTTTTTAAACTCAAGGCAATCTGTCCGTCAGTGTTAGTTTTATGAAATATTTGTGACCCTTTTCAGTGTTCCGTTCATTTATATGAACAGAAGCTTATATTAAAATTTAATATTTACAGTTAAAGAAAAAGGTAATGCTCTCCAAGCTCTGTCTTCTAGTTAAGTTTATAAGACTGTGGAAGCATGGAGGTGCGAGTAGCAGGTGGATAGTTAGACCATCCATAGTCAGTGGATCAAGTTACTATTAGATATAGGGAGGAAGGCGGTGTGTTTTCCCCCCTTCTCCCTTCCCACGCACATCTTGAGTTATCATGCTGCTGAACTTTCCTCTTGAATTATCCTGGGTGTGGTATTGCTGTGTCTGTAGTGGGTGAGATAATGGAGTGTCTCCTGAGGACATAACATGGAAGAATTTGGCTGGAATGGACTCTCATTCTGATTGGAGCTGTTGAATGATGCAAAAAGAATGCATTTATGAAACAACAGCAAATGCTTTCAACACATTGAATGATATAGACTTAAGAAAACAGGAGGAGGAAAGAAAAGGGCAGAATTTAAGAAAATTGAGTTAAAACGTAGAGTTTTAAATATGCAAGATGAGAAGTTTGTATGTTCAGAAACGTGCAACAAAAATCATTTTTCTTTGCACTTTGAAGATAAAAGTTTGCTAATTTTATGCAATTCAGACAAAATTTTTAAGAACACTTGAGAACTTCTTCATGAGTGGGATGGGCCTTGTGTGAGAGCCCAGTAGCAGGAAGCCAAGAATAAAACCAGCTTGGTTAAAATGGAGAAACGTCAACTGCTGTCCAGATTGATGAAAATCTGAGAGTACAGATCCATTAATACATTTTTGTCATTGGTTAACTATTGTTTTCTGTTGTCTAGACTTAGTTGTTTGTTTTTTTTTATGGTTCATAAAATCTGTAGTGTTATGACTGCACTAAGGAATCACTATAAAATTTAGTCTCCTCAAGTTCCACTGTGCTACTTACACAAAATGTGGCTGTTTCCCTGGACTTGTGCCAACAGTGGAGTCAAATCCTGCTGGATTAAGTGATTTATGTGCAGTGGATGAATTCTGTGTAGGTTGCTCCATAAGTAGTGCCTCCTCTTTATTTCTATGGAAACTACAACAAAGAGCAGAATAACACTGTTTGATAGAGCAAATTCTCAGCTGCAAAATGCTATTTTGCAACATAGTCACCACCATTGGCTATGTATTTTTTTTCCAGCAATGAACAAGAGCCTCGTGTCACGCTCATAGAACGCTGTAGCACAGTGGTGACCCACTGTTTCGCAGGTGCTACGATGGCATTGTTGCTAGGAAAAAATTGCCTGTGTGCTCCATCTTTCATCAGCCCAAACACATGGAAGTCAGAAGGTGCCAAATCTGGACTATATGGTGGGTGTGGTAGGACAGTCCAGCCAAGACTGGCAGTGTGCTCCACAATCTTCAAACTGATATGGGGTCTGGCTTAAGGCTGCCTTCTTTTCTGTCCTGACTCTGGTAGCTTGAGCCTTCAGCTTAGTCAGCATTGTGACATGGCAATCAGAGCTGATGGTTTGTCTGGGTTCCCAGAAATCCAGAAGGATCACCTCTCTCCTGTCCTACAAGGCAGAGCACTTCCCTTGCTGAGAGCAGTCTTCAACTTTTTCTTCAGTGGGAGATTGACATGTTGCCATTCCACAGGCTGCTGTTTTGACTCCAGCTTATAGAGGTGACACCTCATTTCATTGCTGATCATTATGCTGTCCAGGAAATTGTCACCTTCAGCTTCATTTTGGTTCAGTAGATCCTGATAAACTTGCATATGGTGTTCCTTCTGTTGGCCTCTGGCACTGTGGTCAACATAATAGGAGACATTACTTTTGAAGCACACCTTGTGCTTAAACAGATGCACATAGGGAAATGGTTGAAAGCAGGGAGAAGATAATCTCTACCAGTGATGCAGGAGAAGAGGAGGAAGAAGCTGGAATATCTCCAGCAAAGGATTCCTGCTGCTTATGGGGCCCTTCAACAAAGAGTTTGTTTGGTGGGCTGACTTCCAGCAACGTTGACACAATGCCACTCAGCCACACGTTGCTGTGGTCTTGGTGTCAGGAACGCTCAGTAGGAAACTAGAGGTTGGAAGTGCCTCGTTGATGGGGGTTTTGTGTGTGGGTTGGTTCAGAATGACCACAGAGCTGTTCTGCGATGGCAGTTTCCACCTTGTGTAGGCTTCTTGGTTATGAAGCTGCTTCTAGCAGTTGTGGCCATTTTCTGCTGCCTGCTTGGTTTGCTGATAGAGCCACGTGAGGCTGCCTGCTGGAAAAAGTTCCTGAAAAGATCAGTGTAACGATTGCTTCTACCCAGAATCAGCAAAGTGATCCAGTTTCTAATTAGGTACCACAAAAATAAAAAAAAAAAAAAAAAAACCACCACCAAAAACTATCAGTTCTGCAAGCAGGGGAGTTGTGAAGCAGGGACAGGCATGAGTGAGTAGGAGGCTCGGGAGAGGGTGAAGTCTGAATGCACCAAAGCCTTGCGGGGGTGGCTTTGGCTTTTGACCAAAATCAGATATTTGATGGATTACTGCCTAAGTATTTACCTTTTTTTCTTCTATGCACTCAGCTAGTCAACTAGTCTGGGGAAGTGAACAGAGTGAGGGGGTGCTGGGGGGGAATTGATTTTTTTTTGTTGTTGTTGTAATTTCTCAGAGTTCAGCTCCAGTTCACTGTGCAGGAGTGTTCCCAACTGTGTGCTGCAACAAGCAGCCAGGGGAGTGGGAATTACTGGAACCAGTATTCCTTTTGTAGAGTTCTCTAGCTCGTTTCTTTAGGGGTAAAAAGAGGAGCCTGGGAATTGTGGCCTTGTAAACAGGAGTGGCTGTCATTGGGCAGTATTTGAGAACTGCTGTCCTTTTACATAGTCTACTTATACTTTGAATACTCTTTTTATATATAAATGTTACAGTACACACGATAAATACATGTTTACAATGTTAGACTATGTCATACTTTTTCTGCAGCTTTGGAAAATGATTGTTGCTGCATTCTTTTTTTCCTGTCATATCTTGGCATCTATCGACGTACCTTTGGACAACGCAGTGCCGCTCAGGCTGCCGTTCATACAGGTCACTTGTGATCACTCTCTTTTAAACCTTAATTCAAAAATTTGTGTTGAGAGACGAAGGATGAGATGGTTCAAAACTGCCCATTTGGGATCTTGGAGTCCTCTACTGTTTTCCTGCCTAAGCCTGTTTGGTCATATAAAGTGAGCACAGTCGAGCATTCGTAATAACAAACCACATCTGAAGAGAATGGTTCCTGGCTCAGAAGTAGTGCCAAGACATGTAATCTTGTTACTGAGAAGTGGAGTCTGCTGATCTCAAAAAATGTTGGTTGGGTGTTGATATTTACGCTTGCTTTGCTTGCAGAGTTAATGTGCCGTTGTTTCTTTCAGGTCCGTTGGTACGTTTGCCCGAGCACTAGATTGCAGTAGTTCTGTCAGACAGCCAAGTTTGCATATGAGTGCTGCAGCAGCCTCTAGGGACATCACACTGGTAAGGTTTATAAGTGGGCCTTCAGTTATTGAGAGATGTAAGATAATTCACCTTCTCAATATAACAGTTGGCAAAAGGAAAGGGCCAGATGGACTGTAATTGTGGCCTGCTGTGAACCAGATCCTGTCTTTGTAAAGGAGCCCTTTATTTACATTGAAGGAAATTTTTCTGGCTTTGTGCCTCCTTACGATCCATCTTGGGTAGCTCAGACCTTTTATTTCTTGAATGTTTTGACCATGCTTCACAGCCCATCTCTTACATAGGCTTAGTGAATAATGGTCTTAAAAAGAATCCACGTGCTTGTCTGCAATGTCGAAATGCCAAAATACCACTTAACGATTCCCCAGCTGCCACTGCCATCCTTGGGCAAAATTGTCTAGAGGGGAAGAGTTTGTGGTCAGATAAGAAATTTCAGTTGATGGAGTTTTCTTTGAGCTTCGCTTTAAAGCTCCAAAGGAGTGGTGATTGTGTGAATATTTTGTAATTGTAAAGGATACTTAATAGAGAGGAATGGGAAAACTGAAATTTCTATGCTAGAAAGAGTTGAGAGGAAGTGTGAATAACACTTACAAAGGCTCCAGAGTGCTGTTATCAAAATCTCACCTCATAACTGGTATAATATGAAATCATTTGTAGAACAAACTCTAGGATAAAACACTGTAGGTTGATGAGGCATGTGCTCAAAGCTCTGATAAATGGAAGACAAATAACATCCTGATTAAAACAACAGAAATAAAGCCAAGCTTTCATTTAAAATACCAATTCCTCACTCTCAGTGTGTTCTCCCCTCTTATAAATAACAAGTCACCATCAGTTGTAGCTCAGCTTTCTCATGAATAATTGCTCACTCAGGATAATTCTTCCTACTCAACTATTATATGCAACTTAAATCCTTTTTGGAGTTTGTGACATTTGGGGCAAATGTGTGTGTGCTTAAATATTTGTTTTTATATGCAATTTGTGAGGATTATTTGACAAAAGAAGTGCATGGCTAAGTTAATTAGAAAATATACCCCCAGTCCTCTACCTTCATCTGGTGAGTGGGGCTCTATCCCCTGCATTTTCTTAACAGTAGTGCTGCAGTGGTGGTGCTGGGGATTAGATAAAGTAGGAATTACTCATATGCAGATGCTCACATTCCAAAAATCCTACTATTTTTTAGTGAACATAAGACTTGTACACTGAAAATTATCTTGAATCTGGGATTGGAGATTTACTGGGATTTACTGACTTGGTGCAGATGTAGTACGCTGTATCCACAGATACCACTGCATGGTTTCTGTTACTGCTGTTAAATTGCTAAGTGTTTTTCCTACTGGATGCTTGTTCTAACATTTATTTCTCTCTTTTACAACTGTGTAGTTTCATGCTATGGACACTTTGCACAAAAATGTCTATGACATTTCCAAGGCGATCTCTGCGCTTGTGCCACAAGGTGGGCCAGTCCTGTGCAGAGATGAGATGGAGGAGTGGTCTGCTTCAGAGGCAAACCTCTTTGAGGAAGCACTAGAAAAATACGGAAAAGATTTCACTGACATTCAGCAAGATTTTGTAAGTATATGAAGTGGGGACCTGCATGATGAGGCTGATTCTGATTGGAGAACAGAGCTGATTTATTGCTTGTCTGCACTGAGTTGTTTTTCTTCATCTTGAAGAAGAGGGCTTTGAACTGGTGCATGTCTTGCAGTAAACCAGGGGAAGACAGACCTCATGCTGAAGACAGCCTGCTGTACAGTCAGAATTTCAAATCACTGATGATTGATTTTTCCTCCAGAGATGTTAATTTAAAATAGTCTGCTTGACTACAACAGAGTGGATACAGGAAAGCCTTGCTGCTGTAGAGTAACTTGTTTGAAAGACTACTGAGCCTGGAACATGGAAACGTAGTCACTTTTATATTATCTCAATAAAGGATCCTCTGAAAGTTGGAAAAAGGAATCTTGGGCATCTGTGGGAAGCGTCCTGTAGTTTGGCCAGATCTCCTCCATAGGTATTCAGCCAGCACGTTGAATGGAGCACTGTAGGAGAGCCAAGTTGCAGTGTATCACTGTTCGACTCCTCAGAACAAAACAAGTAGTGTCAGTGTTGCTTGTCCTGTGCTCTAATCTTTTAGATGAAGGGACTTGGAAGCCGCACAACACTCTATAGTCCTGCTGAAAGCCTCTTGCTTTTCACGCAGAGAACAGAGCTGGCATGGCATGTTTCTGTTAGTAGTTATCATTTTACTTTTTTTTTTAAGGACCCACTCCATAGAAGTTTTGCAAAACAGAGCTGTAAGATTGTCATCATGATTCCTAAGCTTGAGTCTTTGCTGCTCAAAGCAGCAAAACTGTCTCAGCCAGTGGACTGTCTTCCATGTTGACTCTGAATGGTTTGCTATGAAGCCAATGCAGCATGAAGATTTACCTGTAATCTGCTTCTATACTGAAAGCACTATTTTTTGAAAGGTCCTGTTTAAAGTGGGTGCCTCTGATGTCTTTAGTTAACGTCTGAATCTCTTATCTTTTTTGCTAGCAGTGTTAGTAATTGCAAACTCTGTTACAAACTGTCTGCCAGAGGAATTCTGTGAATTTTGGTGAGGCTGCATCCAGCAATGACTGTTGCTTTTCCTTTCTGTCCCTAGCTCCCATGGAAATCCTTAACAAGCATAATAGAGTATTACTATATGTGGAAAACTACAGACAGATACGTTCAGCAGGTAAGAAAGTCAGAATCACCTCTTTCATTACAAGAGAAGCTGCTTTACTTGCCACTGGAGCCAAACATTGCCACTTTACTCTTCTTTGTGGAGTTCAGGCTTTCCAATAGATGGATTCTGTAATCACCCAAAGTGCTAATCCCTTATCACTCATCAGCCGTCCTGTAGACATGTGAAAGTTCCAAGCCAATTAAAGTAGCAGCGAACATTTAAAAATGTCAAAGCCACATGTTTACATCTGTTTTGGAATGAAATAGCTTGAGGAAGTATATGCAGTTAATCTCTGCATGTGTAACCAAGTTCAAGGTCAGCAGTAACTTCAATTTAGGGTTTTTATGGAGGCAGTTGTTCATGTACCACAATTGTCATTATTCCCCTCCACTGCCTGCCCGTGACTTTGATTGCAGCTGCACGGAATCTCCTTCACATAAGTAGTGCAGGGTGTTTGGAAAGCTTTGGTGGCTCAAATTCCCAGACTCCTAATACTTGAGAATCAACCTGGGTTGCTGTTTACAGTCATTTTTTTTCTCCTCGTTTAAATACAAAGGCTGCTTGGTGCATTATGTAATGAAAGCATAATGCAAGAAGTATGTGAAAAGTTGTAGAATAACGATGGCTAAAAAGCACTTAGAATATTTAATAGGAAAACTAATTAAAAGGGAGAAATGCATAATGAATTGGTAATTATCAGTGTAATGTTTAAGCACCTATTTAAAGCATTAGAAAAAGTGTAGTTACGGAATCATCCCACCTTAACTTGCTTTGTTACACATTCAGCCTAGAATAAAGGCTGGATGCTTGGGACATTGACCAGTATTTGGCATGTGCTAGATTTGGCTGTCAAGATCTGCAGTGCAGTTTTTTTTTTTTGCCATTCTCTTTGTGATTGGAACATTTCAAGTTATGGAGGGTTCCTCAGGCAAATCAAAACCCTCTTTGAATAAGTTCTGTATTGCAGGGGGTTTTTTTGTTTAATATATTAAACAGAGTTAATGCTTGCATCCTCATTCTGATATTTTTCTGAATTCATTCCTTGATTGAAACTTTTCTTTCCTATTAAGGAAAGCACAATAGGAAAGTGAGACCATCAAGGAAGCTTGTGCAGTGCTGAAAAAATGTGCCAAAGTAGTAGTTGCATTCTTCTGCTAGTTCCAATTTCTTGAGCTTTCCTATTACAAAGACAAAATTGCAGAGGGGATACTTGCATGAAAGAGTTTGATTATTTGTTCTTGCAGCAATAAAATAGTAATTAAAGAAGCACTGCAGTTTCTTGTATTGTTTTGCTGCATTCTTCTGCAGTGAGTTTTCTATCGTGGTTGTGCTGTTGTACCTCACGTGTGCTGCCCAGCAAAGTACAGGGAGTGGGATTTGGGGAAAACTTCCAATTAGAGGCTGTGCACTTAGGAGACAACGTGAGTATAAGGTGAGCAGGTAGAAACTGCAGAGCCACAAGATACACATCCATTATGTTTGATCTGAGCTGAAGACCTCGTCTCAAATTCCCAGACTGTACAAGCAAATAATACAGTAAACATTTATAAAAAGCCTGGGAGAGCTGTCTGTATATAACCACAAATAAAGCATAGGAAGTTTTCTTTGGAATAATGGTGCACTGCATTTGATATGTTCAAATTCTTTCACGGTGCACAACTCTCAACATCATTTTTTTTTTCCCAGTGTTTTGTCTGTGTCAGTTCTTTCCTTAGTCTAACAGCACAGAATGGTGCTGGGCTTTATAGCACTTCTGTACCTGAGATACCAAAAATGTGCTACATAAGGGTATGGCCATTGTGTATTCTGAGTTGTTTCACTTTTACTTGGCCTCTTTTTAAGGGGTGATTAATTTATCTTTCAAGTCTGTGTGTTATTTCCCCACTCACAACTGCTAACTTGCTCATTCTTGTAGATTCCATTCTTGTAGATTCTTCCATTCTTAGAAGCATTAATTTAAGCTGTCTGTTTTTGAGAGTTGCACAACTTTGTTGGGAAGCCTTTGTCACATGTAGACTGCCTGCTTTGAAAACCAGTTACTGAGGAGTGTTTGCTTTCTTCTGTATTTCCTTTGAGAATTTCTTGGATCAAGAAAGAACTCTGTCATGTCCCTGAAGAAAAATCTTATCTGTGCCATGAAGGAAGCTGAATTTTGAGTGGACTTGAGCAGAAAAACTTTTCTCAGGACTGAACAATAAGTGTGAAGCCCTGTGCAAGCTTGAAACTAGAGCTCCTATAGTCAGAATATTCGGGAAATAAGTAACACAAGATGCTACTGATTGAAGTGCTAGCATGCAGAAATGTTTGTGCTTGTGTGGAGGGGAAGGAGAGGACTGCTTGGTACACCTAGGATGGGAAGGCTTAAAAGCACTTCCTTGCCTTGAGAATAGGCTGATGCGATTGAACAGGACACAAAAGGACTTGCTTCAGAGCATGGATTTCCTGGGTGTCTTACACACTGATTTATATTTGTCTTGATCTACGCTTTTGCTTTTGGTAGGTATTGGCATAATTAAAGTTCAGTCACTTGAAGTGGAGATCCAGCTCTCCAAGAGCAGATCTGCTAGAAGGAATGTCAATGGGCTGCCAAAATTCTGCACATTGTTCTGTCGGAGGAACCTTTTTGGAGATGGCCTGAAGAAATGCAATGTCCCATGACTCCTGTGAATGGGTTGTTTGTTTGTTTGTTTGTTTGTTTGTTTTGAGTCAGATTTCACATAAATTGATTCAGAAGCAGCAAAATATCATATATCCATTTACTGGTTTAAAAAGGTTTGAACTGACATCCACTTTCCTGTGGACTACTTTCAAGAGCAGTCTGAAAGCTCTTTAAGAGTTGTGTGGTGTTTGGGCATGACTGTGTTACCATTCAAAGTGCAAGTTCTTAAGTAGTTGTGTGTTCCAGGATGATGTTCTTGTTTGTTTGTTTGTTTGAAGATCTTTTAATGCTGTTTTGTGTATCATGAGGGGAAGTCCTGTAAACTTCCAAGTGTAACACTATCCAGCTTTCTGAGAGTGAAAGACTTAAGTCTTACTGCGTTTTCATTTGTGCTTGAGGAACTTGAAACTTCAAGAGGGAGCTCAAACATTACAAATTCCTGCTCTCTTCTCTTTTTATTGTGTAGAAGCGCTATTAAAGTGCTGCAGAGATTAAGTAGGAGAAAAAGACTGGTTTCAAGGTATGTGGAGCTGGAAAAGCAAAAATGTAAAGGAGGAGATGGAGAACATGAAAGCGCCAGTAAATTTGACAACGTGAGGCAGGGGGAGCTGTGGTAGGTCCTGATGCAGATAGATAACATCTTTACTGAGGAAGACTGACCTTTGTACCTAGGCGAGAGCTCTGAGTGACATCCTAATGTACTGGCATTCATGAAGTACTGTGTGCTAGCAAAGTAGAAATATCATCAGAGAAATGCTTTTCCACATACGTAGGACATGCTGTCCCCAAACACCTCCTATTAATCCTGCAGTATCCTGGAACTGGAGTAGTTTTGGCAAGCAATTAACAGAGGCTGGAGGTATTGTACATCAGTGCTGGAGGAGCCCTGGCAGCTGGAAACACTTCTGCCAAATGCATCATGTCCTAATTACTTCCCCGTGCCTCCCAGCAGCACTGGTGTGCTCAGGGTATTGAGGGGAAAGATGCAAAACTCGGATTCTCCTGCATCCAGAAGGCACAGGCTAGAGAATATTCTTCCCCAGGGTAAACTAAAAGGGGCTCAATATTTGAGATGCCCCCATACTGCCTGCTAACCCAACTCTTGCACTGTGGACCTTGAAATATCCTCTGCAGTCCTGGATTTTTTCTGTTACTTTCTCTTTATGAACACTCACTCTTTAGAAAATGGTTCACAAACATTTGTTTGCTGTAATGCATCACATTTTAAGACTTTTCAAGCTTAGGGGGTAGAATGAAAGATATTAACTCTGGGCTGTAAAAAGGACAGGCATTTGCACCGAATCATATACGGTATTTTAATGTACTTTTAATTCCTTAGTCCTAGGGGAGATTAAAAAGAAAAAAGTATGTAATATTTCCCTTTAGTAGGGAAAATGTGATGAGGATGTGCTTAAGATAGATGGACATGCATATGCAAGTTAGAGATACAAGATCTCGTTTGTGTCAAGCCTCTGGAAGAAGTTACAAACAGGTTTCTTTTGGGAGGGGAACGTTAAGGCACAAATCTATTCCTAACAGGCAAAGGAACCCAGCAGAGCACTTCTCTATGGGGAGAGCATTCTTGTACTTTCTGCTGTCAGAAAGTATCAGAGGCTCCTGAAGTCTGCACTATTGGTCATCCACAGCTACAAACAGTGCAGAACCAACCTCTTCATATCCAGCTCATTGTAGGGCTTCTGGAAGCCTTCGGGTGTCCTGGTATGCTAGACTGTAATAAAGGCATGTGCTATATGAAATGTTTGGCCTTGATCTCAAGGCAGCTGAGGGTATTGCTGGGCCCAGGTGACCTGCTGGTAGCTCAGAGCTTGCACTGTGGTTATCATTCACATATCAAATCTGGTGTTACCATTCATCATCCCTTCCCTAAAATGTTGCTTAACAGGCAAATTAACCACGTCTCCAAGGCAAATGACTTTAGATTGCAAGTAGCAAAATAATTCTGCTGTTGGTAATGCTTGGTGCTTGCACGAAGCTTTTCCATTCATAGATTTCCAAAACTATCACAACATAATGACTCTAGCTAGTGCCCTTGGGAGCTCTAATCAAGAATACTGCAGTTTCCCGTTCCCTCCCCTTCAATTTCCAGTAGAAATCTAGTGGAAATTTAAAAATCAGAACAAACGAGTTCTGTACCAGTGAAAGTTCCCTGAATTTCCTGCTTTGCCCTCAAGGAAATGTGATTCTTGTACAAAGTTCATCAAGCAGTAATGGAAGTGTTTATCAACATTTGATGTTAGGCTGCCTTGACATCTTCTTTCTCTGGTTTTTAAGATGGGTTGACTTTTATTTGCTGGAAAAGGGAATTCTTTCAGAGCCCAGAGAGATCTGGTGAGGGACTGTCAGGCTGTCAAATGGAGAACATGCTTCAGGCTGCCCCTCTGATCAAAGCAAGCTTTGTGCTTACTGGAAGCTTTTACTTAATTGTTTTTACACGTGACCATCACGTCCCTATAAAAAGAATTTATATATTCCCATGTGCCACTTTTTTTTTTCTTTTCAGTTCTATTACATTTTCTTGTGCTTCTTATTTCTGTGCAGATGCTGACGTCTGCTTTACAGTTATTATTTTCCAAGACTGTGCCTTGAGGCTGTTCATTTAAAAAAATAGTAAACAAATTGAATTAATCTGTTTGTCTAGAATATGAGTGAAGCTCCTAGCAAACGCTGCCCTGCTGGTTTGTCTGGAAAGCATTCTCAGGGCTTTATGCAGACTGCTGTTACTGGCTTGGGTGTTGAATAGAATGGGCCTTCAGTAGGGGATTGGGGTAGAAGCCTCCAGAGGTTCCTTTCATAGAATGATAGAATGACTTGGAAGGGACCTCAAGGATCATCAAGCTCCAACCCCTCTGCCCCATGCAGGGCTACCAACTTCCACATTGAATACTGGACCTGGCTGCCCAGGGCCCCATCCAACCTGGCCTTGAACACCTCCAAGGACAGCGCATCTTTCACCCTAAGTTTATTTGGTTTATGTAAGGAGAGCATTTTACTATTTAATGAATGTGAAGGTTTGAGTTTTGAAAGGAGTTCCTGGCCAGTTAACAAAGCTCCTGCTTGTTGTCTTCCTGTGCCTTGTTGTTTCTTGTGCCGTATGCTTTGTTCAAAGTAAGGAGCAGTGCCATTTTGAAGGCATTTATCATCCACTTCCCATTGAAAGGATCCTGTAATCCACCTCCTCCAGAATCATGGATGGAATGGCTGTTGTTCTTTTTTTTTTTTTTACCAAAAAAAGGACGTATAAACTTCTTAGTGTGCTTCCCCATTCTCTGAAAGGCTATTTGTTTTGTCTGTGTTTTTCCTTGAATGTATCTTTGTTATGCTCCTTAGCATCTTCTTGGAAATATGGTTTTGACCGGGAGCCACTTGTTTGGTGTAGTTAAACTCTTTTCTTTAACCCCTTTGATGTTCTCTGCTACCTGACTGCAAACATTCGTGCCTGGAGTTTGTTTCCTTTTTGTCTACAAGGGAGTCAGTCATGTAGTACCTTTTTACAGAAAGCTTTTTGCCTTTAGGAATTGAAGCAGATGGGTTGCCCATGGCTGATATTTAGTGTGAAGTGATTACATACCATCGTTACCCAGCAGTTTTCTTAGTTCTGTGTCAGTTCTTAGTTAAGCTGGTAGCCTTTAAAAGAAAATCTCAGCTATGAGTAAGTTTTCAATCAGTTAAAATAAGAAAAATAAATAAGAGGACCATCAACAGAGTCTTTCCTTCAAACTTAAGTTCTTTCACCTGCTGAGGAAATATGATGGAGTAGATATTTTGCTAGGCCTGCTCCCATCCAGTTGGTGTGTATTACCAAGGAGGGCTGACATGTCACATCTATCTCTGCAGGGGAAGAGAAAGCAATGTGGAAGGAACAGTGTAGGAGTTTGTATTGCAGCGAATAGGAAAGGAAAAATTGTCCTTAGTCATTTGAGGTCTTTCTTTTTTTATTTTTATTTTCTCAAAATGCTGCGTGCATAGGCAATTAATGCCCACAGTTGTTTCAATGTATGTTTTCCTCTTTGAAAAGGACTTTGTAGTAGCTGCTCAGTGAAAGGAACGCTTACTTGTTTGTTAATAAGTGCTTGTGTTTTTACAGGTGCATTGTATGACTCCAGGTAAAATAGCCCTTCTTTTCTTTTTGTTTCCCTAACCTTCTTTCTGATGTTTTTTTTCTTTTCAAAGAAACGATTGAAAGCAGCAGAAGCAGAAAGCAAGCTAAAACAAGTGTATATACCCAACTAGTAAGTATCTTTATTGTTTTGTTCTATTTTATTTCATTGTGTCTGGGTCGTAGTTTCCATGGCCTGTCAGTGTTATATATTAGCTTTAATTATATAATGAGAGCCACAGTCGAACAATGTCAGAGAATTACTAAATTAGGTCACCAACATAACGAGCCTTCTGCTGACGCTTAAATAGGCTTGAGTTTCTTTTTATTTGAGCTGAGTTAATGCTAAACACCCAGATGCTAATAAACAACTCGGAGCCCTGTGGAAGAGAAGATGATAGCTGTAGTATTTCAAAGCTGGCGAGAATAAAGCAGCGCTGCTCCCAGCGTGCTTCTGCTGCTGCTCTGAGCGTGCAGAGGGCTGAGCTGCTCCCCCGAGCCGACCTCCTGCTTCAGGAGCACAGTGTTTCCTCCACGGGTAGCTGAGGGCTTTCCCTGCAGGGCTTTCCTGGTTACGTTGCTCTGCTGTCACGTTGCTCCTTCTGCTCGTATCATGTGCTTCCTGAAGCAACCGTTGCTTGTCTTCTGACTTCTATATTGACTGTGCTGTTGGGGACTTGCTAGCAGGCCCATACTGTTGCGCACAAACAACAATAACAAATAACAATAGTAATTAATTGCGTAATCCTAATGCATCTGTTTTCCTTAGTTATTGTTAATATCTCCCGTGTGAATTTACCAAAGTATAGGTGTTGTGTTCATAGTGAAGGCAGACAGAGTTCTTGTCATGCCATTTTTCAACAGTATTGCCTTTTTCTGGAGGGTGTTGCTGTGCTGGGACACTGGACATCAAATTAGATGTGAACTCAAAATGGGCTAAGCTTGGAAAGCAAAAGCCAGTGTAATTTGGACTGCAAATGCAAAAGGTTATTGCAGATGAGAGGTTGGTAGTCTTGTGTTGATGTTCGATTATAGTGTGTGTAGCAGGGCTTTGTTTCTGAAAGGTTACAGTGCTTATTTGATAATGACTGTCTGGAGTGATATCTTGTCCCTTAGCCCTTAATCCCAGCAAGATAATTCCTGTTGCTATCTAGAAAATGCAATTAAATCAGCAACTTACCTCTCTGCTTCAGGACAAGCCTGTCTCTGGTGTTTATTTCCAGTCACAGATGACTTTTATCAGTGTTGTTCCTAAACTTACATGTTAACTGACAAAATGGATTACAAATTTAGCTTCTCCTTCATTATCCTTACGTATGTATCAGGAAGAGTATCAGTTGTGTACATGACGATCCCACCTGAAAGCTTCTGCTTGATTTTTTTTTCCCTATTAATACCTGCAAACGTGGCAGCAATTTAAGTATTTCTAGAATTTTACATTATTTCTACTCAAGTTTCATTGCAAAATCTGGCACATGACGAATATATTGCATCTGCATTGCCTTTTGCCCTAGAAGAGGATTATATTCTTAGTTTTTAAAAGCAGTACACAGTGTAAGGATCTAGATATCAACATTATTGATTTGTCCTTATCATGTTACTGAGCCCATTCCTGTTTCAAGGCTTGAACCATAACGATCTGCTTGTCACCTCCATAATAAATTACTGGATGTAGCCCTGTCACAAGACCTGTGCAGAAACACATCAGCTGATTGAGTGAAACCTTTTCCAGCAATAACTGGAATAAAATTGTTTGCAAGTAGAGGCCCAGAAGGATATCATTTGTCTCTGGCTTACTTCCAAATGGTCGGACTTTCATTTGTTCCTGCAATGTTAATAGAAAAATCTAGAGCAAAGGGGAGAAAAATAGCAAGAAAAATAATGGAAGCAGCCTTCAAGAGTGATTTGTCATCCTACATGTATATTCGACAATGAAAGATAAGGGCACTAAGTGAAGCTTTAGTTGATATTTTTTAACGTAGGAGTGTACTACAAATTTGTGATATGAGGAACTGAAGCATGGAGAGACTGCATGCTTTGTGCAGAGTCGTTCATGTGATGGATGTGAGGTTCTCCAGTCCTCAAGCAACATCCTGGGTGTTGGACATCAGTTTCTGTGCTCCTCCCAAGAAGAGCCCCAGTATTGGGCAGAGATCTGTAGTTGATGTAACTGAACCCAGTGCTTGTGCGTGGCTTTGTGAGGCATCTCTAGGGCTGTGTCAGTGGGAGTGGTGTTAAATAAAGCAGTAGCAGAATGTGAATGTACAGGGAGATTCCATATTCTTGTTCTTTTCATCTTGCCAGTGTGATGGTAGGATTTGCAGAGCGTTCTTCTTCCAGTCTCAGTCATTCTTCTTCTGTGCATTCTTCTTCTGACTTCTGTAGCCAAACTTCTTAAGCCTTTGTGAGAGTCATATTCTGGTTTTACAAGTCTTATGGGCATCTTATGTACTTGTTACTTGCTTCTGTACGATGACAGTCAGCTTGTTGAGCTGGTGCTTGTGGGGATTAGAACATCTGCAAATCATGAAAGCTAAGGCTTGCAATGTTTGGCAGCTTTTCTCTTTTGCTTTAATCCAAACGATATCAGCAGGGGAACAGCAAGGGGAGAATGAAGTGCTCAAAACACTTAGGGTCTCCAGTCTCTAAAATGTACTGATGTACAATGTAAATTCTAACTATATCTGTAGATGTAAAATATTGCACATAGAATGCATTGATTTATCTCGGAATCTTGAAGCACTTCCATGAGCTGTAAATACTACCTCACAAACATCGTAAAATAGGGGAATAATATTTCCCCCTGCCTCTTTTTTAATTTAAGCTAATGGGGGAATTGGAGGATTAGGTCAAAGCTTTCAGTGATTACAAAGGGAGACTGCTTGGCAAGCTGAAGATAATTCCTTTATCTGTTTCTTTATCATCTTCTGCCTGAGGTGCAGGACTTCCCTCTTTTCCTTTTTAATGATGCAGAGATCCATTGCAGCACGGGAAACTTGGAGATGTAATGCTGTTCTTTCCTTGTAGCTGTTCTAGTTAAGAGTGACCTTCAACACTTAGAAAACGAAAGGCTTTTTTCCACAAAAAGCAGATATTTACAGAAACCCAGGAGCTGTAATGAGAGCTCACCTCTCTTGTATGGAAAAGGAATCCAAACCCTTGAATTAGATGCCTAAAGGTATATGGAGTAAATGTTCCCTACAAAGGATTAGAAACTGATCCTGTTTCTTATTTTTGAGCCTCTATTTCTTAATTATTCTGTTGCATCTAGCACCATTTCCTTCGTCACTGAATCATTTACTGACAGCATTAAGTTTGTTACTTCTAACTGCTAAAATTTTGTGCCTGTGCTGTTCTGCATGGCTCAGGGCTACCTTTTGTCTGATGGTTGCCTTCTGCCTGCACATGCTTTCTGATCTCCATCTCTTCAGATTACATTGATCTGCATAACACAGCCCTGCAACCTGTGCTGTGTCATCCCTATTCCCTCCTAACAGTGCTTCATTGCAGCTGAAATCCATCTAGGAGGCTTCCACTCTTGGTCTAAGAGACAGAAATGATAGTTCACCCCCCATTCGGTATTCTCACTACCTCCTTTGCATTTTTCACTTCAGCTTCATTAATTGCTTAATGATTCATTGAGTTATTCATCTGATTCTCTTGTTAATAGCCGGAGCAGGGTTTGGTGATATCAAACAAGTTTAATTAACAAATCATCAACAATCAAGAACCTTTTGCTTCTCATCTGCTGGAAACAGTTGCCCTGATGTTGTTGTCACATGCTGTGACGTTGAAGCTCAGCTCTGTGGCAGGGCGCTTTCTGGTGCTTGTTACAGCTACGTTGACTGCAGACTTCCAGAACCCCAACATGTTTGCACTCCTTACCAA